>NC_136696.1:21834425-22434425 GCF_947650265.1 Symphodus melops | reverse complement strand
CAAACTAGATTAAATGTGTTGATAATTCTAATTTATCCCTATGAGTAAGGATAAGGATAATCTTTATTTATCCCCCAATGGGGGAAATGTGGATGTCACAAAAGCTCCAAAAAAAACAAGTAAGTATAAGTACAGTATCGCTGTAAATAATCTGCAGATGAGCCTACAACAGAAACAATCATGCGTGGCAGCAGCTGAAGTCTACTGCATGTAATCAAAGATCATTCTTCTCTGATTCACTCACTGTTTTCTCTTGTTTAATCCCTATCTGGATTAAGCCCTTTCTATATCCCAGCATACACTGGGCACAGGGCAGGACCACTTCCACAACATCCCCCACCAATCTCAGAACAACCACTGGAAGTTATATTTTGCAGCTGCTTCTGGAAAAAGGTCCTGATGCAGGTGAAAATCCATGCACATAATGAAGACTGACATCCTCTGATCGTCTTTTTAAGCACAACATTTACTTACTTGTCTTTATGAATGGACTTTTTTTTCCAGCATGCACCTGCATGCTGTATTTAAATGTGGAGGTGTTTTGGAATCTAGTACATTCTAGAAGCAGCCCCCCTGAGGTGGTCACACCTTTGGTATCACCTAATTGATGCCTTCTTTGACTACCGGTGACGTCGCTCCAATAGCATCATGCCATGAAGTCAAAGCCCCCACTCACTCACTCACTCACCCACTCACTCACTCACTCACTCCACTCCAATTCGCATGCACTCTACTTGGTCACTGCGCTGCTCACGCCGGGGAGATCATGCAGAGATATCTCGTGCATCTTCCCTGCAAGGAAACCAATGATACACCAGGAGACAATGCTCTCATGTATTCAAGAAATGTTACATAATCCAAAAAAAAATAAATAATCATGCGAGATCCTCAAATAGGCTTGGCGATGAGCCCGCTGCTTATCCAACTCACAGTGCCATCACTGCTGCAAAAAGAAATGATTTGTCACATCTGTCACAGTTTACCAGTTTACTACCAGAGCCTATAGGTGTGAATACAACAGTGGGCTGTATGCAAACGTTACTGGAAACAGCGGATGGAGTGGGACCAGTCACATACTCAGTCCACTCACGTAAAATGTCAACTTCCCATATACCGCACAGTCAGTCTGTCTGTGGGATGAAAATACAAACCTATCTGCCATATGTGCTGCTTACAGACACCGCCAACGCACCGGCAGTAGCACCGGCGTCATATGGAGAGCCACCCGCTGCCAACACACCAAACCCGGGCAAACAAGCACTTCACTCTCACTACGTCGCACGGTCATGAACCGCCGCCGCCCCACACTTACCTCCGATTGTGACCTGTCCTGTCTTTCTTCCCCTTTGGCCTCCTTTTTCTGGCCTGGATGGCCATCACTGCCGGGGTGACGGAGTGTTTATCCGCGGGCATATCCAGCGTCCGAGTCCGGGGGATGTGGTGCAAGAGGGGACGGGGGACACAGAGAGACAGAGAGAGAGGGAGAACAAACACACATCATCAGGCTCTGAATGATGTTGCCATGGGTCATAAAGCGTCTTTTAGTACGCTTCGATCGGCTTTCTAACCAGCGTAACTTCCGCTACCTTTGATATTAAATAAAAGGATACAACTGTATAAGCAGAGGTACGTTTGAAGGCAGAGGGATACACACCTTTCCTGGAGCTCATGTTTCCTCCTCTTCCCCTCAGCAGGAGCGGGCAGCTCGGTGCTAAGAGCCGGATTCTCCTTTCCTCTTGCACACACAAACACTCACACGAACACACACACACACACACAAACACTAACCGCAACCTGAAGATGGCACGCGCTCCCTCTGCTGTTTGAAGCGGGAGTCGCGTGCAGAACTGCTCAGAGATGAGCAGCTCAAATGGATATACAGAAGAAGGCTACACACATTTATTCCTTACAAAATTAAGGCTACCTGCTAAAGGTGGTATATTAATTTAAGTTCGCGACATGTAAACCAGTAATGGTTTGTTTCGGACTGATTAACCCCAGCCTGACTATCCAAATTGAGTGTTTTTGTTTTATAATAGCTTTATTCACTTTATTTTACTTTATTTCATGAAAAGGTTTTGCTATCATGCTATCATTTTGCTGTCATTCATGGTGACATGGTGAAAGTCTACAGCTAACTATGAGAAGGCTACATCAAGATATATTTGACCTTTCACTTTGTTTTGAAGCTGAGTTGCAATCTTGCAGTTACTGTTTAGACATTATTTGTTAACTATCGCATATGGTTATTCATACGGTTATCAAAAGGAATAGCTTCTACAGTGGATAACTTCAAAATACAAGTACACATTCCCTTATCAAGTAAAATGGCACAGTTCATGTAGGCCGTGTTAGGGTATAGGAATAGGAAATTAAGGGACTTTCTCAATCAACATATTGGACAGTCTTCTTAATGTAAAAACATTTATTATTATTGTTTATTTGACCAGGAAAACCTCATTGAGATTAAGAATCGTATACCAGAGTGTCTTGGCAAAAAGTGGCAGCAGCACAACAAAATGTTACAGACAACATGGTGTAATTACAACAACAACATGAACATGTCCTGCAGAGTCACATAGAAGAAAGTCATGAGTCAAATCTACAACCTGAAGCATTTTCCTCCAACACCTTCAATCTACTTTTAAAAAGATTTTAATAAACCAGCTTCCCCAGATACAGATCCTCCTGTTGGAAATTCCAGGCCGTCTGGGCACTGCTGCCTACCTGAAACTCCTTTTCCCCCTTTCATAACGCACTTTGGGAACAGATAACAACAATATGTTTTATGTCTGAATTGCAGAGCAAAAACTGTGGCTTCCCGCAAATTTGCATTTATTTAACAGGGAAGTTAACCCATCAATAGCTCTTTCACAAGGGTGGCCTGGCCAAGAGGGCAACAGAACACGTCATGATAAATACAATTACACAAGTAAAAGGGAAGCAGGTTAGGTATAAAGCCTTATAAATAAGGACATGCCAATTACTTTGTTAGGCAATAATAAATACAAAATGTAGCCAACTTATATCATCTCAGCTATTTATGAATAATTACAAACAAATTAGGCTACTTATTTTAGCCATAACAAGTAAGCACTATACGGTGGTTATTAGACAAAATATTAGAATTTAGTTGACTACTCGATTGTTTTTTCTTTTTCATTCAAAGGATTTCAATCTGTTTACATGAAAAACTCTGCATTTAAAATACTTTACTTAAAATGCATCTAAAGAGGAAATTGGCAGCATAAAAGAAGCTGACCAGAAGTAGAGAAATGATGCAAAGGTTTACCACACCGCTCTATTAAAAAAAGGTAGGTGTACATGGAAGTTGAATTTCTATGTTTAGCTTTTCTTACCATATGTAACATTTATGAACTTCTAATTCATTCTTTATTTGTCAACACACTTCAGTCTTTCTGTTAAGAATATCTGTCATGTCTTGAACAGCAGCAGGAACACAGGTAATGTATCATTGACATCCAGTGGGACATGATCAGTGAAAAGGCACCGCTGGGATTCGAACCCAGGATCTCCTGTTTACTAGACAGGCGCTTTAACCAACTAAGCCACGGCGCCGATATTGGGTAGAACGGATAAATATATCAGAATCACACAATATATCATCTCATGAATTTGATTTATCAAAAGATTTATCAAGGTTTATTAAATTATTTGATGAAAAAATTACCCTCCAAAAACCTGCAATTTAGAAAACATAAATTCATAAATCTTGTGACGCAAATGATCGTTTTATCACAATACTTGACGCCAGTAGGCTTGTTTGTTTGTTTCTGTTTTTTTAAGCCCATCAATGTAGGTGACCTGAACTTCGTGATTGACAGGTTTCTTAACCAACCATTTTTAAGTGGGCGGGACTTCTTATACTTCTGTGCAATCTGTTTCCGGAACTCACTAAACAGACGCACACACGCACGTGTGAGGGAAGCTGGCCTTAAACCGTGTTTGTACTCTTCTGAACATCACAATAAAAAGGTAAGGTGTAAACATTGAGGGCTTTGAGCAGCGACGCTTTTGCATAATTTACAGACGTTTAGATTAGCGCTGTCGCCATAGCAGCGGTAACATGAGCTAACGATGTTAGCTAGCATGTTCTTATTAGATGACCGTGCGGCGGCTTTGCTAACTTTTCTGCAATGCTTCTGAGTTGTCAGTAGTACTTTGATACTGTCTTGCAGAGCCAGCTTCACGCTTCCGTTCCTGAGGAAGTGTCTGCAGGTGTTTGGCAGCTGGGAGACGAGGAGTGTTACTCACATCCACAGCTGTCTTCACCAACATCAGTCCCACAAACAGTAAGTCAGCAGCATAAGTATGTAGGCCATTTATGTTGATGTCATATAAACACTGCAATGAAATATTAATAGCTGCATTTTAAAGTGATTGTTGTGCTTTAAATTTAATTCCAACTCATTTGCAATATGTAGTTTTATTGAACTCAGTCAGTATTACTTTAACATGGATGTTCCCTCCAGTGTGCAAAATAAAAGGTTTGGATTTGATTAATAAATACATTGTCACTGGCCACTTTTATTGTAAAAAAAACCAAACTGAAATAGCACGCCATTGATCAACCGTAAAGAATTTAAGATAAGATACCCACATATCAACAATGATCTCAGCTGTTCATTATCTCCTGTCAAATGAAAACATGACATCATCAGGGTTATGTTCTTAAACTCAATAAGTACCTTCCAAAAGAGGCAGTAGCGATTCAAAAATGCAGTCACCGTAGTATAACTTCTTTTTGTGTAAAATTGGTCTCCCTTTCGATGTAATATGTTCAAACATTTGAATCATTGTTTTGGTGTCCCTGTTGTCACAGGTTGGTCCTGATGGCTGATGCAGAGCCTGTGCCTGTACCCGCTCAGGTCAGAGAAAAGAGGGGCTGTCCTGAAGATGAAGACAAAGAAACACCATCGAAGAAGCTCAGAGTTGAGAAGGATAAGAAGAATGGCGGCCCTCCCCAGCCAGACGGGGAGGAAGAGCCAGAGGGCGGAGCCAGTGATGGAGAGGAGGAGGGGGAGACTTTTGCTGATATGATGAAGCATGGCCTCACTGAGCTGGATGTAGGCATCTTGAAGTATGTCAGTGACCATGAGGGCTTCTCAGGAATCCTGAAGGAAAGGTACGTTCTCTAGAATCAGGGAATTGTTGGCACAATTAATAAAATAAAATAAATTCTGTTTTCGGTTTTTAACAGATTTTTTTTTTTTTAATTCTCAGATATTCTGATTTTGTGGTACATGAAATCAACAAACAAGGCAAGATAGTGCATTTAGATGACCTCTCCATCCCTGCAGAGGTTGAAGTAAGAACATTGATTAAACTTCAACCACCACTGTTACATTTCCCTGATGTTGGAGTTTCCAATTTGGCTTGATTGTCCTGTAACTTGACGTTAAGGAGTTTTCAAATGCAGTGTTATTATTTTTGGTAAAACTGTAATTATGACGTTGGTGTTTTTAGCCAAACAGATATTTATATCAAATAGGGGTGTAACAGTATATA
Source organism: Symphodus melops (assembly GCF_947650265.1). Taxonomy (NCBI): domain Eukaryota; kingdom Metazoa; phylum Chordata; class Actinopteri; order Labriformes; family Labridae; genus Symphodus; species Symphodus melops. Next base: position 22,428,896 of record NC_136696.1, on the reverse strand, counting down.
GAAGTCAAGCTTTAGTTTGCACCTCAGTCATTACACCAGTAAAGGGCAGAGACGATGGACTGGCTAATGTGCACACGAGATGGGATGTTGCACAAATGCTTGAGTGCTTCTAAACACCTGAAGGTACTCATCCACTGCATGTGCACTCAAAGCCTTCGCTAGTTTCTTTAAACCTTTCAAATGATTTAAAGATGCAGGCGGGTCTTTTAGCTCTGCTGTGTCTTCGATTTTGTTGCGTCTGCTTCCTCATCTGAGGTTGCAAACCGTTGCAAGCGTTGGCACCATCCAAGTTTGGATGTGTGATTGCCCTTTTTCCTTATTAAGACATACTTGTCGTAAGAATACACATACTGTTACATCCCCTAAAGGAAACCTTTGTAGGGATCAAGTAACACATCTTCTAATGTCATCTAACTATTTTCATTTAAATCCCATTGTGTATAAGGCTGATCAGTTTGTAGACTTCAATGTTTTTGTTGTTGCCTTTTGTCTTCATATCTTATAAAAAAGGAAGTCCCAGAGGTTGAAGAGCAGCCGAAAGACTGTGATGTGCTGACTGAAGAGCAGAAAAAGCAGCTTGGGGAGCTTCAGCTCTTCAAGAATAAAGAGACTGAAGTCTCTATCGAGGTGAGTTTACACTTGGGGTGGGTTATGTGTTACACACTGCTTTAATTAGTTCAGTGAATACACTAAATGTACAGCTTATATCAGGAGAGGCTGCGATCCTACAGCCAATCATTTCCCACTGCTTTAATACTCTTTAGGGGGGGCGGCAGTAGCTCAGTCTGTAGGGACTTGGGTTGGGAACCGGAGGGTCGCCGGCTCAAGTCCCGGCACGGACCAAGTCCGGAAATTGGTCTGGTAGCTGGAGAGGTGCCAGTCCACTTCCTGAGCACTGCCGAGGTGCCCTTGAGCAAGGCACCGAACCCCAACAACCGCTCTGGGGCGCCCTCTGTGGGCAGCCCCCTCACTCTGAGACCTCTCCATTAAATGCAGAGTGAAAACCGAATTTCCCCTCGCGGGATTAATAAAGTATATGAAAAAAAAAAATGAAAAAAAAGGGGTCTTACATGATGTCCCCACTCCTATCTCAAAATGTTTAGGTGGTGGACGATACAAAGGAGAAGCGTACGCTGGTCCACAAAGCCATCAAGACTCAGTTTCCTGGTCTGGAGACGAAGACAGAAGAGAAGGAAGGACGCAAGTTCATAGTGGCGTACCATGCTGCTGGGAAGAAAGCTCTGGCAGGTATGTGGACAGGAGACAGGACCACATGTCAAACTTAGACTATCCAGACAAGTAAATAAATCGAATGCACAGCAAAGGATTTTGTTTGCATGTATGTACGTTAAACTAATCTGCAGCAATGCATGTGGTACCACTTGAATTACATAGTAGTCAAACATGATGCATGCACCAATGCATGCGCTTGTTCAGGGTGCCTGCATGATCTTTTTTTGTGTTTTTTAAACAAGCAGATTTTTGATTCTGGACTGACACTATGAAGTGGACTGTTCTGGTGTAGGTTTAAATGGGATTTTAAATGATGAATAAATGTAAATGGAAAAAAAATGAAAAGACAAATATAGTCGAGAGAATCGGTCTTGGAGCCTGACATTTCCAGCATCTCCATTCCACTCTGAGGCCCGTGCATGAACTCTCACACTCTAAAGACACGTCCCACAGTCCTTCTTCATCTCTTTCTTAGTAACATTATTCTATCCTCCTTTTGCTTTTCTGTGGTGGATAGAGGTCAAAGCAACTACAGGTAAGAACCTTTTCTCCACACAGTTCAAGGTGGTTTAAACCCAAAAGCAGAGGAGTAAGGTTAGGTTTTGTAATGGTATGAAATTTGTTTTCCCACTTTCTTCCAGTGCTGTAGTAGCATTTCGTAAATCACAATTTCCAGTAAGAATTAAAAAAGTAACTTTTGTTTTCTTCGCAGGTGATCTTGAAGAAGTACAAAATCTGTTAAGATAGAGGTTGAATCTTTAAAGTGATATTTATCGAGGAGTATGTGCATCATTAGGCTGCTTTATATTGGCTTTGTGTTTCAAAGCAACCTTTTTTTTTCTGTGTCCTTAAAAGCTCCAAGGAAACACTTCTGGCCTAAAAACCGTGGCAGTTTCTGCCACTTTGCCCTGTACAAGGAGAACAAGGACACCATGGACGCCATCAATGTGCTGTCAAAGTTCCTCAGGTCTGAATGTCATCCTTACCTTTCTTTGATGGCCACACTGAGAGTGTCGCTGCCCAATGAAATGTTATTAAGGTGAACTAGCATGTGGTGAATCATGCATGTCTTTCTAGGCTGAGGCCCAACATGTTTTCCTACATGGGAACCAAAGACAAGAGAGCCATCACTGTGCAGGAGATAGCAGTGCTCAAGTGAGTAAATAACTACTTCAGTCAGTCTGTGGATGATCCATGAATAGGTGGTGGTATGAACGTTGCATCTGGTCTGTACTGGACTGGAGGTGTTTTTTGCAGTCACTGAGCAGATGTGGTCTGGTGCATCAGGGTGTTGCAAAAAATCGGTTATTAACTTTTTCTCTGTCCCGTCAGGATCACAGCAGAGAGGTTAGCTCACCTCAACAAGTGCCTCATGAACCTCAAGCTGGGAAACTTTTGCTACAAAAACCACCCTCTAAAGCTGGGCGAGCTGCAGGGGAACCACTTCACCATCATCATCAGGTCAGTGTGTATTAGTGTAATGATGGTACTCATAACTGGGAAACGGATTCCCCAACCCTCGTATCTCAGAACACTGAGCCACAGAGGAGGCCGGTAGTGCAGTTGTTGGTACATGCGCCCCGTGTAAGGAGGCTATAATCCTCCAAATCTGCTGCCCGGGATCAAATCCGCCCGTTGCAGTTTTCCCGCATGTCCCAAAACGAAACAAAAGTTCACCAAATAAAGTGCTGATTGTACAATTATTAAAATGTATACATCATAAAATGTTGTTAGACAAATCTAGTTTTTATTACATCTTATTCCTAATCCACCTAAACGCACCCTTTGTCCTGTATAATCCCACATCCTTCACAGTGCTGTTTAATTTGATGTGTGAATTTCAGGAACATCTCAGGTACAGATGAGCAGGTCCAACAGGCCATGACGTCCCTCAGGCAGACAGGATTTATTAACTACTATGGCATGCAGCGATTCGGCACCACAGCTGTTCCTACACAACAGGTTGGCAGGTAAGGTCACGACATGGTGATACTATCATTAATCATGACTTGGCAAAACCTAGGAAAGGATGGTGAATTTATGCATATGTTGTGTGGCAGGGCGATCTTGAGAAATGACTGGAAGGAGGTGGTGGATTTAATTCTGAAGCCTCGTCCTGGAGGTAATGCTTTGGATTTAACACAGCTGTCTTCCATTTGTCAAGAGGTTTAAATTGTTTTTTTTTAACCTTTCTCAATTTTTTTCTGTTCTAAATTAGCGGAGAAAGAATTCCTGGTGCGCTGCAGGGAGGAGTGGGCGAAGACTCAGGACCCGGAGGCAGCCCTGAAAAAGCTGCCCAACAAGCGCTGCGTGGAGGGGCAGCTGCTGAGAGGCCTGTCCATGTATGGCAAGAAGGACATCGTCACTGCTTTTGGACTGGTAGGTGTTTTGACAATGATGCTAAAAGGTTGATGAGACATAAAAAACTTTAAACAGCTGCAGGGGAAAGTGCTCTTAGATGAAGTTCAAACTGCAGAAGGACAAGAATTTGTTTTAAACCAGTATGAAAATGACACAAACCCTAACCCTAATGATAGGTCAAAAATCAGATTCTGCTCTAGATAAACACCATGTTCAGGAACAACTGACTGTCATTTAAAAAGGCAGGACTGATGAGGTTTTTTTTCCTTCTTTTTTCAGATCCCTCGTAACAACCGTCTGATGTACATCCACAGCTACCAGAGCGTTGTATGGAACACCATGGTGAGCCGCAGAATTGAAGCCTTCGGCCTCAAGGCTGTGGAGGGAGACCTGATGCTCAAAGGAAGTTAGTAGTTCAAGCTCATTTTCTCAGCTGACAGAGTAAACACTAAATGAAGAGTTTGATGTTTTTTTTACACTCTGAACAGATTAAAAAAAAAGATGTGATATTTTAGTAATTGACTTTATGAAAGCACAGACATCATCTAGTCAATTAATGGCAACCAAGATTAAGTTAAAGAAGCTAAAGATGTACTCAGTTCATGTAGTTTTTACTCACTTAAGAGTGTCACTCAATCATTCAGCATCAGGTTGTTTCTATATAGTGGCTGTGTTCTGATGGTTGACTGTGTTGTGTTCATGAAGCTGCAGCACACGTGTTGTCTGCAGAGGAGGCTGAGAGTCACTCCATCCATGACATTGTGATGCCACTTCCTGGGTTTGACGTCATCTACCCTACGCATCACGGTAAGAAGTGACTCTGTAAGCTTTGATGTTGATTTATCTGATCCCTGTCTATCCCTTTCACTCACGCAAAGACATCAGCTTTATGGATTGAACTTAAAGTTGAGTGAAGGAAAACTCAAAAAAACTGTTTCTATTTATTTTTTACTTGTTTTATATATTATATTTCTACATGTTTTACTTGTTTTTAAGACTTTTCTCTTTGTCTGTCAGTGGGTAAAGGATACAGAGAGCTGCTCTCTGCAGACGGTTTGGACATCGACAACATGAGACACAAAGTGAAGGACTATTCACTGGCAGGAGCCTACAGACGCATCATCATCAGACCCAGTGATGTCAGCTGGTTAGCAGCCTATTAAAACTTAATTTAGTGTTTCCTATGTATTTATGTAAACAGCTCTTAACTTATTTTCATACAAAAGCTGTTACTGCATGCTTCAGTTATTTGACTTTGTAAATCTTAGGTCCTCACTGTAGCTTCTCCATCCATCTCTAACTCTGTGCTGTCTGTCGGATTTCTTCAGGGAGGTCATTGAGTACGACGACCCGAAGATCTCTCTGGTGCATAGTGATTTTGAGAAACTGGAGAATAAACCTGCCCCTGTCTTCAACACAGGTACGTTCCCTCGAGAGGTTTTTTTTTTTTTTTTGCTCTTAATAATTGGAAACACTAATATGATGTCCCAGAACAAAATGAATATATTGGTGGGGGGAATTACATGTCGAAAGTCATTCACATACAACTCTGCTGTTTATAAGTCTGCACGTATTTAACATGTCAAGACAGTTGTAACATTACAAGAGGAAGAGGAAGTAGGGAAAATTGCATTTTACACACACACACACACACACACACACAGAGGCAGAAATATTCACAACTGCACAAAAAGGATCCTATGGCCATGCACTGATGGAAAGATGTCAGAGTGCAGGGACTGCTCACAGCGGGCGCTCCTGAGCTAGAGACAGGAGTTTGGTGCCTTGCTCAGTGGCACCTTGGCAGTGCACAGGAAGGAAGTTAAAACCTCCTTGACTAATTTCCAGACTTCCAGAACATGAGACCCTACAGTTCCCAACCCAAGTCCCTGCAGACTGAGCCACTGCCACTTGAACATAGCAGATTGTTTTCTGAACTGAATGTAACCAACATTTTGTCTCAAAGTTCATGTTTTTATTTTTTAGGTTTATTTTTGGGCTTTTCATGCTTTTATTTCCTGACAGGACAGTGGACAAAGTAAAAAAATCCGGGGGTTAATCGAGCATAGTTAGCACAGGGGGAAGTCTCTTTGGATGATAACTTGCCTCCTTTTGTACACACACACACACTAACTACAGTCTCTCTCTCTCTCTCTCTCTCTCTCTCTCTCTCTCTCTCTCTCTCTCTCTCTCTCTCTCTCTCTCTCTCTCTCACCCCTCCATCAGAGGGGAAGTATCGAGCTCTGCGGATGGAGTTCTCCCTCCCTCCCTCCACCTACGCCACCATGGCAATCAGAGAGGTCCTGAAGCTGGACACGAGCATCAAGAAACAAACGCAGCTCAACACCACGTGGTTCAACTGACACCTCAAACACTTTCTGCTATCTAACAGAGTGCTGCTGCAGGCTGTGTCGCGCCGGTCGACTGTGGCTACTTACTGTTGTGAGTGTTTAGTGTGTTGCTGTAGGTGTGCGTTTGTGTGAGAGAGCAGTTTTCGGTTCTGTGTGAACCAAAGATCATTTCTTTGAAGTACAAAGAGAAACTTATTGACTATTATTGAACTTTTTCTTTGAATGTTTTTACCTGCTCTTATGGATTTTTATGCTGCAATGACTCAGCATATTTTGACGATGATTTAGGTCAGTGGCTCCCAAACTTTTTCTTTTCCTTTGGCAGATGAAGCCCTACACCCCTCAACATACACATCAACATATATCAGAATTCCCTAGAATCGCTCTCAGTCACGCTCTTTGCTCACAAATTCCTTTATATTTAGAGTTTATCTCAAACATTGTCTAGAAGAACACAGAACTGCAACTTCAGTGTGTGTCAACAAGCGTCCATTTTAAAAGAGGAAGCAATCAAAAGTGAAACTGTAACATGAAACTTCACAGTATGTGACATCTTAGGTAGATTCTTTTTTAGCCTTAATTTCTCCTAGAAGTCCTCTCACAAAACGTGTCATGCTTTATTAGCTGTGAATAACAGTGTGCATTGTGCTTTCCCACTTTGGGAATCAGTGATTTAAGTGAACCTTGTGTCACCACTGTGTACAGATTTTTTTTTTTTTTTACATATCTGAGCTGAATGTGTGATATGTTGAAAAACGACTCAAACAAATAAAGAAACATTGAGTTTATAGTTTCATTGTCTTTCTTTTTAATCAAGTTCGAAATGTTCTTATTGTGATGAGGGCTTTTATACATTGTTGGATGGTCTATTGAAGCCTTATTTGTTTTTCACAACAGACAATTCTAAGTTTCTATCTGTTCAACAAGAAGCCATAAGCTATACAATACATGGTGTAACCTGTTTTCATGTGGTGTCTAATATTTAGATCTGGGCAGGTTGATGGATTCACACATCCTGTGCACATTTACACAAAACCACAATAACAAGCAAAAACTAAACCACAAACTGTTCATTTGTTGCTGTTCTGAGTCAAGGTTTTTTAACAAGAACTTTATAGATATTTACCCTGATGACAAGTGATATGGAGACTTAATTAAGTGGATTCATGGACTGTACGGGGTAGACCCTGAGTCTACTATTATTACAATTATCTATTTCACAATATTAACTCAATTGCAATTCCTTGAAACAACTTTCAGTGTGTTGTTGAAACATCTGTGTCATCCTTACTTTACGCCTCAAAACCATAAATCAAAAAACTTAACCTCAAAGACCCCAATGACTTCCCAATTACATAAACGGAGCAAGCTAATGCACCTATAATGCTGTTTTCATCATGCAGATGTCTCCCTTTGAAATGTATTTTAAGCTCTTATCCGTTAAAAGACACTTTGAGCTGACCATCTGGCATAGTGCCAAATGTGAGGCAGCTGGCAGCATTCAGCCAGCCTCTCAAACATGGTTACTGATGTCTTTCATCCTGACACTATGGCTGCTTGGGATCATTTTAATGTGTCTACACTTTCATATAGTCAGTATGAAGCATGTATGACCTGCTGATCTGATGGTCGATTGAAATCTTTATTTAAATAGGTTGATAACGAAAACGAAAAAACAAAACAAGAAAAGCTGGAAAAAATATGAAAAGTAAACCTTAACACGAATATTGATTGCTGTATTTGACTCAAAGCAAACAGTACATGTTCAAAAAGGAGGATGAAGTTCACACTTCTTCTACTGTTTAACAACTTTAATATGATCCATTATGATATATGACCAAATATTAGAAAACACATACTTTTTTTTTCCTTTTTCCAGACAAATTCCTAGAAATTTAATCACAATGTGTTGTTGAGTAGTAATAAAAAGTCAGTCATGATATTGGCCCAGTTAGACGTGCTGTGTGTGGCACAAATACACTTCAGAGGCTGTACTGTATGTGTAAATGTAAAACTGCTGATTTAATCAGTGTGTTGAACAAAAGGCCTTTAGAGGCAGAAGTCCTGTCCATAAGAGGATACATATTAACAACAGATAAAGCAAATGAAGAGTACAACTATGGCTTTTTATAGTATAGTTAAGCACACCAAAGGTCATTGATGTACCTTAACAGACAGCTTTATTACAATCTGACAAGTTTTACTGAAGTTGCTAAGAGTTTCATTTGACAAAGTTCACCAATCTCGCCACTGGGCAAAATATTTACAGAACAAAACTGCATAGTATGTATGTTATAACATAATGGGAAAAGATGAATCTAATTTTAAAAAAAGAATTTGAATTAGAAAATTTAAGATAATTAACTCTTCTTTGGGACTTAATCTAAACCAAAGGATAATCATTTCATTTGCTTAAGAAGGTTGGGCAACACAGTTTTCGTAAAAGACCTGGAAATTACTGTCAACATAAGTCACCTTCTTCAGGAAGTCCTCCAGCTGCAGCACCGGCATCTCTTGAACATTATTATTCTCCCTGTCGTTTAAACCGTAAGCTGCAAACGCTGGAAACTTTGAGCGCTCAATGTAAGGTGCATTGTGGTCATAGTCAATGCAGCAGTAGGCTGACCAGAGATAGGTGGGGATGCCCAGGCGGTTTATGTTATGTCGACGGATTGTGTGCCCAGAAATGGTGACTCCTGTCACCATGTATGCGGTGCCCCGGCAGTAGTTGTTGAGGCGCCTTCTGATGGTGTGCTCGTGTTTCTTCCAGGGACCAATGTTGAAATCTCGAACCCGAGGGACAACGTTTGTCAGAGTGTAGGTGGCTGCCTTGTCATCAGGGTTGGCCTGGTGCTCATCTGGATTCAGCTGGCCACGCTCAAACATGACACTGTCTGAGTAGTCGTCGAGCACGGCCTGAGCATCCTCGAAACTCCTGTGAAGGTTTTCTGCAGGAAGCTGCTGCATCTCTCTGGAGCCTGATGCTGTGGAGAGCTGTCAGGAGGAACAAGGTCATTGTTATGAGTAAGTGTTCAGTTTGAGGACATAACAGATTGTTAAAAAAAAAAAAAAAGAGTCAACACTGAAGTGTTTTTCTAACATCAAACAATAAAAATCAACCTTTTTGGTTGGAGTGGTAGCTACTCCAATACTTTGCCTCTTACCTGTGGCTCATACATCCATGGTACATCGACCTTCTTGAAGCCGTCTGAGCGCTTGAAGGTGTACGCAGAATAAATAGGGATGTGATTCAAAGTGTCATACAAGGTGACAAATCGTGGGTTACCCGCATAGTACTGGCAGATCTTCTTAAAAGCCTTCTCCTCCAGCCCTCGAGGCAGTGTGCCCTTAAATACAAACTGTTTGCACTCAGGTGAGATGTTTTCCTGCACCTCTGCTCCCGCCATCGCAACAACAAGAAGACAGATGAGCGTTTGATCCGTTCTGGGGACTAACATGATGAAACCTGCAGAATGTCTTCACCGTGCAGTCAGTCCCTTTGAAATGTCATCCTCCTGTGTGGACTTTGGCTCCTCTGTGCTTCATACCAGAGCAGTCATATTATGCAAAATCTTATCGTATTACTTTCCCTAGTAGGCCAACCTAAGCTGGTCGAGCGCAGGTTTTCTTCTCTATAAACCCAGACAAGGAGGACACTGCTCTAAACAGATCCCATTCAAGCTATGTTACTGCTTACAGAATTAGTTCTGAATGTCCACTTGTGTTAATCCGGCTGGAGACTCAACACACTGACGTCGCTATGGGTGGGCCATAGGGGGCCGGGCCCGCCCGCATAAATGCTTGTGCTTGAGGCACCGATCTTTTTTTTTTTTTTTTATAAACTTAATATTATATTATCATAGATGCAAATCATGTTGCATTGATGTTGCATTCTTTATCAGTAAACCATCAAAAATATAAAGAAACATTTTTTTAGTGTAGGTGGGATTTAATATGCTGTTGAATTACATACATTGTCACAGCTCAGTATCCTCTGGGTCTCTCCCTGTATGTTACACTGCAGGTCATCCTTCATGCCTGTTACACTCAACTACAGATCTTTTATCAATAAAACTATTGTATTTACTTTTCCTTTCTTTTATAAAGCTTTATATTGTGTCCACTTGCCAGTGTGAGTGTGTGTGTATATTTGTGTGTCTTCACTGTGCTGTCTTGAGAGGAAGGACTGTGGAATGTTCCAGGAACATCTCGTTTCCATAACAACAGGCTGATGACAGCATGACCCTTCTACCCCTGTGGAAACAAACACTTCCTGTTTACTGTTTAAGCATCTTCCCTGTTTACACGGTGACCTCTTACTGGCATACAGTATCTTTTTATTCATCTGTTCAATTATTGAAGGTGTAGTTTTACACGTAGCCGAGTGGAAAGAGCACACAAACACTTGAAATTGTCTCTGTAACCCCATTGTCTTAGAAAGTAAAGATGTTCACACGGTAACATCTTTAATAATGTTTTATCTCAGGTTTAGAGTTAATGCACCGCCTGTGAACTGTAATATCTACATTTTAAATCCCAGTAGTCTGAATAGAGACGATACTTCACACCCATCTGATGCCACTGTTCAATTTTTTAGCTGTATGTCTCTGAATGTAGAAAAGAGTGCAGTCATTATTTTATGTGCATGTCAACTACAACGTCATAAACAAGGCTTCCTTAACATTATCAAGAAAAACACAAAAAAACATAATAAAGTCAAGTTTTTTTATTAAGTTAAAGGGAAACAGGTTGTTCTTGACTATACAGACTAAGATTAAAATTCAATGTGCATTTTTTGGCATGATAGTTTTGAGGGTGCTTAATTTTGTTGGCTGACTTATATTTTCAATGCCACAGTAGAACAATAGAGAGATAATTAAGATTTAAGATTAACTTTATTGTCTCAGTGGGAAATCTGCATTGGACTTCACAGTGCTCTGGTGTAGTAGCAAATGACAACAAAATACAAACATTTCCTACAGCTCAATGGTGTCTGTGTTATTGCACCAGCGACATCTTAATAATGCAGGTACACTTTGAACGTGTAGGCATTGCAGGCATAGATATAACCTCAAAACAACTCCCTCATGCAATTCTGTACAGCTCCTTATTATTGTTGCATATATTCATATGGCAGCTATACTATTTCTGTGTGTTAATGCAAATTGCAAAGTCTTGTCAGTCAGTGTGTGCAGATAATAGAAGCCTTGTGGTTATATGTCACAAGGCTCATGTACAATCTCTCTGGCATGGCCGGGGGGCCTCGGCCCTTTGCTGCGTGTCATCCCGCACGCTCATCTCCCAACATTTCCTGTCTCACTTCAGCGGTCCTATTCAATAAAGGCAAAAAGGTACAACAACGTTACTTTGAAAAGAGAAATAACTATTAAGAAAAAAAGTTGACTGACATGAGTGGCTGATAGCATAACAGACAGGAAGGTATAGATTCTTATGACAAAAAAAAACAGATTAATTTCCTATTTAGGTTTTTGTATGTTAAGCATGCATTTGTTTGTAATTTTACCTGTAGTTTACTGGATGCAAACAAATGTTTTATTATGTTGTACAGTATATGTCAAGGCCCATCTAGGGGCAAGAGTTAAAACATAGCAAAATCATTAACTGTGAGTGTAGCATATCAGTGTCATGCTCTGTAAAGTAACAATGTGAAACTGTATTGTATTGTCAAAATTATATCACTAAAAACAAAACAGAAAAACCTTGCTTATTAAGCGTTGCAACGTAATAACAATGTAAAAACTTTCCTGCCTTTTCATAAATGACACCCTTATTGTGGTAAGTATAACACAGCTGTAAGTTTGGATCTAACTTCATGTCAAAACTGCTCTGTTGTTCTTTCATACAACATACAGGGTAAAGGTTCAGCTCCTTTTTATTCGATTCACACAGACGGTTGCCTCACATACATTCACTCTTCTGTTCTAACAGTCTGACTGTGAATGCAGGGGTTGTTAGTAGCTGTTTGCACTCTGAGTGGTTTGTTGCATTTGACATCTGCACACACTGTGTGTTTGAACATGAGAGACAAAGAGAAGAAAGAGCGTGTTTGTGTGTGCATGCATTTGTTTACTGTATGTGCATTTGGATTTGTTGTGTCTGTGAATAGAGAATATGAGAAGCAGTTTGGGGTGGTGGTGGGGGCGGGGGGTCTGTTTGTGTGTCTCGGATTTGTGTGTTTGAGCATGGGGGAAGGATGGGTGGTGTTATTGTGTCTCTTGGGAGGTGTGTGTGTGTTTGTGCTGAAGGGGGGACTATTTGTAGGTCTCGTAACTCACTGCTGGGGTGGTCCAGTTTTGAGAACAAGGGAAAGGAGGGTGTGTGTATACATGGTGTGTGTGTGTGTGTGTGTGTGTGTGTGTGTGTGTGTGTGTGCGTGTGTGTGTGTGTGTGTGTGTGTAGGAGATTACTATATATTGCGACTTAGGTGAAAGACACGTCTTCCTTGGTGGGCACAGTAGAGATGTAGAGATTGAGGGAGAAGACTCAGAGAGAAAGTGAAATGTAGGAAGACAGAGGATTCATTTTACTCCACATTTATCATCACACTGTTAGTCACATCTGAAAAAAAAGGATTTCTTTCAAGCTGATGTAATAGCCTGAGGTAAGTAACTTTGTGAGTTTCATTATAATTCCTCTCAGGAGTACTGAGCCCTTTATTCAGATTCAGACAAGCAAGGATGCAATGCAACACAAACACATCATACCTTAAGACTGCTATAGCTATTAACAGTAGTACCGTATTTCAAAATGTTAAGCAACGCTGAAAGTGGAATATTAGGTGCACACACAACATAAACAATCACATTCAACATTTTCACTTTTAAAATGTGTATTTTTTGTACATTTATCAGAGGTTTAGTCTTTGACAGAAACATTGTAGTACATTTTAAAGGGTCTTGTTTAGCTCTTTGTGTTTTTGATTCCAGACCTTTCCTCTATTACTATTATCTTATTCTGCACTAAGCTGCTCAGGGAGATACTTTGCTTTTTTTTTTCCCACAATGGCAATAAAGACTTGATTCTTGTCTCGATTTGCATTTGAGAAATGACCGTCTTTAAGCCTCACGTGTCATAAAGTTGTAAAATAGTATGCCAAAGTGTTTAAAATGCCCTAAAATGGGGCATGAAATCCTTTTCAGTCTAAGAGGATAATTTGATCTGGTCAAAAACAAAGTATTTTTTTGCTTGTGTGTTTCAGTGTTTCATTGCATAGCATTGCATGTGACAAAGATCTTAAAATATGTCTTAAATATGTCTTCAAATTGGAGACATATTTATGCACACAGTTTTAACGATGTGCTTGTTTTAAAAACCCTGAAATACTGACAAACAATTTACACACACCTCTGACATTTTGAAGTTGTTTGTTGAATGTTGTCAACATTCCCAGGATGATAAGTCAAAATTCCTGACTAAATACCTGAAATAAGACATGTGTGGCTTAACTATGACCTGTCATTAGAAGCTGTGCATGCACTGTAATTACTCTTTTTGTGCCTGTTGCAAAAGTTTAAGGATCCTGCTGTGTCTAATTTCATTTTCAGACCCTCCAAGTCAAAGGACCAAGGGATTTGTCCAAGTCAGGGCATTCTGGCCTTAACTTCTACAAACAAAACTTTTTCTATTACTGAGAGAGGTTGGATTCAAGAAATTATTTCTACCAAATGTCACCAAATATTGGAACCTCAACTTATTTAAATGGTTGGTGATTTTCTGTAAAGACCGAGGACATGGACCACCAAATGTCAGACCTCCTCGCCTCCCCGTCTCCTTCTCCCTCTCCCTTCTACCACTGTGACTACAGCGACTGGTCTCCTTCCTTCTCCATCATCCCCTCTGTGTACCTGCTAGCCTTTCTGGTTGGTTGCCTTGGTAACGTCCTGGTGCTGTGGGCCTACCTGGACAAAGCTGAGGGGAGGGGAGCGAGATCAAGAGGGCGGTTCTGTTGCACCCGTCAGTTGAACGTTAACAGCTCTGGAAGAAGTCGGCGCAATTCGTATCCCGAGAAAGGCAAGGAAAACTGTGGATCTTCTTCAGGAAAAAGCAGCAGAGCCTCTTTTCACTCCTCCTCCAACTCCTCGTCCTCTTATCCTCCCTCCATCCCTCGTCCCTCCCACTCCCTGACAGACTCTCTAATAGCCAGCTTAGCCTTGGCTGACCTCTGCTTTCTTGTGACCCTCCCTCTGTGGGCCGTCTACACAGCTCTGGGCTATCACTGGCCTTTTGGGCAACCGCTCTGCCAAATCAGCAGCTTCCTCACCGCCCTCAACATGTATGCCAGCGTGTTCAGTCTGAGCATGCTCAGTGTGGAGCGCTACTGGGTTTTGACTGGACGCCGGCACTCCAGCCACCATCACCCACAGCAGAGCTGCCCCCGCAGGGCTCTGTGGATACTTGGAGGGGTGTGGGTACTGGCTGGGGTTTTGGCACTTCCTGGTTTGCTGCTGCGCTCTGTCAAGGAGGTGGAGCTACAATCTGAATCTGAGGATGATTGGCAGCTAGAAGACAGCCTTTTAACTGACTCTGGGTCAGTGTTCCTTTCCTGTCAAATGGACTACTACATGCTGATTGGAGCAGAGATGGAGGAGATGGACAGAGAGAGGGCGGAGATGATGTGGGCGGCAGCCTTGAGTCTTAAATCAACTCTAATTGGCTTCCTGCTTCCTCTGGTCATCCTGCTGGTTTGTTACTGCTCCTTAGCCCAGCTCCTCAGCAGACATTTTGGACGAGGTCCTCGTCCTGACCGCAGGCGTCAGCGGAGACTCCTCAGGGTCATCATCTCTTTAGTGCTGGCCTTCTTCCTGTGCTGGCTACCCCTGCATGTTAACAAGACTGTCTCCATGCTGCTTGAGTTTGGCTTTGTCCCTTACTCTTGCTTTTTAGATCAGATTCTACTGGCTGCTCAACCATACGTTACCTGTTTAGCTTATCTTAACTCCTGTCTCAACCCTCTCCTGTATGCTGCCTGTGACCCGACATTCAGGAAGAGATGCAGAGGAGCTCTGCTCATGATGTGCAAGAAAGGAGGAGAGGGGAGAGAGGGAAAGAAGGAGGAAGGAGAGGAAGGGAAAGAGGAAAGGAGTTCAGCTTTTCCCACGAGAACTCAGGAGGAGACAGCAAGAACAGAGGGAGAGGAGGAGAGGGAAGGGGTGGATGGGCCACATGAATCAGGGCTGCAAATTTAAATATAAACTGATCCTGAAATAAGTGGTAAATAAAGCAGCATTCAATGGGATATGTCAGTGTTGCTCAAACAATAAACAAAAACTGTATTCCAAAGAGGCCTACACGTTCTGCACAATATTTTTGTGGGCTGTGCAGGATTGTAAAATGATCATTCATGAGGTCAAGGTCATGGACATAATTTCGTATGACTACATTCTTCCCACAGGAAAGAGATGCCACCACTTACTAAAAGATATTTAGGGCACTGGCCAGACCAAATGTTGTCCTATCATTTAATCTGTTTGCTTTGTTTATTTTTTTCTTTTAATTGGAACTACAATGAAAGTTTACACTGATTTTTCAAAGATTTAGTTGCACTGTTTTATATTAAAGTAAGAATGGTTCACACTGGTGTTGGTCTTGTAATCGCTTAGAAATAGAATTCATCTATAAATGTCTTATTTGAAATAAAACTTGAACACGTTTTTAGCTCTTTATTTTATTTATCAAGTTTAATTTTAAAGTTGAAACTAAAGATACAACTACAAAAAATGATACATCAAAGCAAAAACATGGACCGTCCATAAGGGTTAGGACGGCATTCAATGAAAGTACATGATCTGTCAACATTATGTTTGTATTTATTAAATAAGAGCTTTTCAAAAACTCAAAGACGCTTTACATGTTAAAAACAAAATACAAGTATACAGGATAAATTCAAACAAGGAAAACAGACAAACAGCTAAAAGAGCAAAAATACATACATTGTGAAGTTTATCTAAGTGATGCGTGATACAGAGATTAGTGAGGTGAGAGGTTGAAGGCAGTGTGGAACAGGTGTGTTTTTAATTTGGTTTTGAAGGTGGTAGGGTCGACGGTGTCACGAATGTGTTGTGGGAGTGAGTTCCAAAGTGAGGGGGCGGCAACAGAGAAGGCTCTGTCCCCCCCAGGTGCGGTGCATGGTCATAGGGACGGTCAGGAGGTTTGCATTGGTGGAACGGAGGGTTCCACTAATAAAGATGCAAGATGTGTTTATGCATCTATGTAACTTTAAGTGCTAGATTATTCTTGTAAAAAAAAAATTGTAACACAGTTTGGTCTTTTAGCACAGCAACTGCTTTTCTGCTAAAAAAAAATTAAGAAACACAATGGATTTACCTTTGCAGAACTTAAAATCCATAAGGTCTCTTCAGTAGATGTAAGTATCTGACTCCATCCAGTAGATGGCGCGACGGCACCTTTTCACTGTTTAACAACCTTCATAACACAGAAAGACTTGTTTGATTTTACCATCCGTACTCACTCTGTTTACCTTTGTTAACGTGCTGTTTGTGGAGCATATGGTGTCTTTTTTTTTAGCTTTTTTGCACCCGTCTGTCAAAGTCCAAGTTTTATTACCTTAGGCTACTTATTTTTTAGAAAGCCTTTCGATATACTTTGCATACAAAGTCCAGTGTGACTGGTCTGTGATATAATGACGATGGGGACAGCTCTGATTTACGACGAGGAGATGACCAAGTATAAACTGCTCTGGGTTGAGTAAGTTTGTCACAAGAAGTATTATTATGATTTTTTTGTTGTTGCTAGCACGCTAACTAAATCAGGCCACCCTCATTAACATCCGGCAATGCTACATTAAATAACCTTTAAGGTAAAACTTAAACCCCGACTGTGACTTTTAAAGAGTACTTTTTTTTGCTAAACTAAATTTGCATGATTATGTTCTTCTATCACTCGTAACGAAATGTTTCATGACACTATAAGTTCAAGGCTCTAATCCTATTTAGCTGCAGTTACTGCCTAATCAAAAAGGGCTTTTTATATTGAAATATCCAACCGTTTTAGCAGGTGTATTATTTCATAGTTTATTTTGACAGACTGGAAACTGTTCACCGTGTTGTCGGAAAGTTCATACAGACAGTTACGATGCTGTGTTGGTAGGAACTGAAGTTACTGTCTCATGTATCTCGTCGGGACTGTTAGCGGGGAGCACTCGCCGTGTGTCCCATTATCAGGGACGACTGTGAACAAAAAAAAACAGTGAACTGTGAACAGTTTCACTGGTTCTGTTCAACTCAGGCCAAAGGTCCTTATGATTTATTAAGTCCTTAAAAAGGATCAGACTCAGTTGCTATTAATTAAATAAAGATGTGAAGTCTTCCTCAAGTCATTTTACATCTTCATATTTAAATAAAATACATGTGTACCACTCAGCTGGACAGATCATCATGTTCACTTTTTTAATCCTCAGCCCTGCTTGTAAGATTGAAGTGCCCGAGCGTCTGACAGTGAGTTATGAAGCTTTGGTCAAGACCGGTCTGACTGATCGCTGTGTCTCTGTACCTGTCCGAGAGGCGACTGATGCAGACATCCTGCTGGTTCACAGGTCAGACATGATGTCCACAAACGGCCCTCGCCTTTTACTTACCTTTTACCTCTGCAATCGCCTGATATAGACGAAGCCACTCCAATGTACTTTTCTACGCCCAACAGTGAGGAGTACTTAGAGGCAGTGAAGAAGACCCCCTACATGACCCTGGAGGATCTCAAAGAGTTCACCCTGCAGTATGGGGACGTCTACTTCCACCCAGTTAGTCCCACACATAACATAGCAGCTGTTATTATTTATTTCTGTCTTGCATTTGTTCTTTCAGTGGTAAGAGTATTCGTCTTCTTCTTTGTCTCTGTCCTAGAACATCTATCACTGTGCCAAGCTGGCTGCAGGCGCTGCACTGCAGCTTGTGGACAATGTAATGACGGGAAAGGTGAGGAATGGCATGGCTCTGGTCAGGTGAGGTTAACCAGTTACATACAGCTCTCCTCATGCTTTCTCTGATCCTACAGTGAACCAGTCTCTCTTTGTTGCGAGGAAGATTTATTTTGATCATGTTATATTCTAGTTCTAGAAGTCCATAAATTGATGGGTTGCTTTTTTGATTTGATCATATTGCTGACATTCTGGTTAAAATTGATAATGATAAATTGAAGGATTTGTGCCACTTACGGGAATAATATTAAGTTTATGTGCACAGCTTCTGAAGTGTCAAGACTACATGATTAATGGATTACTCTGGTAAAGACATGTGCACATTACTTCTCTATTATTCTTAACAGACCACCAGGACATCACAGTATGCGCAGCGCTGCTAATGGATTCTGTGTGTTCAATAATGTGGCCATAGCAGCTCGATACGCCAAGCAAAAATACGAGGTGAAAAGGTAACACAACCGGATATTTGTTTGTTTCAGAACTTAGCGTATCAGCTCTAGCACAAAATGTGTTTTTAATATACGTGTTTCAATATTCCAGGGTTTTAATAGTTGACTGGGATGTACATCATGGTCAAGGGGTGCAATACTGTTTTGAAGATGATCCAAGGTTAGTCCAACTGGAAGCATCCTGAGTATGACGCTTAGTTTTTTCTTCTGCCATTTGAAATCTGAATACTATTTCCATGTGTCTTCCATCCGTCAGTGTGCTCTACTTCTCCTGGCACCGCTATGAGCATCAGAGATTCTGGCCTCAGCTGAGAGAATCAGACTACGACAGTGTTGGGAAAGACAAAGGGACAGGGTTTAATATCAATGTGCCATGGAATCAGGTTTGTGTCCACGAACTTTGAATGATTGTTGAATGAAACACTTCCTGTCAGAAAGGTTATAAAGTGAAAGAAAGTGAAATGATGAGATCAAATTAAAATGAGGTGAAATGGATTTAATAAAACTATTCATAAAGTAAAATATTATTTTCATGAGTTAACACAAAGATCTTTAACTCTTTGAACCTGCTTCATGGATTAATCCTCTATACCAACAAAGATCCCCAAAGATCTTTTAAATAGATTTCTAAGTCACCTTCACTGGTTAAAAGCAGCTTCTGCAGGTTGCAATGAGGCAAAGCAGATCACGTCTGTTTCTTCCATGTACAGTATGCATGCTCTTCTTAAGAAGGACTCATTGTCATATTTCAGGTGGGAATGAAAAACAGTGACTACCTTTCTGTCTTCTGTCACCTCCTTCTCCCAGTCGCGTACGAGGTGATCCATTTACAAAAAAACAAAAAAAAAAAACCTCACATTTTGCAAACATGTTGATGATCAGGTGGTTATTAACATGAGTATTTCTTTGTCACAGTTTAGTCCAGACCTGGTGCTGGTGTGTGCAGGCTTTGACTCAGCCATTGGTGACCCAGAGGTACAAAATATCTCTAGAATCAGTCACATTTAAACTGAACAGCTCTGCCACATATTCTAACTTTACTACGTTTATTAGTTTTATTAGTTTATTACAAGTTTTAATTGCATCGTAACTTATTCTGCTGGATATTTTCCAGACGGGGGCACTATAGAGTCCCCCTGGCAACTGGCAAAAAATGTATTTGAGACGTCATCTATCCCAAGAGGAATAAACATCCTGAATCTTACAACATGACTGATGAGATCGAAACCAGGACATGAACTGATTTAACTTTTTGTTTTGATCTGTAAATGTAGCTGCTCTGTTTGTCTCTGTTATCGACTAACATAGTTTATTCTGTACTGTACGTATATCAGGGAGGAAAAATTTCTGAAGCACCCTCCAGAATAATGCAGTTTAGCACAACACCACTACTGAGACATCAACACTCAAACTGCTTTATGGCAGAGTGGTTTATATGACTACATTATTGTATGCATGCTTATAGTGGTTATGTATATAGTGGACACTGAGTGTATGTAGTAACATATGAATGTGCACAAAGTATTTTTACCATCATTGGGATATTATGAGGCAAACTGACTTTATTGGTGGATTAAAGAGACATTTTTATTTAGGGTAAAATGTGTGCTACCCCGGAAATCTTCGCCCACCTCACTCACCTGCTGAAGAACCTGGCAGGAGGGAAACTGTGCGCTGTTCTGGAGGTAAAGCAACACAATCCATTATGCACTACATCCTGTATCAGCACGAACATAAAAAAACACCTTATTCACTTCACATTTCAACAGGAGGAATCCATCAATTCTGTTGTATTTTCCCTGTCTACTTATTGAATTATTTACCTGCATTGTGCTGTTATATTTCATGGCACTAGCCGTCTGTTAAAGTTCTACCTGATGCCCCCTTAGTGTTGGATGGGTTCTCAGGCGGTAAAAGTTTTATTGTGTGCATGTTTTCCAGGGAGGATACAACTTGACTTCCCTTCCTCAGTCTGTGTGTCAGACAGTTCAAACTTTGCTTGGAGATCCTGCGCCTCGACCTGCAGATCTCGATGGTCCTTGTAAAAGGTGTGACCTCCCATCGGTCAAATGTTTGTATCTGACATTATCTAGTATGTGTGTTGATAACTCTACTTCCTTTTTCTCTCCTCAGTGCGCTGGAGTCCCTTCACTGCGTCCGATCAGCTCACAGGCAGTACTGGTCCTCCCTCAAACACGCAGGTAATGGTTAGGGTACCTGAGCGACTTATTAAAGGTACTAAGTAAATCAACGAACCACAACGCAGAGTCAATATCTAATGGATTGCTGATTCTGAACAACTTTGTTGTTTTTAAGTGTTTGCTCGCATGTCAATGTGGACAAATCACAAGCTACAGTAGCTACATACTGTCATCAGTGGAAAATGTCAGACATCTTCAAAACTCCACACCAGTGATCTAGCTGGTCAAATTGCTAGCTAACTAGCTAACCTAACTTGCTTGCATATTTTCTAGTAAAACACTATTTCATTACATAACTTAGTATGTGATCGTGCCATTTTCTGAACCTGCATCAAGTTCTGTGTTCAGTGTCAACAGGGACTTTAGTTAGTACTTTCGGACAATAATACATGTGTCAGTGGTTTAAAGCACAGGTTAATAAGATGTGTAAAACAAAACCATGCCTGTAAAACTCATAAAGAAGTGTGTCAGTTAACTGTTTTAGCAGACAGTGAGGATGCTGGCTCAGACCTCATAGTGAGAGAGAAAGGAAGAGGATGCTGACTCATAGTTGGCTCTAAAACCCCCCGTTTCATTTATAGTCTTCTCCAGAGTACAGTGATTTTAGAATAGTTGTCAACACATCACTCCTTTTACACGGTTGGAGCTACGACAAGGCAGGTGAAATTAAAAAAAAAAAAATCTAACTTAAAGGTTATTAAATTGTCTTTCCACATATTGTTCTTCTTCATTCACCTAGATCATCCATGATGCAACACTTCAGGTTTCAGATTTTAATTTGTTTTTTCCAGTAGCTGCCAAGAGAGACTGTGATAACCTTCACTTGCACTGCCTATAAAACATTTGTTACCCTTTTCTCCAGCTGATCTGCCCACCTCTGACATCAGCACAAAGCGCATCAAATTAGCAGAAGAAGGAGAAAAGACGGAGAACGGAGAAGAGGAGACAAGTGAAGAGGTGTGGCCAGAGCCTCCGACACGTGTCTCTCCTCCGATCCACACAGCTGTAGTTCTACCTGATGGTGTAACCTGCCCAGACGGATGTAAGCACATCAGCTCATTAGAGGATCACAACCCAGAAACTGTCAACAAACTCAGGTATGGAGCTGTGGTTAGATTGTTGTAATGTTGTTATAGACTTTATTATGTTTTACTGACACAGGAAGAGTTTATTTTTGGAGGGTTAGGGTTTGATACATTCAAAATAAAATTCATAATTATCAAATCTTTTACATTATTGCGTTTTTCCATAAATTAGGGAGACTTTGCTCAAAGCAGAAGATGACAGCGTCGCTTTAACAACCCTGTCCAGTCTTATTGCCCTCGTAGAGAAAATGGAGAAGAACGAGGTACAGTCTGGATATCATGTCTGCTGTGTTTTTCTGATGAGATGTGCTTGTAGATATGTTTTTTTTCCTCTGCTGACCTGCCTGCAAGCTGATGTCACTCTGTTTAATGACTTCCCCTCAGATCCGCAATGGCTTGGCTCTGGTCTGTGATGTCTCCATGGCGATAATGTGTCTTATCCAGCATGCTGTAACCGCCCCAAACAGCCGGTATAACAATATGGATGTAATTCATATGTTTATTACTGAGGTATAAAAGTAAATCTTAGACCTTAAGCTAAATGTAATGCCAGGAGAGTGTTAGCTAACCCTTGCATGAAGACTTGGAAAAAGCAGCCCGAGTCCTACTAGTGGCAAATAAAGTCTGTTCATGAGCACATTTAAGGGCCAGTAATTAAAATATGTAAAATGACAGATTAGGGTTTGGCATTGGTTAGTGAGCAGGACAATTGTTTGTTTTAGAGGAGAGTAGTGACTTCCACATTTTTGAACTTCATTACATTACGAGTTCACTTTAAAAAAAAAAACAACCTTTAAAACTTTAATCAATTAGGTCTAGTCAACTTTAGACAAAAGTCTTTAAGCTAAGCTAACTAGCTATTGGCTGTAGCTTCATATTAATATGAATTACCTGAGCGTGATCATGAACATTTCCTTTACACAGCTGAACATGAATATGCTGTGTGTGCTTTGTTCTTCTGTTTCTTCATTTGTGTGTTAAGATTATTTTTTGGGCTTACATCTTTATTTGGCCAGGGCAGCTGAAAATAGACAGGAAGTGAGAGTGAGGGAAGGACTACAGCGTCATGAGGCCTGCTTTACCAATTGACTTAAACCAGTGTTTCAAGTGTACTTGACATTTTTATGAATAAGTATTTCACTGTCAGGAGTTCAGTCTGATTTGAAACCCCTCTCTCTGCATGCAGGGTTCTTGTTGTTTGTGTTGGGGATGAAGTCGTCCCGAGTCTCGACACAGATGATGGGTAAGAATAAATATTTGTTCTCCCTGAATTACACTTTTCAAAACTTGCCACCTGTTGTGATTATGAACGAACATTTTTCTGCAACATGTTGAAAGTAAGCTTTCCATCTCTAGGAAAACGCTCCTGGTTCAGTTCAGCAACAAGGAATTGGACAAACGGAAAAGCAAATACAACATCAATGTGTGCCTGAATAAGGTAGTGTGTGTGTTACTGTCTTATGAGTGTTATTAATTTCAGTGAGATGATTTAAAGTTTGATTTATAGTTTTTAACATGGTGTTACAGATGTTAAAGATGTTGTGTTGTCCTTCTGCAGGGCTGCAGTGACGTGTCAGGGTTCACACAGGCTGTGCTGAGCCTCCTTCTGCCTGTGGGGTACGAGTACGACCCGAGTCTGGTTCTGTTGGTCCGGATGTCCGATAGCGGGGTGTGTGATAGTGTGTGGCAACAGCTTACAGGCCTGCTCCTGGGCCTGGCACAGGGGCGGACACTGGTACTAATGCAGGTAAACACCATCCTGATCCTCAACATACAGTATGTAGCAGTCTCTGGATTTGTATTTTGGAGGTTTAAATGACTTTCTTTATCTCTTTAGGAAGCTGAAAAGGCTTGGGTCGGCCTCACAGCCTCCTCTCTCCTTGGGGATGCTGCTCCCTCTCTGGGGCAGCTTGATGCTGCTTTGCCTGAGGATGTGGAGGCATTGGAGAGGCTGAGACACAGACTGCAGGCAGATTGGAAGCTTCTGCACACCACAGGTGAATATCTAACAGAAGCATCACAAATGATCACATAATCAGACATCCAACACAGTTCCCCTGTAACTGCAGCATGCTAACTGTTATTCTTGCCTCCCAAACACAGCACCAGAAACAGGACGAGGTGAAGCACACTGAAAGGCGTCATGCTCCTTTAAAGTTCTGTATATTGTTTGCGATTAAATTGACTTTTTATCAAATAAATTGAGCCATGAAATCACATGTTGAGTCTTTGTGTTTAACAGTTACAAAAATTAGGACCAATTTTCTTTCAATGAAGATTTTTTTCATTTTTTTTGCTCCACTTGTGTTTACAGTTGTTTAGTTTGATTAATGCATAAACATCATATTGTATAAACTCATTTCATGAATTCCTCCCTAAAATTGTGTGAAAATAAAAACACTGAAAGTACAATACTTGTGCATCAAGGTACACTAGGTCTACTTTATGAAATGTAGCTTGTTATTAGTCCTCTACTGCATTCAATGAGATGATAGTCTATGATTATAATGTTATAATTTAAACATTATTTCAGCACCTGAATGAAGGATTTGAAAGTTAAGAGACACATGATGTTAATACACTTCATAAAGTTGCTTTGTAGTTCAGTGTCTTATAAATCAGTTCCTCATCATGCCGTTAGGTGGCGCTGTGGTTATGAATCCTCTGCAAACAGTGAGTCAGACGAAGCTGTAACACATGTGAGTCAATTTGTCCGTGTTGATACTGTGGTCAGCCCCTCTTTCTTCCAGACAGTGTGTGTGTCTGCCAGCGTATGAATGTGTGACTTTGTTTTCCTGTCGCTGTGATTGGATCGTGCAACTTGCGCTTCAATGCATCACAAGGAGGAGTGATATTATTATCAGCCGACACATCGAGGCTGCGCACAGATCCTGAAAGATGTCTGGTACTGCTCCTCACACATCTACGACCCTGCAGACTGCAAAAATGAAAAAGGACGAATCCTTCCTCGGGAAATTAGGAGGCACACTGGTGCGGAAGAAAAAAGCCAAAGAAGGTAAGAAATGTCATTTACTTTTCACATTTTTTTTTATTAAACATTGTTCAAGGCCTCTTATTTGTTTCGCTTGTTGTGTTTCTGTCCATGGTGCTGCAATCTCATGATGCACTACTAAAATATTCTCCTCTGGGACATCCCTGGCCCTTTAATCATGAGGCTGCACACATGGTTTACAGCTTATATAAAGACTTTCATAGTGTTTCCCAGATGCACAGTTTTTTTCTGTCTATGGTTCTGTCTTTCTTTGGCCTATTATTCTTATCGTGCAATTTTGTTTTCTAATCCATCTTTCTGTATGCTTACTCATTAACATTTTGAGCTTTAGTGCAGTTTGGAAATAGTTTTGATTCTATTAAATGGGTAAGAAATGCTGATAAGTAAATAAGAGGCGAGACGAAGCGTCAGAGTGCCTCCACAGGCATTTAACATGAGGTAATAACCATAAATAGATCCTACAGTCAGTGACCGGTGACAGGAATGCAAGGTTATGAAGATAAAGGTGTAAGAGGATTTGCTTTTCATCGTCATTTGGACACAAAGAAACCCCTTCTTACTTATTGTCCCAGGTTTGCAGTTGTTGTCCAAACTATTTTCTGCCTTCCCTCAGGACAGTCAGTGTGTAGTCAAAGGGACAGCTGCTGGCTTTAAAAACCCAGTGTGTGTGTGTGTTCTCTCTGTGTGTGTTCACAGACATGTGTTTTGTGATCTCCATTAAAGGAGGTCTGCCAGCAGGAGGACAGAAACCCGGCAATTGTTTGAAGAGCCTCATTCAATTCCACATCTATAAATAAGAACTGGATTCCACCCTTTAAGTGATGTTACAACAGACTGAAATGTCTAAACTGATTCTCTACACTTTAAAATAAACACAAGATATGTGTTTTAGCTTACTTTAGGCTACATGAGACATGTTAAGAAAGAAAATTGCTGTACAAAATGGGAAAAGTCAGAAAAGTGCTTGCTTAAAGTAAAAGATTAAAATATTGTGAAGTATTGGTTTAGATATAGCAAAAGATCATGGATGAACAAATAGAAAGCTCCTATTGTAAAAAAATAAAAAGTTTGATGTTAAGCTAAAAGAATTGAATTTAAGTTGTTGACATTTGTTACTTTTTTTATTTTGAAATGAAATATATATTGCTTTATATACTCGTGTTTGATAATATTCAGATAAAACCAATTGAATCCCTGTTGTGGAGACAAGAGAACAAAAAGCGTGTATAGGAGCAGTGCCCCTGTGTGGTCAGAGTGGGTTAAAGCTGTGATGAGCAGTTTGCATGCATCTCTGAAGGAAACAGGTCTCAGTGATGTTTGAGTAATGAATCTCTTAAACAGAAGAAAATACAGAGGCGTGGATAATCTTTTTGCCCCACATGTCTCGCGCAGAACTTCTGTTCCTCTTATATTTGGGTGTGGTGCTCTTAAACGCTTTAAAGGGAACACCCACGGGGGATGAGTCACCGCTGGAAAAGTTGCATTACACTTACTGAAAAATCATTAAGGGCTGATTTAGTAACCTTCGAAACAACACTGAGAACACGTTGCAGTATTAACTAAAACCGTCATTATGTATCATAAACGTGATGGAAAGTGTGAATTAAACAAGTAATAAAGCTATTTCTTTTCCAGAGCTTCTTTTTCCTAGAACACATCTAGTTCATGTTTTGTTGTTTACTCTGATAAAGTAAAAGGAAGTCTGCATTTCTCTGACAAAGCACAACTGCTTCTGTCAGCAGCAGGACTGTTGTGATAGTGAGTTTAGTGAAGGAAAAAAAAACACGTTTTTCTTTAAAAGGACTGAAAGAAGCGTCACATCACATCCTCTGTATTATCTTAAAGTTGATTGTGTTAAGTGAACATTAGTTACTATGTACTTAAGTGTTGAGATGGATGCAGACAATAGTAAGTGAACTGTTTGTTGATCTTTAATTTTTTTTGTTCCCTCCACTTTTTTTTTTAATAATCTAATAGCAACAGAGAGAACATCATGTGTTCATTATTGTTTATTGTTAGGCAAACAGATCTCTTAAAAATTATGTTTTGCGCTACTGTGATATTTCTGGGGATTTCTCGATGCGAATACTTGCAAGATAACTAAACATCAAAAATGAAATAGAATTACTAATGCAATGTTGCAATGTACAAA
This sequence comes from Symphodus melops, assembly GCF_947650265.1. Lineage (NCBI taxonomy): Eukaryota > Metazoa > Chordata > Actinopteri > Labriformes > Labridae > Symphodus > Symphodus melops. The sequence continues at coordinate 22,402,095 of NC_136696.1, read as the reverse complement.
TGCACAGTTACTTCAAAAAACATACATTTGCTGTGAAAAGAAATGGAGCCCGTTTAAAGACTGATCCTGTTCATTTTGTTTGAGGAAAATGGGGATAGAATTTGTAAATAAGATATTCCTTTACTAACATTCATGCAGTTAAAAATATATATATAATTATTTTTTTACGGGAGGACGGCTCTTAAATTGAAGTTTTTTGACATTAAAATGTCCCATCCCCAAAAGTTTCTCATAGACTGAAACGTAGGTGTGCAAAGACCCTCACAGAAAGGGTTTGCTGATGCTCTAAGTTCAGACTGAAATACCACATTTTTCAAGTTTAAAACTTCCACCTCCTTATAAAACCTATCCAAGAGGTCTTTACTGTGTGAACAATCCTGCTGTTATTTGACCCTTGAGTTCTATAAGAAGAAGAAATAAATGAAAAAGAAAAGCATTACGAAAGGAAGAAGAGGATGTTTTTTCCAGGATAAGCAGACTATCAAAGAGTAAGGGTTCACTATAGAGACACGTAGCAGAATATTTAAAACATGTATGATGAGTCACAGAGCTAAAGCGCTCATGGTTAATATCTGTAACACACTCACTGCCATCTCCTGACCGCTGTTACTCACTGCTGCTGGTTGGTGTAAATAACCAGAGCTATATTTAAAGGTCCAGTCTGTCTTCTCCATACTGCTGTATTATTTATATCCCCTCTGGTGCCACGGTGAAACGCCTCCCTCCATCCGTTGGGAGCAGTGGGACCAAAAACATTAGCCTTACTTCAACCTGCACATGATTTTGTGTCTCATGAATTGCAGAATCCTCTGAACCCCTTTCTTGCTATGGTGTGCAATACCATTGAGGAGGGTTTTTTTTTTCATTTTATTATGCAAAGTAGAAAAATGCTCATGCCTGCAGACTTTGCTTCCTATTTAATTAGTGTAATTGTGTTAACAAGGACACAGCCAGTGCCTGATTGATTATCCGCTGCAGTAAAACATACTAAAGGCTCCATTCACATGCTCCTTGGCTAATTCACTGGAAGTCTGTTCTCTGATACTGCTTCGAAATGACTAGACAGTCACTTTTAACGAAACAAAGATAGACAGTGAACGAGGAGTTATTGATAAGTGATATAAATAACAAATCAAAGGATATCCAGTTAAACTTTACCTGTAGGTCAGTGAAGCCTGTCCTGTGTCCACTGGTCAACAGCCCAGAGATGACTGCTGTTGTCCATTTGCTTTGGTGCATCCAGTGTGGTGTCTCCTTCCTGTTGCACGCACACACACACACACGCACACGCACACACGTCGCTCAGGGTCTCTTGTAACTGGACCGTGGAGGTGGGGTGGAGGGTTGTGACAGAAATAAACACGTGATGACGCCCCCGTCCACTGCGCAGCCCCACAGACTGCGTTTCACACACACAAATACAGCTTCTATATTCTCATACTGGTCCTACCTTCTCTTGCTGCCACCGGAGGGGCAATACATAAGTTTATAGCGAGAAATGGCAGGGCTGCTGTGTGGGACCAAGAGGAAGAAACAAGGTAATTTGATTTAGTTTTAAGAGAAACATGGAAGTGGAAATGGGGAAGCTGGAGTTGTAACCTTGCAGGTTATTGCAGGTTAATATCAAGAAATGAATTGCGCTGGCTGTTTTAAGAGTTCATCAAAATGTAAGTGCTAATATTAAATATTTAATTTAGAATGATCAAATTGATCGTGCAAATGTTACAGTTTTATTTCCGGGCTAAGAGTGTGAAATCCGAGCAAATTGTTCTGCATAAATCTGCTCCATTAAGTTGACAATTTTGTGCATTTTACTTGATTTTGTGAAGTGTCACTGCAGCAGCTATGCAGTCAGTTTCACATGGAGGGAGGGGGCAGCACAATTATGATTAAACGCTGGAAGCTGGCTCAGTAATTACAAAGCAAAATGCTGATCTGTGCTGAGATTCAGAGCGTGGCGCTCTTATGAGAAGGCTGAATCAGATATGAAACCTGTTGGGACTCCTCTTCCCTGAGAACAGTGTATATCCTCTCTTTGTGCACTTTGAAGTTAAGATGTTTATCAAGTCTTTACTATAAATACACTGATTTACCATTAATTTAACTGAAACATTTAAACATTCTTTTTCTAAACAAAGCTGAATGTGCATCTTCACCCTGGATCTCCTGTCAAGTTTTTAAATTTTTTTTATAAATAGTCGAGTCAGTGAAATGATAGATATTTCAGACATGGATTTTGGTCCAGCCTGTTGCAGGTCTATCTAATTGACATACAGGATGATAAAAGCAGCACAGCCATTAGAGGGAGAAAGCTTTTACATCCCCAGAGTGTCTCTGAAATCCAAAGTGAAAACATCCCGACAAAAATAGATTTTACTCAAAGCATGACTCAGAGTGTGTGTCCGTGTCCTTTAGGTTATCATCTTTAATGGACTTTAATGTGTCACATTAGATTCTGATTCTAATGAGAGCAAATATAACAGTAAGTACCAGTTACTTTTTCACGATAAGATGTTGATAGACAGTTCTTCCTCTTAATGTTGTCTGTCGTAAAAAGGACCGGAGTCCCACATGACTTGAGAGATATGATAAGGTGTCCGTCGTCTGGCAGCAGAGCAACATCCACATCGAAACATAAATAAGCTGTTTTTAACTCCCAGCATGACAAACTCCCTAAAGTATTAGCACAGTATTTTACATCTTAAAGGTTATTTGATTACTCTTTATTATTAGGAAGAAATATTTGACCTAATTAATTCTGTAGGATCATATAACACCTGACTTTTTAAAATAAACAGTGTGACGACCCGACTCTTAAAGCCAAAAGCAAAGGAAACGTACAGTTTTAACTCAATGGTTTAAAAGTTTATTACAAGAATACAAAAAACAGTAATCATGTACGTACAAAGAGGGTGGCGTGTGTTTGTCAGTGAATCAGTGTTTCAGCTGTTTTATGAGCTTGTTGTTTCAGGGGAAACTAAACATCACATGATCAGACAAACATGGTGCTAAACGCTGAGGGGATGAGAGAGATTGAGAGGATGACTGCCTGATCTTGACCGCACACCGGCGTCTAGCCGGTGGGAGCGACGTCACAAAAGTTCTAAATAAATAGTTGATCGTTTTTGAGTTGTCCTTCTGTTACAGGATATGAAACAGAGGGACTGAAAGTGAAACATAAAGCACTTTAAGAAGGTGTTAAAAAAGCAAGTTCGTCTGTATAGAACTTTCTCCAAGTCATAAAACATGTTATAACCTTATTGTAGTTGTAGTTGTTTTAAATGTCTCTCCTGTAAAGCTCTTACTGACGCTGACTCAAGTGACATCACTTGAGTTAACTTATCGACTATGCGTAGCCTCCTCTGGGACAACAAAAGACTTTGATAAAAAAAATGTTCACGTGTTATTGTTCTTCACAGATTGTGATGAGTTCCTCTTCAGGGCTCTGATCATAGAGTCACCAGATTAAATGTCCCATCAAACCTCTTCAAATATCACTGAGTTCAGCTTCAGCCGTTACTGACACCAGACAGAGAAAAAACGTAGAGTGTTTACAGAGGGGAGGACTGACACCACTGTTGACCCTCAGTTGGAACAGGTTGGTGGTTGTTCTCTGTGACCACACTGACAAAAGTTTCATTTTGATCTTTCATCTTGCTAGTCATGGCCATTTTTAGATGTACTTGTCATCATTGAATAATTATAAGAAAACAAACGTGGGTTTCTGGTTCGCAGCACAAAAGTTTTCATCATCACCAGTGAAATGTTTCATAGAAACAATATAAATGTATTTTATATAACCAATATAAGACATATTTAATTTACATTTTATCAGAGTACCAGGACCAGCATACATCAATAACTTCCTGACTCCTGTAACAAATGAGAAACAAATTTTCAAAAATGATCCCATGTTAGAAAAAGGTATTTTTTTCTAAAATAATTATCCTACTATCTGGAGAAATCTTTTCATGTTTGTCTGAGATATAGAGATTTAAGTTACAAAAACAGTTTCAAGTATGGCCACTCCAGGCTTCCATACCTCAGTTAGTCTCAAGGCAAACCTATTGTTATATAATGAAAACAACTTAGCTAACCTGGCATATTTTCACCTTCTAGATCCAGTAGCATTAAAAGACATAGTTCAACACCTCAGGTCCACTACATGCAGTCTTGACATTCTGCCCACAAGCTTTTAAAAAAATGTTTTTACCTGTGTTGCACCAGATGTATTGCAGATAGTTAACAGCTCTCTTCAGACAGGCACTTTTCCTAAGTCGCTAAAGACAGCAGTGATCAAACCCCTCCTAAAAAGAGTAGTCTGGATGCTTTATCAATTAATAACTACAGACCCATATCTAACTTGCCTTTCTTAGGCAAGATAATCGAAAAAGCAAAGTGTGCAACTTAACACTTTTATGGTACAAAATAAATATCTGGATTCAGGTCAAAGCACAGCACTGAGACTGCTCTTATCAAAGTACTAAATGATATCTATGTGAACAGTGATGCATCTAAAGTCTCAGTTTTAGTGCTACTGGATCTTAGTGCTGCATTTGATACGGTGGACCGTAACATACTGCTGGACAGACTTGAAAACTGGCTTGGAGTTTCTGGAACTGCCTTAAATTGGTTTAAATCTTACTTGCAGGACAGGGTCTACACTGTGTCTGTTGGTAATTATGAATCTGAGCATGTGAAGATCACCTGTGGAGTTCCTCAAGGTTCCATCCTTGGGCCGCTTTTATTTAACATCTACATGCTCCCTCTCGTTCAGATCATGGAATATTACAACGTTTCCTATCATAATTATGCAGATGACACACAGCTCTATATATCAGTCTCAACGAATGACCATAGTGCCTTATACTCACTGAGCAAGTGCATCAACGAAATCACTGAGTGGATGTGTCAGAACTTTTTACAACTGAACCCAGAAAAGACTGAGGTGATTGTTTTTGGCCCTAAAGAGGAAAGGTCAGAGGTCAGCACTTGTCTTGAATCCATGTCCTTAAGAACAACAAATCAAGCCAGACATCTTGGTGTGATTATGGACTCAGACCTCAAATTCAACAACCACATTAAGATGGTAACAAAATCAGCTTATTACCATCTGAAAAATATTGCTAGAATCAAAGGTTTTCTGACCAAACAAGATTCAGAAAAACTTGTTCATGCTTTTATTTTCAGCAGGCTGGATTATTGTAACGGTGTGTTTACAGGCCTTAGTAAAAAATCTGTCCGACAGCTGCAGCTGATCCAGAACGCAGCAGCCAGAGTCCTCACCAACACAAAGAGGGTGGAGCACATTACACCTGTGCTTCAATCACTGCACTGGATGCCTGTGTGTCAGAGGATCGACTTTAAAATCTTACTACTGGTCTATAGAGCATTAAATGGTCTTGGCCCTAAGTACATGTCAGATCTACTTGTAGAATATAAAACATCCAGACCGCTCAGGTCCTCAGGAAGAGGTTTACTCAGTGTTCCCAGAGTCAGAACCAAACAAGGTGAAGCAGCGTTTAGTCACTACGCTCCTCAACTGTGGAACAAACTCCCTGAACAACTGAGGACTGCTGCCACACTCAACTCCTTTAAATCAGGCCTTAAAACTTTGTTATTCGCTCAGGCTTTCAATTAGAAATATACTGTCTGCCTTACTGCAACACATTCTTCCTTTTTTAATAGTTTTAACAGTTGTTCCTTTATCGAGTATTTTCACTTTCATCCCCGTCTTTTAATGATGTATTTTGCATTCTTTCCTTAAGCTCTGTTTTTATGTTTTTATGTCTGTAAAGCACTGTGAACAGTGCTATATAAATAAACTTGTTTTGCCTGCCTTGCCTATAACCCGCTAATCACTGAAAAGGAGGACTTGTGTTATTGGATTGTTTTATGGTGTTCAAATGAGTGTTTTGTTGTGTTTGATTGTTTGACTAGTGAGTGATCTCCAAGAAGAGGGGAAGAATGCCATCAATGCTCCCATGCTTCCCCCCGGGACGGACATCCATCCAGAGGACACACTGATGGGTACAGACTGTATACACACACTTATAAACACACAAAAGTTCATGTCAATACAGAGGCTGTCAAACGATTACATTTTAAACTGAGATTTATTGCTCAAAATCAATAATTGATTTTGATTAATATGCATATATGTGTATTTTTAAGATTTATTGTGGGGATTTTTGAATTTATTTTATAGAGCTGTAGATGGCATAGGAAACATGGCGATAGAGTGTGGAATAATATGCCATAAAGGTGCCACAGGACAGACTGATTAAGCATCCGTTTAATATCATTCTTTGCTCTGAGCTGAGTGCTCTTTACTTGCTGTGTGAATTTAACACTGCTTTTATTCTGAAATGAAGTAAAAACCTCCTGGTAGATGGAAATATTTGATATAAGGTTGGACATTCCTTTTGACTCGTCAAGTGAAATGAGACATTTAAAAGACGCAGCAGAGTTGTTCTTTTTTTATGTCACTGTGACTGAGACTCTGTACGTTTAAAAAGTCTCAACCATTAAAAAAAATAAGCAAAATGTTTGTGCTCATTTGTCCCCAAATGAAGCTGTTGTTCACACTGCAGTTACATTTCCAGTATTTTCATTTTAAATGCTCATGTCACCACGTGTCACCTTTCGGACAGGGTGACATGTGGTGTCACACGGAGGCTTTGATGTTAAGGAGCAGGAAATGAAAGTGGGTGGAGGGGAGACGCCTTTGTCTTTCAGTCATACACGTGGGGGGAAAGAAACATTGTGTGAAACATTGTATGAGTGTGTTGGTTTTTAGTGGCTGATGCGTATTAATCTGAGACAAAATGTGACTGTATTCAAAGGCAACTTGAGTGTCTATAAACATGCCTACATACATTAATCTCCCTTATGTCTTCTCTAATTAGAGGAAAATGCTGAGAGGATCATGTTAGACCCAACGTCACGGGAAAACCTTAAATTTAAAGATCTTCTGAAGGTAATGAGGTTTCACATTTTGTGCACAAACATTAAATCTCTTCATTACATTGAGAGCATTAAGAAAAGAATACAGCACATAGATATTTTATTGCTTTCTAAATTGTTTTGTCCAGGTCCTGATCGACTGGATCAACAGTGAGTTGGAGGAGGACAGGATCATAGTCAAAGACCTGGAGGAGGACTGTTATGATGGACAGGTGCTCCAGAAGTTATTTGGTAAGAAGTCTAAACAGCTTCTCACCTTCCACGAGCATGAGCTGAAAAAAGTGCTTGCATCTCTGCATTTCTCAGCACTGAGGAAGGAAGTGTCCGTCATGCACTTTTATCAAACATCATTAAACATATTGAAACAACAGACACAGGCTGCATTGTTAAATTGGAAGCTGCTGTGTCTTGAGACTTTAAGAGAGCTCCCCCTTGTGTCTGTTTTTTGTTACGACAGGCTAAAAACATTACATTAACCTACGTGTGCAAACATTCAATGATTTTATTATTCCACGCTCACACAAACCCCACTGAAAAATACAAATAAAGCCCATTTAAAGTTTATGTTGGCACATATGTCTTGTTTATTTGGACAGGACTTTAAAAACTCTCTCTTCAGCTCTTATCACTTTTTTCTGTGCAACCGCTTTCTTCTTCGCCGTCCTTTTTTTTTGTCTTCTGTATAACAGGATTGTAGCCTGACAAAGTAGAACTTGCATCTTCATTTTCCAAAAGCCAGCTCATGCAACACATGTTACAGAAGTGTCATGAAAACGAGCTCACATGCTGCGATTTATGTATTACTGCTTGAGCCTCTTGAAAGAGAATGCACACTTGTTTGTGTCTCTTTTCCTTTTATTTCCTTTTAAGAGATGTTTCTATGGTTTTTGTTTTGAAATTTCAACCCCCCATACGAAAGAAAAGCCTCCTGAATCCTCAATGAGAGCAGAGCAGAGACGATTTTTCTTTCCAAGTTATCTTTGTTCTCACACGAGCACATTTGTCCTTGTGTCCAGCAGGCACAACCCAAACTGATACAGGCATGAAACAACTTCTTCTTTTTCTTTTCTTTACAACAGTCTTTCTCTGTTTGACATAATTTAATTTTTTTTTATTTTTAGTCTTTTTCCCCCTCTGAGCCTATTGTTTTCTGCAGTTCACACTTTCAATACAACACAAAACAGCTGCATGGTGCTGAAAACAATTATTCATCCTTCTTTTCTGTGTATGGAAGGTCTAATCTTTTGTATTTGTCTTGTATTTGTCTCTCCTGTGGTGAACAGAAAAGTTGTCCGGCAGGAAGCTGAATGTGGCTGAGGTGACACAGTCAGAGATCGGACAGAAACAGAAGCTGCAGACGGTTCTGGAGGCGGTCAATGAACTTCTGAGGCCTCACGGCTGGACCATTGAGTGGAGTGTTGACTGTGAGTTTTTTTACCCGAGCTTCAGTAAACTGCCACCCTGAGTAAAAAGTCTACAGATGAAACACTTTGATTCTATTAAGCTAGGGAATTTACCAGCTATCGTTAAAATGAAAAACAACGGCAGGTTTAATCATGTTGTGTGCTGCTGAAACTCCAACTGGATATAACAGCACTTTCTGTAGCCACATGTCGCAGAATGTCTCAGTCGAACAGATGGTGATCAGCACATGAATTTGTTGATAGTTTCAAAAAGACAATCTCACATTCTTCTTAAAGTTACAGTGGGGGGCTTCAGAGGCTCATTGGCACCAGCTGCTATGCCAGAAATCCTTTCTCAGTCCAACATTCAGTCATCCTAACAACAGATTTAGAGCTCGTGCTGTGGAGGGTTTTAAGTCTCCTGACAAACCGTTACATCCCGCTCACCTGTCAATCAGATCAGCTACACGGCTAACTTTGCATAACACATATTGTTAATGTACTTAAAATAAACTGCCCGTACAGTGTGTGCCCACGAGGACAATAACTCATTAGACCTATTTCATTTTTTGGACCAGGCTGTGAATGTGTGAATTGTTTCTGTAAAAATTGGCATTTTTGAGTGTGGCTTCCGGGCTTTTGGAGCTTTGACGAGCTGCAGGATTTTACACATCAGCATTGGCTTCATCTTTCAACTTCGGAGGTCACTGCTTGGTGTGAATTCATAAAGTCCAACTCTTTTAAGAAAAGGTTTTCTCATGACTGATTAAAAATTAAGTGTGTTTAAGTGTGTGTGTGTGTTTGCTGAAATTTCCTGCAGTTTTTAGTCTCATAAATCCAATTTGGATTGAGCTCTCGTTTTTATAGACTGTATAATCGTCCTCGTGACAAACAAACTCAACATCATGTCTTAGGTTAATGAACTGCTCCTTTAATCACATAATTAACTTTCTTAATTTGCACTACAAATAAAGAGTGTTTAATCCTGTATGGACTTTTAAAGACTTTCAAACACGCATTTCCCAGTGGAGCTAACCTCAGAGTTAATTTAATTCATGCTCCGTTAACTGCTCCTTTTTAATTTGTCTTTTGTCTCTGAAAAAAAAAATGCACCAACTGTTTCCTTTTATCTTTAGGAAAGTGCTCCAATAATTATTTTAGCTTGCAGCTGAAAGTCTGTCTTTGATTTCTTGTTACAGCCATCCATTCAAAGAACCTGGTGGCTATCGTCTACCTGCTGGTGGCTCTTGCAATGCACTTCCAGGCCCCCATCAGACTGCCGGAGCATGTTTCTGTGCAGGTGGTGGTAGTGAAGGTAGGTCAAGTATCTCACATTATTGAGAGTTCTTTTAGAAAGTCAGACAAAACCAACATCGACTTGCATGCAAATAACAACATAAAAAATGAAAGTGAAAGGCAGTAAAGTGACATTATTAAATGTGTTTTGCATACCTGTTACTTTCATAATGTACATTAACATTAGTAGTTGTTCCTTTTATTGAAGTATTCTTTATTTGATGCGAGCAGAAGCGAGAGGGCATCCTGCAGACTGCTTTAGTGACCAAGGAGCTGACCAGCACCACAGAGTAAGAGCTGATCCAGTTTCCTAAACATTCACACCTTCCCTCATCTATTTTCTTTGTTGTACTGTTGATTTGAACTGATATTATAAACCGTACATACAGAATGAAAAGACCTGAAACGTTGGCTTGTTTTGTTTTTCAGAATGATGATGGGAAGATTTGGTGAGTTTATACCTCACGTCATGTTTCAGTGTTGTGGAAATGTCTCTATTTATCTGCTCAACCTTTTTTTTTTTAGGTTTAAATGTAACAATTGTTCCCATTTGCATATCTTGAACTTGAATTTCCCTCGGGATCAATAAAGTATCTATCTATCTATCTATCTATCTATCTATCTATCTATCTGTCTGTCTGTCTGTCTGTCTGTCTGTCTGTCTGTCTGTCTGTCTGTCTGTCTGTCTGTCTGTCTGTCTGTCTGTCTGTCTGTCTGTCTGTCTGTCTGTCTGTCTGTCTGTCTGTCTGTCTATCTATCTAGCTATCTATCTATCTATCTAGCTATCTATCTATCTATCTAGCTATCTATCTGTTTGATAAATGTTGTACATTTACAAATAGTGTAAAGATTGTCAATGAGTGGAAACAGCAAGCCTGGCTTTGTCCACAGATAACAGAATCCATCTCTCTGCTCTCCTGAAGTATTAAGAAGTTACAGTATGTCTGATTTGTCCAGATTTTGTTAATGCTAAGCTGACCTGCAGCTAGCGACAGTATTTGCTTATTATTTAGTATTAAACAAATGGTTACCATATGTTTTCCTTTTTGGCCACATTAGTGCTTTAAGTTTATTGAAAGAGGTTTCGCTTTTATAACTGGATACTCACATTTCAAAGGCTCACAGTATGAGTACATTTTAAAAGGGAGAGTATTTTCTATTTGCGCCATATGGTCCAATTTATTAAATAAAGAAAATTAAAAGAGCTGGAATATTCCTTAAAGCGCTATTAACCGTTTTCTTTTTATAACAGAGAGAGACGCATTCGACACTTTGTTGGATCATGCGCCTGACAAGCTCAACGTGGTGAAAACGGTATGCAAGACCCTTCTTTCCCGAATAATGGACAGAGAAATGATAAGTGTTTTACGTGTATAATTGATTAAAAGTGTGTTGATCCTTACACCAGTCTCTCATCACCTTCGTAAACAAACACCTGAACAAGCTGAACCTGGAGGTTACTGAGCTGGAATCTCAGGTAAGAGCTGTGATGGTTTATCCACAAGCAATCAATTATTCAAATAATCATTAGTCTAGTTTTTATGTGCAATGTAACAGATTCATCATCTCATCGTCAACATATTTGAATGCAAACATTTAATTTCCAAATTCTCCTTATCCAATTTAAACTTTTATGCAGTTTTAATATTTGATGTAACATAAATATTCATGAAGTCTCTGTGTGTGTGTGTGTGTGTGTGTGTGTGTGTGTGTGTGTGTGTGTGTGTGTGTGTGTGTGTGTGCGTGTGTGTCCAGTTTGCTGATGGAGTGTACCTCGTTTTGCTGATGGGGCTGCTAGAAGACTACTTTGTCCCTCTCTACAACTTCTTCCTCACCCCAGAGAGCTTCGAACAGAAGGTAATTTTTTTTTTACTCGTGAAGTGAATTTTATTGCTCAAATAAGCAGATTTTGGCAACTTCAATGCGTGTCCTTTTTCTTAGGTCCACAATGTGGCGTTTGCCTTTGAGCTGATGCAGGATGGAGGCCTGAAGAAACCCAAAGCCAGACCAGAAGGTATTTTATAGATATACAGTAGAGATTGTATATTAGTCATTCGAAAAGATGCAATTATTTTTTAACTTTTGTTGAGTTTGTAAAGCTGTTGGTGTCCTTCTTTAGCAGACATATTAGCTGTTTGCCAGTAGATGGCAACCTTGTTTCACTTTCTCACAGGATGGGGAGGTTCGTGCCCTGAAGCTTCAATCATCTGTCCAGTTTGAATAAAGAAGCCTGTTCTTATCAAAGATAATATCAGAACTTATACTTGATAATCAAAATGTGCTTTTCTAGTTTCACATTGTTTTACTCTTATTATAGATTTTTTTTTGTAAAATGTGCTTTTTATTAACAACATTTACACACCCCCTGTGGAGAAAATGGTTTCAGAAAAAAAGATCAAGATGTGATTGTAAACAGATGAATGGCTGCAGGTGGTGTAAAGTTTTTTTGTTTTTTACATTTACCCAGGTAGCCTTCTACATAAGTACAGCTTTGAGTTACTTCAGTAATTCTGTTTTGGTATCCAAGATTTGATAAAGCTGTTATTCCACGTTGTGTCTGAAGGATTTAGTCATTTTTTCAGAGAACAGATTTCAGTCCCTTACATCCAAATTTGTTGATAATTAATTAGTATATTTCTGTTCCAGCCAAACATAAGGCACTTCAATTAGCATTTCTGTTTAACATTAGTTTTTGTCCAAACTGCTTATTGAGTGTTCCCACTTTTCTCCATATTCATTGTATTATCCATTGCCCAGCATTCTGCTGCCCAGTCTTGTGTGTGCAAGCTACTATAATGCCAAAGCATGCAATAGACTCGCTGCTTGGTGTGTGGTTATTCAATATTTGAATTTTGAACCAGTTTGAGCTACTGTAGACTTTCCAAATGTGTAAATATTGTTTCTCTCCACACTTATGCAAATGACTTTCCCTTCTGCAAACAATTTCTGGACTAAGCTAAAGAGGAAACATATCCTGAGCAAAAAAAGCAATCACTTCTCAGATATCTGCAGTAATTGGATATAATAGCTACTATCTTCAAAGCTCCAAGACTGTGCTGCTTCTACAATATATCCTGTCTCCTGATTAGCATATGACTCGCAAAGGTTTGTGCACAACTGCAGGTTCATTATAAATGAAAGTGCAGAACTTGGAGCTGTTAATGTTATCAACAGTGTCACCCATGCTAACAGGCAAATGCAGGTGATAAAAGCCTCAGAATAACATTAGAACAAGAAAAGTAGAACACCATGTTCAAGACGAAGAGAACAATTTAACATGTGCCCTAAGAAGAACATTGCATGAAAAACATTTGCAAATAATTTTGTTATTTTAAGCTACATCGCCTTCATAAATTTAAGAATGACCTTTGAAAGTAGTCCAACATCAATCAAAAAAAGCTCATTTGCACTTTAAAAATATTATTTTTGTTGCACAATCCATTTATCTTGTGTTTCAGCCAGTGGCGATTCTTGAGCTTGTAGGGACCAGAGGCAAACCTTTATTGGGGGCCCCTCCAACCACCATTATGTCTGCCAGTGTCTTGACATGATTCTTCTGTTTTTTTTCACTCCTGGACAGATAATTTAATTTTCCTTCAGTGAATTTCATTAATGAACTTTGGTTTTCACATGAATAATGCATGAGATGCTAAGCTTGAAAAAGAGACTGATTGCTGTAGATGTGGTCCCCTTAGGGAGGTTTCCTCCTATCATTGTGAAATTTGCACATTGTGAGCTGCAGTTAAGTTTTGTCAGCCCTTAGGGGCCTATTACTGGCATTGTCCCAAGCAGTTGCTTGGCTTGCCTGTTGTCACGCAGCGCCTCTGGCTATAACATTACAAAGGTTACATCTTTCAGCCAAATACAGTATCTTAATTCTTTTTCTGAAGCTTCCTTAAACAGTTATAGCACATCGTTATAATCTGTACTGTCTTATTTTTTTGTTTTCCAGATGTAGTCAACCTGAACCTCAAATCCACCCTCAGAGTCCTCTACAACCTGTTCACCAACTACAAAAACTCTGAGTGAATGTATCCAGTCCCCCCCACCCGGTGTTACTCTGAACACTGCCCTAGTGCCTGTGTGGATATTTTACAAGTCTGGAGACTGGAGGAGACCAACTAGGACTGAAATTCATCATTTTGTCGGACTTAAAAAGGCCCATGGGGAGTAGCCAGGAAAAGGCTCAGAATGTTAGTATTTAATCTATCCCTAATGTCAGAATTTATTTGTTCCTTCCCTGCATGTTAACTGTAGCCCAGAAAACCCAACAACCTTTAGCCTGCATTTGAATATTTTGCTGTCGGTGCAGGAAAAATGTACGAGGGCAGAATGTTGACACTGGAAACTTTACTGCGTGTTTAGCTGAACTCTTCATTGGGGAATATTAACTACATTTGAAAATGCTGTTATATTTTATATGTAATCTAAAAGTGCTTTTTGTAAATATTTAAAGAACAGAAATGGAAATAAAATAATAGAAATAAACGTGATCACTTTCATCAAAAGAGTTTCATTGAAATATAAAAGCTCTCTGCTCTTTGTATGCTAACATTAAACATTTAGCTCTTTCAGTTGACGACTGTAATCTATAACAATTGGACAGAATACTAAGAAATTGTATATTCATTAATATGTGAAACATTTGCTTTAAATATTAAAGGAATTAATTCTCGAACATCACCTACAAACATGACACTTTACCGACATAGTTCATAGAAGAAACCTGTTTATATCTACTTCGCTGCCAATAGAAGATTACAATTCACTGTAATATGTATTATTTAAATGAAGCTTAATATACTGAATGAATATCTCAAGAGTAAAAATAATTTGGTGGACTCTGCTGGGTTGATAATCTCCACGTGACTGGATTTTGCTTCTGCTATATTTAGGTACAGGTATGTTAAATTGTATTAAAGATCAAAATAGTTTTTTAACATATGCAGACAACAGCTCAGGAAAGCTGAGCCTGGTAAATAACTTACCGTAGGTTGATCATGGCTAAGGCTAGCTAATAGCTAGCTTTTACATGACAACTTTCTGTCTTAAGCCACCTGGAACATTTCGTTAATATATATATAAAAAGCTGTAAATAATATGTTATTTTATATTGAAAAACATTCATCTATGTCAAAAAGTCAGAGCTGGTCTAAATTCAGTTTTGAACAAAGCATATAGTTTCAATGCTATTTGTTCCTAATTCCACCTTTATGCTAACCGAAGCTAAGCTGTGACTGGTTAGCATTTGAATGGTATCAATTTAAGGGTGCAATTTAACTTTTCAACCAACTTTGAAGAAAAACTTCCTTGAAGAAAATTGAAAATGTTATGTCTTACATAATGTCTCAAAATGCTTTGAATAGCCTGCAGCTATTCTTTGAAAGCTTTTACTTGACATCTGACAGAACTGCACTTCAAGTGTCAGGCCATATTTAAAAGCTGTTGCTTCCTGTCTAAGTGCTACAGTCACTCGCTGTCCCAGGAGAGCCTGAGTCATAGAGTGTCTTTGTATTGATTGGCCTTGCAGACAAGCCTCTGAGGAGGCCCAGGACCTTTCGGTGCTCTTCTTTAGCAGAGCTGGATCCCGAAGGGGACACCTTTAGACCTGTCAAGACATACAGTACAGTTCACTGCTACTACATCCATTTTAGAGCTGAATTATTGAGAGGGTAAGAAGTGGGTCTAAACTGTGCTCGATGGCTCACCCCTGTGCACGTCTTTTTATTTTTATCTTGCCTATCAGGAAATAAATGCCTTGGATCAAACAGAATGAGAATTTCATTATCTTGAATTTGTGTTATAGGTTAGATTTGCTTTGGCTCTTGAAAGAGATTGGCTTTGGAACAGCCAATTCCTGCAATTTCAGTTCAGCTAAAGGAATTATGGGTTTATTTTAGGCCTTTATTTTTCTTGTCTCATTCCTTTGTTGCTATGGTAACCTTTCACATCCCCCAAATTGCCCCTTCGTCTGGCTGATGGGTGGTCTTTTCTTCTCCCAACAGCGGTGCACATCGAAGCTATTTCTTCTATTGTCTCCAGCATTTCCTATCAGTCTTTCTTTTTCTTGTAGTTTGTTATATTTGTTGGAGAATAGTGAAGGCTGGACACCAGATGATAACAAATCAATCCAGCCAGTCGCAGATGGGGATGTATGAGTCAAGTTTGAGTGGTTCAGGCCTCTGAGTGTCACGTTTCTCTTGGCCCTCCTGAAGCGTGGCTTTTCCCGAACATCAGTGTACCATAGAGACTTCTATTTTCCCTTTCTCTCAGCACAAGAGACATTAGTAAAGCCTCAAATGTGATTTCTGACACTGGACACAAACGCCCTAAAAAAAAAACACTGTGCAAAGCCAGTATCAAAAAGAGGAAGAGGCTGCCTTCTTCTTCTCAGCCACATCCTCTCATTTGTGCTTATCTTCCCTTTCGACCTGGTGACATGTTATTTTCTTTCAGAAAGCCACGGTTTGAAATTGAGTGCAGTCAGACCTTTTGTGCCGATAGAATTTACATGATGCTGTATTCAGATTGAGTCCGCTTCTTTCATCGCTGTTGTGACAGTTGGTGAACTTGACATCAGTTCAGGAACTCAATTCAAGCTCACGTCAACCCCGTTCTGTCGAGTTGCTCTCACAGTGCTAAAGGTAAGCTTATTCCAGAAACACTTTTATTGTTTATAACCGTATTTGAAAGTTACTGTCAACCTCAGTAAAAGGAAGTCGTACACACACATTAAACACACAGGAAAGAAAAGCTGCTAAGCAAGGCTTTTCTCCTTCAGATCCAGGAAACAACACACTCCAGGTCACGTCGGTTTTGTCAAACTCTGTTACTTTGTGTGTTTGCGTTGCTTTGTCTCAAACCTTGTGATTGAAAATGTTCAGAGGCAGAGGTTTATCTTCTGGCAGATCAGTGGGGATCAACAGTACTTGATGTGTTAGCTGTGCATCTGAAAGCGAGAAAAGGAAGTGAGGAAACAAACGATCTTCTGTTTTTAGTTAGATGAGTTTTCAACCAGTTCAGTTAGATTTGTGTGAAACTTCTGAACACCCACAGACTACAAAAACCTTTTGAATCCAAATCCAAAGTCTAAAAAGGTCTTTGTTGAGCACAAGTTTTCCTTTGTACCTGAAAAGCAAAAATTGGAAGATCGAGATCCACACAGCAGTTTAAGCCTGCTGGCAGTACAATCATCGTTTTCTCTGCCGGTCAGAGAGTCGAGCAACAAGGTCAAAGAGCCCCTGTTCAGAGAAAGAGACTTTCTGCACAAGTTGTTGATGGAAAAAGAGTTTCCTCGTTCTTCTGTGGTTTATATTTAAAGCACATCTTTTCCACTTGTAGAGCCCAGCTGCTCCTCTGCAGGTTTGTTTCTTTTGACAGGAAGTGAAAAATTCAGCTCTAGAGGTGATGGAGGCTGATATCTTTGAGTATCACAAAGAAGAGCCTGTGGACATCGACACTTTTCCAGGTATATCTGCAGTTAATTGTTTAAAATCATGTAATCATTTCCAAATACCCTGAAGTTATTTTGAGTGAGTTTGTAATAATAATAATACGTTTATTTGAAAAAAGGGACAGTGCACATTAATAACATTTCTGTAAATGTGCCTCAATTAGCCAAAGGGCTATTTTTCATCTGTAGTCCCCAGACAGATGTTAATAGTCATCCTAAAAACATTATATAATACCAAGACATATAGCCTTATGATAGGTTGACTGGAGTCTGTCATTTATCCATCTCTCTTGTCTGCATAAATGTATTTAATCTAACTGCTTAATTCTCAAATCAACTTCTAGCCTTTTCTGGAAAATACAAATAATTTGCTATTTAACTGATTTAAACACCATGTTGGGTCCATATTTGACATCTTAATGGTTTGGTCTCCATCAGCCCCTGGCTTTCAAGCTGGAACTCCATGTTTACCTGTAGTGATTGATAATCACTTTCTGTGCTTTATCAGAACAGGAGATATGATTGTTCTCAAACCAAAATAATAGTAAAGAGTGATCAAAAACAGTATATAGATTACATCATGTTGTGCCTCAAGCCTTTACACACTCACTAGTTTTAGATTCATTTGTACTTATACTTAAAGGAAAGGGGTGAAACATATTGTGTAGAATATACCTTACATTCATCAATGCTTAGGGTGGCATCGGTTTACCAACGTTTAGTAGCAAATGCATTCAAGAAAATTACAAATATATGTTAAGAAATAGACTAAAAAAATTCTGTCTCATCAATGTTTTTCCTGCGCAGGGGAAAAGCAAAAGCTGATTCAGCCAACATCTTTAAAAGATCCCAAATTTGAAAAGCTAAAGGAGGTAAGACACATTCCTGAAACTACATTTAAACCTTCCCTGTCTGAATCTAACTTGTGCTGTAACATAATCAGCATCTTCCTGGATCTGAGTATCACAAATGCAGGAATCTCTGTGAGTCCTAATGGGTTTGAGATCAATGCTACACAGGAAGTACATTAAAGTGCTTGCATGCATGTGGGAAGTGAAGAGCATGAATAATGTCTGACACAGAAAGAGAGGTGGAAGAATCAGTGAAACTTTAATGAGCATGATTATCAGAAATGAGGTAAACGCATCATAGAGCCACGACAAGGAGTCAGCAGGACTTCCATGATGTGACTTTAAAACACTTTGATGACATGAAGCAAATGATTGGCAGAGCAGGTTCTTCGCGCAATTGTGGCAAGTGGCAAGAAATGAATATTTAACATAGCTAGCCTGTGGCGGAAGAGGCTGGAGGTAAAAAACAAATTAGATATTGCCTGTTTTGGGGAAGTACTTTGTATTTGTCATCATTCCCATCAGCTTATGGAAAATACCATCCTTCATAATTGACAAATATAATAACAAACAAACAAGGCTTCATGCCGTTTTTCATTTGGTGTATACAATAAAAGTAGACAGGCAGATGAAAGGGTTTGATGCCTCTGACTGTGTGATAAATTGTGTGTTGGTAGGCATTGGTTGATTGGATCAATAGCACTTTGAAAGCAGAGCACATAGTGGTTCAGAGTCTGGAGGAGGATTTGTACGATGGACTCGTACTTCATCATCTTCTGTGTAAGTTAATACACAATAATATGATGACACTATTATTCATGATATATAAATCATCATTACTTTTCACGTCATGAGTATTCAGTTTTAAGAGGAAAACAAAGCTTTGGAATGATTTCAGAGTCAGACTATGTTTTATGTCAAAGCAACATTTGAAAAAAAATGTCCAAACTATATACTGTATAACCATTTATATACAAAAGGTATTGTCCCGCTTTCTGCACAAAATCCCCACGGTACCATTTATATTGTTAGGTAAAAAAAATCGAAACAGATAAGTACACTGAGGCAGATGTAATTTTAGCAAGGTTATGATAATGTTTGATAGGAAATGGTTAAATGCAAACATGTAAGCTGCTTCACTTAGCTGTCAGTATGTATTAATGAAATATGTTGTTTTACCTCATTCCTGTCCCTAAAGATTTTCAGTATCATTTGTCTTGTCACAGATCAATAAAGAAGCAGTGCCTGATTCCCTATGTTCATATAATAATAATAATATAAGAGTGATGACGATAATAAAATGATTATTATAAAGCACTTTTATGGGTACTCAAAGACACTGTACATAGTAAAAAGTTAAAGGATAAGGCATAGGTAGCCTGGTGGTTAGTATGCATCCATTGCAGAGGTTGCAGTCCTCCAGGCTGCCGGCCTGGGTTTGATCCTGACCTGTGACTCCTTTCAAGATCAAAACTATTAGTAAATATAACATTTCAACATAGGATCCTTCCTTTGCAGTTTTCCCAAAATATGTCACTTATAAAGTGTAAAACACATTCCATAATAATTTCCTGATTTCCAGCCAGATTGGCTGGTGTAAAATTGTCTTTGGATGAAATGGCCCTGACCAGCAAGGCTCAGATTCATAAACTGGAGATGGTCCTGGAGGAGTTGGACAAGAGACTGGACCTGCAGGACAGCAGCCAGATCAAGTGGAACGTTGAACGTGAGTTATATAGCAGAAATGGTTTAAAAAACAAAGTAAATAGTTAGCAAATGTTCTGATCTGGCCATGACTTTAAATAACAGCAGGATTTGTTTCTAGCTCAAGTGTGCCTTGTTAGTTTAAATCAACTGATGGAGATCATGGTGAAGATAAAATGCACTGATGTATGGACCAGTGTTTTGATCATAACAACTTTTCCTTCATATTGGCCTCCTAATCGGATGTTATAGGATGAATCTCTGAAAGGACATTAGTCTTATGGATTGCTCAAAGTGCTCTTATTTTGTCAACCTCAGACTCTCAACGTCAAAATTGTATGTTCCTGTCATGTTGCTGAATCAGGAACCTCAAGATTGACATTTGTGTATTTCGTAAATATGAAGATGAAACAAAAAAAACAACAACACACAACTGCAGGGCTTAATTTAACAATATCACTCTCCCTCTTCCGAGCTAGCTATTTAGCATAACAGGATAGGCCTACAGACAATATAGAAGATGGAAGTGGGCTACTTTTCTTTGTAATGTAGAAATATTAGCTATGATTTGGTTGATTGCAACAGTCTATGATGCAAACCTGTTGATTAACACAACAGTGACAATGCATGTGAAATGTATGGATGAAAGAATATTCAAAACATTTTTATTTGATACTGCTAGACTTCAGCTTAAGTACTTCCAAACTGAAGTTACAGTAGACCTAATATTACAGATACAAAAGGAAAGGTGTAAATACTTAGCTAGCACTAATAGCCAACAGTTATATTAGCGAGGAGGTTAAAAGAAATAGTTAAAGCTTGTAGGAATAATAGGCCAACATAAAAAACACAGATTTGTAATTGTATGCATCCTTCCATGTCCAAGCTAACTTAAACATTATATTTTTACATGCTAGGTTTTACTTAGGTAGCGATAATGTAAACTAGCCAACCGATATATTAGTGAGAACTTGGTTTACTGCTAATTTGATCTAGAAAGTTTAAAACTACATACTATAACAGAATATAGAGGCTACAGTCTGGTTTAGACAAACTAAGGAATTATAAATATCAGTTTTATTACGCGGATGTGTTAAATACTTGATTCTGATTGGCCAATTAAACATTGAAATGGCCTTCTATCCCTAAAAAGCAGATAGTTGTGCTACTGTCAGGTCCTGTTCATGTTGGGGTTCAATTCCATGTTAACAGTCACCCCCACACCAACTCTACATTATCCCTTTTTAAAAATGAAAAGTTCGATGCTACTTTTTTTATATGACTCAGACTCTTTTGCCCTTGCTTTGCTCTCATCTGTGAGGTTTTGAGCCTGTCAGAACAGTGCTAGTTCAGTGTTGTTTCAGTGTATTCTGTTCTCCTCTGTTTGCCTGTCAGTCATTCACAACAAAGACCTTCTGGCCACTATTCATCTGCTTGTTGCCATGGTGAGATGTTTCCAGCCTGAGCTGGATTTACCACCAAATGTAAAGGTTGAGGTTGTCGTTGTGGAGGTTAGTTTTAGTTCCATCTTTAAGTCCCTATTACTGCTGTAAAATTAAACACCACTGCTGAACATTTGCAGCTTAATTTTTCTTCATTTTGTTTTTCATCCAGGTCAGCAAAAGTGGAATAAAATCAGACGTTCAGACGGAGGTCCTTACAGTGGCGAGGTCAGAAGATTTCTGTTCTATATGATTAGGTTGATGATGCAAAAGAATTCACCCTCATTTTTTATTTTTCAACATTTTGATGTTTCGACAGAGATGCTGGCTCAGACTCCCTGAGAAATACGGAGAGTGAGTTCAGAGTGGTAGCTTGAGTTGATGTAACATTTTGGATGTCATCCAAGCCACTCTATAGCCTATACAACGGTTTTAACATACTTTTGTTGCTGTCTGGTCACCCAGGGGAAGATCCTATCGAGGAACTGCTGAAGCTCGAGCCTCACAAGGTCGACACTGTGAAGAAGGTATAATGAGGAGGAATAGGAGACTGAGGTAGTTTACAGAGTTAAGTCTCTTGTCTCCAAGGAAGGGAGAATACAAAGTGTTTCACTTGAAACCTACATTTATCCTGAATATGAGCTCGATGAAGGCTCTAAATGTCTAACCATGAAGTAGAACTGTCTTTGAACACATTAGAGCTCTTAATAATCTGACAATTATTGTCAGATTTTGTCATATTAATTCCTTATTACAGGGGTTTAAAACTTTATTTTTTATTAAATACAACCAATTCTTTTGACAATTTTCTCTGATTTTGCCATTTGGCAATTATTTGAACAACTTTTTTGCAGAAAAAATATAAAGAGACATAATGTAGTCCTGCTTCCTGCAGCTGTTTACCAAAAAAAAAGAAAAACAATCACAAAGCCTGTGTAACTTCTAAAAACACCAGTAAATGTATTCATCCTGATAATGATGCTAAACTCTTACGCTCTGTTTTTCTGTTGCTTCTCATTTTATCTAGCAAACCATTTTCTTGATTTTATCTGTAATTTTGTATTTTATATTTCATGATTAGATTTAAATTAGGAATATCAATTGTAAAATGTGCTCAATAAAATCACAATATTTAATTGAATGACTGATACTTACCTTTTACTTAAACTAAATTAAAATCCCCAGTTTGACCTGCAGTTCTCCAAAGAACCCATATCTACCAGCTTTCTTAGAAGAATACTACTTTAAAATATCAGTTTAATTAGACCAATTAGTATTTCAAACTGCTTAACTGTAGTTTTTCCATTTTCAGGCCATCTTACACTTTGTGAACCTGAATATGTTGACTCTGGGTCTGCAAGTGGCTGATATGGAAAAGCAGGTAAAAAAAATCCATGCAAAACACATTAAAAAAAGAATAGTATTCCTGAGATGATATCACCTTATATTTCCAATGTATTTCCTTTAGTTTGCTGATGGAGTGATTTTGCTGCTGCTCATTGGACAGCTGGAGGGCTTCTTCATCCCTCTCCATGACTTCAACCTGACCCCCATCAATCCATCTGAGATGGTACAGTATAGATTCAAAATGGATTCCTCACACATTAGTGAGGGAAGTGCTAAACAGGAAAGAGAAGCACACACCTGAGTTCAACTTTATTTGGTACAACGTTACCACCGCCACTCTGCAGATGATTCGCCATGTCTTGTCATTTGCAATGTATTTATTCATCAAAAATTTAAAGAATCATTTAGTAGTAGTAGTGTTTGATACATAACTAAAAGTACAGATGTACACTGAAGCAGTTATTCAAATTTAAGATCAAAATACTGTACATGTTTTTGTTTTAAATACTTCCCCACAAGAGCCCAGTAGATAGAAAGTACAGCAACCTGATCCAAAAAGGGGCTTATTACACTGTATTTTATGGTCAAATTAAAATTTTACAGTTCCCATCCTAATGTAGATGCATAATTACTGCTGTGTCATGGCTCACTTATAATAATGATCTTACTTTACTTGAAGCAGTAGGATGAGTCTGAAAAAATTATGACTCTTTTATCACTGCATGATCAGCTTATGAATTACTTAGACCCCAAGGACACTGTAAAAGTCTGTATTAGACGGTTAATAAATTAATCATATTTTAGGGATTGTAATGCCATATACTTATAACATTACATTATGTTTGATTATGTGTTACACTGTTGTTATGTGAATACAATGTGTTTTAAAGTGTCTTTGTGATTGTTTATGAGGACAAAATTCAAATTGTACACAATTCTTTACCATCTTTTAGCCAAAATGTTCAATTTGATCATTTTGGGATGATCAAAATTCCACAAAATAAAAAAAATACAAAATAAAAAAACTAGATCTATATATTTACTTGACAGGTAAATTACAAGACAAATAATAACAAAAATGTTGAGAAGGGGATTTTTGCTATCACACACAATCTCATAAAAATACATCTGCTTGATAGTTTCATCTCTCTCTTTGACCTTCAGCTTCACAATGTGACCTTGGCCCTAGAACTCCTCAATGACATTGGCCTCCAGATGTCCAGTGTTGACCCACAAGGTGAGGAAATACACACTGTGCACAAAATACACAGCCAAACCTTGTTAACAACGAATTTTCCTGAATTAAAATGCCATGCAAGCAGAGGATGAAAAAAAGTGTGTAAAATAATTGCAACAGGGGAAAAACACTTCAGCTCAGAGACAGCGGTGTCAAAGTAATTCATCTGATATCCTCTAATCAAGAGCATTTATCGGTGTGACATGGAAACGCCAAAAACTGTTAGTTTGTCAGACGGGTTGGTGGAGGGTTGCCCCTGTAGTTTGAGTTAATTTTAGGTGGAGTGTGGGTTTCACAGTGTTTTGGAGGAAAAGATGGAATTGCAAACCGAATATGAATAAGTACGACTCATGTCTCCGTATCTCTGTGGATGATTGGCTCAGTCTGAGGTCATCATCATTCATTTAGAGAGGAGCAGCGAGGGAGACAGTCTCAAGGGGACAATGTTACTCTGGTGCTGGCTGATAGACACGGGGATTCAACTTCACCACCATAGCTTTATCTACTCGGTGTGTGTGTGTGTGTGCACGTGTGTTTGAATGGAGGAAGATAGCTTATCTGTATTCATGAGCACTGCCACTGTATACCACCCACTTATCAGACAGATCCCAGGAATATCCTCACTCTATCTCTGCTGAAATTGTCAGTTTCAATCTGCAACTGCTAGCTATAGGCATCTAATCGTTCATGATTTATGATAGAAGTGTATGAAATACATTTATACAAACAAAAGAAACAAATTGTCAACTAAATCTACAATACTTAGCATTAGATCACTGCAACTGTCACTGAGTCTTGCACTTGGCATCTACGCTTCAATGTTCAACATTGACAAAGTTAACTTTAATGTAAAAATTTTGCCCCTATTGCAGCTGCACTTTGGCACTTTTGGCAACTTTGTGGGACACAAAAAAAAGCCCTTTGAACTGAAACGCATAGGGACATAAAATGCAATGACGTAGCCATATTAAAATATTAGTAACTGATCAATTCATGGGGGGGGGTTAGATATAGAAGTGGGACCAGAGGATCAGAGCATGTGCATGCAGTGCTCAAAACAACAATTTTTATGTAATTTTGATGTAGAACTCCTTGACCAGCCTCCACTGAGCTCTGACGTCAACCTCATCAAACACCTTTATGATGAACCGCAAAGCTTACAGTGAGCCAGAACTTATCACCTAACGTCACCACCCAGCTTCACTAATACTCATATAGGTGAACTGGAGCCAATCTCTGCAGCTGGTTTGGAAGAATAGTGGCTGCTTATATAAGTTTCCGCGGAACATTAAGGCCCATTTTAAGGTTTTGGAATGAGATGTCCAACAATCCCATGTGGGTGTAATGTTTGGGTGCCCATGTGGAGTAAATGAATCAAAAAAGAGATCGAGTGACGGACTCAGTGAGATTTACCAACTGGTTCAAGTGTGTGAATCAATCAATGGCAAATGGATCTGCTTCTCCTTCCTGCAGATCCATTATCGACAAGATGCTCTGTTTTCTCTCCGAGCTTTCACCATCGCTAAAACTTCCCCAGCATATTGCCTGCCAGCCGTGACGCCCGTAATTGTGAAGTAAATCCCCAACATGATAACTGTTAATGTAGGGACCTGCGCCATTAATCTAAGCCAGGAGCAAGTGGCTAATTTAATTCATTTTTTGTGCCTTTTTAATTACCCACATAATTGCTGTGATGGAATGAGGGATCCCAGTACTCAGGGTCTAAAATGGGAGCGTGCTGTATGCATAAATTAGGTTAGGCGGTGCTGGAGTCGATCTTTATGTCACATTCATTCAGTTAGTGCATCTCACAACTGAGAACATTTTGTTGTCTCACCAAGGACATATTGATGCAATTCAATTTCCATTCAGTGTTTTTATTTTATTTTGTCATACTGATCTATGACCTGTTCGGATTGGATTGTGAGAATAGTTATTAGCTAATGTTGCTAAAAGCATCCTCGTGCTCTCACTGTTTCAGTGAGTTTGCTGGATGCTGATGGTGCATTATAAATACTCACTCCATGTCCTTGTTTTATGTGACAGATATTGTCTCCCAGGACATCTCTGCCACCTTGAAGATCCTGTACGCCCTGTTCAAGAAGCACAAAGGGAAGTAAAGAGGACACTTGTGTGAAGAAGAATTCAGCAACAAGAAAATACACTGTGGTAAATTATGTCAAAAAAACACATTAATATATTTCAAGGGTTTGTACACCCAAGAAAATAATAATGAAATAAATGCCGGAACTCTAAGTAACTTCAAGAAGTTATGCTTAATCAATAGAGCCAAGTCAGAAAAATCAATTCATTCAGAATATATAGCTCCAATTAGGGGATCTGCTTGTTAATTCTGGAGATAGCTGCCAAGTTTTTTTTGTTGTGCTGTGGGCCAACAACAAATCATTCTATTACAGTTGACCTTCAAGAATACATAGGGCCAAAAAGTATTAAATGAGACACTCTACGTAAACTAAGAGGCGTAGTTTGCAATAAGGAAGACGTTTCAGGTACAATGAATTCATGTAAAGTAAGGGTGTATGATTCAGTCCAAACACTGTGTCAAATGCATGTATTTCCCCCCTGACAGTATTGTTGTCTGCTCTATGAAAGTGTCACAAAGTTGAACAAGTAAAATATTTGCTCTACTGTGCACGTCCTCTGTCTGCAATTCTTTCTACTCCATCTTCTCTCCCAAGATGGAGCTTCACTAAAATATCAATATAAATGTCTTCTTTGTGAAAAAGAAAGCCAGCAGGAGCGCTTCTGGTATCCCTCAAACCACCAGTGTTTATGGAAGGGAAAACTTCAAACTAAAGGGGGAGAAAAACGTAAGACCAAAAATTATTGGTATAAATAATCCAGGTCAAGGAACTCAGGATGGTGGAAAATACAAAAAGCCTTTAATTCATAGGGTTACAAAAAAGAAATAAAAACACAAACACATATTGGCTTGTGCCCCTTCAGGGTGCAGGATCACTATAAATGTTTTCTTGTTACCCTGCCTTCAAATGTTTTACCATGATGATTTTCTGACATCACAAAGTCGCATAACTCCTTCTGGTCACGTGCCCTAGAAAAGGCAGCACATGGACCTTCCCCAAGGCTTTGGACAGTTGGCCAATCAGAACAAAGTGTGCTTGTGGGTAAATCATGCAAAGCTTTTACGAGACAAAACGTGACTTAATAAAAAGGATATATCCACTTTAGGTTAAAACAACAACATGCCTAAACGTGTTGCAAAACCTACCTATAACTTAATTGTTTTAAGTTTTGTTTTTATTGCTTTATTTTGGCTGCTTTTATACAAAATGTTTTGAGTTAGAATAGATTTTACTTTAGTTCGGCTGTTTCTATAGGACTTTGTTTCAGATATTTATATTTTCTTTTATATTCTGTTAGCCTGCTGTGGATTGTAAGAAAAGTTAGTATTTTATTCTGTAAGTCTCAATCTCAAAATCTCAATCAGTTTGTGGTGAATGTGACTAATTAAGAAATCCATGGCAGTGGCTCAGGTGATGGAGCAGCTCAATCCCCCGGCTCCTCTTCTCCACGTGTGTGTATCCCTCTGGGTAAGAAAAGACCTGGTTAGCTCTCTGCCATCAATATGTTTGTGTTAATGGCTGAATGAGATGCTAATTGGTTTACAAATGCAGCTAATTGCAATCAAACTAAGGTAGGTTCTCCTTCATTACCAGATCTTGTTGCTGTGGCTTGTGCTCTTTATCAAAATTGTGTTGGGGTTTTCGGGCTTTTTTGCTAAAAATATTGGTACTTTTTCTGGACCACTCTCAGGTCACACTCTGCCTACATGGTGTGTTAAAATACCATTGACAGTGCAAAGACAAGTGTGTGCAACATCATAGGGAGTCAATGTGTTCTGAAATGTAAAGTTTTTAAATGTTTTTGTATAAGGAGGAAGAAAGTTCCCATCATGGAGAGGAGAGAGATATTATTTAGGACAGTCTCTCCTGGAAAACGTTCAAGCTGTTGTACTCAATTGTTCACTTGGTGAAAGAAATGGTTGTGTGAAGAATGAAAAAAGAATGGTGCCAGAGAACAAAGTTCAAACCATTCACACCTACGCAGAGCTGGCCAAGTGCAACGTGAAGTAGTTGTAAAAGTTGGATTTTCAGTTTTGAAAAAACCACCAAAAAACAGTAGGGAAATTGTTTTCTTTTTTACTTTTCACTCCAGCATTTAAAAACAACCATCCTGTCCTGTCCCTACTCAGCAAACTATGTTTTTTTTTTGTCTTTGTATTTAAATTCTGCAAAAAGAACTGTTCACAGACTGTCTGAACTCAGAAGAACCAATTGTAATTTTTTAGAGCAATTGTTTGTTTTGTCATTTATTTTTTAGAAACTCATTGTCCTGCATGCAGAGTGCAGCAAAGATTAACAAGGGGATGAAACAATGCATGTGATGAATCTAAGCATATTTTGCAAATGCAGATCGATAGATAGACATTTATGGAAACCATTAGTGAAACTTTAAAGTGCCTGAGTGTAAAATCTGTCTTCCACTGCCTCGCTGTCTGGTTCCGTTTGTGCAGAATGAAGTTCTTTGTTTGTGTCCTGGGGTTATTTGTATACAAATTTGGGGAATGCTAAACAGTAACAACATCCACTTTCACCCTTTTTGATTCCCTGCAGTTTTCTTGCAAATGTGTTTGTTGACATTCAGGGAAGCCAATTTATGCGTATTTTTACTAGGGTGATGGAAAATACTATTTTTCCTTCCCCTGACATTTCAAAAGATTTGCATAAATATTTGCTCTGCAGTCAGGTGAAATCATAGCTGCTGCAGAGAGGGGGACAGACAGAGGTTGGGATTTAAAGAGACATTGAGGTGTGTGTTGCTCTTGTTCATCATGTGCATTGACCATTTCAGCTGACAGTTAAAGTAACTTGAAATCAAAGTGAGGTCTTCTCTTTTCCAATTTATAAACCATGTGAACTCCTTATCCAGGGTGACTGTAAACTGGATTTGCTTGTTGAAAATGAAATCCACTGTAGTGCTTGGTCAAACCATGAAAAAGCAATAAAGTATTAAAGTGCACTTTTTATGCATTTTAAGGCATGTGAGTTTTTTTGCATTTTGGCACTCCTACATTTTAGAGGAGAAACTCTGTCTGCATTTACTCCTGTCTGGCCTCTTGCCTCTTTTTCTTTTTCTCTGTTAGCTTCCTCCAGCAGCATCCTTTTCAGTCCCCAAACCTCTGCCCAGGTGTTTGAAATGAGAATACTGAGGCAAGATCAGTAACGGGAGAAGTTTGCCTTCATGGTTTTCTGCCAGAAAGCGGTGCCATAAAGCATTGCACACGTCTCCTTGAGAACCACTCAACCAAAGTTAGAAAGTAATAAGAATAAGCTTGCCTAGGTAGGAAATGAAAGAGGCAAGATCTTACCACAAGTCAGTTCGCCATGAGAGGAATTTAAATCTGCTTCGAAGTTGAAATAGTAGAAAAGAATATTATAGGTTTATAGTAACTGTAAGTTATAAGTAAGTCAGGAAAGTTATTTATATTGCACCTTGCCAGAACATACATCAGAAAGACAACAAAAGATAAGAAAAACCAGAGATTGCAACATAAAATAAAATACATTCATATTATGGAAGAAATAAACGATTAAATAAATGGGTCTTCAGCTGCTTCAGTTCCAGTGGAAAACAGCTCCAAAGTGTAAGAACTCCAACCTTCAAAGCACAGTTTCTTTTAGTTTTGAATCTGTTACAAGAACAGGTGCTGGACCATGCAAGGTTTAAATCACAGAGTGTACATAGGATTCTAACTTTGATGTGGAGTCAGTACAAAGAGCAAGGATTAGTGGTACATGGGACTAAAAAAGGTTTAACACTTGTTTAATGTTCAACACAAAAAAACGAGCAGACAGTGAAAGCAGGGCACAGGCTGGCCAGAAAACACTCCATCACACCGTCGCTATTGACGGGCCATAGGGGGCCGGGCCCGCCCGCATAAATGCTTGTGCCCCCCCACTTGAGGCACAGATCTATTTTTTTATTTATTTTTTTAATTATATTATCAGGTGCAAAAAAAAAAGGGAAAAGAGGGATGCGAGAGGTTGCAGCGATTTTGCGCAACCTCTCCTGACCCCGCCTCACGCCCCTGGGGGGCGGGGGAGGGGGAGCTCTCTTCCTCTCTTTGGCTACCTGTTTAGAGGAAAATTTTGGAAAAAAACAAAACGTAAAAAAACCCCAATACAGACATTTAGTACTTTCATTTTACTAGTTTCTTTTTAACAGTTTAGATATTATGCCCATTTGGAAAAGTGTGTATTCACTTGTGCTTGTGAACACACACTTTTTCAACTGGGTATAATATCAAAACTCTTAAAAAGAAAATAGTAAAATAAATGGAAAGTCTAAACATACCTCTTGAATCATTGTGAGATTGCCACAGTTGACAAAACACTAAATAAACATGAGATGGAAAGATTATTTTTAACGGTTAAAAAATGTTTTTAAAATATTAACACAAATACAAAGATTTAATTACACTTTACTTGTGGTTTTTAATCATGCAAAAATTGATTGTTACAAAAATAAAATAACAGCAGACCTTGTATCCTAAAAATTTTTCTAAAGATAATTGATACTAGTAAAAATAACTAAATTAAGGACTTTAATGTTAAAAGTAAATCTGTCTTCAACAAATTTCAACAGGGAAACTGAAGTAAAATAGTTTGTTTCTGATTCTGATAAATGGCACTAACTTGTAATGTAAGTGTAGTGATATTCAAATTGAAAAAAAAAGTCATGCTTGAGGAGTTCATTCAAGGATCAAAACATCACCTTGTGTATTGCTGTAAGTGAACCAGTAAAACCTTTACAAACAAAAACCCACCCAGTTACAGGACTGTCCAAAGCAACAGTGACTAATGTCTTTGATATTTGACTATTGTATGGTTTCTCTCAAAAATCAAGCATTTAGTGTGTTCTGATACACTCAAAGATCATTATGAAGTTTGCGTTTCATCATTCAGTATGGAGCAGGATTCAGGGATGAACACCGCAGGAGGGAAATCAGCATTCTGTCATTCTTAAGAGAATATTAAATCCCCTGTGGTTTTCTGAGTTAAGTTATAAATGAATTACACTCTTAGAACAGAGGTTATTTATGATTGAGTGTTTTTTTAATGGAACTAAACATCAAACTTGGATCTGTCATCCTCATGTGATGTAAATAAAAGTAAACACAATGCCTCATTTCTGCTGAAGATCATGAATGAAAACTCATGTAATTTATAACATTTTGTAAATTGTCTCCGGACACAAAAATTTCCATCATTAAAAAAACAAGCATATTGTTTGCATTTGAGTTCTGCAAAAAGAAAACAGAAAAACTCCATTATTTGTCTCCCAAGAGTGGGCTTGTTATTTTGCTGAAAATAAATCATGCTGTATCTCCTCGCTCGGTGCTGTGACCTAGGAGGATACAACAAGGAGTGATTTAAACTTGGTTCTGTTTACCCTTATTTCTTTAATGCTAAAATCTATTAATCCTCCTGTGGGGAACGTGTCGTCTGTATTAGACCCATCCTAAGTATTTATAGTTCGAGGGGCTCTAGCTGCTCATATCAAATACAGCCCTCTTTTTTAAGACACATAGACACTGAGCAGATCATACAAAATCCACATAGTAGAGCCCATAGACAAACTCAAGGTTTTTTGTTTTTTTTTTTACTATCCAACCTCTGCAACCTCATTAGACTTTCTTTAATTTAATAATAATTGCAGCTGAATTAATAATTGATGGACTGTGACCTGCAGCCTGTATTAGTTCTGTATCTGGATAATAAGCTGTTACAGAGGAAACACTGTGAATCAATGACAAAGATAAAGTCATTTTCTCTAATTTAATTTCTTTATCCTTTGGGGTTACACAATTATTTTTTAAAGAGTTTTTTTTCAGGTTTGTTCTTATCTAAACCTGGACATGCTGTACTGTAGCCAGAAGAAAATAGCATCTGGAAAAATATCAAACCACCTGCAGGATGCCATGTCGGGCTTGTTAAAGTTGTTATGATCACAATGTGGGAGAGCCAAGCTGAAAACTGATATCGATCCAAACGAGATAGTGATGTAACACAGGAGCTGTTGCAGCAATCATCACCATCATCACAGTTTAATTTACAGATAAGATATTTTTTAAACATGTTTTAGGTTGTTGTGATACTCAGTGTTTAATATTGAATACATGATGATATTGACTTTTAAGGTGAATACATTTCAAAGCCCCTGAAGTCCCAAAAAGTAAAAAAATATACATACAGGCTCCATAATGCTCTATCACCATGCACACGGTAAAGAAACTTGCAGCCGCATACTCAACTTTTGGGGACTCATATTCTACTTTGATGAGTCAGACTTGAGACTTGAAGTTTTGACAATTTGAGAGGCATAGTTACTCATTTACAAATGACTTCAAACATTGTGTTTTCAACCAAAAGAAAACACACATTGACTATTTTTACATGAAAACATGTTATTCATTGTGACACATCAAATATATCTTTTGAGTCACTACTATGCTGCACAGACTTGAGTGCACCATTCCTCAGGAAGTGTCAAACAGAGCTGAACCCAGCCTTGGGTTCATATAATTAATGGGGGTGTGTCCAGTGGAAGGTGCCATGTTTGGTAGAGGTGGAGGGATATTTAGGTTGTTGAGATTAAAAATGTTATTTAAAAGGCAGTTTCAGTGTTTGCTTAACTGAAATGTATTTTGACATGTTTTGTCTTATTGCAGATAGTTTGTGTTGTTTGTAGAATAGGTAATACTCACCTGTGAGTAAACTGATTTCCACCCCCTCGTGGTAGGTTCCAGCTCCTATATAAGAGGAGGCTTGAGAGCCTCTTATCTAGTTGGAGGTTGGAGTGGTCGAGCAAAAAAATCTGAAGGATGTGAAAGAGGAGCTACAATGAGAAGCTAAAACAACGCTTCTCAGGTAATGACCCCCCCAGTAGTTTGAAAAGGCCTGGGGGAGGTCACCAGCTGCAGGAAACCCCCACCCCACCCTGCAGGTAACAATGGACTGGCTGAGGACCTGAACAGCTTATATTGCAGGTTTTCACGAAATACAAAGCAACAAACCTAAAACTGTGCTGAAAGAGGCTTTTATTTTCTTGTTGTTTGGCCACAACATCACTTAAATACCACAAAACCATTGCTCAAAATGTCTGTTCTGTCAAGTCCTATTTTGTTCCTCTGCTTCTGTTAAGTGTGGTCTACCGCGGCAGGAATACTTGAACACTCACATTGGCTACTTTTTCTGGACGTCATAAAAAAAGTAACTGTATCTGATTCAGACAGATCTTTATGTGGAGTCTGTGCCACAAAAGATCCGGCCTGAGTAGACAGTGCATCAGAGAGACGAGGCTTAATGGAGTTTTAATAGATAAATGTTGGCAGGATGTATCTCCGGCTCCTCAATAACAGCAGGATGTGGAAAATCCAGACAATGGTTTTTAAATGCTGATGGATGGCATCAATTGGATTCATATGCAGAGATGGGAAGAGTTGGTTTCAGGCGTACTGGAAAAGAAAGAAAGAGGTCAAAGATGTAGAGAGAAAGCCAAGGGAACATGCACAGTATGATGGACAGAGGTGGATGAGGGTTGGATAAAAAGTGGTCCTCTACAACTTGGTAACAAACTTCATGGTTGCCTGAGGCCTTTGACGCAGACAAGCAGTGGCAGGTGTCTGATTGAAATGAGGTGTTGAGGTCTGACAGGGCACATTGCTGTCAGTCTTTCACCCTGTTTTTTTCACTTTTCTTTGCTGTAATGATGTTTCCATGTTGGCAAGCTTTGGATGTGGCTCTGTCAGCCTGAGAGGCTCACTACTTTGAGGCCACATGAATCATCTGATGGTGTATTGATTAACTTAAAAAAAAGGGATGCAATTCATTCAGAGTCTTATTGAGCCTCTCTGACTGATAAAGAGAAAGTAAAAGGTCATCAGTCAAGTGAACAACACAACTTCCCCTTCAGTCTTCAATCATAATTCTTTCCCCTGCACCTCAAATTCATAGTTGTATGAATGACAGAATTTAATCATTTTCCATTCATTTGACAGTAATAAATCCCTGGTCAAAGATTAACTGTCTAGTTATAGATTTGCAACTACAGCAAGTGGGAGCCATAGCGATAGTGATTTTACCCATAATAGCAGCTGGTTCCAGAGGCTCATTGGCGGCATAATATCGAAAATGAAAAAATGAATATCAAACCTATTTCTTTTCTTCTTTTTTCTTGTCATTTTCTTAATTTATGCTGTAAAATGGACTTTCCGGAATCAATACTCGACAAACTGTGTCGCATGTGTGGCATGTGTCTCATGTTAACTTAAGAAGCTTCTTATGGCTTCAATTTAATGTTATATGTAGTTGCTTGCCATGGATGTAATTTTGCATGATTAACAGAAGTATTTTGCTCCTTCTACACCCACTAAACCTGTGAAAATGAATAAAAAGGAACTATCTATTTCACAAAACATGCATTGTTTCACACAGGTTAAATGCACCCTGAATTATGCTGCATAGCACACAGTGGTGCTGTACACAGGTGCTGGTTACACCTTTTCAAATGTTACATCATGCAGTCCATTGGGAAAACCGTCCACTGCCCATGCAAAAAAATAAAAAAATCCCCAGGTGCTGAATGTGCCAGTTTAATAAGAGATGTCACACTCTAACTTTGTCATGACCAGGAAAACAATTCCACCTCATTATGACTTCAAAATAGAGTATAATAATTAGTATATCAAGTTTGTAGATTTTACAAATATTATATAATATTTTAATATTTAACCAGTGGTTAAATCAAACTTGGGCTCTCAGTGACTCCACACTTCATTCACTTGTTTGGAGACGGTCCGGAGCCGTTTCGTACAATGAAGCAAATTTCATGCTTCATCTAAAAGGAAAGCTTTAGTTATACTGTATATTTGAAGTCTGGCATCAATACAAACCCTGATAAAATATTGTTGAAATACTTGTCATCATCAATAAGTCTCCACACACACTGATCACCTGAAATGATCACAAAATGTTTTCTGTATAATGTTGCTACTTTGCCTTATTAAGTTTACACTGAATTAATGAACAATAGATGGCCTGTGACTTATATCGTTAGCAACAGGATTCTAGCACAATATCATGTAGTCATTATATGCACATGAGAAGGCTTTACCCTGTGTTTTCCAACCAGCTAATAGAGCTAACGAGAGTTAGCAAACTTGCTACAACAGTATTTTCCTGTCATTTCAGCCCTGCAGAAGTAGGTCGCTTTGTCCCTTGTAGCCATCATGAGCATTTTGAGGTAAACCTGTACCTTTCAATATTTTAAACTATCAACGTAACTGAATAATAATCGCAAAGGAGACTCACACACAGGACATTTTACTCTCATGGACACATTTGCACACACCCATCTCTTTTGCATCTAAGCATTAGAAATATTGGACACATACTGACAATGAAAGTCTTCCATTAACTCACAAACGTAGAGAACAATAGAGCTGAATTTAAAAAAAAAAGAGGCAAATAAACAGACGTAAAAAAGTTAATGAATATGTCTTCAATTTATTATATTAATTTGAAATAAATTACATTTTTACATTTGATTTTAAATATAACTAACAGGATTATATATTCAAATATTTCGGACTCCTCTGCTAACCTTTGTCTGTATCAGGCCTCTGTAGGTTTTAAAGACTTGATGAAATGAAATATATGTTCTTCTTCCAAAGAGTATTTGACACACAAAGGGATTTAAACACACTGGAAAAGATAAAACTTTATTTCTCCCTGTCGTGACAATACAAAGTCAACAAGTGCAATAACAATCCAACTCAAAACGGTACTGGACATTCTATCTAGTAGTAAATACGTAGACAGAATGTGGTGCACATGACCACCACCACCACACATAAAAAGTGAGGTATCAACCACTACAAAGCTTCTGTGTACAGGTGGGTATTCAACTGTAAGGCAACTGTTACCATGACAACCTGGAGAGACTGAAACAGATGTGCGCACCCTCCTTCCCATTGTTTTTTTTGTTTTGTTTGTTTTTTATTAAGGAAGAAGGTTGAGCTGATACGAGTCACAGTACCACATCACATCAGTCCAGAATCAGACTGTTTGTTTTCCAACAAAAACAGAAAACAGCACGAAACCATTGATGTTGAAATATTTTATAAGAAATGAGGGAGGAAAGATCCCACGTTTGTAACTTGAGGGAATCCATTTGCTGCACTGCTACGGCTTGTGAGAGGCAAAATTAAGTTTTTATTTCCCTGGGTGTCACAATATTGGTACTCGTGATAATGCAGACCTTCCCTGACTTATTTCAGAACAAAACCCACCGGATAGAGCCCTAAAAGCCACATTCTCCATCAACTTTTTACCACTTATTCAGTATCTGATCCAGTATCTGTGCTGCTTAAGGCTGGGCATCGTAATAAAAAAATAACTATCTGAAAATGTACCAGAACTCTTTCAGTAAAAGCAACACTAAAAGAGTACCTTGATATCTTTTCCTAGTAAATGTAATACCTGTCAAAAACATTCAGCTTTGTAAAATCCGACTTTTACTTTCCAAAAACAAACAATTCAAACAAATAGATTGCAACTGCCATCTCTGTCAAATACATCACACCACACACGGAGTTGATGCTGCTACGGTGGACGAATCAAACGCCTCATTATATTGAAGAATGATGTGATTGGCTGCAAGAACCTTACAAATGCTCGAGCTAGAGTTGGGCAATACGATGAGTCAGACTGTCTGACAATTGAAATGTGTCTACTACAGACATTTAGCATTACTGTTACTTTTATGGGCGGTCTTATTGTTATAATTTTGAGACGCTGTGCTACAGAACAAGATTTAACGTACTCATACGGCAGGCATATGAGGGTAGCTG
The DNA here is from genome assembly GCF_947650265.1 of Symphodus melops. Lineage (NCBI taxonomy): Eukaryota > Metazoa > Chordata > Actinopteri > Labriformes > Labridae > Symphodus > Symphodus melops. The sequence continues at coordinate 22,365,441 of NC_136696.1, read as the reverse complement.
AAATGCTTTGACTCAACTTGATTGGAGCGCCTCTTCTAGGACATCTCAGCTTACTTATTTTGTTCCACATGTTACTGTGTTGTTACATGTTACTGTGTCAACACAGCATTGCTGTGTTCGCATTTGGGCAAATGCACCCTGTTTCTGTTTCTGAACAACTGCTCCAAATGATCATGGTGTGAAAGCAACAAAAGTGTTAAGTTAAGAGTTAATACACATGGGGTTGGTCACTTTAGGGGGCAGCCTTTGACATCTGTGTGATAAAATGAATTAATGGGACTTGTCGTATAGAAGCAGCTGTGATTGGTCTTACTTACTTTTAAAAACTTCTCCATGTTTGCTGCCTTTTTGTTGACACTTTAGGAGTAAGGAGACAGCTGGAGAGGAAATCTAGACAGTGTAATTCTGAATTACTGCTGAGCAAATTGTTTGATTTGGATACATCCTTTTCCCCTGCTGGGGTGCACACACAACTAAACTTTAGCCACTGAACTGGGTTATAACTTCTAACAACTCAGCCAATAAAAACATTATTAGGCCTACTGATAACTGAGGGGGACGCATGCAGCACTTTTAACCAGATTTCAGAAGGTTCACTATAACCTTATGAAAGAGGGAGGATAAACATTGGGAAGTCTCATAGCTTTGCTTGCTGCTCTCTGAAATCAATAAATGTAGAGTGGTGTAGCGCCATTCTATTTTCAATATTGTCTTAAGACATTTTGCAAAAAGATCAGTGCTAGACCTTGCTCTATTGTTAACCAGTCAAAGATGGAAAGATTAGGACAGACACTCCTCTCCGTCTGTCCCTGCCGTCTGTCCTCGTCGTCCACAAGACTCTTGCTTTTACAGCAGGCCACCTGCTGCTTGGTTTTAAGAAATGCTATCTCATTAGTGTGTTTAAGGTAATTTAAGGTATGCAATTCCCATGATTCTGCTTCTCAAATGTAAAAATGTAATTAAACATCTTCAGACTTTCACAATTGTTTGGCATAAATACAAAGGAATCTATTATTTTCCATTTTTGGACCTTTCATAAGCCAAACAATTCATTGAGTAAGTAACTGTGACTGATACTTGAATCATCCCTAAAGTGTGGGGATTTAAAGCTTTTTACTGTTAAACACAACAGTACAATGAAAACCATACGTTTTAAACATTTGGTAAACAAAAGTAAGTCTTTTATATCCCTTACCTTAGGTTGTTGTGGAGAAAATAGTGTTACAGCACATAGATTCATAATGAAAATAATGATGAATTGTTTTCCTTACAAAGCTGACACTTCCTACTGTAGATAACATTGATAATTCAGAAACACCTTTTTGTTTGTTCCATTTTTTTCCACCTTCTTATTACAGTAAAGGTAAACGTAGATGAACTCTCTGAGATACACCTACTGTAATTGAATACCCCGTGCTCATTTGGCCGACCCCTCTGACTCTACCACTTCCTCATTTATATTTAAGCTGCTGTACATTATTGCTGACAGTGGAGGGGGCTTAATTTTTTTATTTTTTTTATTTTCTGTTATGGCTAATCACTTACAATGATCTCTTAGCAGTGTGGGACGTAGAGTGCTCCTTATAAAAGAACCAAATGGATATTCATTTGCATCATATTGCTAATGGAGCTGTTTTTCAGGCATCTCCGGTAATGAGGAAGGGCAAACATGTCATCAGATGAGGTTACCCCAGCTGTCTCACACTAAACTTTATAAGTGATGGATTTAAATGGGCTCATAGGCTCAGAGCCAAGGGTTAAGGTCAACTTAGCATAAAGCTTGTTGCTGTTGAGAAAGCATCCCTGATCCTCATGAATGTTTTGGGTGAGTAATTTAGTGAGTGTCAGGATCCCGAGGTTTCTCACCATCATTAAACCAAAGACAAAAATCTCAATTACCCACTATAAAACCTTTAGAGCTACAGCAGTTTTACTGTATGGCGTTGTGTCCTTGTCAGACACATTACATTATAGATATATCACTTACTTTGCAGAAAGGTGACCAAAAAGATTCCATACAAGATAGTGTTTTTCAGCATGGCTGCAGAGACATTTTGAGTCTAGTTTCAGTAACAAAAACAGTCTACTCTACGTGAGATGCTCAGCATCAACCTAAGCTGTTACATGTTCAGAATGTTAACCACTCACATATTTCTCTGACTACTTCACATAAATAATTCACCAAATAGATAACCCACAACTGTGTCTAACTGCTACTGAACACAAACTGACACAGCAGTGTAATAAACATTTTCTATCTAAAAAGATGAGATTTGTTTTTTTAAAAACAGACAGGGCTCCTCGCTTGCCAGTACAGTTTATCCAGTTCAGCCTGGATTCATTTGGGATACTTCGGGCCTTGGCAGCCATTTCAAGGGATCACTGAACACCTGTGAGCTACTGAATGCGTCTGCTGCTCCTCAGCTGTGGTAACAGAAGCACTAGGTCCTCTGTGTTGTCACGTCGGCCTGCTTCTTTCAGTCCATAGGTGTTTTTGTGCTCTTAAGAAAAGGTCAGTAGTCACTTCTAACAACTACGATATGGCTAGCCCAACACTAAGTAAGCGTCTGTGTTCCAGAGAGGGGCTTCTGTCAGGCATCTCCAAAGTACCACGTAAGGAAAGATGTTACTGCTCTTCACTTTGTCCACCTGCAGCATCTTTCTGCACAGAGAGAAACACAGAAACTTTGGATTAGTGTTTGTCCTTGAAAATCCTTTTAATAACAATGTCCGCATTTATTGTCAAGCTGTGAAGCTTTAAAAAACATCCCTTAGTTATTTCTGAGAGGATGGAGCTGTCCAGTTGTCACAAAGATGGCTAAGATCAGAGGTTTTTAAAAGATTGTGACTGTGGCCCTCCACACAGAAAAAAATGGTTTAAAAAGAAAGAAAAAAAAAATCCCCACTCATGATCCTACTTATGACCCCTTGAATTACTGGCCTTTTTTATATCAATTTATGTATGCCAATTAGATCATTATGATGTTATTTGTCCCCACCGACATTCAAAACACAAGCCAATAAAGCCTTATATTTCTGTTTGGGATAATTTCACATTACATCAAATGTATTAAAGAGGTCTTTCCTAAGCATATGCTCAATTTAAACTTACAAAAAGTGTCGACATTTCCCATACTGTTTCTCTTTAACATTTATTTTTTTGTGAAACCAAAAACAAAGTTTTAATGAAAACAATTATGTTTGGATATTTATAAAACCTCTCGCTAGCTGAGTGAAAACAATGAAGAAATGGAACAAAAGAGAGGCTTTAATACTGCACTTTCATCTGTGTGATTGATTTGTGGAAAGGTGTTTTGGAAAATTGTTTGGAAAAAACTTCTGGACTGTGTAGAGCAAAACAGACATGGCATAGCAGCGATTGTCTAAGATTACAATGTTTTTGCTTTGTGCTGAACAGTCCTCGTTGATCTTTATAGAAGAACACATTGGCTTAAAACCTCACTCATGGCCTGAAAACACAAAGACTTGTAAAAGAGAGTAGCTTTGCCTTTCAATAGGCGTTTTACAGATTTACAGGAATATTTTTCACGTCTGTAATTCTTGTAAAGACTTGAAGTCTGCCTGGTCTCTATGAATCACATCCATTGAACCCGTTTCTGCTGTCCAAAATGATAAAACTACATTTTTGTTGAGACAATAAAAGTGTCCACATTTTCCCTGATCATATTGATCTTGTCAAGGTTTATTCTTAATTCGTATTCCCTCTTGAGGCATACAATGAAGTTCATAATCAACTATAGATCTCATGACGAATCAGAAATGCATCTCTAAAATAGGATATCCGATATTTCACTGTTTTGTGGCAATGCCAAGCTTTGTTTTACCTGCAGAGAGCTGAATCTGCTCTCCTGCTCTTTATCTTTAGCCTACAGCAGAACCCTGTGCCTGGCTGCCTTTGTAGCATGTATGATGTTAATTAACTCACACCACATGGAGCGTGTTGCTTTAATTGGACAAGGCCTTGGCATACCGCTCTGTGGACAGGCAGGCCAGGAATAATTTTTTTCAAAATGTACAATTCCATTATTACCACAAAGAGCCCACCAGTGAGTTCAAAGATGGATGTGAATATGCAGGAGCCAGGGAAAAGCTTTGATCACACACTTACAGGTGGGAAAAAAAAGTTGTGAAATGTTGTGTCAGCCTCCTCAGTGTCATTTCAGGTGCTGGTGTTCGGGTTACCTATGACCAAAGCCAAGTTACAGACAAACTGAGCGAGTTATTGTAACCTAGTTTACTAGACTGGTTGATAATGCTGAATCACAGAGCTCTGACAGTAAGAGGAAGTGTTACGATCACTGGTGAGTCAGGTATGCACTGAATGTGGTGACAGATGCCACCTCACATGGACAGCTCTATCCGCAGTTTACTGTAGCTAGGCAGATAAAATAAGCATCTGACCTTGAGTGAGTAAGAGGTTACTGGCACAAGATGCTGCTGTAACGTGATGCCAAGTCATATGTGAATCATCAACGGACTCTTTGACATGATCTTATTGGCTTACAGTGGCGCCATTTGATGTTGCCCAACATTTATTCCACTTTATTTTCGACTCTTCTGGCTGATGCTCAGCACACATAAACCAAATATGAGTCATTGACCCAATCGTGCATTAGATGTAAATATCCCTGAGGATCGCATGGAGGCTTCAGCTGACGCAGGTCATATTTTTAATTCAGCCACAGCGCATGCAGCAAAGCAGCAGCTTGTGTTTTTTTAATCATGATTTCACAGCTGTTGTTGCACTGTACGTCCTGGTAAGCCCACACTGACAAGAGCCGTATATAAAAGCCAGACTAAAATGACAGCAACAGATCAGATGGTTTCACAAGTGGGGACGGTCCAATTCAAGCTATAGTCCATTTGACTATGAGAAGAAAACCTATCAAGAATTCAATGCTGCTAAAGACTACATAGTGACAGAACAATCACCATTATTATAGAAAGTAGATGTTTTTAACCATATCAAGATACATTTAGCCTTAAAAAGTGATGCAAACTATTTGTAATTACTTGTCAATCATTTGTGGTGTTTAAGTTATCTAAGCTGTCTCAGCATGGTTAGAGTTGTGCCCTAAAGAGTTGCCACCTTTTTTTTTTACCAAATTGAAATCAACAATCAAATGCAGATATGCCTCCTGCAGTTGCCCTTTAAGAGCTGGCATTAGCACAGAAAATTGTAATCAGATATTTCTAATACGCCTCAAAACAAATGTGTAGTTTATGGAGTCTTTCAAATCATTTTACTCATTTTAAATCAGCAGAGCTACTCCTTAGTGTCTAAACTGCAAAATAACAAATACCCCAGAAGTCAGTAAAGAAGATGTCTTTATTTTCTGACATTATGCCTGCTTTTGAACATAAATCATTCAACAGGACTAGGGACTAGGGACATTAGGTGTAGGCTACCCTGTACCCATGCCATGTACTATCACAGGAAAAGACTGGCCTTGCAACTGACTGGGTTGTTGACGGCATGAAGTGCCACGTTACCAACAACAGAAAAGATCATGACTTCCAAAATGACTGAGATGTCCATTGAAGTGTACCAATAACAGATAAGTTGTTGTTGTGACACTGTGGCAGTTATGTTAGGTTTGGACAAAGCACTACTTCTTAAGAAAGAGATCTAATTTTTCTTTAAGTATGTAGTGTAAATTAAGATGAGTAAAATCTTGGGTTTGGGCACATTTATGATGTGGCAGATGAGTGACAGACATCAACCAGGAAGCCTGCTGACATTGTAATTTCCTGATTTAAAAGCTCCAACATAACATCCCCCTGTCTGGCTCAATGGGGGTTTAGCAGGCTAAATAGATAGTCATCACTAAACAGTCCCTTAAGTATCTTGAGGTTTTTTTGTCAGTGATTGTTGTGGCCTAAAATGCCTAAAATGGAAGATGCGATGTTTTGAGGATTTATACATACAAAATTTTGGTTCAGTTTGCGCTGATAGTTGTGATCGCAACCTCACAACTCTTTGGAGGGACTGACTAACACAGAGGGTGTCAGAGCAGCCAACAGGCTGAAGTGATGCTGCCATGTATTTCTGTCACCCTTTTGAGACTTGCTGAAATTCACAGTCTACAGTCCTGTTGCTTCTGTATATCTCGGTGTACATTAACATAGCAAACAGCAAAATTGTGCCACTGCTTCCAAATTTGGGTTTGAACCATCAATCTAACCCAACCTCTTCCTCATTTCTAAATCAAACGTCTCTCTCTTCAAAAAACATCCAATGTACTGCTCATTTCCTCCTACAATAATTACAAATAAACCTATACTGTATTGGACATAGTAAGCTGCTTAATAGTTGACCAATATGGTCGTATTTTGGTGGACGTTCTGTCATTACTCTGAGTAAACTCAACTGCTCATAAAGAAACCATGCATTCTTCTTATTAAACTCAAACCATCTCTTTTGGCTGAGGAAACGTGCTCTTTTCACCATCCCTGAATAACATGTTAGTTGGTGAAGAATTACAGCAGTTAAGTTCCTTTTTATTGGTTCAAACTGCTTTGACTATATGAATGTGATAGTTGAATAAAAGTTGTCCACTGAGAAAGTAATAACTAATTCCTATGCTGCCCACATTGAACCCCCAGCAGATCTGCGGCAGTACAAGCCCACTAACATTGCAGTATGGTGAACTGTATTCCCATATGCCAAACGTCAAGCTGTACTTTGTCTGAAGAAGCATCTCTATACATGTGAAGGAATGTTTTGTACTTCGACTAAACACCAGGATTGCTCTGCTGTGTTGGTAACCATTCGTGCTGGATTCCTGAGTTGCTGTGTTACTGGGTTGTTTTTAGACGCAGCTTTGCCAGTTGTGGGACTTGACCCCATCTTTGGTTGTTTACATTTGGCCAACAGATGTTCAACTACATGGACCCAGTTTTCTGAGCCATTTACCCTGCATCCTCTCTGGGGATAAAGATAACTACCCCCGCAAATAAACCACGGGCCATCCGATGACGCACACGTGTGGGCAACATTATCTGTGCTATATGTATCATTTTTCCTCCGTTGAGGTTATTTAACACATTAAACAAAAAGTGTGAGTGTTATCTTTGTTGTGAGAAATGATTCTCAGTGTGAAACTGCATATAAGCTCCAAACTTGCCCCAGAAACTGTATTTAGCTCGCAGCTCTTTTACTTTTTTTTAAAAAACAAAATGAGTGATTACCTAAGACTATTCTTAGCTTTATGTTAATTTTGTCCTGTTTATTAGCTTGTACTTTTTATAGAAAGGGGTCTTGCACAAGATAATCCCACACTGACATTCATCCTGAAGCAGTTTCTTTTATCAACATGAATAACCAGGTAGCACACTTTCTCGGCTCAATTTGTCATTAAGCATTTGCAGCTGTTCTAAACACCTTATTATAGATATCTTCAAGCTTAAAGCTGGAGAGGTGCTGCTACAGGTCAAACTCACATGCCAAGGATTGATGAGTCCTTTCATTGTGCAGCTGACTTCATGTCTAATGAGAAGGCCCCACGGATATGTCCGGTGTTAGTTAACCTTGTTTCCACCAGCAGAGCAGCCTCAGGATCCCTGTGCAGCATCCCAACTTCTCGCATCTACGGCTCACACAGTCCACACAGTTTCTGTAAGCCATTTGTCAAACCTCAGCTTACATTAAATTATCATGACCCAAGAGAGATATCTACCTCTAGGAAGAGACTCTGAGCCCCAGTCAGACGGATAGGGCGCACCGTGTCTGAGATGGAGAACTGAATGAAAAATTGACCGTGCAGAATCTAGGTTTGTTCACACTGTGCTCTGTGATTGTGTTACTTTATTATGAAAGTATGAACAATGTCTGCCAAGAGAAGGAAAGTTCCCTACGGCTGCTTGATGTTAAAGTTCACTCACGGCATCATAAATCATCCTGTATGTTTTAACAACAGTCACACGCAGCCCAGTACACCCAGAGACTCCTGTGACTGCTCTCCAAGGCAATAAAAAGATAAACAGAAAGGACAGCAGATGGTGTTTGGCCACAGAAACTCCATGAGAGGTTTCATTTGTGACTCAGAGTCGAATCACTCAGGTTAAATATGAGTTAGGGGCCCCTGGCGGTCAGTGAAGCTTTTCACATTATTCTGTTCTTTTCTAGTCATTAATAATGATAACCCCCAAATGAGCTGGTCTGTCTTAAAACCAAGAAAAGTTCTCTTTTCAGAAGAGTTAGATGGTGAGACTGAGTGTAGCTATTCTGAGATGAAAGACCAATACAGATCAAGATGCTTTAAAGAAATCCATTAGAGGGCGAGAGGGCAGAATTTTTCAAATGATCATGTCTGCATTCTCAAGTCGGAGGCAAAGTATGTATTGAAGTCAGTGTGCTCTTTATCCTTGAGTGCAATTGTGAAGTAAAAAACAGCAGCATGATCTTCAGGAGGCTGTAATCTTGTGTATGTGTGTTGTTGTTGTTCACACTGCACTCTTAATAAGGAATCCAAGTTACAAGGAGCCCGATGTTTGAGCTTCTGATGTCTTGGGAATAATATCCTAGAAATTTTCTCATTTCTGTGCTGTTTCCACTGTACCCCTGACATGTTGCTCTCTGCATGACATAACAAAGAGTACAGAGCAAAAAAAAAAAAAAGACTCACTGAGAAAGTGTTCGGGAAACAAAAAGCAAATCTCTAAAGGCACCCATGAATTTCTTTAAGCATCCGTTACACTCATTGCTTTTCCAAATAAAAACCAGTCTCTTCTTATGCTCATCAGATCAGAATAAATCAAGTTTTGAAAGGGTCATGAGCACAGGGTTATAGGAAACACGTCCTACAGCAGTATGGTTGTCAATCTAAGAGCTGCAATGATGAGACTCTTCGTGAGCTGGCTAATCATGTTCAAATGCAAAATGTCAACAAACTTCACATTTTATCCCAGCTTCCAGATAAGATAGCAGTGTGACAGGTCCCAGATTGGATTTCTTTTTTTGGATTAAAAAAAAAACATTATATCACTTTTCTACTCTTCAGTACAAGTCAAAGTCAAAATGGTTGGTGTAGCAGCAGTTCAATCATTTAACATAATGATGATATGATTTTTTCATCAATCCCCCGATCAGATGCAGCCTGAAACGTGGGAGATGATCTGATCCTCTGCACAACTTATAAATAAAGTAAATAGTTTTATTCTTGCCCTATTCCATGTGTATGATCTCAGTGTGTCAAACGTGAAACTGATCATTTCCATTGATGTTAGTAAAACTATACATTTAATTGACCTGATATAGAAGTTTTGTCTGAACGTAATATAAACCGACTGCTAAGTTTGAAAGTGGATTTTAGTCTTGCTGTGGTTTGACACCAGCTCTGAACTGAACATTGGCTTCTTTGCCTAATTAAGTCCATCAAACAATATATATGCATGACAAAGCCCAGTGTGCTGTTCAAACATTGTTTAACTTGTTTGCAGGGACTGCAGGGACTGCAGGTGGAAATTAGCACAAGTGCTACAACCTGGTACAATGCATCTCTCCTTTCTGAGGTTAATATATATTGTACACTGCCCCTGTTCAAATAAATAAATAAATGAAAAAATGAAATGAAATGTTTAAACAACATGCGTTTCAAAGACAAGCACACATTAAATCACACTATAAACAGGAGACTGAAATCATTAATAATACATTATTAAAGCATCACATGATTCCATGTAGGGGATGTTCATACTGTATAATCAGAGCTTGTTGTCTAAGTCTTCATCCTGGGCTTTCTGTACCAGGTTCCCCAAGTGAAGAGAAGAGTACATACTCGGACCAAAGGGGATGCTGTGGGTCTGCTGTAAACTTAATGGTGAACCGGTTTGGAAAGAAGCACTGCACATTGATTTCCCTGTTATTCTGCAAGCAAGTGTAACCTCCCTTCTAGTTTGCTCTCATTATGTATAGACTATGCCCCCCCCCTCCCAACACTGAATACAAAAGGTCAGAGCACTTTTCAATGAAGCTTTTGAAAGAAAAGAAGAAAAAAAAGTCAGCATGGTGCTGTCAACATTTAAACTTCTCAGTTTGCTTTAAAAAATAGAGACGCTGCTGAGCCTTTGTAAATCATACTCACTTACATTCCTCGAACACACTCAATGGTCGTGTTGTTCATAATAACAGGGGAGAGAGGAGAAGCGCTTCTACAATCAATAATCATTTCTTTAGTTTCCTTTGGGTTTGAAATGGATGAATTATCTGAACAGTAGCTGTTAAAGCTGTCCGTCTCAGCTCTGTAGATGGTCTCGTCTTTTAAGAGAAAAGCAACAATGCTGCACTTTACAGTTCAGCTTTTATTCGAAAGCTTTATTACATATAACATTCATATTTCCACAATATACCAAATGCATTTAATTGATGCAGTTTTTATTTGAGTTTTACCCAAGTTTGATATTCAAACTCAAATCCCCGTGAGACAAATCTGCAGTTTGGGAGTTTCGTAATGACAACAGCCCAACTGTCCTCTCCAGCTACCTGTCAGCTTGTATAAATTCTTTGCACATTGCCAACTGTCCCATGTAGATACCAGCTGTAGTTACCCAGGACATTTGTGACTCATAATGTTTGTTCCTTATTTGCTCATTCTTGCAGCGTGCATGTGCCAAACTGCAGATTGGCAGTAATGGTGATACCAACAGTGACTCACCATGCTGTGGATGTGTTGTAGGGCAGGAGCGTGGGGCTGTGGCTCTCCCCTCTTAGGCTGTGTCTGGGCTGGTAGTGGCTCGGGACCATGGGTTGGGCTTGAGCCTGGGCCTCGCTCTCCTCCGGCATGGATCTGTGCCACTGACTCCTGGCCTTCTTCAGCCAGCGTCCCCCAAGACCCCATTTCTCCAGGTAGACCCGGCACAGCTCGTAATTTATGGCTGAGTAGTAGAGGAAGTCTAGCGCCAGCAGCACCATGACAAAGAAGCCGTAGATCCACACGCCAACCAGGGCTGTATAATTACTGTGAGACAGAGACAGACAGAGTATTAGCACAGTGTATTCAACATGGCTGCCGTCCAGATACACTTAAGCTGGGATCTTAAATCCCAGAAGCCACAATAAAGCTGCCAATGTTTACTGCTCATGCGGCAAAAAGATAAACATTCCTCAAATTGACCCTTGAAAAACAAATTAAAGAGTTACAAACACATTTTATATATTGCTTCTTAAATACGACAGAGCGTTTGATTCACTCGTCATCAGTGTCTGATTTCACACTTTGTGAGCATATGGAGTCTATCATATTCAACTCCTCTTTGAGACATAACCTAAGATGGATTATTCTTTGAGTTGTTAAACTTCAAAATAGAGAATTTGTAAGTTGAAAATTCCTTGTTGAAGGATATTTAATGTTTTTTTTTTGACTGCTTTGATTTGATTTGAGCATTTTTATGTCCAAAAGCTTCTGATTGAGTCAGTCAGTCAAGGAGGGAATCCTCTTCTGTCTAAAATTGATGTGGCCTTCGGGATATTTATCTGAATAAATTACTTTAAAATGAACGTGAGCTGCTCAAATGAACACTCTGGCAGGTTAGAACTTCCCCTGCACTCAAATCTAAAGGTATTCTGAGCTCTATTTACCTCTCCTTACTTGTGCTTCTGAAACATTTACCTATAACTTAATTTGTGTGTCTACTGAGGTAATTTGTGAACATATCGGGATTTCTAATGTCAGATTATGTGAACCTTAGGATAGGTAAACAACAGTATGTGCTCAGCTCTTGGAGAGATCAATCATGATCACACAACTAAAACAAATATTATCCAAGACTGCTTAACACCACTTCCTAAAGGGAGAGAAGATGCCATTGATTATCTGTCAAAGGTTTGCATTTTTGCTTGTTGCTTTTAAACATTTTTCTCTAAGGTAACTTTGGATCTATTTGGATTCTGCAGCATATAAAGCCCTCTGTAAAAAAGGAGCAACCCAGTGCATTTAAAGCTAAACAGTAATAACATTTCAACTGTGCAGTGTGAGCAGAGAGCAGAATTATGACCAGTTTAACTTGCTTGTGGCGATAAATATCAATCCCTCAGTCCTAACGCCCTGTGAGCCAGGATGAAAGAGTAGCCCAACAGGCCATCTGACACTAAAATGAAATATCACGACCTGCTGCAGGGCAGTGTAGCTGGTCTGAGACAGAGGCATGCTGGGAGGGCATTAGTACAGAGCGCTGTGCTTTGGACACCTAAATCTCCCGCTGAGAGCTCACACAGAACAAGAGGCTCATTTTTCTGCATCCATCACTCGGCTTTAATCTGCTTATACTGCAGCGAATAAGTATGTCCTCTGTTGTGTGTGTCCCTCTGTGAAGAGCTACCGTGATATCATAGCTGCTTTTTTTTTATCATCCTTATCCAGGAGTGTAGTATCTGAGTTTGAGTGGATTGCATATGTAAGTTGTTCCAGCCTCTGATGCTTCTAAAATGAATGAGTATGCCAGTCAGTGCACCAGTAAGATAACAGAGTATATTAACTCCCTCTAAAACACACAGGTTTGCCCAAAACAAGCACGAAAAACGTTTTACTACATTGTTCAGAAGATTTCATCAAAGGCAGGAAATATTTAAATAACTTGTCTTCTGTTGTGAGCAGGTCTGAGGAGAGAATGGGGACAGTGTTACAAAATCCAAATCTCTATAAAATGAAAGACTATACTCATAAATCAAAAATAATCATAGCATTTGTAAACTATTTGTAACACTAAAAGTACTTTAATTCTTTCATGGACAACTGTACTATGATAGTGTACCACAGTGATACTTGATATAACAGCCAGCACTTAACACCTGGCTTTGTGAGCTCATGTAGAGGCGCCTCTCTCTCTTATAACAACAACAACTGCTTTGAGCATCTGCTCTTCTCTGCGCTGCTTTTGAATGCCTCTGTAGGTGTAGATCAATGTCAGCAAACCCTCCGAGCAAGAGGCAAGCGGTGTCAATGAGAGCGACGCTGTCAGGGGAGCAAAAACATTTGTGAGCAGGCAGACTGGAGCAGCTGTTTTTATTTCATCTGAGGGAACGGCACGAAACTGAATCTGTTTGTTTCCCCACAGCTCTTCACATAAAGTTCTCCACCTGAGATTTATTTTTCTGTATCATTAGCTTCCCAAAGACCAAGAAGGTTTTGTGGTAGTCCCTAGTTTGTTTGTGGTTTTAGGGTTCCTTTAAAACCTAGAAAACAGATTTCATGTAAGATGTACAGTGTCTTTCTGGCCCTAAGAACTTTTAGGCTTCTTATAGTTTCAATGAAGCACTAGTGTTTAATAACAAGTGTTTCTACAGCCTCTTATTAAGCATGACTTCCTCTTTTGAGTTTGGCTGGCTGGTAGTGGTTGGGGCTTATCAATTAACACAGAGGCCCAGGTGTGTTAATTGTGTCCATTGTGGATCGGGATGCTGAGCCATTGAGAATCACTTTGTCTGACACGACACAGAAGCAGGAGCAGGAGTAGTCATAATTAGACATAATTTACCACCTCTCATTTTTGTTCCTTTAAGTTAGAATCACTCATAACAATTACAAAACTTGAGAAAGAGGTAAAACTGGCTGCTTGTGGGAGAGCTGAAGATCTGATCGTGCCGCTGACTGCTGACCTAAGGTAAGCCCATATCTTACACCGCCAGCCTTTGTTTTAAATGCATTTTTCTGTTCGAGAATGAGCATCCCCGAGACGGCATTCATTCTCGTAACACAAGCCTCACTAAAACTGAACCAAGAGGCTGAGAAGTAAACACTGTTACACTTTGTTTTCATCATCAGTCTCATTGGCTCCAGTCCACACAGTTTCTGTCAATGAGGAAGATTAGATATTCTTAAACCAATCACAAGAGAATATATTTGCCTGAATTTTGGAGAGAAGTAAACCCAACAATGTTTGGTGAAGTCAGGCTGTATATGTAACCTAACAGGTCTCTGTATATACAGACAGCAGCTGTTAACAAGCCTCTTTGGTTCTGTCACACAACTAGACAAAGCTCCACAATGTGAGGGAACACACTGTTTCTGGTTCTAACCTCTCAAGCGTGAGGATTTCCTGTTTTGTTGTGTGTTGTGGGTCTTGCTGTATTTTGTTTTCACAGAAGTTGTGATTGGCATTTTTTCTGTACATTTTTGACATCTTATTTTCAACTGCAGATTTTGCAAAAAAAAAAAAATCCATGATGGACGTATCCCATACTCTCACTGGGCTCTCTATTTTTTCAACAAACAACATAAAACATTCTGTTGGACGGGCCCATTAGCCTGTGACTGGCAGTTCTTGTTTGACCAACCATGGATTTGATTTTCCTCCAAAATCAACATGACTTACTGTCCTGTATCTATTATACCTTGATCAAGATCCAGATGTACATTTCTTTTAACTATTTCCTGTAATGAAAGGGGACAGATTTAATGTAGCAGCCTCAGTGGGGGTTTGTACACCCCTGAGGCTTTTCTAGGTCATAATGAAATGACAGGAGTGGATTCAAAATGTCATTAACTGCAGTGTATGTGCTTTTTTTTTTTTTTTTTTTTACTTACTTATGTGCATAACCATCTGACGTGGTGGTGAGGTTGATCTGCATGACCATCTGAAACTCGGTCTCGTTGCAGCAGTATTTGAAGGCCGTGTTGTTATGGTAGCAGCAGAACATGTAGGTCTTGTTGTCTGAGAGGCGTGGGCAGTGAAAGCCGAAGTGAGGACGCCCCTTTTGATCGTCGTAGGGTTCACACACTCTGTAATGAGCCGATAAAGCTGCAGTTTGGAGAAAGAGAAAGATTCCAGGTGTAAAAATGTGTGAGTTATTAATGAACAAACGGCTATAAAGGAAACATCGTTCAAACAGCAGCAGCTAGCAGAGTACTGAACGCATTTTATTTTCAAGCCTCTGAAAAAAAATAGATTGAGGGTGCGTGTAATTATATGGAGGAAAAAGTACATGCAAAATAATCAGATAGCACCATCACGTTTAGAATTCAAGCGCTGATGGTATTCTCGCCCTAACCTTTAATTTCAACAGAAAACATTGCATCTTACATTGTCAGTCATTATGCAAAAGGTGTCCATCTTCATGGAAGTATTTATGATGTCCCTGTGTCCAGATGCTGAACTTTTCCCACCAGAACAACATTATACATTTCTAGGGGTTGTTTTTTTTGGTGATGCCAGGTTATAATGTTTTAAACCAGAGGAGATAAAAGTATTTTTCTGTCCACACGTGTGGCTGAAGCATCTCATCACCTCTTCTTTAAAGCTTCTCGTGAGCATTAAAATATTGACTTGTTTTTGGCAGCTGGAGTCATACAGGAGGACAACAGAGTTTTAAATTCATAATGGAGTGTATGAATGTTTGTTGTATAAGTAATGCTCTTCTTATTTGCATTCTTCTGTTGCTGTGCATTCAAGTCCCTGCAGCTATGGGAAGGCGTGATAGAGCAATGCATTATTTCTCTTCTCAAAAGGTCAAGAAAAGCAATATTGTCTTTGTTATGAAATCTGGCAAACAACAAACTTTATTTTTAAATAATTCTCAGGAGTAGCTGTATCCCAGGCGTTGTCTGGTAATTATACATTACACAATCTGTCAGAGAAAGGAATGACCCAGATATAATGGGTGTCAAATTACGTGGCTGATGGCAGTAACACCCACTTGTTCAACACCTTCATTACTAATCAGTCAGACATTTTTAGCACTCTTCACTTTCTATTACAAGCAGTGAAACCAATAATGAATACACAACAGTTTGCCTGTAGTCACACCCGATAGTCTGCAGGTTAGACGTACAGAAACGGACCAATAGTGAGTTATACTCTCAGCCTGCTCAGAATATATGTTTATTACACAACTTAACTCAGTCCTGTGTTTGAATAAACTGTTTTAGAAAATGTCAAATGAAATCAGTAAAGCCTTATTGGAGTTGTCAATCGTTTTTTTTGTTTTTAAAGATTGTTGTGGTCAGTACAACCAACAAGAACACACGCGGTCAGAGAAACGAATCATAATAATGTGTCTTCATCTCTATCCTGTTTTTTAAATCAGGTGCAATGTTGTCAGATTTCTGGTTATACCCAAAGATTTCTGCTCCTTTTTAAAGGAAGTTTTTCTTCTCCCTGTTACTTTGCTAACTGTTAAGTGCTACACTCATGATGGATTAACATTAGGTCTTTCTAATATAACAATGAGTCAGGTCTTTTACCTGCTTTTTGTAAAGTGTCTCGTTACATTTCTTATAAATTGGCGCTAAACGACTTAAGATTGATTGATTGAAATGTGATCATAGCTATCTGTTTTTCAATCAAGACACAAACCTGTCTGCTCCCTCAAATACAATGGTAAATTGTGTAATAATGTTACTGTATTTTTTAATTAGCATGCAAACATCTTTTTCATTGTTTTTCTGCACGTATATGTGACTGATTTGAAGACAGGCTGATTATTTTATTTTACAGCACTAGAAGATAAAATCAGATGAAGATATCATCCATGCTCACATCGAAATTAAGCTCTGTCTGTGTCGTTTTCTAAATCAGTCATGAAAATATCTCGTTTTCTTTTTGCATGATCGTTCGCTATTCATGCAAATACGTTTACTGAGTGCACACCTTTGTTCAATTTCCGTTGATTTGTCTTTGTCTTGTGTGTTTTCTTTCGTCTGTGGAGCTCATAGAATCTGGCACCAAAAGTGGTGTAGCTGTGATTCGGTTCAAGGTCTACTTATGCTGCGGCTTGATTTGAAGTCTGTCAGTAATCCCAGACGGGAGACGGATCAGCATTTGAAAGGGAAGAGCTCTTTCAGGTTATAATGAGCTCTGTGTTGCCGGCCATCTTCCCTTCCACTACCCACATGTGAGCGCGAGAAGAGCCGAAATGAAGCAGCACACGAGAACAAGGGGATAAGATGTCAAGGATGGAAATATGGTGGGAGAAAACTCCTCATCTGACCTTTGCATGGACTGTCAAAGTTATCTATCTCCAATAAATCCTTGCTCATAAACTGTGGGTCAGCAGTTGTAAGTACCTGAACTCACAATAAGGAAACGGATGCCCTCGACATCGGAAGAGAGCCATAAAGTCCTCTAACGTTGCTCGATTTAAAGAGAACGGTTCAGGGGAAGTCTCTGGCTGCTCAAATTAACAACAGCTGCTTCTGGAGACCGTGCCGTTGTAAACACACCCACCTGCTTAATTTCATTAACACCTCTTGAATTTTAGGATACGGTTAACAGCTTGGCTCTTTGCACTACACTATGTTTACAGCCTGAGAACTGCCACGGCCGTCTCCAACTGCCATGAAAATCCGGCAAAATCTGAGCATCAGTCAGAACTCCCACATCACATTCATTTATTAAACGCTACGATCACATGCAGTTTGTTTCCATTCTTCTGAAACACAGAAGAAATGTTTGCTGCGTTGCAACTGTATTTTAATCTCTGTTCATCTACAAAGAACGAGATATTTACTCACAACGGGTTCATTTGAAGTTAGCCAAGCAGTAAAACTGATTTCTTATCTAACTAAAGACAAGTATGATGCAACCTCTTGCTGTGTATAATAAATGAATATCAGCTGAGGAAAAGAAGCCTCATTCTGTTTACATTCATCTTATATAACAACAAAAATCAATCATTTAGAAAGCGACATGAGCCGGTGCTTGCTTTTCAAGTGTGAGCGTTTGCTGAGTTTTCACAGTTTTATATAATCATTACAAGAATATATTTCAGGATTAAGAAACATTGTTCTGCACCAGATATAAGCTGAATAAAAAAACATGTTAAGTGTTTTAAGCTACATCCTTGCTGTCTGTATTATATTGTTGTAAACAATAGGGAATAAATCCAAACATTTGTGAGGAAAGAGCAAATGAACAAAGACATTACTAACAAAAAATAAAAGGTACAGTAGCATTATTCATTGCAGATTGTAAACACAACATTGAAACTGATCCCCTCCTTCTGTCCTCATCGTACCGCACAAGCTCTCACTCACTGGAGGACTGGTTTGTTTACTTACACTGCAAACTAACCAGTGTTTGGCACCTGCCAGCCCAACAGAAAGCAGGACTCAGGTAAAATTAACCAAAGGTTCTCCCTCATTTTAGAAACAAGCGTTATCAGCCTGGTGTTGCGTCCCACTGTTATATTTGTTCTCCTCGGCTGCTATGTCCTTGTCCTTCATATTTGCTGGTTTGAATCCCCTCCGATCACTGAATTTTATCCACTCCTAAATTCACCTGTGTATTGTTATTAGCTGAAGGAAAGTGTGTTTTTGACCATGAAAAATGTTCTGAATAACTTAAGATCTGGGGAGAAATATCTTTATATCTATATAAAAGAAAAATCCAGACGTAAATTCAGCAGTATAAGTCTGACTTATAGGGCTTATACTTAGATCATTTACATGTATTAGTAAACTGTAGCCAGTGGGAGGCAGTTGAAATGATAGAAGACCTTAAAGGTGTGGGTCAGTTGTTAAATAAAGACAGAGAACGTTTGTGTTTGGAGGAAGTTTGGTTTAATGGGGAAAAAAAGGGACTTAGTCCTATGTGTAGTTTCAGATACAAAGAAACCTCATGTACATTGATGACGTTATGCAAATCCTGTCTTGTACAAAATGTTTCATGACCCGAGTTGCAGCTGTTGAAGATGTGCTGATCATCTATTTTATTTGTTCACTAAAATCCTCCCCTTCAGTTGTTAAAGTCAGAGGAAATCTGAATTGACCTGTGGTGTTGAAAGTTCAAATGTATTCACTTTAAGGAGGTAATCCAGATATTGCACCCTCTCCCTGGCAGGCAATGAAGGCATATTTCTTATGTGTTCAAATCAAAAAGGTTGTTAAATTCCTCTTGAATGAGGAGGATTATTCCAACCTGCTTTATGCTCCTGCTGAACTGATTTCTTCCTCCAATACTCCATCCTGTGCCTGCCCTATTTTGTCATTTTTAAAACTTGAGTTGGCATCTTTTCCCTTGTGCATAATGTATATTCCATTGCTCAGAAATGTGTGCTGGTGGAGTTTTTCTCTTGGTATACTTCGGGGGTAGAATACTCCCTCTTCACATTTTCACACTGCATGGCCTAATTTATAGAGCACCCTAAGATTCAGAGCTTTTCTAGCTAAGAGCACTTCTCTTTGGGGCAATAAATGCTTTTAAGCCCGTTGAAGATGAGTGTCTCTGACTGATCTTTTGGCCATCAGATAACAACTTAAATCCTTTAAATTGTGTCCTCTGAGGTTGTTTGCATGCTAAACCAGAAAATGGTTGAGCCAGCAAACAAAACTCTCATATGAGTGCCTTTAAAAAAAAAAAAGAAAAAAAAAAAAAGAGGGCTGATAAGCTCTCCGTAAACTTTACAGACCTGCAGTGGACAGCAGCAGGAAGATGACCGTCAGGACATTGAAGGACTGCCGGCTGGTGATAGTCATCTTCTCCTCCTCATGTGGGAAGAAGGGAGGGAGCACGAGGGAGGGAGGAAGGAAAGGAGGGAGGCTGCTCTTCTCTAGATGGACGTGGGCATCCTCTGCTGTGTGACAGCTCCACTCACATGGCTGCTGCTCGGAGTCAGGACTCCTGATGAGAACAAGACAAGCAGAGAGAGGAAAGATTAACCATTAGATTTAAGGGTTCAGGAAGTTCCACCCCACTGTGTGGACAGCTTGTCTTGCAGTGAGCGCACATGATGCCTTCTAAAATCCATCCTGAGGGTTGTTTAATAAGAAGGCTTCGACATTAATTTGAATGGAAATTGGCAGTCTGGCAAGACGGGGCTCTAAGTTGTCCCTTTTTTTTCTTTTGCATAAATCCCTATTGTCTGCTGTAAACAGAGGATATCGTTGCACACGGATGTAATATTTCAGAGGTTTAGAGCACATTTTATCTTTGAATTACAGTTTCATTGAGCTGAGGATTTGTAAGCCATTAGGTCTAAAAGCTTGGTCCATAAAGCCATGAAGCCAGTGGTTACCTAGTTTCACCTTCTCAAATGATGCAATATGCTGATTTACTTTGTTTTATAAGATCTTAAACAGGAGAAATTCACTTTTGAAAAAAATTGATTTTTACCTCCTATATACTGTAGACCATTAAAGACTTAAATAAGCAAGAACATCATTAGGAAAACTTGGAAAGTCTGGTACACATTTTTGTTTTTATAGTTGGTATTTAAGTTTAAAATAAAGACATGAAAAGAAGTATCCCGGAAATAACTTTGTAAAAATAAGCAAAACTAAAATCAACAAAACAATAGGAGAAAACTGCTAGTTCACTGCATCTTAGCTAAATATGCAAAACACCCATCTTCCAGCAAACATTATACAGAGGAGAATGTCAGCAATAACCAGTCAGATCAAATAATAATGAGCTCAGTTTCAATGTTTGCTTATTGCATTCATTTATATGGTTACTTCTAGGAAATCTAAATTGTTACTTGCAGCCCCAATTATGTTCTTACAGTTTCTTCACCATTACATCTCTAAAGGATAGAACACATAGAGCAAACAGATACATTATATCAACCCTGTTATTCTTATTATTTTTTAGATTTTTATTTTTGGGCTATTTGTGTCTTAATTGGAGATCTAGAACAGTGGACAGAGATGGAAAGTACGGAGAGAGAGTGGGGATCGACATGCAGGAAAGAAGAGACAGGCCGGACCGGAACCTGCGCCATCAATCACATTATTAGGAATATAATAAATGTATTCCTCTTACAAAAATGTGCAAGTTATCCATTTGTCCCAGTCAAACCAACTTTTTAAAAGCCAGGGAGAAAAATGGCTGAAAGTCTTCAGAGTGCATCAAAGTGTGATGTTTTTCATGAAAGTGATGCTTTCACCAAATATTTCATGATTTTCACAGAACTTGCTTCTTCAGCATAATGTACACAGTTATTTTTAAAACTTGCTGATGAGCAGGTTGCTTGTAAATGATGCATCATGGGAGTTTGTGAACCATTCTTCTTCGAACTGAGTATCAATGCACAGTTACCTTTAGTGCTGCGTCACAGTTATCTGTCCTCTGATTCGAAGTGAGATTAATGGGGACATCCGCACAATGTGCTAAGCCATGCTCCTTCTGTACTTGAGCAGATTTATTCCTTTAATAGCACAAGGGACACACACACACACACACACACACACACACACACACATAAACGCTCCCTGTCCCTGACTCACAGGTAAAAGGTGGAGTGGACGCGATTTATTACAAGCTCTGTCAGTGAACCATTTGCATTTGGCAGAGGTTTCACAAAGTTAATAATGTATGTAACACTTTGCTGTTGAATGTGACTTTGAGGCTGTTCAATGTCAGCCACAAAGAGAAAGAAGAAACATGGATGATAATTTAAGGGAGGTTGTAATGTGAGACACCAAAGCTATGGCTGTCCAAATAAGATTTAGATATGGAAGGATGTTTCAACCATTTGGGAAATATATCCCTTTTCCCCTAAACCATAAAATCTTCACCTCCATGATTTGTGACACCACTTCAATTTCAACTTAAGTACCAGAATCTTCCTTTGAAATGACCCCAACACCACGGAGGGCTTCAGATGTAAGCCCGTGCAAAGAAAGTTAAAACATGATCTCCGTAGAAGCTGCATGGGAAACATTACAAAACAAAAGTCCTGAATTATTGAGCAGCCGACAGCAGCTGACAGCTGGATGGAAACCACAAATAAGAAGAAAACAAGTCCATAGAAAGCATCAATGTTTTTCTCTTGCTGTGATGAAACAATGCAACGTTGGATCCCATCCAGTTTATTGTTGCATCATCGTTTACTCGTTTTCTTTGTTTCTTAAACTATTTACAAGCTGTTTTGGCGAGCTGTTGGTGCCAAATGTGGTGCAGAAAAATCTCCATTTGGATGGTGATTAAAAACGTTCAGTTGGGGAATATGTTTCTCATAAAGACATGATGAGGAATTTAATGACAACCAATTATGGCAGAGTTAAAGCTAATGGTTCCTGTGATGACAGGATCAAGTTCATAATTGCAGAATTTAGAATTTACAACAATAGTCACTGTATTGGTTATAAATCCTGATTTTTGTCACACATCTGTTGGCTGCAACTACAGAAGGACGATCTTCATCTCTTCCGTCTTGATGTTATCGTTACATGTGACATAGAAGGTTCTTGTTTCTGAATAGATGAGAAGGCTGGATAATTTTAGCCTTCTGATCCTCGGAAGCATCAGATGTAAATAATTTTAGGCCCATCTTCGACTTTGCCTCCACACTTTGACTTATGTTTGATTAGAAGTATATTTTCAATGATTTCAGATTGGATTTTCCAGGGGCCCGAAATCTCAAATGCTGGATAATTTTTTTTTTTTAAATCCTGAATATTTATTAGTATATTAATACTCTAATGCTTTCTGAGATCTTCAGACAGTTCATTCTCATACAAATCTACATCCTTTATACATAGAACAGCTTCAAATTTAAGGGACACAATAATTTAAAAATGTGAATAACAGAAATGTTTGATTTTAAGGTTTTGTTGACAGAAATGCTCCAAATGACACCAGACATTTAGATCAGGGATGTATTCTCTTCACAATACAGGATCACCCGGGCAGATACAACTGTTCCAGTCAACCTCAAATTAAAAACAGCTCTACGGTTATTTGGGGGGGTCAAATTGTAGCCAAAGTCTGTTTGACTATCCTCTGGTTCGGGGCCAGCTTTAGGATACACCACCAGCTAACAAGCTGGAAAAAAAAAAAAAAAAAAAAGATTGCAGCAGATGTAATTTGTTTGAACAGACGAGTTCACAGTGATCCATCTCACGTCAGGACACATTTTCTCCTGTGATGATTTTGATTGTGTGTCCGCTTGAAAACACACGAGTATTAAACATATTGACACACAGACTTGCAGCAATACTACAGGATATTACCCGGTATGATGATAATGAAACTGCCTTTGGCCTGTGACCACATGTTCCCTCTTTGCAGACCACCTTAACAATATGAGAGGATATGTGAAGTCAAGCATTTATGGGGAAAAAGTTGCTCCGCTTAATTAAGCCTCCATGGATAAACCTTGGAGAATCTTGTTCCCTTTCAATGACTGCGCCAACTCCTACTTGTTACCTTGTTTCTTATGCAGTCCTAACAGTACAGATTAATTATTGCACATGACCAAAACCATATATAAAGCCGTTGCTGTGGATGGAGAGTACAGAATATTTATGTGAAGCACAGCAGGCGGTTTCTGTTGGAGCCTTTTAAAAGGGGTTTTAGATCAGACAAGCTGTTCCCTCTTCAGAAAACCAGGCAGCTATGGTCCCAGGAGGCTTGTTAGAGTGGCATTTTTAGCCTTTTTTTTCTCCAATATTTTTACTCCTGGTGAGAGCTTCAGTGTGCTGCTTGATGACAACATGTCCAGTATACAATGAGGGATTCCCATCATAACGAAAGCTCCCCTTCCTTTTAACCGTTGTGCTCTGACCAAGATTTTTACTGACATTATTTTTCTCCTCGTTTTTTCACTCTCAGGAGTCACATCATTGTCACATTACTCCCTGTGCTGTACACGCTACAAAAGGGCAAGGTTCACTTCGTCACACTGCTGGAGCTTGTTTGCAAAGACGATGTGAGTGTGAGAGGTTTGTGTAATGAGCCTGATGGTAGTGAAGCAGAACATGTACTGTAAATACACAGACGTGAACACACAACATAGTACACTGTGCTCAGCTCCATGCAACTGAAAATAGAACATACCACACAGCTGAACAGGCGTGCAACACAGATGGAGGTTCTAGCTGCTTGCAGTTTATGTCAAAGAAGAAACTAAAATATACATAAAGACCATGACAGCCTACTCACACTGTAACCACTCTCAGAGTAAATGTAAGGGCTGTCATGAGTGGCGATATGTGAAAAATTAACAAACTCACAGAGAGCACAGATCTCTTTTATTTGAGTACAATTCCCTCACTGTTGTTGCCTGAGAGAAGAAGGAAATATTAAGTGACCAATTACTGCAGCAACCACTGTGAATGTAAAAGCACACGTTTCATCACAACGCAGCAGGAGACCCAAATCTGTCAGAGGGTTTGATATAAGGAGAAGTGCGGCGGGAAGATTTTGAGCTATTTGAAGATTACATGCAGCGATATGTCGGGCCTCTCTCATTATCATTCTTGTTTATGTCTTATTTTTGTTTAAACATTAGCTTCAAAGACAACAACACGTTATTACACTTTCTAAAAAAAAAAATCACTCTTTATTTTGTCCTGCTGTGTCTCGAACATGATATGAGAGACAATAAAGTTTAAGGCATGAACTCGACATTAGGCTACAGCTTGAGTTATTTTTAGGAGAAACATTTTAGTCTGTCATTTTGAGTATTTACATAACCTTTTTTTCCACGGGATTATAATACTGTTGGTGGATATTTATTGCATATTTATGCAGCCTCTGTGCGTCGTTATTAGGTTTGTGTTTTCCTCAGAGCTCACAAATACACTCTCTGTTGCTGGGCCGGCCCTTAATCTGTGTTAATGTGCATAATCAATCACACTGAAACACACAAGTTCATGAGCATTTGGAGTCAAGTACAGTTTAGAGAGGAGACTCCCACTTCACAGTGACTGAGCGCACACTCGCTAAGTGATTCCATCTCATATCTGGTTCTGCTGATGGGCTCACATCCAGCTACTGATCAGTATTCTACTGGAATGACTTCTGTGTTTAATTGATGCTCCCTTCAACTGTTATCTTAATAAAGTGGGTTTTATTCACTTTCAGTGGCATCAAAGCTTCACTCAGAAGCCCCACAGTGCTCCACTATGATTAAACTGAGCTCATACTGCTTTTGGATATCTGTCTGAAATATAGTCAAATAGAGTCAGTGGGTTGGTTACCTGTGAGATAGTGCCCACTCCAGACTGATTTAATTCTATGTTTACCTCGACGTGCATACAATTTATCATGTGTCACAAGAGTGCCAGGCAACCATTTGGCCCTAAATGAAGAAGGATGGATTCAGATCAGTGTCTTCCCCATCATTCATTTAGAGGGTCGGCCCCCCTGCTTAAGAGAGTGAAGCAGTGCATTTCTCTGTTGCTCTTATTTGATTCAATGATGAGTTACATTAAACAACGTCATGCAGTCAGTTAAAATTGTGTATTATTTTACTTCTTTTTTTTTCCAATTCCTTTAAGTACAGAGACCTCCCACATAAGTTATGATCATGACCTAAAAATACTGGAGAATACAGCAAAAAAAGGCCTGAAAGTCAGCGGTTCAGATCTACATCCTGGTTTCTTTGCCATCACTCTAAGGCCATCTGTAATGTCTGTGAAGGTGTTGCATTTGTTTTACAAAGTAAGAACCGAAATGTTAAAGTCAAGCCTAAAGTTTTCTTCTATATCAAAGTATGATCCCCATTTGTTTTTTTCACACACTGACACAAACAAACAGCTTCATAATTAAACACTGGTGATGAATTGGTATTGTGTGTTTAATGATATAACAGAACAGATCAGTATCAGGACTGCTAAAGCTCGATTCCTTGTAGGTATGCTTCAAAGAGAAGAGTGAATGGTATCAATAAGTTATCTTTTCAAACACACATGCACAAAGAAGACCATGTTATCTTTAACAGTGCAAGGACACAGTTCTGTAATCCAAGCAGAGAATTTTAAAACAGCAATGACAGAGAAACTTTATTGGAATTGGATTGGTCTCACCATTCGAAGGCCTGACCTACTCAGCCAAGGTTTTATTGGCAATGATATGGGCCCAGTGGACTCGATCACTGAAAACCTGTCATTTAAACAAAACCCGAGAATTTAAATTAAAAGAGAAGTAGAAAACTCAGCACGAGTGGCCACTTATACAAAGCATTTTGTTTTCCACAGCTGGAAATAATAAGTCACCAAACAATTTGACTTGAAGTCAAGAGTAATTCATCTAACTGTAAATATCACTGGGAAATTATTTGCTGTTTAGAGTTCCCGTAAGTGTTCTGATTTATTTCTTTTGGTTTTATACTGCACTTGTAAAAAAAAAAAAAAAAAAAAAAGAATTTTGTTGACTATTACGGGCCTTTAGTTCAAACATTAACCCCAGGCTCCAACCATATTTATCACTGGGCTCCGTGATGCTGATCCAATTTTGATTTGTTGTGTTTAATACAGACAGGCTGTAAGCAGGAAATGGAGTCCCATGAACATTAAGTTTAGTTTTATTGCCCTGCAAGCTTTTGCAAAAAGCTCCCCTATGACTCATGATTTTATAACAAAAACCTGGTGGGTCAAGAGAGGACATGATGATTTATAGGTTTTTATTATTATTGTGAATTATTTTAAATAAATAAAAAAAGACAGATCCAAACAAAGCTAATCATCAAAAGATGTTTCTGTTAATAATTCTGCAAAAATACAGAGACTGGAATAATTGAGTACTTTTTGTTTTTACAACAAAAGTATTTTTCCATCAAGTGATAAATGAATATCTAGGTTTTAATCCGCCTCTTGCTTTGTTTTATCACTGAGAGCCGAGAGGTGCTGAACTGCACATACATTCGAGTGATGAGCTGAAGGTTTGTCTTTGGTTGAGATGATCAGCCACTGGAATAAATCTTCAGGATCTTATATTCTAAATAAAGCTCAAAGGAGGAAACGTGTTCTGGTCTGGTGGCTTGATGTCGCTAGGGAGACGTTCACATCACTGAAGAAACAGGGAGAATGTAGCATGTGGTAATTAGCATCCACGATGTAGAGCACAGGATATGAATACAGTTGATCTAAAGGCAGGGTTGCCATAGAGTCTGTTGTGGAGCGTTTGGTCAATATGGCAACATAATGGGCTCAGCAGTATATGGATCCACCTTGCTGCACGGGTGGTCTGTTTCTCTCTCTGACTATAGGTAATGGTTTGTTAGCTTAACACAAACAGAAGATAAGAGAAGGGATGTAGTCAATGTGCTGCTGGCTTGTTATGCTTCTACCTGCTGAGAGCTGTCATGTTGATGGAAACCTTTCTGCCTCTTCAATCACTCAGTCTCACACCCTTAATACATCCTCAGCTTGAATCATGGAGGCACATTAGGAACTCTAACTGAATATCTGCTAACTTTTAAGCAGAGCATTAACTTGGAACAACTGAAATATTTTAATAGATAGCTGAGGGAATGGAAGAAATTGAAGAGCAGACTCACTTAACCATCTGCTGTGTCTGTTGAGGGCAAAATTATCTTAGCCTTCGAACATGAGAGATCTGCAATTATGGGTTTTTTTTTGGTGGGGTTTTACAGATCTATCTCATTCTCATAAAAGTTGAACACATTTCTGTCTGTCTTTTTTCAGCTTCAGGCAAATTAAAATGTTCAATCACTCAAAAATGAAGAATGTCTAAGCTCTGTTAAGGCCTTTTTGTTATGGGTAAACATTCAGGGTGCCTTTTTGTTAGAGTCGTCATGCTAATGTTCTGATTTGGAACTTCAGAAGCAAAAGTTAAATTGGAGTTGAGATAGGATGTCTAACAGTGTGCTGTTAATATCACTTGCTTCCTGTTTTCTGAGAATTATAGAAGCCAAGTCTTTGTCAGATGACTCAGTAGGTTCCCAGATATGCCTCTTTGCCCTCCACAAGGACTGTTTCTCTGCATACCACCAATGCTCATTGTAGGACTGTGTTATAGTACAAACTTAAAACAGAAAGGATGTCCTACTCACATATTGTGTGCATATGACCAAATCAGTAAAAGAAAAAAGGGGAACATTAAGGAATCTGCAATCCTTTCAGAATAAAAGAAATCGTAAAAGTTATATACCAAATGTCTTTTGTATTTTTGTTTAAATGGAGGCCAGATTTATTGGATGATCACTAAAAGGGATTTTTTTGGGGGCTGCAACGAGGACTATAGCCTCTGTAGATGGGACACGTGCTTGAACCACTGACCTTCACTAGCACCCAAAGCCTGCAACTTCTTAAGACGTTTTTCTCGTTCTTATTGATTGTAACATCCATCAGCATCTTATTCTAAAGCCCCACGCAAACAACACTGGGAGATTATAATTGAGCCGAGAGGCTTAAGACTAATATGTATTTGCGAATCTTTCTGATGTAACATTAGCATCTACTTCCATGAATGAGTTTTTCACTAAATTTCATGAAATGGCAAACTCATTTCCAGCTGAATATTGTGATCCATTATCTAAGAAAATCTTGGACCAATTAAGTTTAAACATAATTCTTTTCTCAGTCAGTAAATAAATTCTATGCATGCAGGGAGGGAGAGACTGCTAATGAGACAGCAGCTGGACTCTTACAAGTTGAATTCATTATGCAATCAAGGTCTCAAAATCAGCTGGGAGAGGAAATCTTTCAGAGGCCCGTTGAATGTAAAGCAGACCCCAAAGATGTGTTTTCATGTGATTGAGAATAATAAATGAGCCCAACTTTTTATGACACTTTCTGGGTCTTTTCATTCATCGTTTTTAGAAAGCAGAAAAAGCATCTAGATTGCCTCGCTTCTATACTGTCCTGTACCTAGCACTAATGCTGTACGTTCATCAAATGAAGAGATGACAGAAAATCAAGCAACAATAATCAAACAGTGAAATTATTCACCTCCTTACCTTTCTGATTATTATAAATTGAATGTCTTTTTATTTGAAAAAAAATAAATAATTCTGGTTTATTTTTTAGCTGCTCTGGATTTTCACTCCACATTAAGTTTTACCTGTTGGCAAAGTATCATGGAACTAGTAGTTGTAGATGTGATGGTTTGACCCACAGAGGTGTCCACAAGATCACTTCCAGATAAGATATTAATTCTGCAAACAAAATTATGACCTCACATTTTCTGACTTCATATCTTTTGTTGGTTCCAGATCTGTGATGTAATGAGTTCGTCTTTGGGTCATGATGCATCCTCCCACCAAGTTTCTCTCAGCTACAAGGACTAAGACAAAATACAAATCTCAGACCTGCATGTGTAGACTGCTTCAAATCAAAGGTCCAAATGTTAAGACAAATGGGAATCACATTACCAGATGTTATATTTCCATATTCTAATCAAGTCTTTTCCACATTGACTTCTAATGTGAGATCTCTACGTTCACTCTTGATCTTGGGGAACAACAGTTGAAATCATTTTTCAGATTCCAATTACTTGCTTTTTTAAAGATTTGTGTGTGTGAATCAGACAAAACAAGCACTTGAAGATGTAGTTTCCAGTTCTTGAATGTTGGCCGTATGCATTTGGCAGCTTGCAGACATTTTTAAGTCAAACAAAATGAATTGACTTATCAAAAAATTATTGACAGATAAAAGTTGACAAAAGATTTTGCTTACAGTTCTGCTTTTGATTTGAGTTTGCCCTCCCTGTGCATCTCTGCTGTTCAGAGTTTTGCTTTAATCAAACAAACTCAGAGAATTATGTGTTGTTGAGTCTCACTGCTAAATGTCACAGAGATACAGTAGCTGTGTCAGTGATGTCACTTTCAAAACCACAGAAAACCTTCCAGGAATGGTTCCACACCAGCTCTCAACACTCGCAGTTCCAACAAGGTTTTACTTTCCTGCAGGCTACACAGAGGCCTCATCTGTCAGCGCGTCAATGCTTCGGCCCTCAGATTCAGTTTTCTTTGGTAGCCGGCCTGTGACTCACGCACAATAACCAAACTTGTTTTGGCTCCAGGGTTTGGGAGACATATCTAGTGGACTGTTTGGTGTCTGTGATGCAGACAGACAAGACTGTATCTTCCAGACACAAGGCTGCTTTGTTTGTTTGGATTTGCTTTAACACCCTATTCTAGGCTCAGTCGGTTTCTCTTGGAAATGTTTCCCTTCATCATCCGCCTGACCCTGGATTAAAAATAACTCTCCACTCACAGACAAGTAGCCTGGTGGGAATTTGAAAAATGAAGAAAAAGAATAATATGACATGGGACAGCAATGCATGACAAAACTGCAGCTTAAACAGAGGAGCTTGATAATCTTTATTGTCTTCACTATGGTGGGTTTCAGTATTCTCATTTTACAAAGACCACCCTGGTAGTGAGGCAACACAACGAAACAACCCAAAAAGTTTAATTCTATATATAACATTCTGTGTTACCCAGCAGTTATCGTGTGGTATTTATCAATAAACCAAGCAGTAAATGTTCTGTGTAAAAGTGTCAAAAAATGGAAATACTTTGAACAGCACCTTATTACAACTCAAAAGCACCTCCCAACAGATTTTCTCATTTAACAACGGAAATCAACTTTATGCTGCCACAAAATGTTTTGGTCTTATTAGCTCATTTTTCCCCATTCATGAAAACTTTATGGGGGTGTGGGGGAGTTATGTTAGTCACTCGTTTAAATAATGAAGGCACAGCGCTTTGCATAATTAAAGGTGTCTCCCCTGTGAGTGACAGGTGTGCTGCTCACTTTCTGCTGGCGTACCCTCAGTGAATTCCAGTCACTGAACTTGAGCCCATAGGTATCAACACTCTTGTCAAAGTTATATCACCTAGCCAATGGCTAACGTCCATTTTGCTTCTTTTAAACAATCTATAGAGGAAAACAACATCTAACAGCGAGACACTTACTCTCTGCTGTTCTTCGTATCTAACTCTGTGATTGTATTCTAACCTGTACTAACACCCTTGAAACGTAATCTTCTTTGACACTTTTCTTTGCTGATTGGTTAATTGTTTAGTATAGTTGCACTGTCGTTATCTGCTGCTCTGTGTGCCCTTGAATTGCCCCCTGGGTACAAATAAAGTTTTTTTTAATTTGAATACTAAGAAAAAAACAAGTATGAAGTATCATCTGTTTTTGCTTCTCATTCTATTATATTGACAAGTGATTGCTAAATCTAAAGAATACATGTTTTTTGGATAATTGGGCCTATAGGCACTTTCTATTTGCATTTAAGCCTTTACAAACATTTCATATTTCATTTTATTGGACTCTAATGCTTTGTTGTGTTACTCGTAGTTCTATAATTACAGCAACCATAAGACAACAATTTAGTTTGATTATTAAATTATCTTATTTGATTGCACTCTTTCTCCCAGTGCTTTATCCGAAACCGACTAGCACAGGTTTGATATTTATATATCAAACCTATATTATAAGGGATAACATCAAGGGACTTCTGCAGACAAACAAGTATACACCATTTTTAGTGTACAGTCCTGTAGCTGTCAATGACATTGTAGAGAAGTAGAAAATAATCAGATTTAAACTGGTGAAAAATAGAATTTTATATATATATATATATATATATATATATATATACATATATATATTTCCCTTTTAAGTCACCTGAAGAAATTATTAAAAATCAATCAATGGAAAATATATATTTAAAAAAACAGCTCTACTCCTTGGTAAAAGCATTATTTCTAAAATGGCCACACTAAAAACAGAGAAGGGTGTGAGTTTCCCCTCAGATAACCTTCCTGAACCACAGTCAGTCTTAAGAGGTTTAACACTCCAAACCAAACCCCAAGTAACTCGGCCCCGAAATAGCCATGACAGATAAAACCACAGAGACCTGGAAGGCATTTTATACACCTCGAGGTCCAAAGAGGTCACAGAGGTCTGCTGTCACAGACAACCTCACCCGACCTGCACCGCCAATACCTCAGAAGAGAGCTGGTAATACTACACGCTGCTCCAACTCCAAACGCTAATGGTGTTTTGGCAGGCAAGTTTATACAGCCTGTTAGAAAAACCCTTTAAATGCAAGGAACCGTTGATGTAGCGTTCCAGTAGTCATTATTGGACGTGTTGGTTGACTGGCCACCGTGGCCGGATTGCACCTCATTAATGAGGCTGTCCCGGTTTTGACCCATGCTGAATGAACTCAGCTCGCTTAGCATGAGTTTGGCAGTTCTTCTATGAATAATAACTTCCTCTTATGTCCTGAAATGCTCCCTGGATGCCGTTTTGTTCAACTTTAAGTGCTAATATTTTAACTTAAGGTTCAACTGAGCTGATTGCTGTGAATGCAATGAAGAATATCAGTCACCCGCTGTTTTCTACTGATAATCTCTGTATGACATTATCGTCTTTTTTTTTTTTTTTTTTTTAACTCATCAGTCATTGTTGTAGAGGGGGAAAAAAAGCTAGCCACCATTATAATACATGGTGAATAAGGCATTGCAGTCATTTGAGCCTGTTATGACTCGTGAATTTTAGTGAGCTTTTACATAACACCTTTTCTCTGTCAGCATTATGAGCACATTTATGTTTGGGCCTACGATATCTGGACAAATCAGCAGAAATGCAACATGGGGTTGGTTTGT
This sequence comes from Symphodus melops, assembly GCF_947650265.1. Classification (NCBI taxonomy): domain Eukaryota; kingdom Metazoa; phylum Chordata; class Actinopteri; order Labriformes; family Labridae; genus Symphodus; species Symphodus melops. The sequence continues at coordinate 22,333,172 of NC_136696.1, read as the reverse complement.
ACTGCGACTGCTCTGAATGTGCCGACATGATGTGACACGCCTCAGCGCTAACTTCACTTTAAAGAGTTGCAAGGTCATGAAAGTAATGAAGGAGAAAAAAAAATTAGAAGTGGCCAAAGTGACAGATTTATCTGCACACTCGCCGGTGTGTGTTGGCCTCCGTCAGGGTTGTCCCTTGTCAGAGATTTGGTTTGTAATCTTCATGGACAGCATCTCAGGGTGCAACCAGAGGAGGACGGTTTACAGTTTGGGAAAATGGATGGTGGGACATACATTAGGGATATTTCAATTATCATTGAGGTCCAATTTTTAAAAAAAGTAATTAATTGTTCATTGAAGACCTCTTATGAGTTGCAAATGCGTACCACAGGCTCAGAGGCTATTACAGATAGAAAAGGTCTATTAGAGATCTTTCAGAGGAAGGTCCTTTGATACAAGAAATTATGAATAGAATAAAGTTTTATGTGCTTTTCAAAGCCTGAAAAAGTTATTGTTTCTAAACCCTGGACTACATGAAAGAGACCTGCACTTTAAAGTAAAAAAAATAGAAAAGGTTAATGTGACAAAATAAGCTCAACACAAAGATGAACTAAGTGCTCCGATCCAGCCTTAAACAACATGCAGCTCGATAACAAAGTGGGCTAGTTTTTTCAGCTGCCTGGCTCTCTGCGTCACTGTTTTGGTTCACTCTCTCAGCTATAATGCTGTTTTTCTTTCTCCAGTAGGCAGCTGTTTTTTTAAGGGACAAAGCTGTAAGATCCCACTGTACACGACGTGCTCAGCATCAATAAGCAGCCTGATAAAGTAAGCTGCTATCTGGTAAACATAGTGGATCATTTTGTAACCAAAGAGCCTCTGAAGTATAGGCTCAGAAAGCAATTCTCATTTATGATTTAACCAATAACAACTGCCCAGTATTGTCAGAGTTTTATACATTATACAGTATACAACATACAGTTGTATAAGTCCAAATATTTCATAACTAAAAGTCTAACAGTTAATCCAGTGGTTTTCATGTACAGCTGATCCTCCAGCCCTCTCGCTCGTCACTTCTTGTTGACTCTGAAGATGCATTTAAGCTGTTACCCTGACATGCTCCTTGTATCTGGTGATAAAAGCTTTTTCCTCTCTGTTGCACGGCCTAGCCAAAGTGACAGAGGCTCTGCTGCACCTCTGGCTCTGCAATTAACAGCACGAGTCTGACATCGCCGTTTAACCCTTCGTCCACTTTGCCAGCATCTCTGCTGTCACTCACGTCTGCTTTCTAACTACAACACTTCAATAGTGCAGGACAGTAATGCACTTATGGCTTTGTATGGAAGTTGTTTAGAGCAGTACAATCTGTGTATTCTGCTTTGAATTTGGATGCCTACAGATTATCTCAAGATTCTCCTGATGTTGTCTCGTTTGTTTTTGGTTTTGTACCTGTGTTGTGATTTTACTGGAGACAGTAAATATCTGTCTATTAGGTGTTGTCTTCTATGTTGCTTCTAGGCTATATAGACCTTCCAACAAAAACATGATTGTTTCGAGTTCAGGTAAATGATACCAAGTAGATACCAAGAAGTTATACAACACAAGAAAGTAAATCTGCAAAAATTGTGATTGAAAAAACACAAACTTCTCTAAGATGATTTAAAACACAATAAAATATTACACATGAGTTATGTAATACTTTTGTTAAAGCACATTCAATATTCATAACAAAGCTGAGACACTTCATCGATAAGACTACATAAACAAGTCCCAGATTGTTTTCATAATCAATCATATTGAATCACACAAGGGCTTAATTTCTGCTCTAACGATTACTTGCAAATGTTTGGAGTATTTTTGCTATGTGGTAACACAACTACAGCGCCCCTGTAGTCCTGAGGAGTAATGAAAAAACCCAACCTTTGTACGTTATTATCTTTTGCTCATAACATAATTATCATCTGCGCAAAATATTGTTTTGCTTTTTGGGACTTCATTGGCTCTGTACACTGTTGTTTAAATATAAAGTAACTAAAATGTACAGTATATACAAAAGAAGAATATTTTCACCATGAGTATTTGTCTGTATCTCCTCTTTTAAATGTGTGATTTGTACGTCAATAAAACCATTGCCATGTGGATTGAACGTGAAAAGAACATGAATGGCTTGTCTTATGTAACACTGATCTATGGCACAACTTGAGGTCAAACACAAGTCGAAGAAGAGGCCATGTGGAAACGCTGCCCCCGGTCACAGGTCAGACCCCGGTACACCAGATAATGAGAATTGAGTGAGGTCAGTGAGCAAGGAGTGGGACCATGCATAAAGATTTCAATACCAATATGTCAATATTATTGTTATGCTCTGAGAGTTTTCTCTCTTTAAATTCACCTTCGAGAGAAGACCCCTGACCCTCTCCCCTTAATTATGGTTGTTCAGAACTGTTCAGGGAATGACTGCATTTTAAAAGAGTACAACGCACAGACGGAGCTCATCATTTATGCATTTGGATGAACAATAACCATTGTTAGTATTTTACATAATGAATGCACTCCAGTAAATATTTGCCTGACCTTTGATTTCCCAAAGTGTTGGCCTTCTTCTTCGTCGTGCACCATCATTTGTGTATGATGTAGGAGTTTCAGCAGGCTCAATAATACAAACGCCTTAAATGAGTCAGAATCTGTGGACTATGTCTTCTCTTTTTAGTGGACCAGACTCACAAACTCAATCAGAGAGCAAACACAGTGCATTAATATTCAAAACAGCCACTGTGTGAACCTGCGTCTGAATTTCAACAGCTTGTTTCTTCATCATTCCTTCAGCCTCTTGTTTCAGCTACTGCGCATGAATATCAACACACATAGTCACCTCCTCCCCCCCACATCTAAACAGCAAAGCTCAAATCAATTAGCATATCTACGTCGACGAGTTATGATAAATAACAATGCACTCCTATAGTGACATTTACATACACGTGAAATAATGTTTAGGGCTGTTTTATCTGCTGCAAACATGCCGTGAGTGAAATGTGCAGCCATGTTCGTGTTTTTCTCTTTTACTTGTGTGGCTGTTTGGAAAGTGTTCCCCTATTTTTCTTAAAGGGGGTCAGGATGCACCGACTGAGGAAACTGATATTAGCATTGACAGAATAATGGGACCAAATGCGAGCTGGCTTTTTGCCTCTAGTGTCTAATGGTTACAGTGTTGAAGCACACAGGGGTCATACATGGAGTTAGAGCGACAGTTGACAAGTAGAGAGTGTGTGTGTGTGTGTGTGTGTGTGTGTTTGTGTGGGTGTGTGTGTGTGTGCGTGCGTGTGTGTGCACGATTCGCTATCTGTAAGCCTCCCCTTGATTATCATCTGTTCCGTGGAATCTGATATGAAGGGAAACTGGCATCAAAGGCCTCATCAACGCTGCTTCAAGGAACCTGCTTCTGTCAGCCTCTCTCTCTCTCTCTCTTTTCTCTCTCTCTTCCTTGCTCACCCACACGTAAACATATAACAATAGACACACACGCTTCACGGTGTAAACACATTAACATTCACACTGTACAAACTCTTACTTTCTCTTTCAAACTCAGCCTCTCTCTAACAATCACACAGGCATATGTTGAGATCAACACAATTTAAAAGGCATAAAAACACACACAAACACTGTACAAACACACACACAGAGCTGAGCCAAGGGGCAGAGCAAGTCAGTGTGAACCCGGGGGAGAGAGATGTCACTATGACAGACAGGCCAAATGAAAATAAATGCAGAGTTTTTCTGCACCGCGGATCAGAAAACAAGACACTTCTGTGCACGCAGCGCGGCCGCATGCTGCTGTTTATTTTGGAAAGTAGAACATAATTATTCGGCTGCCAGTGCTGCTGTTGGTGTTATTAATCAGTTAAACTCTCTACTGGAAACTGTTCGATATGAGGTTTTTGAAGGGGGTAAGTAGGGGGATGAGGTCAGTCAGTGCGCTCAGAAAGTCAGATTAAAGCCTTTGCTCCATTCAGATGCCAAAGCTTTTCGCTGAGTTTGAAATAAAAAGCTAAACTTAACATTTGAAGATGTTTTTGATCGTGTCTTTAACTGAATGGGACCTCTTTACATCCCTCAGATTATTCTGAATCTCTGACGTATTTGCATTTTTTTCATAGCGCAGGCTAAATCAAAGACAGTTTACAAGTATTCCTAAAGTAGACGGTTTACTGTCGAGTTTGAACTACTGTGTTGTTAATACTTAATAACACTCACAGCACGTCCAACAACTGACGACAGTGTCATTCTTATTAGAAAAACGTGACCTTTGAGATACAGTACAAATGCTAAAGGTAGAACAAAGTTTAGTGAGAGAAAAATGTGCTTGTCAAACGTGTGTTGTTAAAAAATGGTAGTAACATGTTAGTGGACCGTATGACATAGACCAGTGCTTCTCAAAGGGTGGGTCGGGACCCTAAAGTGGGTCACAGAGCTGTTTTCAGTCAGTTGCTGAATGTGTGCCAAGAAAAAGAAACCTGTGAAGTAGCCTGTTTAAACCCGTCAGTTCAAAAAACTGTACCGTCTGAAGTCCAAACTGTAAAGTTTTTCACTAACTCAACCTGGTTGGTTAAAAGTTAACATTTTCACAATGGAGTTGGTGCTTCCTGAGGCTAGACCTTCTGAGAACCACTGACATGGAAAAATCAGAAGGCACAGAAAGTATAAAAAGATCCTCACGTCAGAACAGCTTAGAACAAAAGTAAACTCGCCTATAGCAAGAATTTAGAAGGGATTCATGGAAATCAAATTCATTGTCTAAAACCCCAGATAGAAAATAGTTTAAGCTGCTTCTTCTTACATTCGTATGAGGTGTGTCTGTCCCAGTTGAAAAGTATGAGTTAGAGCGGGAAGGTGACACTGAGTAACAACGGTCTGTTGAATGCAACAGTACTGCTGTCTTCTTACCAATGTTTTCAGTTTAAACCCTGAACAAATGTATGGGTTTGATGGACAACTTCAGTGTGTTCAGCCGTATGTTAATAAAAGAGATGTTTCTGAGCTTTGAATAATAGATGTGAAATTCTCAGTGAAACTGCTGGCAGCCTTACAGTAACGCTCATCACAGTTACTGATAAAGAGCGGGTAAAATGTGGTGATGGTGTTCTATTCTTCTTCCTCTTGCTCTTTCAGATTAATTAGAAAAATGTCTATTTGATCATTTGCTTGTAGCCTTTATCTGTTATCCTCAATGTTTTGCATAGAATACTGCAGATAGTGCATACTCTTTGGCTCTCTCTCCACACACAAAAAACAAATTTTTGATACTTATGATCCCTCAAAGGACGCTACTTTAATCGTTTTGCACTAATGCAGTGCATATGTTCAAAAACTGTGAAGAAACAAGAAGTTTTGCATGACATTAACATTACTATGCTTGAACTTGTTCTGTTCAAGCATACAGAACTGGTGCTATTCTGGTACTGTTCTGCATGGTGAGTAATGAATGTCTTAGAACCTTACTGAAGTTGCATTTTTCAGACTGCCACTCATTTTAAAAAGGCAGAAAATGTATAATTTTTCTGAATCTGTTTTGGAAATAAACCTGTGAATTTAGCATCTATTTTGCACCAATATGACTTTTTAAACACACTCAAGAGGCTTTTTTTTTAGGACTTTACATATTAAGGGTGACATCAAATATATTTCCCATTGTGAAACAATTCTGTCATGCTCTGCGATATGTGCTGCAGACGAGGTCGTGTGTTTTTAAGTATAGAGTCTCAGTAATAACAGCACTTCTTGCTCTCACACTGTGATTGTTCTTTCAGAAACATGCTCATATTTCATATTAGCATTACCGAAACAAGAAAGGCAAAAGTTCTCACATACTTTTGAAGGTCCCCAGGATTCACTCCTGCAGAACATTATTGCAGACAGTAAGGACCATGCAGTGACCTAGCAGACAAAATGTTCAGTTGCCAGTCCAAATGTGTCTTCATGTAATGGAAGTGAGGACACACTACAACCTAGCCATGACTGAAGGACTCTAAAAACGCAGAGTAAGTTTGAGTTCACTATTAATACACACACACTCCGTAAACTGTGATACCTCTAGATAAACGTGTGGTTCAGGTGTGCAGTAATGATATCCGAGCAGGAAATACTGCTCGATATAGCTGCGAGTTATTCGCCCCATCCAGAGTGTGATAAGAACCAGCACCAGTGAGAGGACGATACCACAGTTGTACTAATTTCAGCTCTGCGTCTCTGACTTTTCTGTTTGAGAATCAGGCACTGAAAAGTCTTCTACTGCCAAAAGATTGTCTGCATCTGGTGCCGGCAGCAACTCTGCAGCTTTCCACACCAGTTTGATCATCTGTTCTGAATTCGAAATGCTCCTCACTTAAAATCTTCACCTTGAGGGCCTCTGCCAAGTCACTGGTCACGACGCCTCTCCCTGCTCCACCCACCTCCCCTGGTGGGAGTGTGTGTCTGTGTGTAAGTGTCGATCCAGTGCATGTGTTATTCTGCCTTTGTGCATATGCCTGGCGGGGAATGTGGTCGTGTGTACCGTGTGTAGTGAGAAGGCATTAACACCGTCTCAATGTCAATGATTCCTCCAAGTAGGAAAAGTCAGCGAGCCACTGATGGCCTCAGTACAGTCGTCCCTGTGAGGCAGTACTGAGGGTGTGTTAGTGTGCCTGAGACAAGGTGACACAAGAAACAGTCCTCTACTGATGACTGACAGCCAGATCCAACTGTTCTGACCTCACTTATGTGGAGGTGACTGTGAGACAAACACAGTCCAGAGAATAAACACGAAGCGAGGACGGTCAAAGCGCTAATCTGCAGCTGAAAGCAAATTCTTTCTGTATAAACAAATCCTGCTGAAAATAGACTAACACTTCACTATCTCTGAAATAAATGGACTGTAAGGTCTAGGCTTGTGCAGTATCTCTCCTTTAGTGTCCAAACATTTATGAATAATTACCCTCCACCTGTGTTTACAACGCGCTTTCCCTCCCTTGCAACATTTAATTTAACAAGGACTCTTTTTAAAACTTGCATCAGGAGCAGGAGGGAAACCTCACCGTCCCTGGACACACTTTTCTCCCCCACACTGAAATATGGCTGCAAGGATGCTTTGTGACAAACAGTGAGCAGAGAATTGCTGGATTGTTTTTGATCACATGCTTTAAATGAACAAAAGCAGAGTCCTCAGGGAGCTCATTTATTGTAAAAATTACTCAAGCGCTCATCCATTCATTACAGAGAACAGCATATTTTTCTATCCAGGTATCACTAAATTTTAAGACGGGTTGTAATGTTTTCATGATTTTTTTTTTCCCATTCTCTTATTGTTCAGCTGATTCAAGGTGTGGATAAATTCTTCCACTTGTGGTAATTAAATATGAGGGCTCACCTAAGAGACTCACTACCTGCAAGAGACACCGGAGAGATGAATAATCTTTGTGCATGCAGCCACGCACACAGCACACAATCTCTGTGCACATGCACTTACACACACACGCACACACAGACACACAGACACAGACACACACACACACACACACACAAACAATGCACACTGTCATGCAAAATCATAAAAGCTCACAACTGCTGCCCCTGGGCCAGTTTTCACACAGACACGCAGGCGGGAGCAGGATTTTTCACAGAGGAGCAAGCTTTTGTGTGAATGAACAAAGGGAATCTCCTTCCTCCTCTGCTTCCTCATCCCCTCTAAATCCTATCATGTGCCACCATTCGTCTCCCACACGCCTGTTTCCAAGTTACCGGCAGAGTCGTCTGCCAATCTCTCTTAATTGCCTCCTGTGCAAAGTGACGACTGAGGAGAGCCGAGCGACGAGAGCAAAGCTTCCCTATCCTCCTCCTGCAGCTCACTCACTGCTGAGACTCTACCTGAGAACCACATCGTGCACCTTTGGGAAATTAAACAGTTTCGTTGACCTTGTGTGAAACTTCAGTAACCAACCTGGAGAAAAAAAAAAAACATCTAGGAAATGTAACAAGGGGACTTTTAAAACAAACTCAATTAATTAAACTGCTGTGTGAGGATATTTAATGTATGCCTTAATGGACACTAAAATATTGAAAACACTTGAATATAAAATGTGAATATGAAATATGGCTTGAATAGAAAATGTCTCTCTTGAGACAAGAAAGTAAAGCATCGGGGTGAAACAATAAAGGCAGGCAGTGTTTGTTTTAACGATAAGCAGCTTTTCCTCACTAACCTCGCTCAGAAAATGAGAGATCTTCTCGCTCGCAGAATTTGCCACCCTGTTGCTCCTTCTTTCCTCTTCCTTTGTTGTGTCTTCCTCACACATAGATCCTCCTCATCCTCGGGACCGGTGTCGGAGTTAACAGCTCATGAGGAGGAGGGGGGATGAAGCCAGGCAGAAGAGAAAGGAAACACACCCAGAGAAGAAAAGAAACACACTCTTCTCGCCCCTAAGTCCTCCTTGGCAGTGTATCCCCATCCGTCAGAGCGCAGCAACTGCGAGTGTGTGAGCAAAGAGAGAGAGAGAGAGCGAGAGAGAGGGAGTGAGGGAGGGTGGGAGAGAGAGATGAAACGATACTGAGTAAGTGGGCGAGTGAGAGACAAAGTGAGAGAGGACGGAAGGGGAGAGAGGGAGAGAGAGAGAGAGAGAGAGAGAGGAGGGTGATCCTCTACTCTCTATGAGCTCCTGTTTATCTCTGCGTCTCCTCTGCATGCATTCCTTCCCGACAGAAGCCACAAGGTCAGAAGCTTTTACAGTAACAAGACTTTGTTTCCTCTGGAGGGAGAAGACTTCCTGTCAGTCCTCCACTCAACTTCCCTCATGAGTGAAATCACTTTATTTCACTGTTTTAAAAAAAAAAAAACCCTCTCGCCTCTTTTCTCTCTCAACTCTTGCAAACACGATCACACGCTCTTTTTCTGTCTTTTGAATTATTATCAACCTGGTTAGAGTTGATCTTATTTCCTAACTCTCAGCACTCTGCCTATCCAGAGGTTATTCATCTGACAAGGACTCCGCTGCAATTTTACTTTTGGATAAACCCAGAACAAACATTTTTAAACGCACATAAGTTGATACTCTACTGTTTTGAGAGTATTAAGTCAAAATGTTTTTTCGTTTTTTTTTTTTTTTTAAACACACACCATAACATTTCAATCTATTTCAGCTTTTGCTCAGCTGTTTGCTGTAAGGGGTCAACCATGCACTCTTTCACCTAAACTTGATTTGTGTCTGCCTTTCAATATCAAAACAGACTCCACACTCCACACAGACCATACATACAACGTGAACTCAATTATACTGCTTAAGTTTGGACTGGTGATAGTTAAAATAAGAATATCTAATGTCATTGTAATTTTGCACACTCTTTTCATTTTGGGTGAAACTTTTTATTTTGAATTTTAGTTTTAATTTTATCATTTGAATCCCTGATATTTTTGTTATGTAAGAATATTATTCATGATGGATTGTTTTAATAAGCAAACTAGCAAGTATCTCCTGCTGATCTTACCATTGGAAAAATTCTGGGCTACAAGAAGGCACAATTGTAATTTGTTTTAAACCTTTCTCTTCCAGCTTTGAAGTTTAAAATGTTATTGTTGATATTGATAAAACAAACCACTGTGAATTGAAGTTATTTTAGCCAAATCCCAACTGTTCATAAACACATGGTTTTTCAGTTTGGAAGATTTCAATTGAAATGTAAAAAAAAAGAAAAAAGAAAACCTTGACGCCATGGTTACAGTAAACTACAGAAAACTGTTGGTTAGTTAAATGTCAAAGTGTAAAAACTAAAAAGTGTCAGTTGTGACTTGGTCTTGCAAGTGTCAGCACAGCCGGTGTGAAAACGGGCTGTTTCTGTGATCCTCTGCCTCTTTGCTCTCCTGACTTATGATGGGACATGGCAGACAGAGAGCTTAAGGGTCTCCCCTGAGTACACTGCATGGCTGTGTCAATATGCACGTGAAATGCTGGATCAATTAGGGCACACACGTCAATGAGAGGTGAATCAGGGGCCGACTTGACAGCTTCCTCTGTAATGTTGATAAAGTGTCAGAACTTCATGAGTCACACAGACAGACACACACCACGAGGGAAGTGACAGAAATCCTCAGTCACACCACAGATGAAGTGATAAAGAAACTCAACAGAGCGGGGAAACGGTGGGGACAAACATATGGCCGTGTTGTTTTGAGGCTGCACGTTAGCCCGCTGACCGGGCGAGCAAAAGGTTCTCCTGCAGAGCACTGTGGGCACTGAGCTGTCTCTGTTGGCAGGTGATACTGCAGGATACAGGCTCTTCTAACAGAGCTCAGATAAGGGTTTCTGTTTCTATGGGAAGCAGGCACGCCTGAGTCCTGTTACAGTATGTTAAGACTGGGCTGTATGTTGTTCAGCCAGGAGGAAGTATGGACAGGAGCTGTATAATGCATTCTCTCAGAGTGTGGTGATATTGCTGTGACACCATGTGGACTTCATTGATTGTTTCGAGGAAATAACTATAACTACTTGTCATAGCATAGTTATTTCCGATCCAGCGCAATCATCCAAATGGCATAGTTTGTGCTGCTCTTCCTCTGAGACCAGCAATCAGTGCAAACACAAACACTTGAAAGGTTTAATAGCCAAACCAAGTCAGTTTTTCAAAAGCTTCTGCATGGGAAGGGAAACAGAAAAACATCACCAAAATGATTTCATTTTTCAAAAGAGAGAGCTGTGATGTCATTCTTGCCAGAGTTTCAGTCTATATGGAAAGTGACTCTCAGCCACATATATATATGTACGTACAGCAACAATTATATGTTTCCCTGAAAACCCTCATGAAATATAAAGTGGCTTGAAATGCTCTTGGAAAATGAGGTCATAAGAAATGAATGCAAAGCAGGGAAGCAGATTGTTTGCTGGCGGCACAAGATAAAACCGCTGATGACTGAATATCTGACACACAAAAAAACCCCCACTAATGTCTTCACACTGTACATACAGTACATCCACCATGATTGGTTTGGGGAGTTTTACCTCCAATAGGAGAGAATAGTCTTTGCTCATTATTCATGTCAAAAAAGGCCTGTTTGCATCTTCACCTTGATCATACCTGTACCCTCTATAGACTGAAATGTAATCAATCTAGTCCAGTTCCCTTTTCTCCCCTTCCCTAAATCATGCTCATCTTCCTCAAGAGAATCAGCTGACAGAAGTTCTTCTGTCTCTGTGGCATTTTCTTTCTTTTCGCCAAGCTCTGGGAGATTTCTTTGAATCCTTTTAGGAGGCTCCATAAATGTTGAGGATCAGCTTACACGGTCCAGCAATAACCCGGCAGGGTATTTGATACAGATGTGACTCTCAGCCTTCTAAAAACAAAATGTAGTTAAGCCTTGCATTATAATGTCAATGTGTAAGGAAATGACTCTTTGAAAAAGGTTTGACTGTATTTCCTTTTTTATTGCCTCAGATAGCATATCTTCGATTAAAGCTGTGGTTTAAGGATGAACGTAGGGTCTTAAGCAAAATCATGGCCTTGGTTATGAATTAGTGCAGCTGAGGCCATGAGGCCCCATGGCAATAAAGTGAGTGAATGTTGTGTTGTTGAGCTTTTCTCAGGGGCCCTGCTTAAGCCCACTAGATGGAGGTCAGAAGAGGAATGGGGAATTGTGAAAATCCCTGCAAGTCATAGTGTGTCCTTTAGTCTTTAGATGGATGCTAACAGAAACATGCTGCTGCTATCTAATGAAAAATGGTTTTCCAACAAAGAAGAACATCTTTCTTCACTTCATTATGTGACCGATCGAAACATTTGACAAAGGCAGTAAACGTTCCCTGCATCTTTCTAAATGTACACACAAAGAAGACTTTAACTGTTTAGGCCGAGTGCAAGATGAGTCAGTGATAAGTGATGATATAGACCATCCTCTCTGCAAAGAGATTGTTTTTAGCGGTGCTTGAAGCAAATTTAAAGAATATTTTCTAATTGAAGCGTTTTTCTTTTCTTAAACACACAACAGATGGTATCAAGTGTTTTTACCCCCCATCCCAAATCCTAAAGCTTGCGTAGAGGGCTTGTCCTTGGGATCAGGATGTAATGATACGCCACCTCCACCCTTTCATGTGATCATCACATACTGGTGCTGACACAGTCTTTGCAAAAATACATTTCAGACACATCATCAACTTCTTTTTAGCGTATCTGCTGACAAGTGGATGTATCAGTGATTTCCTTCAGTGTGTCCTTGTAATTACCAAGAAAGTAGGGCTGCTTGTTGAAAATCTGTAAACTCCATATTGAACGCAGCAGGTGTGACTTAACATCAGTTCTTACACCATTCAATCATAAACTGCTGAGCCATCTAAAGCGAACATTTAGGTAATAATTTTTCTCTGACACCTTCAACATCAAGACCAGTGAACAAACTAATAAGCCCTGAACAGGTGATTGCTTTAATGATTTTTTTTACTGTCCTTGATGTGTTTTTCCGTGGCTGAATGAAGCACTGAATCAACGTCTCGAGGGGATTACAAAGCTAGGTTATGTGCATATTTAAACGGAGAAATTAGCTTTCATTGTTGCAGGATATAAGTTGTAATGACATTTTTAGATCAAATAGCTCCTTGGTGTTTTTTTAATGAGACTCTTTTAAAGTCAACTTTTCTTTCAACAAGGTTTTTGGACTTTAAAAAGAAGTAGAAAGGTTCCATGACAAGACTTGACTCATACCTCCTCTGTGTAGCAGCTGTGTGTCTATTCCTTGTGATCTCTTCCTGAAGTGAAGGGACACGTCGGTCCAGGCATCACACTTCCCCTCTCTGAGGTCCAAACTTTTATAAATGTCATCATGCTGCCAAAGCTCAGGTCAGCTCGAGAGTGACTTTGTTTTTTGTTCTCCTGTCATTCCACCATCATCACGTAATTACTGACATTTAAAGTGTCACAACAACAAACACATTGTTGTTTCTCCATCTGAGCACTCTGACAGAGATGTTGCTTCAAATTAAGTGTCATTTCGTAAAATCAGAGTTTGTTCATTCGAGAAAAAATTTGTCGTTAAATAATAAGATGAAGGATTATGAGTACATTAAAACGGCTTTAATCAGCTGTTAATTGTTATTTTTAGCAAGAGATACAAATTCCTTCATCCTCTGAAATCTTTTCTTTTTTTTGTATTGTTTTAATAATAAAATGGCCCCTTTAACACTATGAAAAGACATGAAAATAACAAAATAATGTTCATATGTCAATGGAAATGTCCTGTCAAGAGTAAACCATTGTAGAGGGCAGCGCTATAATACACTGCAGGTGGTCAATCACTGTTCCCTCATTTAATTGAGACATTAATTAAATGAGTATAAGTCGTCCACAAAAAAAGTCACCAGGCTATTCCAAACCTGAACTTCTTTTTCTAAATCTGTTGTTTGTTTTAAGGAAAGTTTCTTTTTTGAGTCGTAGACTCATTTCATCTTTGTCAGCATAAAAATATATTCAGAAATAGTCTCTGAAAACATACAACACAACAAAACGTATACTACCGAATGCACAGTTTCCTTATAAAATGACCATTTATCAAAGGATGGTCTTTAAATCAATTAAAATCAATCCCAGTAGTCATTTTTTGTTAGAAGTCGGTTGTCCATTTTGAAAAAATTTAAGATAAATCGTTGTGGAACAAAGCTTTTAAAAGCTCTTTGTAGAATATGTTCAGAAGATGAAGAGGCCAACAGAGAAGTCAGGATACCCAGAACAGCAGCATCAAATATTAAGCAGCTGTCAATATCAGATCTGCACTTTTCATCCCTGTGTGGGTGACAACAAGAAAAGCCTCAGAGTGCTGCCACCTATCATGATTTCACTCTGTGGCCTCGGAGGGGAGAGCGACTGTCACTCTCACTGATACACACTGATGAAACTGGAGATCTGTGTACATTTTTTATGAGGTTTTTTTTTACTTTATTGTTCTACTCTATTTTTTGGGGGGGGGGTAGAGCTTTCAAAATGAATTAGTATGAATATTTGCAACCTTACTAATGTTTTAAGCAGAAGAATACAATGCTTCCCCTGTCACGGTCACAGCCACCGTCACGGCTGGCGGCGCAGCTTTATTGCTGCAGTCATAAAGCACCACGAGGACTTTTGTGTTTGTGGATAAATATGATGCATTATTACAACAATCCTCCCCTGAGATGATGTTTTTTGTGCAAAGTTTTAAAGCTTTTTACCCTAAGAGCAGCCGTGTAGTCTGCTGTGATCGATGCTCTCACTGTCGATTCGGTCCTAGATAATTAGTAAGACAACAACGCAGGGATTCTCAGAAGTAAGATCAATTCCTCTCTTTGCCAAACCCACTGGCTGCAAAGAGGTGGTTTGTCTTTACAGTATTGATAGTCAAATAAAACAACGCTTCAGGACAGCAGGTAGTAAAAATGCAGTAACTAAAGAATAATTGATGAACAGCAGGGATGTCAATCATGGGCTTTAAACTTAGTCATCGACAAGTCGTGCAAAGACCAAAAGATGAAGATGAATGGAAAGAGTTTGATCATCAAAATGTATATTTTAATCATGTAGAAAGTACTTTAAGTACTCTCACTGATACAGTACATGAAGTACTTTCTGCACCACAATTATTAAACCTTTCCATATCTCAGGCTAACGCCAACGCAAACGAAAGCTTCGACAATGTGCTGCTACAAATCAAAGCCAGAGAAGTAACGAGCAAGAGACCTTTAAAGACGACAGGTTGAATTACATTTCATCCTGGCATTAAAGCAAAAACTGTAAACGGTGACATGAAGCTGCAAATCTCTGTGGACAGAGGCTTTTGTTTCGTCTGCCCAAGTCAAATCTCAGGCACCTGCAAGTCTGGATCGTCATGTCTCAAGTGGTGATTCACAGCTCTCTTGACTCTTCATCAGATTTGGCCAGCAGACAAGTATATGCAAATATACTTTAGTGTCCAATTAAACACACAGAATGTAAATTCTGAGGGGAATCATGGTGGTTTTTCTCTCTGCTACTACTCCACACCTTGAAAACAAACTCCTACTGTGGTCGACCGTATTTAAGACGAACAGGAGACAGACCTGAGAAAGAGAATAAGTTTACATTTGAGCTAATGTATCCGAGTATAATTGACATTTTTATCACAGCAGCACATAAAGCTACAGTGCAGTACAGCTTTCAGTAACAGCTTCTTTTCCTTACATAGCGGTCTTTGACGTTACATCCAGTGTTTCCACGGCAACGATAATACGTTGCGTCTGCCTTGGTGCCACGTAAGATGCGTACCATTCAAACCATATTGTTAAGGATTCCTCTGGCTTACGATTAAAAAATGTAATGTTAGTACTAAACAAAACAATATATAACATGGTTTAGTTTTTTTTTTAATAAAGTGTAAAAATTCTACATCGCTATGATGCCTTTAAGCAGTGAGTGTTGGCAATGAGGATCCTATAGGGCTTATACCTGGTTACTTTGTTGTGTTGTACTCGAGTTAGGTCTGGTATTCTTGGACCACTAAGAAGGGGGATGGAGGGCCCTTGTGTCTATTGACTGACTAGGCAAATATCTGTAGGTACAGCAAAGCAACCTACATTTACCTTAAGGTGGCTAGCAATCATTTTTTACAAACATAAGCTTTACCTACAACGTGACAGAAAATTGGAGAGTGATATGGCATCACTTAAACAGACAGATGTAGACCACAGTGTGGCAGACTCCATGTTTGAAGAGTGCTCTCTAAAAGTTTGGAGACTTATATGCGAACTGACCTCCTGACCTGAACGTTTTTTCTCTATCTCCAAGAAAATCCAATTAGGCTTCAGCAAACCTCGCAGTGTTTATCTGAACCTAATTGCCGATCTCTTCAGGTCTCCCACTTTGGCTTCACTCCTCAAACCAAAAAACAAAAGCCTCTTTTAGTCTAGAAAAAAAGAATGTCAACTCGTTCATTACGGTTTCAACATGTAACCTGTCTAAATGAGACACTTTTTTAATCCCTGTGGACAGTATTTTCCTCAGGATTGTATTGCTTATGTAAAAACAATTAAGACTTCCAAGCCATAGTTCTTTTCTGCCACTAAGTACCATGTCTCTGTACATGACACATGGCAGCACTGGTGTGGATAAGGAAAGTAGAGATACTTCTATCTGCACCCCAGACAGAGGAGCTAAGCAACAACAACACCTTTTTTTCTTGTCTTGTAGGAGGATACAGTTAAAAAAAAGGTGAACAATCCCTTTTAAAGATTACATAAATGGGGTGTCGGATGCCTCGGGGTTTGGTTGCTCCCCATGTACGGGGGTTATAGTCCTTGACGCAGGCAGCGGATTCAAGTCCGGCCTGTGGCTCCTTTCCTGCACGTCATTCCTCATGTTCCCTGATTTCCTTCTCAAACCACTTTCCTCTGAAATAAAGACACTAAACATCCTAACTCTACAGGTAATTCATCCTGTAGTAGGTAAGACATTTAATTCTGTCTTTGGAGCCAGGCTGCTATAACACGACTATCACTCCTTAAATGCTCACCTAACATTTGAGTAGACAGGTTTTTTTTGTTGTTTTTTTTAAATAAAACGTGAAGCATTACCAAAAAGAGAACTGTTTTAAAACCTGTGAAAAAAAACCCAAGGAAGCTTTCAGAACAATGCTAAATGAACAACCGCAATCATCTTCATTCTTGAAAAAGAAAACAGTCACCTGAGTCTGCAATAGATATGAGATGTGAAGATATTATTTGGTTCACTGACACAAACATGATGTCAACTGCAACTCTAAAGTCCTTCATGAGCCTTTGAAAGGAAAGATCTCCAAAACACTGTCAGCCCTGCAAAGTGCTATTTATATGATGTTTACATGTGAGGCTTTTAGAGACATACTTAGCAGGAGGAACATAAAATGAGTGAGTTTGTAATAGCTCAGGGACACGAACATGGTTGCTGTGGGGACCACATCTCTGAAACTTCCTCTGTAAATACAACACTGCCACCACACTGCGCTCTTTCCTAGACAGTTTTATAGATAACAATAACTTGTAAAATACAACGTCACCGAGCTTCTTACACTGTTAGTCCTAACAGTCTGTCTGAACACTCAATGCAATAGTTAGTGTTAAATTTAGCCTGTCATTCATAAAGCTCTGAGCACACATATTTTCTGTATTTCAGTGATTATCCAATAAAGCCAAGCATTCAAATCAAATTTAAGGAGGCGTTTCAAGCATTTAGTCTTTTTTGAAGCATACATAAAATCCAAACGTACAAGAGCAAAAGATCTAAGCAAATGCTGTGAATTATTTTGACCTATTCTTATGTATGTATCTAAGTGTTAGCATGTCCAGTAAGCTTAGTCACGGCTCCAAAACAGTGGTCCTGTGTGAAAGGATCAGAGATCCATGACTGATCTTGCGATCTTGATAGAGAGAGCCTGTGGCAAATATCTGACAGTAGCAGATATTTTTGACGATCATAACAATAAATATGAACACTTACGATCTACGCCACTTACTAACTAATGGAAATCCATTTTGAAACAACACAATAATCAATGCGCCTGAGTAGTGGAAAGCATATAATACTAATAGCATGACTTACCTCAAGTTCTCTTTTCAACCCTGGCATCTCAATTCGGCCTCTTTTCCCTTGAAAGAACAATGTCCACATCTTTATATCATACTCTGTTTTCTTATTTTTCTATGCACATGAACGCCACTTGGCTGACCGCCATGGCAACTTCAGCCACACACTAATGATGCTGAGTGTGGACTTGCATCGCAGCCTATGATTCACAGGTACCTCATCGCACAGCGTGCATGAATGTCGCATACAATGTGAGATCCATTTAGCACAGCGTGGGTTGCAATAAACTTATAAGATTGCTAAAATCGCACAGTGTGAAAATGTAAAATCACACATAAATAAGACTTCGCAGTGTACCATTAGCATCTCTGTCCTGGAACATGTCCCCAGGTAAACTTCTTTAAACACACCTACAATTCATTTAGTCACCAATTAACAAGGGATGTCTTTAGACTTGGAAAAACTCAGTGTACGCATCAATAGGGAGAACACTGAAGGCATTTAGAAAAAAACAACACTGTCAGAAGTACAGTATGTTATATTAAGATTAACACTTGTGACAGAGTTAAAGTTGCAGTTGATTAGATGAGGAATAATAATCAGCACTTTAATTTTCAATCAGCAGAAGAGAACCTGATGTGACTGCACAAGGTCGTTACTCAGACAGCCATTCAGCCCCATTCAAGGACCTACTCGTGTGTGTGTGTGTGTGTGTGTGTGTGTGTGTGTGTGTGTGTGTGTGTGTCTGCATTAAATCAAGCAACCTGAGGATGTGAGTGGGAGCTCTTGGGAGCACACTCCATATGACTGATGAGCTGACCCCTGACCTTGAGTGGGTGATGGCATTGCAACACCCTTATGGCTGTTTCTGTAATGAAGCCCAAGGTAGGACATGAAAAAACACACTGCTGCACTGATAAGTTTACTGTAGAACAGTTTATTATAAACCTTATCCACCAAATGTCAAACCTATATCTATAATCAAGGCCTTAATGAGGTAGTAACAATACTTTACTACTTGACTTTATTATGAATCTTGTTATAAGTGATACTTTCTTTTTTACAAAGCTTTTACAGTAATTATTATAAACTTATTATATGTGATTAGGACTTCATCACTTACAAAATCAGCAACATTAACGTGTTATTTCTATTAATGAGATCTCGTAAGAAGGGGCTAGAAGGGACTGAACAACCTTTTTCTTTTGTACCATACTTTGAGCATAACATGTTTTACTGCGAGAGATGTGTGTTCTCTTTCCTCTTTCAGAGATTAATTGCACAACGGCAATGATAAAATAAACCAAGGTGCTGTTCATCAGAACACTGGAAAGAGCTCAGTGAGGTCTTGTTCTCATGTGAAATCATTTACCTGCAAAAAGCTTAGCTCATGGTGAATAGATGCAGAGTTTACTGCTAATAAATGCTTAATAAAAGATCGATTACTGTTAAAGGGAAATATTCAGTAAAGATAAGATAATATATTCAATTAAAAAATCTCATGAGACATGCAGGTATTGTCATATAATTTAACAAATATTATCATTTGAATAACAATCTTGTGGTATTAAGCATCTTGTATTTACTGTACTTAGGGCCTTATTACATCTTATGAGTTCTTTTTACAAGAACCTCAGTACAAACTCTCATGTTGTGAAACTTTCATGCTCTGGAGTCCAAACATCATTTCTCCGCCTTGATCAGAATGATCAGAAAACAGTCTACACGCTTTATGAAGCTAAATTAGGACATCTCAAAGCAGCTGATTATAAGCTGCAGACCAAAGATCTCTGAGTGCTCCTGGTTGTCTTTAAAAAAAATGTTGCTTCTCTGGAGTGATGCTTAATCCTCGGGTTTAAAAGCAGCACTATGAGCTGCAGGGAATAAATGCAGCTCAATAGACTGAAGGCTGGGCAGTGAAACGGCAAAACTGTGTGTAGAAATGAAAATTGTTCATCATTAATCACTAAACCTTCCCAAGCTTATTGTCATGCTTCATGTGCATATTGGAAGCTTGTGTTTATGCCTGAACATGTTCAGTCCCTGTTGGTTACTTCGGAAAAGGTGCGTACTTTGTTAATTACCTTGTATCCTCAGTGTGTGTGTCTGATCATTTGCCTGATAGTCAATCATGCACAGCCTGATTGCAGTCGCAGTCTATTCACGGAGTCACTAATTAAAGCCACGTAACGTTGTACTGACACAACCTTGGATAAATGAAATACAGGCTTGTGTAATGATTGTCCAATCACCTTTTCTTATTTGGCCAGCCATTTCTGTCTTTATTAGCTAGGACAGCTGAGGAGAGGCAGGATATGTCTGGGGGAGAGAGACTGGGGAATGACATGCAGTAAAGGGCCGAGGTCGGATTTGAAACCCTCAGCTGCTGCGGTGAGGACTATAGCCTCTGTACATGCAACACAACTGCTAGGCTTTCCAGTTCCAATCATCTTCAAAATTAAAAGTCTAAGAGGATCGTGACAAATAAAATGACTTCTTCTGATTATTGAAATATTACAGTAATTGTGAAGCTGGTGTTTCTAAAATGTCCTTTCAAGAAACCATTTAACCTAGTTTCAGTCACTGGTTTAACAACTGCACTTCAGCACACTAGGTATATTAAACTGTGAGTAACCATAGCAACAGTATTTCTAATTCAAGCTACATTTCCAGTTTATTCTCACTGGTTAAAGTGGCACACCTGATGCAGTATATCTTTATATGAGCCTCTTCTGCCAAAACTATGAATGGAAGCCGCCATGCTCACTATGTGTTGGGTAATGTGATACCAGGTGTGTCGTTGAGGGACAAATTATAGAAAAAAACAACTACAGTGGTGCAGCTTACCTCTGTTTGATAGTGAAGCGATCTCTGAAATGGTTACAGGCTTGGCTTCTTTGGCCTTTGCTAAGGAGTAAGTATTATTCATTCCTGCAGGTACAAGTACTAAATGTTAGATTAAATCTACATTTATATATTTTTATTATCATTTACTTATCTGTAAAATGTACTTAAACAAACTCTAAGGATTGTTTTATCTGGTCCCCCCCCCCCCACACACACACACACTACTGAAAATTTGTATTTATGTTACTATTTTTATTAGTTTTTTGACTTTTTTTGATTCTGTGCTGCTGCAACGCCCGAATTTCCCCATTGGGGATCAATAAAGTTATATCTTATCTTATACTGTTATTATAATAGTGATAGACTATAAGTAGGCATGCTTTAAGATGTAAGTAGCATTGTTGCTGGCTCAGTTGGATAATGTTAATTAAAAAAAAACTATTGTGAAGTTTAAGCTAATACATAATAAGGTTTTGATGATTAAATCTGTGAATGTTTATTTGTCTTAAATGGAATAGAGAAAAAGAAAAAGATCTGCCTCCTAAAGTGGAGGGTTATCAGAACTCTGTTAAATCTTTGTAAAGAACAAAACCAGGGTCGAATGCAAAATTAAGTCAGACTCTGCATTGTTCCTGCTAGAACACTCCTGGATCACTTTTGTCCTTGCCGTGGGCCTAAAATCTGGCTGTAAAAAGAAGCCAGCTCCTCTCATTTATATATAAACCTCTGTTAGTCCATCCGGTGTGTAGGGGGTTTGGCTGCACAAGACAAAGCTGTCAACCTGTCCAAGAATGAATCATCAGCTCCAAGATCACGTGCGAAATCAACAATGTAATTATAGTAGCTGAGGGGAAAGAACATGGAGTACAAGAAAAAAGGAGTTGAAGGGTGTTAGCACATCGTGATGATTTAGACAACTTAAAAAAGGAAAAACTGTGAGAAGAAAAATTGAACTGATTAGATTTTGTAAAACTTGCAGCAGTTCTGTGCTCTGTGTCTCTTGTATGCTATAGTGACAACCTATTCATCTGAGTCTTTCCTTCAAATCAATTTGAATCAAAACCAATGATTAAGAATCGTTGGGATCCACAACAGGGTACGAGACAAGTGGTCCAATGGTTTATTTGCATTGTAGATCCCACAATCCCCATGTGGAGCTGCAGCACGTCATTTATCAAGACATGATATGGAAAGAAAGTATCAATCCTCTCTTTCTTCTCTCTGCTCTGTGGATGTTTAAATGATCCAACATTTGCACAAACAGGGTAGAGCTTAAATAAATCCCAGTCCCGAATCACTGGTGTGGAGTCCCCACAAAACTCCAGAAGGTTGAGAGGGTGAAAAGTGAATTGCATAATCATTTTCTGATTTGTAAATATATTATCCTGCTCACTATGAACTGTATAAATGCTTGATACCGCAAGGCTGCTGTGCACAGAATTCAAATGAGACGAGATTTATTTATTTTTGTTACAGGAAGGTGTCTATTTGAACTCCTCTCTAACCTCTTTGTTATCACATTGATCTTGAAATATGGATAGGGATTTCTCGATAAGCCATAATTTTTCATCTTGATACAGTTTCACTATTATTGTGTTTTGGAGAAGCCGTGTGCATCGTGCTCCTCTTTTCCTGGGATCTGAAGAAAACCGCAAATCTAATCATGGCAATACATTCACACTACAAACCTCTTCTGAGCGAACGGTGACGCTGTGTTTTTTGGATCGCCTTAGGGATAGGTGAGATAAGCTTTGATCACGCACTCACTCACACACACACACAAACACATCAAGCCTTGTCTTTCATCTGTTCTCACTGTTTGAATCCATCTGTCAATTCCTCAGACTTAATGCACCTCGGGGTCTGTGTTTTGTCTTTCTCTCTGTGTTTGTCTCTTTTGAGACTGGTGGGAGGAAGAAGAGAGACAGACTGTCTTTACCTCTATCTGGCCTTGGAAAAGTAGACATGGTGATTGCAATTTGATTTGTCATGGATCACAAAACATTACCTCAACATGATAAGAGACAGACACCAGACAAAGGCTGAGACCGAGCAGAGCTGTGGCCACTGCATGCTGACGATGCTCAGTGCTTTACTCACTCTTCTTTTTACCAGACTACTTTTTTTTTTTTTTTTTTTAAAGGTATGTGAGCTTTCTGTACTCACTGAAAGATTGTTTATGAGTTAAAAAATACGATCCACTCTGCAACTATGCAGCGCAAGAAATTCCTACTGGACTACTGTATGTGGGCTTTTGTAGCTCCAGTAAATCCATCAGAGTGCTACAAAGCAAACTCAAATTAAACGAATGTAAGTTTAATTAACCATGTGGTTCTGAATCAGAGCCTTCAGTTTACAGAAAAGATAGCTTGTGTAAAATAGGACTGCTGGAATAAAAGACTGTTAAAAACAGTTTCAAGGTTTCAATCAGATATTGTGTCTTGTTCTAGAGCTCAGATGATGAGCCGTTAAAGCGATTGACGGCGTAATCATTTGCAAAATATAATTATTTAGACATCTGAGGCAATTTATTAAATAAAACTGACAAAAAGATGTACCCCTGCTGTTCAAATAAGCATCAATAGCTAATTTTATATCGTTTCAAAGATAATTAACTTGATATCTTTGGATTTTACTATTATTTGTTGTAAAAAAACAGAAATCCTCGGAGCTGCAGAAGGGATAACATTACGCTTCCTCAAAAAACACCAATAATGTAAAATAATTTCATGCTACATTTATACACAATAAAAGTCTGTACAAAGCAGTTTAATATGGGGTTTTTTTACAATCTGGACATTCAGATTATCTGAGATTGTGTTCACGTTTGAAGGCTTTTTGAGTTGTCTGTCATTTTTGTAGTTCTGTAGGTAGTGAGTGTTGTGACTTTTGCTTACTCTATGAAGTCCGAGAGTAAACATTGTTGATGTATGAAGTTATTTTAATGTGGCCCCAGGAGGCAAGGGTGTTGTCAAGGCAACAGTTAACGGAGATCCCCACTAAATTATAAAACAATTTGAAGATCCCACAGGATATCTGGGATGGATATTTTTAACTACCACTCAACTTGTTGGTATTATTTTATTCCTGTAAACAAACTCAAGCACCAGATCTTATTTTTAAGCTCAACATATGTCAATGAACAATAACAACATATGCTGATCATTGTTTGGATCTGGCAACAACAACTCTCCAATGAGTGTGCACGAGGTATATCAAACTGAGTGTGTGTTTACCTTGTACAAAACCACACACCTAGAATATCACGCACAGATGCACATGAATGGTGGAAGAAGAGGAGATACAAAGTGCAGTTTGATTTGCTCAGTGAAGGGCTGATGGCGGATGAGAGTTGACAGCGTGTAGGTAGAGACAGACAGACAGCTGGCTTCAGCTCCACAGTGTACGAGCAGCCAAGTGGAAAACCACAAAGAGAAGGATATTTCATTAGAAAGCATTTTGCTCACAGAAAAAAAAACCTTCTTTTATTGCAGTAAATTACTCAAGCGCCATCCATCAGGCTTTTTGAGATGGATGACATCATTAATGCAAAATGGTGCATAGGTCTACACGGTAGTATTTTTAAAATAACTGTCCTTGATCTTTTCATTATCTTTTGAGAGACTTAGTTCAATCTCGAAGACAACTTCCTGCAGCTAGGATTAATGACCAAATCATATCAAGATACACAACTACAGATGTAAATGTCACCTGGAGCTGCTGTGCTGATTGTGTCTCCCTGGTTGAGGTGGACAAAAAAGGGACAGATTTGAAACCAGACCTCAGGAAACGGCCAGGCTCAGTGTCTGAGCGCACAGAATAGGTGGCAACTCATTGATGCTTTTCTACCCACAAGGAAAGGAAACAGGAAGTCGGAGTGTGGGAAGTTAAGCAGTAACAAAAATGTGTAGTGACTTGGGCTTACCTTGCTCCACTGTTCAGGCTGGAGAGAAATCTAGTAGAACATTTTTTCCATGGTGAGATGTGACCCAATCAGATGAATATAATGTCAAGTCTTTGGCAACAGATCCCATCCCACAAAGAAAAATAAATAAATTAATGATAAATAAAGTTTCTGTCAAGCGGCTGTCAGAGTTGTTTGTAGTCGTTAAACAAGACAAGTGCAGAGGTCGCCTGGCTTACCAGTTAGCTCCAATATAATTTGTCTATTGAAAAGTACCCCATGATGTCAAACCAGTCCACTTAGTCACATGTGATGTAATCATCTCTACAGTTTAAACAGCACTTTATTTTTCCTGCAATGACAAAACTCTTTTGTCTTTTTATGTATCTTTGGTATAACCTGGGGGGGAAAAAAGCCATTGCTCTTATGCCACACACACGCACACACACACACACGCACACACGCACACAATATAGCAATCATGTCAAGGACAAAAGAGATGAAAGCCAAAAAATATGTAAGTGATGAATTATTTTTAAACGTTACTGTTTTTGCCTGTCTCGGTGTTCACACGGCAACAGTCTCCTTTAATTCAGAATTGTTATTTCACACAACTTCAATTAGCTCTCTTCTGTAATATCTGGCAGACGGGTTTGTAAATAAGGGCAGTGTGCTCATTGTACATGCAGAGAGAGAGAGAGAGAGAGAGAGAGAGAGAGAGACACACAAAGAAGGGGGAATAAATAAAACGTGAATATAATACTTGTCACAGTGTCTGCTGTCCCTTGTGTGTACTCATGTTTACTCCCTCAGTCTTTATACCTAATTGTTATGTAACACCACATACAGAGTGTAATTAGCAGTATTGGCATGAACAGTTTTCTTTGATGTTAATGAAAAGAAATGTTTGAAGAAGGGGAGACGCTAAGCAGCAAAGCTCTGGTTGCCATGACAGAGGCTGACGCAAAAATGAAACCATCCGCACTCCCTCCTCACATTCAAGCACACACTCACTGTTGTTGGCTATTTTAAGCTCCAAGACTATAATTTGAGCACTCCATTTTTGACCATTGTCCCTCAGGATGCAGACAGGGGGAGAAAAAAAAAAACAGGAATCAGAGGCTGACAGGGGTGGAGGTTGAGTTAGGAGTGAGAGAGTAACAGGTGACGGTATAATGGGAACAGAGCCCGAAGTGGCAGCAGGCAGGGTCAGGAGAGCCACTTGTTATCCAGGCCAACTTTGCCCCTCTTACACTCTTTCATCCGCTTTCACCAAGAGAGCCTTCAAGTAGACGGACAGCCTCTTCGATTGCCTTTCAAATGTGGTCTTAAAAGCATTTTTACAGCATGACGGAAACTTCTGTCTCCTTGTAAAAAATAACTTAAATTGCTTTGCTTCTTTTGCTATCACAGATTCCGGACAATTGTACAAAATTGTTCCCAATGTCTGTTGGTGAATTTTTTTCTGAGTGCTGATCACAGAGGGGGACCTTGTTGGTCTCTCAGTATGACACAAAAAAACAACTTTAGTGACTCATGCACATTATACTCTAGTCATGTTGTACCAGTAGCATCGATTGGACAAACGCCACTTTGATTTCCTTTGCCAGATGAGTGGGTAGGAGTCAGATCTATTCTAGGACCGGGAAGACTTTGCTTTTCAGACATCAATTAACCTGGAAATAGAAGCAAGTCAGAAAGATTATTACCAGGATGAATCAGAGAGGCTGTAGACACCTGCGCCTCGCTGTTTATAATAGAAGATCTCAGGCAGCTGTCACGAACGGTCGGCTGACATCAGACAAGATTACATGTGACTTATTTTGTCCGTCTTCTTATGATTCACAATTTCCACAATTAAAACGTATGATTTTACAAAAAATGTTTTTGAGGATCAAAAATGGAACAGCAGTGCTTAAGATGAAAAAAGATCAAGAAGAGTAATCAGGTCCGGGTTTGGGAGAAACCGACAGTTTTAGATCAGACAAGAAGCAAACAGGAGAGCCCCGATATGTTTCTTTACTACATCTGAGGTGAGAAACAGAAACTGCAGGTCTGTTTTTGGACTCCAGTCTTAACAAATAACCACACAGCTTTCTAGCTCTCAGTTTTGACTTTCCCTTTTTCCCAGCTAAATCTTTTTTACTCTGGATATGTACATGTTTTTGAAGTTCTATCTTTTTTTTTTTTTTTCAAACTTAGCATTTGAGTGACGCTCAACAGAGACCAAAGAAAATGATGAGCCTCTTTACTCTCCCTCTGTACAGCCATATCGTCATCAATATTAGTACAAATATCAAGAGCCGCTTAGAGCACCTGTTTGAAAGCATTTCAGACTTTAAATTCTTCAATTTCTTTGAGAAAAAAATCCACTTGACTCCAGCATGACAGTTCTGTCACCTTCTGTTATTCTGTTTTAGACAGTTTACACAGAAGTTGTCCAAATGCTTAAAAAACTTTTTAAGCTATGTTAGGACACTTCAGATCAGATACTGGCCTCTGTATAATGCAATACAGATCAACAGCACAAACGAAAACATCCAAAAGATTATGAAGTTAATTCAAACTCTCTAAAATAGTTCCCAGCAGGCAGAACATTATGACCCCTAAAGGGAGAATGTACTGCAGGCCTTTTTAACATTTTTGATGCTTCAACGCTCTTCCTGCCATGATTTTTAATCAAAAATGGCTCTGCTCCAGGAGAGCAGATTAGCAACTAATCAGCATCTTACAGCTGACAGCCTGCCTCAATTTTCACAGTCAGTAGGAGCAGAACTCATGTTTAGTGTGGACACACAGCTACTCTTAGTGCTACTACTCCCATCCATCACTGTGATCCCATGGCTCTCACATCCACTGCATATTTCTCATGTTAGAAGATAAAGTTGGGATATATAAAGAGGAATAGTTTAGAAAAAGTCCAAGGGGTTCGGACTCCAGTCGAACTTGTTGTAAATGAAGCTGTCACCACAACTTAACTTTTTGCACAAAGAAGTAGTACATGCATTCAAAACTGTGTACTTTAAAGTAACAAAGGCAAAGCTGCAGAAAATTGTCTCTGTTGTAGGTTACTGTGTGAAATAAGTTTACGCCAAGGACTCTAAAATGTAAAGAGGAAGGGTCTTGCTTTCTAACCCTGAGGGGATTTGTTTCAAATGATAAAATCTTTCATGAAGCCAGTTTGTCTTCAGCTTTGTAAAAAAAAAACACAAAAAAACCCCCCAACAACTGTGGCACTAGTTTGTTAGGTTTGTTGCATTGTTGTTGTTTTGAATAATCAATGAGGCTAGTCTACACTTACTCTGCTTCATGCAGAAGTGTTCACCAGGTCTTTTTGATCTTTCTGATGTTGTGGGAATGATTCAGTGAAATATGAATTCAGTCCGTCATCAACATACTGCAAGCACTGCCCTGTGTGTGTGTTATTTGTGTCCAGTGGCACATTAAGTTAGATTAGCTGATGGGCTAACTTCACTCTAAGAGTAAAGACTGGGGCGTAGAAAAGCCGAGCGGTTGTGTTTTGCACGTCTCAAAATAGGGCCCTAAGAGATGAATGTTGTTTGCAACATGAATGATTTTTAAACAATCTCATAAATGTGGCATAGAAATTGTTTATCTTACAGAAGACAATAAAATACAGCCACAGAAAAGGAAATTAAGTTAAAGTCAAGTAGAAGAACCTTGAATAACATTTAACATCTGCTGCCCTGACAGATAGTCTTGATCACTTCCTGTGTCAACAATTGATAATACTGACATACAACATATCAGCTTCACTCTTACAGATTTACAGCACTAAATAGGATAACAAGGGTCTGTGTGATCTGAGGCCGTTTTCACCTGGACATGAGTTTACTTCTGTGGCTGTTCTAACCAGTTCAAACTCCAATTCATTATTATCCTGCAAATGGCTGCCATTCAGAAAGAGTAAGGAAAGGAAGGAGAGAGAAAAGAAAGGAAGGTTTAGTGCGAGTTCAAAGGAAAGAGGAAATATGAACCATCTGTGTGAGCCCTAACATCTTGGTTGTAAAAGACATTTTTGTATTTTTATTTGTAATAACTGGGCAGTGTGCCTTGTGGCGGTTTTATGACGAAGACTTCAGAGTCAACTGGCAAACAACCGGAGAACCAATTAGTCAATGGTAAAACATTCAGTGAAGAACAGTAACGCCACTAAGAAATGCAAACGTTTCACAGGGGTCACACATAGTTTACAGTTGCGAGACATTCGGGGCAGTGAAAAAGATCTGCTCTCAGCTCTGCATCTTCAAGCACTATAGCGTCAGCTGTTAATGTAAAAAATGCCCTCAATATGTAAGTATCACAGACTACTTAACCCCCTATTGTTTCCCTCATATTTCTGAGAGCTCTTCTGAAAAAAGGGCACTAAGACTTATTTCTCTCTGTCAGAAATTGAGCATGTTTCCATGGTAACGGTGCTGCCGTTAGCCAGCTGTCCAAAGTGAGATAACGTACTGTAGCAGGCAGAGTTGAGAGGGAGTTCTATAAATTCTCATTGTGATCACATAGATTAGGGAAAGCTGTTGTGTCTGTACTGGTGGGAGGTGTGTGTTTACCTGGCTCACATCACCAAGGCCTCAGCCAACACAAGTAACTAAACACTGCTTCATGTTAGCTGATATTATCTTATTACAGAAGAAGACATTAAGACAGTCGGCTCAGGTTTCACTTTTGTTAAAGGGTGCATTTTGGTTTGTTTGTGTGATTTTAATGCAGTTTTGTGAACAGTATAAATTGTGCAAAGCATTACAGTACTTATAATCAATTAGCATAATTGTTCCCACGAGTTACCCATGTATTTAACACCTTCCCTGACAAAGTACGACTGTACTGTGTCAGTGCATGCCCTGTGGCATGAATGCATCAGTTGGGCCACCATCTGGCAGCTTTTGCAATATTTGTCCTGCTGCGCTCTGCAAGTGCCACTGCTGAAATGGCAGCAATGGTAATGTAGAAACAGCTTGTCTGAGACATACAAGCCTTATTTACATGTCGGTCCCTGAAGGAAAAGAAACCGGCTCGCAGGTTTAGTTTACTTCTCTAAATCTGCTTGAGGGAGTCAAGGTAGTGCTCATACTTTCATGCACTATTTAAGCACAGCACGATGGTAATGTGTGGCTGTACATTATGAATGAGAAATATACCATGTAATGGTGCAAAAAAAAAAAAAGGGCCAATAAGACTGAAAAATGTGCGTCCTTCCTCTCTTTCACTCCCAGTGTCTAATAAGTTACCATGGCAACCAAAGAGTGGAGAGGATTGCCCTTGTTGAGCCGGAGCTCTTCTATGTTGGGAAGGTTTTCTTTTTTCTACTGTGGTCTGCCGTAATCACCTTGTGATTATGATACACACACTTTATATATAGAATACTAGGAGACAACTGAGAGACGAGCAATTTAAGAATGATCCTCTCTGACTCTCTGAGCATTCACTCATGCCTACAGTAAGAGCTAGCTTTGTGAGGAAAGCTATTTTCAGGGTTTTATTTCAAACAAAATACGAAAAGAAATGTTCCATTCTGTTTAAATATTTCTTTAACAGTCACATTTCAGGACCCTGGCCTTAAAGATTGTGTGTGTGTGTGTGGGGGGGGGGGGGGGGGGGGGGGGTTTAATAATTGAAATCTAAATAATGAACGATGTTTCATCACTATCTGAAGCAGAGGTGTGAAAACACTCATTGAACCCCTAATAGCATTTCTGTAATCAACACTCCTGCACCTGTTGAAAAGGATTAGCATTTGAGCCCATTTCCCCCCCAAATAATCCCCCTTTAATATGCACTTCATGTAATAATGAGCTGCTTGACTTCTCTGATAGCACGGCTTGGATCTGATTCAAATCACCACATGGCTTTGAGAGCTCTTCCTCTGCCTCAGCAACTAAACTTTGTTCCACTATTTTGTATGTAAGCCCCCCAACCAGAACCAGCGGCCCTCAACCTCCTCCCTGGCTTCTGGTCTTCCTTCCTGGCTCCTTTAATACAGCACTGGTTTTTCTGTCTGCCAAGGTAGCACATGGAACACACAAGCTGCCCATCTTGTGGCCCTCTGATCTGAGAAGGCTCCAACAGAGGGGGGTACAGGGTATGATTCACCGCAGTGATTTTCAACTGGTGGGTCAAGACCAAAAAGTGGGTCGTGGAGCTGTTTCAATCTATCCTGGCTGTGGGTCTGGATTATTTTTTCTTTTTCTTTTTTTCAAAACGTCTGTTATGCGATTTAGCCATGTTTATTTTGCTACCACTTTGTTAAATCTAAAATGCATTTTTTAGTTTAATAAATTGATTGGTGATGATTGGTTCATTCAGGAGGTGGTATTGGGCCCTTAATTTCTCCCTGTTTGTTTCAAAATCAGTGGTGGCTTCTTCTACCTCATTTGAATTCCACATCAAGGAGTTCACCTGAATTGCGGGATTGCCATTTTTATATTGTTATTCTTCATGAATGTCATCAGTACGGATTCAAACATTGAGAGTAAGCAGACCTAGATATCATTATTTTCCACAGCAGAGTTTTGCAGTGAGTCTAAAGCTGGATAGTCAAAATAAAGCAAACAATATCAAACAAGCAGAAGCCGGTCAGGTTTAGTTCAGAGGAAAACGCAGTGAATTGGATGAGAAAACTGACAGTTGAAAAGCACAAGCAAAGACATGAGTATGCCACAGACGCTATGTCCCAATTCAGGGTCTGCATCCTTCACTGGTGTGTCAAAGGCTTTCCCATTTGAAAGCACCTTTAGTGCGGCACCTTTAAATACATACTCCGATCGGGAACTACTCCTGTTTTGGCCCTTACCCTCCAAGACAGTTGAGTAATTTGTCTTTTCTACTGGGGTCCTTGTTGTGTCTGTGGGTTGAGGTCTGGCCTCGGCTCTTTGCTGCACTTCGTCCCCCACTTCGTCTCTCTTTGGCTGTCCTATCCAATGGGGGTGAAAGGGCCTACAATGTAAGTGTGAAGAAAAATGTTGCCAGCCTTGGTTGGTACAGTCAATATGATGATGATGAATATTACTGTGAAACATGTTGAACTTGCCTTAAAGTTATATCTGGCTGTTGTTTTATCAATTTGACAACAAAATAATTATGAGTTATTTTGGTAACTTCAGCTTCATCATCTGTACAACACGTTTTACAGGAGCTGCCATAATCAACGGAAAAATTAAAGTTCCTCACAGCTGCTTCAACTTGCCTATTAGTAAGATCAAAATGTGTGCAGTACATTCAGTAGTGAAGCAGCACTTATTGGAGGTTAAGAGAGCCACATTTTCCAGTACTGATGTAACATATTCATTTTCTCCTTCTGGGTTAATCCCAAGACAACCCCATCCCCCTTTGTTATGGTGTTCTTTGTTTAACTAAGAACCACTGATTAAAATTCAGCTCATTTAGCGTGGCCTGAATTACATCACAGAAAGCACACAAACACCGAGACAACAACGCAGAAGCTGACATTTCAATATTGATTCCGAGCTTCAGTGACACCATGAAGGATTGTGGCCACAGGAGTGCAGGGAAATTCATCAAGGTGAGCTAGTGATAAATGAGAGTGACAAATATTGTGACGTGAATGTTAAAGGTCGCGTGTGACACTCTGCACACAGGCAAGTCTCCAAGAATGAGAGTGAGCCATGTCATTATCTCCTCTTCCAGCTCAAAAGAGGGACCAGCAGGGCAACGGCCAGCTAAATGTCACATCTGCCCTGCCAACGGATGCCGAAGGAGCGAGCTGACAGCCCGACGAAGCCACAGGCTGCTGCTGCTCTGCTAGTCTATTATACAGCATCCCATCTCAGTGCAGCCACACAAAAGCTGCTGTCTTAATGTCACCTGAGTGTGTCGCCTCTAGCAGACAATGGGCACCAGCACTGCTGCTTTCATAGGAGTGTGTGTCTGAGTGTGTTTGGAAAGATAACGCAGTGTAACTTGGACCTTTGCTCAGCTAGGCAAATGCGTCCTCTTCCATGCTCCCCACTGAGCATTTCTTCTCCTTGTCGCTTTCTTTTAAAACGCTTGAAATCCCTCTTTGCTCAGAGATATATATATATATGTGGACGCCCTGTCTCTCTTGCTTTATTATCCCTAGTACAGCGAGTAGAGCGAGCCATGAGAGGATTAGAATATTTTAATTTCCAATCCTGGTTCATAACAGGAGAGACAAAAGGTAACCTGTAACTTTGAGTTCTGTGGTCGGGATGAATAAACTGTACCTAATTATTGATTCATTAGAATATTGATACATTACATGATAATACACTGCTCTCAGCTTTGACTCCCACTCTGCAGTCATTTGTTTAATGTCAGCACTTTCACACATCTCACATTTCCTTTCTTAAGCTGGCATATATAATGAAGGCTAAGACCAAAAACATTCAAATAATAATAAGGGCAATTACTATATGTCTCTTTAAGATGCTGAATTCAGAGATTAGCAGTTACTTTGGCCAAAACTCATGTTTACATTCAGGGCTTCATGGTTAAGAGGACAACACATGATTTATCCAAAATAATATTATTATTCAATAATGATTAGTGAAAAGAAAATACTTTTTAAAAACTCATAAAACCAGTCTTTTTTCAAAAAGAGAAACTATAAGTTATTCATTTAAAAGACCTGTCTTATTGTTTTCTTTTATATATTACAATTGTTCTTGAATAAAACAAGAAAAAAAAAACGCTTCCCATGCTATTTTCTGATAGGTGAGTCGTGCAAAAGCACAACTGCATAGGTTGCGCTTATTTCCCCCAATACTGCAGTGTTTTCCGGAAAGCTCTACAGTTTGCCAAATGGCTTTGTCGAACACCTGATGTGGTGTCCTGCCTCCATGCACTTCAACTTTTCTATTTCTATGAAAACAAACCAACAATCTGAGTTTATTTCTAGACAGTATATCACTGTTGTTTTTGTGTGGGTGATTATTTTAACATAACAAGGGAGAAAAGATGTTAAAAAGTGACACTGATATCTTCATTGGTGTATATCAGGATACTTTGAGCAGCGAGTCAGCTAGTTGTAATGTATAATAAATGGGGGCAAATTCTGACATACAGTACATGAGCTGCCACACACATGCAGTCCTGAAAAAGAAAAAAAAAAAAAGAAGCAAAATAAGTGATTTTCTAATCCATGATTTACACTCCGATTATTGTGGATTTGTAATGATTGATACAATTTAAGGTCCCTCGAGCTCATTTTCGCACTAGAGGTGACCGGTCGTTCCAGGTCGTTGCTCCGAGCCTCTGGAATGAACTTCCATCATCCTTGCGCTCAATTGATTCAGTTGAAGACTGAAGAAAACTGAAGACGTTTTTATTTGTCCAGGCTTTTAATTAGTCTCTTTTAGGGCTGCTATGATCTTTGTACTGTCTGTATATTGCTTGTGATGTTTTAACCCTGTTTGTGAAGCACTTTGTGGCCCCTGCCTGCGAAAAGTGCTATATAAATAAAATTTACTTACTTACTTACTTACTTACTTACTTAAATATCACATACAGATTCTGAAGAGCGCTACCATTAGCCTGCTAACACAACAATCCAAAGAGCAATTTAATCCACCGCTTGCGCTTAGCATTTAGCATTTAGCACTTAGCGCTTAATTATGGTGCGCTTTGAAGTGTATCGCTGTAGGAGAACAGAGAATTCAGTGGCGAAGGTGTCACCAAACAGCCGTTTGTTTTGGTTTCATGCTGGTGCTCAGAAGGGTGACATCAAAAAGTCTCACAATTCTTTCTTTAAGGACCCAATACTGACGTTCCACATCTTTTTTATCTCCTACCTTAATTTTATTTGCCACTGAATACATGTGATGGCGAGGGTAAAGTGAAAAGAAGTGGTTTTATATTGTACATTCAAACATTCTTAAACCACAGAAGATTGTAAGATTTATTTTTTGATCCTTAAAGATATAGGTTCAACACTTAAGTAACAATAGGTAATTCCTTTTCTATTGTGATGCATTAGAAAAATAGGGATATCTGTTTTTGAATGATTTGAGTGTTTTGTATAGCTGCACCTAAATAACTGGCATATATGTTTCTCAGTCAAAGACAAGAGACCCGTCAGACAGCAGAAAAGGGGAAATGTGACACTTATTGAGGGATTATGCGTCATCATTGACATTTGCAGAACATTTTTATCGAGCTGTATTCATTATCTTGTGAATTACTCTCTTTTTAGCACCTAATCAGCCCGCCGAGGATTAGTTTCAGCTCATGTAAAATTTATTTCATGCTTCAGCTTACATGGAAGCAGGGCATGAAAAACCACTCAGACCACTGAATGTGCCACAGGCGTGTAAATAATGACACTAGAGGTTAGCTTAAACGTTATGCAGGAGCATCATAAGGCATTACAAGAAATTATATAGATATTTTGTAGCATAGCACTATTTCTCAAGTACTCACTGTGCCCTGTAAATTCTTCAAAAAAACATCTCAAAAGATGTCAAGACATCGCACTGATTCACTATTTGATTTTCTTTTCTGTTTCATGTTGCCCAGACAAGTTGCACTTTGACTGACCTTTAACTGGGGAGAGAATTAAGGATCCAGCAGGCCTATTTATATGATGGGCAGCACCTTATTAATATGTTAATACCTACCAATTCTCCACTGCTTCACTTTTAAGAAAGAAATAGCTTGACCTTTAGAGCCAACCTGCTGACAAAGTCGAGCCAGCCTTTTAAAAAGACGGTTAATGTCTATTGCCCTTTGATCCAGGGGAGCACAAAAAGCTCTTTGTAATACTTTAAAGTAACAAAAAAAAGACACAAGAGACCAATAATACTGTTTTCAATTGATTCTAAGTTCCTAAGGACTATTGCCCTAATTGCTAAAACAAGGTCAAACCAATGTCTTCATTTTTGCCATTAAGTAGCTCTTAATTGCCTGATACACACTTTTGTTCCACTGTTCTTTTAAAACACACTTACTAGTGGATTTTAATCTCACATTATGGATACCTTTTTCATTTTCACTAATATGTATTATACTATAATGATATTTTTCTTGCAGTATGGATTTGTGCTATAGACATTTAAAAGTAACTCAATTGGTTCTGTTGAACCTGAAAAGCAGGAACTGCTTGAATTCCTTCACAAACAATCTTTCAGAGACAGAAGTATCTGATGATTGTCTTCAGGTAGTCAGTCACATTATTCAGCCAAATAAACATCTGCTTAAAACAGGCAATGTTTTCTCCATGAAATAAAATATCCTACTGAGCAGCCGTCAAAGTACAATATATATTAACAATAGAGGGGACTGTAAATCATCTCACACTCATCCATGTGTGTCCCTCATAAATTGTTCTGTTATTTAATGTTACAGCTACATCAATAACAAGTGAACCTGAAAAAAATATACTTAATACAAATGTCTTCAGACTGTTTGATGATGTCACTATCATTAGTCATGTTTATTCTCTCCGATGCCGAGAAATGCAATTTGGCAAACAATAATTGTGCTCTTGAGACACCAAAAGAGCTCACTGATCCTCAGGCAAGATTTAATTACATTACTTTTTCCCCTGTGTCTTAAGATTCATGGTGCCCATGAGTTATCTCCAGCCTGTACGGCAGGAAATGGCAACATTGACCCTTGGGCCTCAGTGATTTATATCAGGGCTTCATTGAAGCACTGGGACTTCAGGAGGATATAGACCAGAGTCCCTGGTGTATCACATGTGATAGAATATACTAATACTATAGCAGGACTGCCATTCACCTCAACCTGCACACTTAGAGCAAAGACATGACATTTCTTTTAAAGGCTGATGCATAGAAGTATTAAAAGTTTATTTACTATCTATAATTTTTGGACTTGTCTGTATGGGGTCTATTAGGAAAGGTTGTAATTACAAGTGTAATTTAAACCTCAAATCAAATACATCACTTGACACACAACTAGGTTGAGTGTGTTCTGTTAGCTCTGCTACCCAACCTAAACCCGTTAAGTAGACCCAGCCTCGGGTAAGGGAGACAGTGCTGTAGCTAGCAGCCCACAGATCCATGCCATTCTGCATGACATCCACCCATCTTTCTGCATAGCTTTCAGTATATCTAAACTTCCACTGTGAAATATTTTGTTTGATGTCCTAAATCCTTATTCCATGAATTTATTTGAATATATTCTATGTGACCAAGCTTGAACATAATTTTAAAAATTCATGTTCAAACCGATCTAACCTGTCATTGTGTTAACCACTTTAGTGAAAGATAAAAAGAAAACTGACACTTGTTTAACTGGTAACGACAACTTTAACTTTGCACACCATCACTAGAACTCCATTAGGTCATCCTTATCAGACTGAAATCGTCTTTTTTGGCTTTACAGCTGGATAAAGTGGATCCAGCTTAGATTGGCTAAACTGCAGAGCCTGAAGCTCCAGTTGGAGCTTGGTAATCTTGATGTTAGCAGCACAGACGGCCAGTCATTCTGCACAGAGTCGATGTCTGTAAATGATTTGAATGACTCAGACGTCATCTTCAACACTCGGATCACATTCATTCATATGAGAAGGCAAGCTATGACTCAAACCCAGGGGGTTCGATGCACTTGACCAAGTTCAGTTGGCTATTATAATGACAAGTGAGAAGAATTTGACCAAATGTTATCATCATAGTTAAAAAATAAAAAAAATACTTTCAGCATATTAATTGTATTGGCATTCTCTTTTTGAGGTGAGACAGAGCAGGAGTTAGGACTGCCAAACTGATAAAATGTCAAATAAACAGTTTGCTGAGGTGGCTGGCAAACAGGACTCCATTGCCTCTCTCTTTTAATGACCCTCCTTGTGTGCTTAGATTTGGGGAGTTTGAATATTATTTTAGCTTGAGCAATTTCATCCCACTGCATGTGCTCACTGGGGTTACATTGAAACCAAACACACCCACGGTTGAAACCAGTTTGAAGGCATTTTGAATTAATTTCAACCTGGATAGACATCATGTCATGTATGACCTCTATTTACTTTAACAGAGAACTAATAGAACCTGCTTCATTATTATTATTATCAGAACTGTTTCCCTCCCACACAAACGTCTCCAACAGAGCCAACCTCCCTTCTATGTGAAAACAGCCTGTAATTAAAAGAAAAATGTCTGGTTTTCACTACAGGGACAAATTAAGTTTCTTTCATAAACTGGGATTGACAGGATGGGGCACCAATAGCCTACCCAGTTATGCTGTGTGCTCAATGTATGTAGGCTATTGTCATCATAGCAGCAGCTGTGGGATCTAATCAATCCTGGGCCATTTGCTACATGTCCTTCGCCAAATTCTCTTCCCAACATGTCCTGTGTCTCTTCAGCGGTCCTATCCAATAAAGGCAAAAATGCATCAAAAAACAACTTAAAAAAAAAAAAAATGATGACAGAACAGTATTTCTTTAAGTTCTCAGTATTGTAGGAGGGAGTTATTGTTGCTTCAGTTCTTTGGAAATCATAGAAGACTACATGATAAAGTTATCATTACCCCAACTAATATCTTAATCAGCATCTAGATCATCTTATCCTGCATTTCTTCAGTTCATTGTTTAACATTTGTCAGCTGCTGCTGATTTTAAAATGTGCTTTATAAATAAATGTGGCTTGGCTTGACTTTTCAACTTCTTTGTGGACTGCACTGTCCCAGCAAGGACTGTCCTTTGTTATTCAAATAACAAAGCTGTGGGTAACATAGGACATGAAGATGGCCTTTAGAGATGGTAATCATGAGGGGGTTAGCACAATTCAAGAGGTCCTAAAAGTAAAGATCGGGGGGAGGACAACCACAGGAGGAAGATGGAGCAAAAACTTCTGCAAAGGAACACGAGGCAGGTCTGGAGTAGCATGAAGACCATTGTGTCAGGACAAACAGCAGCAGAGGAATTGAAGGACCCATGCACAGGACCAATAAAATAAATCTATTCCTTAATAGACTACATGTCTTATGTTCTTCCCCATGTCACTACTGTCTGCCTGAAGCCACCGCCCCTTTCATCTGCCTCCTATTCTTACAGCCCTCTCTAGGCAGATGAATCAGTTCCCCCACCTCCTATGACCTTAACACTGTCCTTCACTGCTTATTATGTTAGAAAACAGCTGATGAGACTCCTGGCAGGCAAGGCTGCAGGTCCTGATGGTGTCAGCCCATGGTCTCTGTTCCTTTACACCACAGACTTCAACTTCAACACAGAGTCCAGTCCTGCCATATTCAGAAGTTTTCTGACAACTTTGCTGTAGTTGGATGCGCCAGCAAGGGTGACGGGTGACTGTCACATGGTGCGAGCAAACCATCTCTTGCACCAAGGAAGTGGTTGTAG
Organism: Symphodus melops; assembly: GCF_947650265.1. Classification (NCBI taxonomy): domain Eukaryota; kingdom Metazoa; phylum Chordata; class Actinopteri; order Labriformes; family Labridae; genus Symphodus; species Symphodus melops. The sequence continues at coordinate 22,294,557 of NC_136696.1, read as the reverse complement.
ATCTGAGGAGTAAAAGGTGCCAATGACCCCTGTTTCCATTAAGGGTACTTAGAAGTACTTGGATAATAAACTGGACTGGTCAAAGAACATCAACGGCGTCTACAAGAAGGGCCTGAGCCGCCTCTACTTCCTGAGGATGCTGAGGTCCTGCAGGACAATGCTGAGGATGTTCTATGAGTCTGTGGTGGCCAGAGCTTTTCTGTTTGCTGTTGTGTGCTCTGGCAGCAGCCTGAAGGTAGCTGATGCCAACAAACTGAGCAAACTGATTTGCAGGGCCAGTGACGTTGGGGGGATGGAGCCAGACTCTCTGGCGGTGGTCTTCAAAAAGGTGCAATATCTGAACTGTTCAATATTGCACAACTACATTCCAGGCCAGTTTTGATGAAGGCAAGGTTCTAAACAAAATGTGGGAGGAACTTAGATTTTATTGTATTGTACCAGAAAATGATAATATCAGACATCTAAGTCCTCACTATCTATTTTAAAAAGACACCACCATTTAACAAAAAATACAATAAATCAACAAACATGTCTCGTTTTCATTTTGAGCAAATGTAACACAAACATTTAACATGTCCATTTTGAGCTGCCTTGATAGAAGTGCAACAGAAACATTACTGACATCCAGATTCAATTTGCCTTTCCGGGATCCCTGGCTGACACAACAATTAGTGCAGCTGTGCCAAAGAGATGTGACACGTATCGTCTGCCAGACGCTCGTCCTGACGCGACACTGATGAAGCATGAAAAGATACACTGCCACTCTACAGGTTTAGCTCTGTCATTCACAAAACCGGCCTCATTAGCCAACAGACACTGTGTGTTTACTTAATAAGCACATTGACATATAGTTAAATCTATATAGGAACTTTATTATCAGGAAGTTATGCATGTCTGGGTTTGAATGATGGGCCGTGATCCTATAAATCGTCCTGGTAAAAATCTCAACAACATTAGTTTGGTGCAACTTTCACTTGTGCAGAAACTGCTGAAGACTTGCACAGTTGTTGCTTTAACGATGTGGAGAACAATCGTTCCACCTTACCTTCATTTACTCTTTTTGTACCAATTCCTCTTTTCCCCATGTTTCAACCATTCCAGCTCGTTTGTCATGTTTAGTTCCAGTGATCCTTTAATTATTTACATTTTTTAATTAAGTCAGAAAAATCAATAATTTGCTCCACAAAGCAACCCCCTTTCCTTTCATGGATTGTTAAACTTTAAACTAGACTGCATTTAACACTGTTCAAAGTGGCCCAAACATTCCCAGTTTGAATTAAACTGCAGGGCTTGTCAGAGACTTGTGCCACTGGAAACATCAGCCTTTAACTCATTCTTGACCAATACTGTTGTTGTCCACAGTCTGTTCCTATGGCTGTCCATTTAATTTCCCAAATGGCTTTGAGGGCAGGGGGGAGGGTGACACTCCCTGGTGACAGAGACTGCCATTTTAAATTATATTTGTTGTCCTCCTCAAGAACCATTTAAGTTTTCAGCTCCAGAGCCTCTGTTGAAATCACAGTAGGGGGAGGTTAGAAGTAATATAGAGACAAAGAGAGTGAAAAGAGAGTAGAAGCTGGCCAAGTGGCTATTGTACCATGTAGAGGATTTACACCCCCAGAATCTGAAATTGAATTGCAGGAAAGTGGGAACAATTGAAACACATTTCTTTTGTTCACTTTTTCAAGGCCAATAAGAGCTAGAGGGATGTAGCCAGCAAGCATGTACAACTATAAAAAGTGTTCCTCCTGTCTACTGTTGGTTTATGGTGGTTTCTTGACCATATAGAAAATATAAACAACACTAGCCTTGTTCTTTAAGAGCACTCTTTGTTAAGATTCCTGATTTACATTTACAAGAGCAATCTTAAACGCGAGCGATGTAAAACAGCTTCATGCTGTCTTACATCCCTGAGTGTGTCAGCTGCCACTCCACAGTGTAATGCCATGGTGAATGCAGTCAGTCTGTCAAACGTCTTTGATCAACAAACGTGCTTGAGAGGGACAAGACACTCCACTCTCCAGCAGTTAATTATCTTGAGTGAGCAACCAGACCAATGATAAAGCGAGTCCCAGAGACTGGCCACTCTCCACTTTCTGTCACAGATAACATATCATTACAAGGTCATTGCACCGAGCCACAGTGTTGGAACTCGGTGGCAAATACTAACCTAATCAGAAGTAGCCAGCTGACATTTGTGTCGAAAATAGACACTTCTGTCCAGTGTCTTTATAAATATCTGAAGTTTAGTTCATTATAAACACTAGAAAATACATTCACAAAATTGTAATCCTCCTCTAATGTATGGGCTCCAAATCAATTTAAAAGTGCAATCTTTTTTCAGCTCATAGAAGTTCTTAAATTCAACATGCTTTTCGCAAACCAGACAGCAGAATGAATAGAGACATGGATTATATTTTCCAAGATTTGGAGTGAAGTAAGGTTAAAACCAAGCATGATTAAGCCGCTCTGAGCTGGTGACGGTGTGCTTAATGTGCAGAAGTAACCATGGACATATCCTCTAGCACCTCAAGTCGGGATGACAGGACAAATGTTGACCTTTAGCCTCTGTATAAATTACGTCATTACAGAAAAGAAGAGTCCTGCCCAAAAGCATTAGCACAGCCTGGGAATTTGTATGTACATTCAGTTAGGTGTAATATGTTGAATTTTTAAACTAAAATAACAACATTTTGCACCAAAGATCGATGCATCAGGAATCAAGAACTACTACTGAAAGATGATTTATACTTTTGCTGTTTGTGTTAGAAAAATCTAAATTGTACGTGGATAAATTGTCTGTCTTCTCTGATTGGTTGAGGGATCAGAGATTTTTTTAGAATTCCGCCAATGACAATAGCAGCTGTAAAACTAGAAAATGTACCTTCATTCTCTTTTTCTCTAAGAAATATTATGTGTACAGTTCAGCTCCTGGAACAACATGTTATGACCTTGACTTTGAGGTTTGATTTCAAATACATTAATAGAGATTTTTCACAACAGCTTGTATTGGCTCTGTTGGTTATCACAAAAAATACTCAGCTAAAGTTGCATGGTTCTTGCTGCAAAAAAACAGAACAACATGGGGCACTGTTTGAGAGCCCCATGTACAGAGACTTTAGTCGTCGACACAGCAGACATTTTTATAAATCTGACCTCAGCCCTTTTGTACATGTGAGGCCACCTCTCTCCTCCCAACATTTTCTGTCTCTGTTTAGCTATCCTGTCCAATAAAAAGCCCCAAAACAGACGAAGGCCCCAGGCTCCCTTGGTCGTTGATAACCTTAAACCAAAGAAATCTAATCTGCGAAACCAAATCAGGGAGAATGGTGAAAAACACATTTTCTAACATTGAAAAAGACAATAGAATTGATGAGCTTTGATGGCATTGAAACAACAAAGGTAAAGCATTTTGCAATTCCTTAAAGTTATTCTTATTTCTCCCTGTGAAAACAACAACACACATTTCTAATATTTCAAATGCTCCTTCTGTAAATCTGATTTTAGCACATGAACGAAGTTGAAAAACATTATGAAAAATGAAATCCATTTTATTTCTTACACCTATTTTTCTTGAAGCGTCGTTCACAAATCTCTCACACACTGTGTTATCCCTGACATTTACAAACAGTGAAAGCTCCGTGAAAGTATACAACACAATCTCAGGTCCTGATAGAGGTAAGTCGACAAGCAATTCAATGGAATCACGACCTGAGTGAATAATAAAATTATACCAAAAAAAAATTCTTGTGGTTCAATAAACCATAGAAGCAGCCACAGGTGCTCTCATTCTAAAGTCACTATATCAAGCAGGAAAGACACAATTGACAACTTCATGTGGAAAAAATTGAATCTGCCGCCTTTCATCATAAAAGATTGTTTGCTTTTGTGCATCTCTGAAAGGATTGTTCTTTTTAAAGCAATCCTTCTGCAAGTAAACCCTTTTTTCCACGCTTTGATGGGCTTCAGGTTCTGGGCAGATTTGGGCAAAGGTGATGTGCTAAAATAAAATGATTGACAGCAGAGTAGGGAGAGGCTTGTAGGCAAATGCATGTTGTGGCACAGCAATGAACAATCTGCAGCCTCGTCCTATTTGCTATGACTGAGGGAGCCACAGCTGAAACACGATAGGGGTGCCCACAATCCATCAGCTGTGCACAGATGTGCCACTCGCTGTATTTTCAGGAGAGATAAAGTAGCAACGTAACATGTGACATTTTTACACAGAAAATAGATCTTATGTTACGTGTTGTGCTGTTTTTTTCTAGAAAAAAACCCCAAATCATATTTCACTGATGTCCAATCCACTGCAGCAACCAATCAATAAAGGAAACTCGATGCCTGTGTGCCTGTCAGCAAAGGGACTTCCATGCAGTCGGCTCTCGTGTATCCTCTCATATCACTCCTCAGATTTCCCTCTTACCTTCTTGATTCACTCTCCCAAGCAGCTTTAAAAGCTTCGGAATACTCCTTAACAGGGCAGGTCTAGACATACTTCCTGTTCGACAGAGGAGTGAGGAGACATTTAAGTGACTTGAGATGCAGCTTAAAGGGTGTGCATGATGACTAACGTACATGAGGTAACCATTCTCTGGCGCAGCTGGACCTGGAGCAATGTGAGTGCAGGCCAGTAGGGAAAATGGGGAGCGGTGACAATAATGCTTCGGCAGCGTATAAGGCCTAATATGACTGTGCCCTTACTGCAGTACAAACCCATGTTTGAGTGCACTACAGTGACATATTAAAATGCTAAATACCTAAAAAAGATAAATAATTGAGATCAATCTGAAGCTAACATTTGAGAGCCTGGCATATAGGCAGTATGAGTGTTAAACAGTCCAAAAGGATATTCCTTGTCATATCACATCTTTGTCAAATACAGCCTGAAGAAAACACAAAGATGGTAACTCTCCACCCAGAATGTTAGTGGATAATAGATACAGCTATACTCACTTTTACACTGCCAGCAACAGCAATTTGTAGCTCTCGAGTGCTGTCCCACCTGGTGCCCTGCATGGTGTTGCATTAATAAGCTGAAAATAGTGCATTGCCAGTTTAACCAGTGAGGGCACCTAAGGGCAAAAAAGAACCACTTGGCCCAACATTAAATCTTCTGTTACTTCTACTATCTCATTATGTATAGTATCCATGTAACTAGAAAAGCCCCAAGGTTTGCTGCAAAGTTATTCAACACAAATTAAACTCACAATGCTAAAATACTTAAAAACTGACTTTCTCTATTAGCTTCTTACTTTCCTACTTTTGTCATTGAGCAGGATATGTTCTGTTCAAATTATGAACATGATGAACATTAGAATTCTTTATTTCTTTTTTTCCCCTCCCCACTTGCACATGTGCTCAAATAAACTGGGCATGGACATTTTGTCATATTTACAGCAATATTTGAGATACATGGAAAAATAGAGACATGCTCAAATTATGAAACATTTCTGAATAAATTTGGAAATAAGGATTAAATTCATAAACTGACACAGCTGTCAGTGCTTTACAATAGGTTGGATTTGACAATAAAATGTCTTTTCAAGTTGTAGTGATTTTTTAAAAAACATTTTTATTTTGACATGAGTCCATCACTGTACAGGCCCGGCCTGAAAGGTTGATTGAATGTTTTTAGTCAGATAATCCTCAAAACAAATTGTCAATCAATATAACAAACAATCTAAAACAGTGCTTACAGTCCCCAGGACTGATGCTTGCTCCTGTAAATCTGTGGAAAATGCCAAACAAGGCAAAGTCAATGTAAGAATGTGTGTATTGAAGGAGACAAGCAATTTAAATTTTGCTTAACAAAATGGAGCAGTCATCCAGTTCTCACTTGGCAAGTTGTGACAGCTGTTATATTCATTGTGGTAACAAGCTGTTACATGTCTGCTGTGCTACCCACTGGTTCCTGATGCAGGATCTGTCATTCATTTTCTCCATCTGAACAATCCTCTAGCCAAAATCATTACAACGCTTGTTTATCTCACACTCAGTGGCATGGCCATCTTTCATTTGGCTACGCCGGAGGTCTTCCAAGTGGCACCATTAGCCGACTTTTCATCACTGTTTTTACTTTGGTTCTGACACATACGAGGGATGCAACATTCCCTGCGCTCCTGTCGCTCCATCTCATGCTGGATAAATTATTCACAAGTGATCACATTCCAGCCGTATAATTATCACTGTCCAACAGCAACACCTCAGCAGTCTCTTAGCAACTGCTATCGGCACATTTTCCACTTCCACAACAGCAGTATTTTCCTTCTAGTCGAAACCAGGCTCATTATTTGTGGAATTTATTAGATAATGCCATCGGGATGTTTCTAAACACAAATGCATCAGTCTTAACTGCTAATCACAGCTATTATATGGTTTTTAAACTAACGTCTGCCTCATGTAGTTATGCCCATTTCTGCTCCCGCTCTATCTGTTGAGCGAAAAAGAATTCATCCTTGGACACACTGACCATTGATGTGCAACTTACAGAGAAGAAGAAAGAGAAACACAGATCCATGCACACTGGCTGAATAGATAACCTCTGGACTGTGTTTGTGTATTATTCATCTACTCTTTTGAGCTGGACTGAGCTCTGTATGGCAGCATGGATGGCAGACAAGCACCCCAGGTTCCAGGCTGTGGGAGACAGCCTTGGTTTTAGTCAGCGAGCTGGTGGCTCAGATGGCACTATGGATGGGAGCCAAAACAAGCAGGAGGGATGTTCACAGCACAGAACAGAGCTGGGGAATTGTTGGGGTGTTATTGGGAAGGTTTCAGATCAGCGATTGGCTACTTTGAGAATTGAACTTGTGGATCTTTTAAACAACGTAGCTCTTTGTAGAGTAAACTCAACGAGACAATTTGTTGAATATCAAGTTTCAAAAGACGTAGTGGTGTTTGAGATGCAATGATATACCTTATTTTACCAAAGTAGTAGTGTAGTTTGAGAGCTCAATTACTTTACCTGTAGCTAACAGGATTGTAAACTCCATATGGCATAAAAGAGATGATACTAGAAAGAGCTGCAGAGAAACTGCACACTATGGAGTTAACGGAATGCTTTTTAAAAATGTTGTTGTACTGGTTACAATAACAATAAAGGACTGCATCTTATGTGCTTGTTCAACAAATATCTGGAATTGTTACAAAACTTGAAAAAGCTGTTCCTGAGTAATCTCGAGAACGTGACTGAGACAGCGGGCATAAAAGTGTCAAACTATTGTCACAATAAAAGTTATGGCAGATGGAAGATGGCATGGTGAAGGAACGTTGAATTTGAACAAGTTCATCCTCGGGTCCAAATGGACATAGGAGATCCTCCCCCCAAAATTGTTACCGATTATAAAACAAGACATTTGGCTTGAGCATCACGGTTAGTGTTGTTAGCTCCCAATATAAAAGACAACAGAATACCACACTTTCACATAAACAAACATGAATGATGCTGTTCTGGAGACAACAAGCTGCAGAGAAACTAAAGTTGTGGCTTGTCTCTTGAGGTCCAAAGTTTTCAAAAGTAAAATGGCTTCTGTGATTCAAGGTGCTAACACTGGACAACCTGTTGGTGATCATTTTGGCTGCCCTGCAGGGAGCAGCAAGGCGGACAATGGGCAGTAATGTGTTCTAAACTTAACAGCTAGTAATCGGTTTCTGCAGGAGGACATGTATTGCACCCAATGACTTGAACGTGGCTGTCACAGCATAGAACTGTGTTTGACAGAATTCAGAATAAAAGCAACTTTCCGCACTCTCTCCCTGTCCATCTATAATTATAGGAAGCGCTCAAAATGGAGCTGACTATTCAATTGACACATCAGCCAATATCCTGTGTCTTCTCTTTCACATCGGATATTAAGCTTGAAGCTGACGGTGTGTAGTGCTTTCTTATCAGTACACGAGAACCTAGCCTTTAAATTGCTTGCACATGTATTGATGTTCAAATAATCCCCTCACTCATACATACTGTATTAGTGTGACAAACAATTTGTCTCTTTCTGGTTGAATTGCTTTTTAACAATCTTATGCAAAGCTGTTTGTGTTGTTGACTGAATCCTTGCTAAGCTTTGTATTGCCTGTCTTACACAAAACAATGAGAGATTTTGACAGATTCTTTGCGCAGCAGACCGTTGCATATGCTGCTCAAACTTAAATCCCATCCTCGTTTCCCCTTCATGCATCTCATTCTGTATTGTATATTTGAATGATGCGTCCGCTTGTCGATGTATTTATTTATGCATGGGATTTTTTTTTAACGTGTAAAGTTAAAGAAACAAGTCCACAGAAACTCTCATTGATTTGTCGCCTCCAATTGTACATGTTAAGTGTTGTGATGCTTCTTTTAGAGTTCCTGTTTCTTTAAGATACAAAGTGTATAACTTTAGCTGTAAGGTAGACATTATCAACATCTTGATATTAGTATTGATGGTGATATTTTTGGGCAAGACCCATTCAATGAACTCAAAATGAGTGCTTCATAAAATAAAGAAGAGTGTAGTTGTTACGTGGGGACCTGTTCTCTGTTTCTCGCTCTACCTGTTGCACACCTCTTCTCTCTCTCCTCCGTTCTTCCTCCTCCTTCACCTGCTGCACACCTGAGCACTCAGGGACGAGGAGCCAAGTATGGCAGCGACGTGACGAGGAGCTCTTGTTCCCGCATTTTTACTTTTCCCAGGCATGTCAAGCTTGCTGGAGCTTGTTCGGGTTTTTTTTAATGTGCTGGAGATCACCTTTTTTTTCCTTTAGGTTAATATTGTTATCATGGTCACTTTATAAGAGGACATATCTGATTAAAATCAAGGACAGAGTCCGGAGAGAGTTTTTAGTTAAATTGATAGTTTAAATAAACCAACAACAACAACAAAAACCTCAGTGTCTAAAAAGTGTCTTAAATTTAGTTTTTCAATTACAAAATGGGAATCCAGTTTATCTCCAGAATCTCCTCATCTGTATAACATTTCTCTGAAAGCTACCATGGATTTACTCTTAATTCTTCTCCTCTTTATTAAGAGGATTTAAATTACCTTTAGGCAGTGTTGGGTAACAGAAGGTGTTTACAACCATGATATTTCAAAGTGAAGGCAGATTAGTTGCTGTGTTGGCCTTGTTGGTGTTTATCCTACACCCTGGTCTTGAACAGGCATTTTCACATACTAAACATGTATTTAAAAGCCAGATCTAAGAAAAGAGATCCCCAGTGATGTACCATTTTAACATAAGTATGACCAGATGGTGTTTTTAACAGTTTGTTTTTCTTGATGTTCATACTATATGCATGAGTTTCTTTAGATCGGATGGCTTTACGCATCTTGAGTATTTATTGCATAAGAGTCAGATGGGTTTGTTATGCTCTGTACACTCCTGTTGGCTTCAAAGTCTCTGTATCCCAACATGGAGGTAGAGTAATTGCTGTTCCCAAGGATTGTGCATGGTTCGTTTAGTTTAAAATGTTTTAAGTTTTAATCATGGGCTCTCTCTTTTTTTAAATGCATGGCATGATAAAGAGTTTCTTGTAATCGTATTTGTCAAAAGAAAATGATTTCTCTGCTCGATGGTGTTTTTGCCTTGGCTTTAAGACAATGTCTTGCCCATTGTGTTTAGTACCTGGAATGAAAACCTGTCTGACAGAAGATTTGTCATGGATGTTGACCATGTACTGACGCTCCATCACTCCCAAGTCTCTGCGTGGGTGTTCATGACCTACCAGAACGGGACAAAGAGCCAGATCAGTCTGCTGTTTGCAGAAAAATAACCACTGTGGCAGAAACAGGTTGAAGGTTAGGACAGAAATCCAATAGTAAATCTAGCTAAGTCCTTGTTCCTCCATGCTGGCTTCTGCATTGACATTCCCCACAAGTCAATAGATCCACTTTCTGATAGAGCAGACTTAGTGGTGTTGACACTGAGGAGCTTTGTACAGCAAATGTCAGAAATGGTCTCATTGACTGACCTACCGCTCAAAGAATTCAAGCTGACTCCAGCACCGTGATTCTTCCTTTAACAAAAAGATAATGACATGCAGAGTAAGAAAGAAAGAGTTGAATGGCAAAGCTGTTGGAGGTCTTTTCTATACAGAGTTATTTTTAGCTTATTTTATACAAACTCCCTTCTACAGACGGGGATTGGTTCCTGACTTGTTCTCAAGCAGCTCAAAGAGAATTGGAAATAAAGCACCTTCTTGTCTGCAGCAGGATGCCTGGCAGATCACTCACACTGGCCAGTGGAATAAAGGTGCAGGTTGCAAACGTGTGCAGACAACGGTATGTGTACAGTATGTGCATCCAGTAGTGTTTCAAAAGAACTGCTTGTTGGGCAGGGCTAAGAGTTTGAGAACCCAAAATGCAGAACACAGAGTCAGAGGCAGGAAGCGGGTGCAAAAGGGAGTTTAATGATCAACAGGACTGTATGAAGATCCAGAAGTTCGGGGGAGGGTCAAGGGCTGAGTCGAGCTGGGGCGTTTGAGGTTGCTGGGGTGAAGAGTTGTCGGAGGAGTCCAGAAAGATGCAGGAGTGGGATGGAGGCAGGAGTTGAGCGCCGGGAGACTGTCAATGAAGGAGAACAATGTTAGAATGATAAATACGGAACAATGGGAATCAATTTTCTAATAAGCAGCAAGACCACAACTGACTGCGTAAACAGAGTCTAAGATCTGGCAGAGTGGTGGAGTTGAAGCCCAGTATTTGTAGCAGTGTTGATTGGAGATGAAGAGCAGCTGCAGCCCAACTCCTGCACACCAGAGTCCACTCCTGCAATCAAGAACAAACACACACTGCAGGCCAGGATTAAGCAGTGGTCATGACAGTACCCCCCCTTCTACGTGCGCCTCTTGGCGCACCTCCTGGTTTGTCAGGATGAGTCCGATGAAAGTCCCGCACTACAGACGAGTCCAAGATTTGGCGGCGTGGGATCCAACTGCGCTCTTCTGGGCCGTACCCCTCCCAATCTACCAAATACTGTAGACCACGGCCCCGCCTGCGCACATTTAGCAGTCGTCTAACTGTGTAGACAGGCTGGTCATCCACCAACCTGGGAGGAGGAGGGGGAGGAATGGGAGGGCAAAGAGGGCTAGAGGAAACGGGTTTGACTTGTGAGACATGAAACGTAGGGTGAATGCGAAAGGAGGCAGGAAGCTTGAGGCGAACTGCACAAGGGTTGACAACGGACTCAATCTCAAAGGGGCCAATAAACCTGGGTGACAACTTCCGTGATACCACTTTGAGAGGGAGATTTTTAGTGTTGAGCCATACCTTCTGCCCTGCGGTGTAGCTGGGAGCTGGAGTCCGGCGGCGATTAGCCTGTTCCTTCATTCTTGTGGAAGAACTGAGCAGAGAGTTCCTGGCTTGTCTCCAAACTTTAAAACATCGCCGCATATGGGCTTGAATTGAGGGGACCGCCAATTCTTGCTCCTGTGCAGGAAATAAGGGAGGTTGGTAGCCGAGAGAACAAAGGAAGGGTGACATACCAGAGGAGGCGTTAGGCAGGGTGTTGTGGGCATACTCTACCCAAGGGAGTAGAGAGTTCCAGGAGGATGGATTGGAGGAGGTGACACAGCGAAGTGCAGCCTCCAATTCCTGATTAGTCCTTTCTGTTTGACCGTTAGTTTGAGGATGGTACCCAGACGAAAGGCTGGTGGTGGCTCCCAGGGCAGAACAGAAAGCCTTCCAGACTTGGGAGGTAAACTGGGGTCCCCTGTCAGAGACAATGTCAGTGGGCAGGCCATGCTGACAGAAAACATGCTTAACCAGAAGGTCAGCAGTCTCCCTAGCTGACGGAAGTTTAGGCAGGGCTAGAAAATGAGCTGTTTTAGAAAAACGATCGACAATATTGAGAATTACAGTTTTACCATCTGAAGGGGGGAGACCAGTAACGAAGTCCAGAGCGATGTGTGACCATGGACGACTGGGAATGGGTAAAGGACGAAGGAGACCAGAGCTTGGTTTGTTGGATGTCTTGTTTTGAGCACAAATGGAGCAGGCAGAGATGAACGAACGGGTATCCGCATCCATGGTAGGCCACCAGAACCGACGACGAAGAAAGGCTAGAGTCCGGTTCATGCCGGGATGGCAAGTTAGACGGGAGGCGTGAGCCCACATGAGAACCTGAGAACGGACAGCATCAGGGACATAAAGACGGTTAGGGGGACCATTACCAGGGTCTGCTTGGTGGTTCTGAGCCTGCTTCACCAGAGACTCAATCTCCCATGTAACAGCCGCTACCACACAGGTTGGTGGCAGTATAGGTTCCGGGTCAGAACTGGGCTCCTCCAAGAATTGCCGTGAAAGGGCATCAGGCTTAGTGTTGCGGGAACCTGGGCGGTAGGTTAGTGTAAAGTTAAATCTGCCAAAATACAATGTCCATCTCGCTTGTCTGGAATTCAAACGTTTTGCTGATTGAATGTATGAAAGATTTTTGTGATCTGTCCATACCACAAACTGTTGTTCTGCCCCTTCCAGCCAATGTCGCCACTCCTCTAGGGCCAACTTCACCGCAAGCAGTTCTCGATTGCCAATGTCATAGTTTCTCTCTGCGGGAGATAATCTACGGGAAAAAAAAGCACATGGGTGAATCTTGTTATCTGTAGCGGCTCTTTGTGATAATACTGCTCCTACTCCAATATCTGAGGCATCCACTTCTACAATAAATTGCCGGGCAGGGTCAGGCTGGACCAGAATGGGAGCAGTGGCAAAACAACGCTTGAGTTCTTTGAATGCCGTTTCCGCCTCAGAGGTCCAACAGAAGGGGAGCAGTGTTGAGGTGAGAGCAGTAAGAGGAGCAACGAGGCGACTGTAATTCTTAATGAACCTCCTGTAGAAGTTGGCAAACCCCAGGAAACGTTGCAGCAATTTGCGGTTGGTGGGTGTTGGCCATTCAGTCACTGCAGAAACCTTTGCCTGATCCATTTGCACCTCTCCCTGTGCAACAATGTAGCCAAGAAAAGAGATTTTAGGGACGTTAAATTGACATTTCTCTGCCTTAACAAACAACTTGTTCTCCAGTAGACGCTGAAGGACCAACCGTACATGCTGCTTGTGCTCAGAGGGTGTCTTGGAGAATATCAGGATGTCGTCTAAATACACGAAAACAAACCTGTTTAGCATATCTCGAAGGACATCATTCACGAGGGCCTGAAACACAGCTGGGGCATTGGTCAAACCAAAAGGCATTACCAGGTACTCAAAATGCCCCAGCGGAGTGTTGAATCCTGTCTTCCATTCATCACCCTCCCGGATGCGCACCAAATGATAAGCATTGCGCAGGTCCAATTTGGTAAAAACAGTGGCTCCATGGAGAGTGGAGAAAGCAGAATTGATTAAGGGCAATGGGTATTTGTTTTTAACAGTTATATTGTTTAGCCCACGAAAGTCTATACAAGGTCTAAGGGTTCCATCTTTTTTACCCACAAAGAAAAAACCAGCACCCACCGGAGAGGAAGATGGACGAATGATTCCTGAAGCAAGGGAATCCTGAATATACTTTTCCATGGCCTCATGTTCCGGTCGGGAGAGGTGGAAAAGACGGCTGTTGGGGAGAGGGGCTCCAGGTTGTAGGTCAATAGCACAGTCGTACGGACGATGTGGTGGTAGAGACAGTGCATTATGTTTACTGAAGACTGGTGCAAGGTCATGAAACTCTTCAGGAACTCCAGAAAGGTCAGGAGGCTCAGGCAGGATACGGGGTTCGGTGAAGGCTGGGACAAGGGCAGAGTGCAGACAATTAGTATGACAAAACGTGCTCCATGAGGTGATACTCCCTTTAGACCAATCTATCTGAGGATTGTGCAATTTAAGCCAGGGGATTCCGAGAACCAGAGGGGTTTGAGGACAGTCCATGATGTGTAATTGGATTCTCTCTTGGTGATTTCCAGATAACCTGAGCATAATGGGTACAGTCTGGTGGGTCACCTTTGCTAGCAATAACCCGTTTAAGGCTTTAGCATCTACGGAGGTGTCTAAAACCCTGGTCTCTATTGCCAATTGTTGGACTATAGAACGATCAATGAAACTCTCATCAGCTCCTGAATCAACAAGTGCAGAAAGGGATAATGACTGTAATTGCCACAGGAGGGAGGCACTGAGCTGAATACGGTAGGGAGATAAACTAGCTGTGTGGCTCACCAAGATCTCTCCCACTACTGGTGAGCCACCTCTTTTACTGGACGTGTGGGGCAGGTGGCAATGAAATGGCCAGACTGGCCACAATAGAGACAGGCTTTGGAGGCAAGGCGACGGGTTCGCTCCTCAGGTGTTAACTGGGCTCTACCTAACTGCATAGGCTCTGGTTCGACTCTTAGAGTTTGGGGTTGTTCGGGAGCTCTAGTTAGAGAGCGGCCAGGCATTGCAGAAGTGACGTTTTGGAGTTTAGAACCCCTCTCCCGACGGCGCTCTCTGAGTCGATTGTCGATCTTAATAGCCAGCGAAATCAGTTCATCAAGGGATTCTGGTTCGTCCCTGGAAACAAGTTCATCCTTAATAATGTCATTCAGGGCATTCTGAAACGCCCCCTGCAGAGCCTCATCGTTCCATCCACTCACTGCCGCCAGGGTACGAAAATCCACTGATAGTTCAGCCACACTGCGAGGGCCCTGCCGGAGAGAGAGCAGACGTTTAGCAGCATCTTTTCCTCGGACCGGGTGATCGAAGACCTTCTGCATCTCCGTGATGAAGGCCTTGTATGAAAAACACACTGCTGACTGGCTTTCCCACACGGCTGAACTCCAATCACGTGCAGTTCCTGACATGGAGTTAATCAAATAAGCTATACGGGAGCGATCGGTGGCATAAGAGAGGGGCTGTTGTTCAAACACTAAAGAACATTGAGTCAAAAAGGCTCTGCATGAGCCAAGATCGCCATTGTAACGTTCAGGTGCAGGCACGAAGGGCTCACGACCCACATGAGTAGGGTTAAGATCCAGGTTAACTGTAGCAGGAGGTGGAGGCTGAGGGGGCGTGGCCAGCACTGGTGGAGTAATGACCATCTGGGTGAGGTGATCTGTGAGGGTGGCCACTTGACCAGTGAGCAGACTGATCTGTTTTAACATAGATTCGTTGTTTTCAGAGAGAGCTCTTAAAACCTGCTCGTGTTGTCCCAAAAGACTGCCCTGGCTCGATAGAGCAGTCTGAACAACTAAAAAATCCAAGGGCTCTCGGGGGTCTGTGTCTGCTGGGTTCATCTCAGGGCCAGATCTTACTGTTGGGCAGGGCTAAGAGTTTGAGAACCCAAAATGCAGAACACAGAGTCAGAGGCAGGAAGCGGGTGCAAAAGGGAGTTTAATGATCAACAGGACTGTATGAAGATCCAGAAGTTCGGGGGAGGGTCAAGGGCTGAGTCGAGCTGGGGCGTTTGAGGTTGCTGGGGTGAAGAGTTGTCGGAGGAGTCCAGAAAGATGCAGGAGTGGGATGGAGGCAGGAGTTGAGCGCCGGGAGACTGTCAATGAAGGAGAACAATGTTAGAATGATAAATACGGAACAATGGGAATCAATTTTCTAATAAGCAGCAAGACCACAACTGACTGCGTAAACAGAGTCTAAGATCTGGCAGAGTGGTGGAGTTGAAGCCCAGTATTTGTAGCAGTGTTGATTGGAGATGAAGAGCAGCTGCAGCCCAACTCCTGCACACCAGAGTCCACTCCTGCAATCAAGAACAAACACACACTGCAGGCCAGGATTAAGCAGTGGTCATGACACTGCTGCTTTTGTTCTATTGAGAAAATGCAACAAGACAAGGTCTAATGCAGTTGGTTCCTTCTGATTTCAGTGAGCCTTTTCTCCAACCTGAACCTCGTAGGGCTGTCACAAGTTACCAGATTATCTTATTGTCACATCTTTGCAGGTTAACTTTCTTTCAATTGCTGCGTCTTCTTGTTCAAAATAGAACTGAGGACACCTGCCTTGGGAGGTTTTCCAGGCACACCTAACTGGGAGGAGACCCCGGGGTAGACTCAGAGTTCGCTCAAGGGATTTTAAATCCCGTCTAGCCTGGGAACACCTCGGATATCCCCCAGGATTTCACTGCGCATGCTGCCACCGCGACCCAACCTTGGATTTATTTTTGTTTTATTTAACTTCTTGCTAGTTTGGCTTAATTTCTCTTGTTAACCGTTTTTGCACCAAAACACCAAGACAAATTCCTTGTATGTGTAAATGTACTTGGCAATAAAACCCCATTCTGATTCTCATAAGCGGAAAAAGATGGCTAGGTGGAAAACTGAGGATATGAAGTTTCCTCCAGCTTTGGTCATTTTGGACACCATCGATCATTAAAACAACAAAGATTGTATTGTTTTGAAACCTGGTATCTCGTAGTATCCAGGTGCAGTGCCAACCGTTCTACCCCGTGATGTTAACGTACCCTCTAGCTCGGTTTCCAAGTCAAGATGTAAATCAGAAGAATACTTGTGTGGAGGGGTTATTGCATAATTTTGGATCCCTACATAATGGAACTAAATAAAAAAAAAACACATGAACACAGCAATTGCACAGTATTAGTCTCCAGCTACTGAGAAAAAAACAAATGTTCCCATAATGACTCTCAATGACTGTGAGTAAAAGAGTGTAAATAATATTACAGTGGGGAACATAACAGAAGCACCATATGGTCGTTTAATGTGCAGTACATCCGTCTGCTTCCAGGGTGAAATCTGAACCATACATCAGAAGGACAGCTGATAACCTCCTTTAGTCAAGTATACATCCAGCTGTAGCCACTCTCAGAACTCCTTGTGAATATGACATGAAGGAGTGTTGTAAGACGTCACAGGAGAAACTGTAGGAAAGACAAACAACAAAACTGTGACTAAGAATCCAATACAAATCCAACATAAAGACCCATCTCAGATTGTTAATAACCAATAAGAAATAGTCTGTTTATGTATGCATGTGATCTCAGAATAAATACTAATGCAGTCTCAAGACTCTGTGGACCATGAGGGGAGTCAATGAGCAGCCATCAGACGAGTATTTATGATTATGTCCTCTAAATTGGATTTGTTCAGAAAGAAGGATGACTTGCACTTACAAGGACTCTAATTATGTTTCATGAAGCCAGTCACCACAACATCAGTGGGAATGTACTCTCTTTGGTACATTAAACATTCTGCTTCACTGTGAATTATGCATATCGTATAAATGTTCAAGTGGATTAAGTGCCAAGATGAACTCAAATGAAATGAAGACAAACATGCTGTGTGGAGTCGAACACTTGTCACCTCGGCCTCACATGTACAAACAAATTCAGCCTTCATAACATCCTGACACATAATATTAACTGGGGTGAAAATTCGTTTTTAATGACACTGAAAACTTTTTTTTTTTCCAGTCTAAATCATCCTTACATAAAAGTTAACGATGCTTAATTTTTCATGATGTTTTGATTTAAATGGATTAATTTTAAGATAGCATTTATATGGTTTATTTAAGTAGCAAAGAGCTGAAGTAAAATTTGTTTTTGTGTCAGATGTATAAGTGTTATTTTCTATTTTTGTTTGAGTAACTTTTAAAGAATATTAATTAAACAAAGATTGGCTATTTTCAATAAAAAAGTTGAAAAAAATAAAACTAGTAAAAAAGTAGTTTTATTGAACCATAAAAAGTTCAAACCAGAATACATAGTGCACATTTTTTAGACAAACATTGGAGTTTGATCTCTCTGAAATATTGGAGAGAAAAAAAAATCAAAACATGTACTACAGTACTACTCAACGACCCCTGTGCACAATGTTCGAGCCCATTTAATGTGAAAGACGAGTACCTCCTTTGCCAAGGCATTGACAGTCTGCTCACCACTCCGGCCTAAGTGCAAACTCTCTGCAGGAAAAGAACAAGGTCATCATGACTCTTGGCAAAACTTTTTTTTCTGTCACTAGTGAATTTCATTAACATGTGAAATAACGGCTTTAAGTGAACTTCCCATTAGACTGTTCAGTGGTGCAACCAACGGATCACAGAGAAGTACATACATGTGAGTGTCAGTGAAAAGAAAGCATTACTGAGGGTGCAGGAGAAACTTTGTAAAGACACTTCAGTCTTTTTTATATTATGTGAGTTTTTCACAAACGTTCACTCAGAAATTGGTTGTGAAGTGTTGATCTGTCATTTTGTATGGATACTTTGGATCACCAATGAGTACTTTACTCCTGTCCATCACAATAACCATAATTATTTTGCAAATATCAGCTGATTCCATGACAACGGCAAACAGTAGCGTAACTTTATTAAAGGATCAACTTGTTACTCTCACACGTACCGTCAAAAACGAGTACTGTGTTTCGTTTTCTTTGCCAACAGTATGCTAACTTTGACTTACCAATTCTTGTGTTCAAATTAAAAAAAAATTAAGACCCAGCAGGAAGATTACTCATTCTCGGACTTGAGTGAAAACTTGTTTCCCCCTGATACTTTGGAGTTTAGCGTGGTTAGGGGCATCACACTTCAATTTGTTCAACACCCTGATGTTTCTGACAAAATCACCTGGTGTCAGATTGGCACCAGAATCTTTTTTTAGCTGGCTATAACAAGTGATGATATGAGAACAGATGAGACACAGTGTGAGGGCCATGACACTGCGGAGTCAATATGAGTGTCTTAATAAACTCCAAGTTCAATGTCCCAACCTCAAAAACCCATGAACCTTGTTAAAAAATGTCCAGCTGAGCTCCGGAGACAAGTAGCTTATGTCTCACTTCATACTTTTCTATCACCTGGAGAGCCTCTCTGTCGCACTTTGACAGAACACCCTCACAGTAAGGCCACTTACAGGAAGCCTTCATAGTCTGAACACTGCACAATCCTCTCAGTGACACTTTTATGGACAACTTGCTTTTACGTAAACAGACAGCATGTTCACTTGTTGTGTTCTGAACATTTTCATTGCCCGTGCTGTTTCATAATCAAAGCTGGATTTCACTGAGAATTGGGCTATAAAAAGAAACATACATTTTTAAACCGAACCTCTACCTCTCAGCTGTCTTACCAGGTTAGCCTGCCGACTCAAAATCAATAAATAATGCTTTGTTTTAAAACATTCCACATTCATTTCAGGGCACATTTTTTGTAAATTTTAGTACACACTGTAAAAATGGATTCCCTTACTGACACTTATGGAGGTAATATCCTTAATACTAAGTGTTCTAGTGGAGGCCTCTTGTCTTTGATGGGCGCTAAGTATTCTGACACAATTACACTAAACAATGCACCATTCAAGTTGGCATGGTGTGATCTTATTTCTTCTCCTAATCGATCCCTGTGCCCCTTCAGACTGAGAAAGGTTGTTCATTTACTTGGACTAATTGCTTTGACCGGGCTTGGACCTGCTATGCGGTTATAATAGGATTTTAAAAGCGCCTTCCTCTCAGGGATTATAAGGTTGGTTGGTGTAACTCACTGCCTCCAGTATATGCTCTTCCTTAAGTCTGTTTTTCGTTTAAAGAGGTCAGAGTACCCGGGTGGAGACAGGTCTCTCACACACGGTGGATTTAAACGTTACCCTCTATGAGAGTGATAATGCAGAAATGTCTCCTTCATTCCTCTAAATCTGTGGTACTACGTTGACTTATATTACACATCATGTATGACTTCCTGATTCAAAAGATGTATCTTTATGAAGCCTCAACAGGCTTCATGGCAGATCACAATGATTTGTGCAATTTGCAAAAGTGGGAAGGTGGAAAGGGGGACAACATCAGGTCATATTGTAATTTTTTCCACCAAATCCACTTTCTTTGTAAAGTTTGCTTGTGATTAAAGTGGCTACAAAGACTCACTTACTGCACACTATCCAAGCTGAGCCTCGGAGCACGCAATAATCTTGTCAAAGAAATCCAATTAAAAGCATCTGGCTCCTGAGGAAACAGGGGAGACTGGTACCTTTTAAAAAGCCATTTCTTTGAGCCACAGGCTATCAGGGGCTACCGGAGCTCTGCTCCCAATCATCTCAACGAGTCAGGGTTCCCTTTTCTAACAACGTGTGCGTGCGTGTATTAAAGAACATGCATAATATTTGATATCTGCCGCTCTCAAGTCGGACCTGATACAAATACTGGCCGAAATGTTTATTTAAAGACGTGATCAATTGAATAAATAATGTTAACCTTCTTAATTCAGTCGATTTTTACAGGGTATTTAATCTCATTACTCAAGGTAAATCTTAATGAAATAATGTGAAACTTTCAATCACGTAGATGTCACAGCTAAGCACTTAACCCAAACAATACTCACACACCAACTCACCTCCTCCCCAACCCTTCCCTTACTGTGGTGTGTCAACATGTTGGTAGGACCGCTCTCCCCGCAGCCCACTTTCAAGTATTTTAGGCCAAACTACGTATTTTCTCTGGTTCAGAAAGTCTGTTTGTTCTCCTGCAATTGTTCTCTTGTGACAACACTCTGCCATTAAGCCTGTAGAACACTTTCTGTGAGTGGGGCGGGACTGTCTCTCTTTCCCCAAGTGGTGGCACAACTAATGGTTGGACAGGGAGGAGTGGAAAAACACGTTTGAGTGTCTGAGCGACACAAAAACCTGCCTTCAGCGTGAACACAGAGCTGATCTGTATACTACCATTAAATAACTGATAACTGAATCAACGTTTAGGTGGGGAAATGTGACCAATGATCATTGACATGAAGCTATCAAAGAAAGTGGAGTTAGGTGAAGAAAAGCCCAGGTTTTACACTGGCTCACCTTTAAACTACTGAAACACTATTGTCATTACTACAAAAGGAAGGGGCCGTACTGAGTGAGCGTTTATTCGTTAATTCATGTTTCAGGTCATGTTTTTGCTGCTATGATGGTTTCAAGAAAAAACGCACTCAGAAAAAGACGTGCATTTTCTGTCTCATGAATAACATTGATCGTTAAGACGTTCAATTATCGATTAAGAACATTGACAGAAACGTTATCGTCATTCCATTACTCATGAATCAAATCAGATCGACAATCAGGGCTGGGAAACTTTGAGCGTCTCACGATTGGATTAATAATTATTTTTGGATTAAATACGATTTCGGATTCATGATTCAAAGTCTATTTTTGAATGAGTGCATACTTCAGGATTTACTTCAGTCATCTGTGAGAGTGGCTGAATTTATTGCAGCTCCATTTGGCATTCTACCGAGTTAATGAGCTAGCCTTAACACTTAGCAGGGAGAGTGATGTTATGAATCTATTTAAAATCTCAGAAGATAAAAATCTTGATTCTGACAACGCATGAGTAGTATGGCACTCTGGACACAGGTTAGCATTTTACACGATCCTGTTTAAATGTCTATGATTAAACAAAATGGAAGCCCTTTTGCAGACAGTATGCTAGGATGTGTTCTTTGTCATCACATTGTTTGATATTTTATGTCTCTGTTACGAAGGTCCTGACGGGCCACTTGTACTTTGGAGTTCTGAGGGTTATATATCATCGATTAATAATAACCAGAGTAAAGTGCTTGCTGGCAAAATAAAAAAATTGAATTTTGAATTACAGATTCTGTCTGTCGGCCCCAAACTCCACTTCTAAGGAATATGTTCTCTTCTTCTTGGAGACTTTTATTACTTATTCCAGAAATGTGTGAAGTTGCTACAGCAGACTATTAGGTTTTTCAACGTGCAAAAATCACACCTAAAGTAAACCTGATAGCCCGTCATACTCCATAACAAGCATTAATCCAGAATATATATATGAAACAGTGTCAAGTTGTTTTATCTGCATGGAAAAGGCCAAGTCTTGCACAAGGATACGTAATAATAATGCATGTAGTTTAAGGCTGTAATATTCCTAAACATGAGTGACCATCTTTTAACAACACCTTAGAATGAGAGGGAGGAGGACAAAGAAAAAGAGAAGAGTGGAGGAGACCCATCACCTGAATGCCTGAAGGGTTTGCAGTAATTGAGGCTGAAACACAATCAGGGTGAAGCCGGGTGTCAGGGTGTCACAGGAGGCAGCTAATTGGGGGCAACCTCTTGTACATCCGAAGTGATTAAGAGGGAGATGGCATTAGAGGGTTTGGATTGAGTTTAATTGGGTGTGTTGAATAATTTTCTAACTTTTGAGGTTTCCTTTCATTCGTGTGATCTCTGCATTTTTCTGGTTATCTCAGAATAACGGGGCTAATTCTTCTGATCGTCTCTGAGGAAAGAGGAAGGGTAGGTGATGCAACAAGGATGTCCATAATTGGCCGCAAATCAAAGCACCTCTTTTAGATTTGCACCTGTTTTTTGTTTTTTTTATTAGCAGCGTCTGTGATGTCTCCCTCTTTGAAGATAAGCCTTTTTTTCCTCCCATTTGGAGCATCGAGTTGTAACTGGATTTGTGATAAACCGGATGAAAACAAAAAACCTTCGTCTTATTTGCCGATTGCACATTAACATAATGGACAAAAGATCTGAGGAACATGATTAACGCTACCTTTTGTTTACTCTGGTCTCAAACATGTTTTCATTTGTAATAGAGTTTAGTATAACTACAAGTGGCAGAAAAATCACAAGAGCAGGGAGCACAGTCATGTACAGAAGTGGTGTTTGTATTTCAGAAAGCTTTCTCAGCCCCACCAGTGACGTTTTATTATCAACTGTGATTTCTCCCCGGTGTCTAGCTTTCAGTAAAAAGGCCTGTCTGAATTTGTTCTCCAGCTTGTATGGAGAATGAGGGGAAATGACTTCCAATGACGTGACGGTGTCTTCCTCCACAACTGTCAAACATGGAAAGAAAAAGCAATTCACAGGAAAGGGAAGATTCTCACACATTGCCTCAAAGAACTGAGAGACGGAGAGGATACGCTGGTTTCCATAGCAATTGTCGCTGCTGTCACATGGTTACCTAGAAACGAGTCCTGGGATGCTGTTCATTTCATTTGTTTACGTTTGGCTAGTCTCCAGCTGCCGTCCACGTAGATCAAAGCCGTGTCCTGACATATCATTTCACACAGATGAAGAGCTGTCTGTGGTATCGGAAATCTCCTCAGAGCTTGAAAGATGTGCTGTAAAAGACAAGAACTATGCAATGAATATGCAGAAAACAGCAGGTCATCTGCTGGTCAACAGGACCACACACAGACAACGTTAACCTTGGAGCTCCATTTGGGTGCGGAGGGATCAATGCCCCATGATTGTGGGACAGTTAAAGCAGTGCATCATGGGTCATACTTACGGAGTGAAGATTAAACGCAAAAGCCGACCTTCGAGTAATTTATGTAAACACGAACCAATCTTCAAAACCTCCATTTCACCTTTGGTAAGACACCAAATGCTCCATTTGTCTGAAGGCGAGAGCCATCTTATTTCAATAATCAAATTACTCGGAAGAGACGAAATCACTTAAAAAACCCCGGAGTCTTTAAATGAAGGATGCACCGACGCACATTGGTATCTGATGATATCAGAACCTGTTGACAGACTTCTGCATTAAATGTGACATGAACCCTTGTCAGCAGCAGAATCTGTTGTGTCATAACAATCTCAATCTGGAATCTAGCAGGCGTGTGCGATGAACTGGTATCAGCACGCATTCTGCCAAGACTTGGATTGTGGCCATCTCGTCATCACTGGTTTGAGTACACACATTTGGTTATAGAGCACACACAAGGCAGCACTGATTGCTCATCCACTTAGCTGGTGGGTAAATAAAAGTAAGACAAAATATAGATTTGTAATAAGTCCGATAGTCCAAAAATAATCAAGGCATTCTATTTCCACCAAATCTTTCGCAATAAAAGTCCACACTTTTATAAGCTTTTGAGGTGATTTTATTGTGATAGTCATATCAGGAAATATGGTGTTTTGAGCAGCAACTTGACACACTCACATTTAGTTCAAAGCTACAGAGACCTAAATGCTCAGTGACTTTTAAAACATCTTTCTCTGATGTCATGCATAGAGAGGAGTCCGTCCAGCAGGTTTGTTTAAGGGGGAGAAGGGGGTCTCTGTTTGTGAACTTGTGTTCATATGCTCAATTAATGTTAATACGGAAAAAGCTCATTAAGTAATCTGATATGAGTCTAAGGTCACATCGCCCACCTCTAACCTTACTTCTGACTCAGAGAAGAGGCTTTTTATTGGGCAATGGAAGTCACCTGTTGGACATTCTCTGATCTGTTGTTTTTTTTTTTGTGGTCACACATTAAGGGAGTCCGACAAAATAAGTCATGAAAAGATATTGTCTTTCTGTTCTGTTTAAGCCATTAGTTTGTCGAGCTGTTTGAAAGTAAAATGTGTGTTTACGCTGCGAAGTTTTGATCTCATTTTTGTTTAACTGGAATCTTGATACAAGACAAAGTTTTGTTTGACAGACGCAGAATGGTCAGAGAGAGAGAGAGAGAGAGAGAGAGAGAGAGAGAGAGAGAGAGAGAGAGAGACTGCTGAGGTGACTTGGAGCAGCTTATGTTACATTAAACATGAGATGTAGCACTACAATCAATACACCCAAGGAGACATGTAACAGTGCATGAAGAGCCTGTATCAAATGCTGCTACCACTACTTAAACGACGAGTAGCGAGGGGAGATTGTTTTTCATCCAGACAGGATCTTAGATGGCAATCGAATAAAGATGAAAAAAGAAAAACCTGATTTTTTTTAATATATGCAGAGCATTTGGAAGTGTCTGGCAGTTATGTTTGAGCATGAAACCGAACCACAAGTGTGATGTTGAATCATGTCTAAATGAGTGGGCCTTCTTATCTGATGCATTAACTTTCATCAACGTAAGCCATCTCAGTCTAAGGAGTCTTATTGTGTGGAGTCAAGTCTTGACCATTTCCTCGACAGAATCTATATCCTCAATATTGCCACATGGCGGTTTTGTCCCGAGAGAGGAGTAAATATCATGTTTCTTAATCTTGGCTGCTTACTAATGTTTGCTTGCCTCTTGCTTGTTAACAGTCCAAAAGGCATGCGGTAGGAATTTCAAAATAAAGCTGAAGACGTAGATTTGATGTTGTGCATGAGTGAGTGTAAGAGTTTTAAAGTTTAACATGATTTGAAATACTTATTCAAACAATTAGTTTTCAAACTTTAGGAACAGGATCTCAATTAAAATGGAAATGAAAGATGTGCTTAGGACAAATGTTACTACCATCACCTCAGCGTCACAGATCTATTTCATATGAACGTCAGTATTACCGACAAACGCCGTCAGCGCCACATTACTATCAGAAGTTTTACTTCACGAGAGTACTAGAAAACTATGGAAATATTTCATTGTCATTTTGACACAATGTGATTTTTAATTATTTATTATTTAACTTGGAAAGGTGAAGTTTGCTGAAATTCATTTGAACTGAGGTGAAATCATACACAAGAAAACGTTTATTAACAGCCAGTCTACTGTCTTTGATTTTTGCACAATGCTTCAGAATATAAACTTTTGAAAAGCAATTAAATAAGGTGCAACCAAATGACATCAAACACCACATCTCATTGTAATATATCATATCATTGGATTAAACTCTTGATACACTATATCTGATGAAGACTAACAATGTTCTGAACTATGTCGTAATTATGAGCAACACATTTTGAATGTAAGGTGAAAATAATGATCCAACACATAATTTTTTTTATGTATGTCGTAGTGACAGAGGGAGAAAAAGAAGTATACTCAAATGACTTTGCATGTTAGTGTTTCAAGAGGCTTTGAGCTCATCTGCCTAATGAGAAAACTGACTTGATTACCCCTCTACCCCTGTGACTGCCAAAGAGCAAACCCTCTCTTCTAATCAGGGATAACTGCAATTATGCTTCTCTACAGGGGAGTCAAACATCATTTCACAAACGAACGGGAATCTCACTCACTATTTAACTCTACTTTTTTGATTGAATGATCAGCGTCAAGTCACAAAAAGTCTTTGTGGTCCCACTTCTGCCATCTTAAAATCTATAAATCGTTTCACCCCTTGGTCAAAAACAAGGCTTGCGTGTTGTATTGGTCGATTTGAACAAACCAAAGACTTCTCTGTCTTCATCCTGTTTTCCCATCTCAAGCCACTCGCCGATAACCTGTGTCAGAGTGCCCTCTGCTGTTCTGGTAAAAACATTGCAACATGAACAGAATCCTTTGTTTTACAATTTATGTTAAGTTTCTCATTTCTCTGTAGGAGTGACTTAAAAACACTCATACAAAGCCAGTATTACATAAATATGCTGCTTCATAAAGCACAGTATCTGCAGAGGTAAGACTCAGGATATTGAAAAATGCCCAGTCGATATATTAAAAGAAAACTCAAACTCATGAAGCAAGTTCAATCAAACACTAAAACTTGACTACGAAAAGGGAATTCAATAGTCTCATGCCACATCATCAAGTGCAGCTCAAAACAGTTTGTCTTCCTGTATTATGCTGTTGCATAACCATCTAAAATAGTGTTTCTAATGCTACACTCACTGACAGTTCTTTATGATTAATTTTCTAAATGTGCAGTCTGTCTTCAGAAGAATAGTAAATTACATCTTAAGAATTAATATAAACAACTCAGTTCACTGACATTGCTCAGATAGATCTCACATGGGAAATCCTACAATTAATATGTTGTTGAAGAAGCTTTTACACCCTTATCAACTATAAGACCTTATTTTCAACAGAGGTTTGAGTCTCCTTAGAGACCGTCAAAAATTGCCGTCGCCGACTATATTTCAAGTCGTCTAGGCGGGGTATTGGGTAAAGTTTTCAACTAGCAATAATCGCGCCTCGGATAAACCTCATAGGCTACGATACTGCCACTGCGCAAAGCTGACGATAAACTGGCAACGTTGAGGGTCTATACGACGCAACGACACGTCTGTGTCACGGTTCGCCGTGGGTGTGCTTTTATTTGCAAATTAAATATTTTATATAATAACGCAGACAGACAAGTTACGTTTTTCACCACACTGGACCCTCCAAAAACCCTGTAAATTGTCATAAAGTTCTAGAAAGTGAGCAAAGTGAACTGTGAGCATTTTTTTTGAAAAAAATAGACGCGCCTCCTGAAATTTCAAAAGTAACTACGCGGCTGTAATTGTTTTGTTTTTTTGCTGTGAATGCGTGGTCCGCTCATGTATAAACGTCGATGGTTAATAATCCATCTATATACAAACTATACAACATTAAAAGCTTACCAACAACGTTAAAGTAATACACAAAATCTTAAAGAAGCTGTAAGCGGAAATGACGTACACGTTCCTGTGCGTCTGTGTTGGTGCTCCTCGATTTATCCGACTCCCGTGCATAACACTTGATAACCGTGCCGTGTAGAAATGTAATTAAATTCACATCACAATGAAATATACCAATACATAATAAAGCTAACTGCTTCTTCATATAAAACCAACGTTGAGACTAATAATAACAAATAAATAAAACCCAGCCACAATATGGCCTAACATCTGGGCACAAAAAGGAAACTAAAAAGCATGACCTTTCTACAATGCCTTTGGAGTACGACAGCGTGATCTTTAGAGAATAATTAATATACGGTTATCAACAAAAACGACATTAATATCAACTGAGTGAGAGTTGTAAATGATAATGGAACTGCACCAATGTACGTATGACCGCTAACTTCCCCAAAACTAACAGCTAAAATCATCTTAATTAAATAGCTTTAACTGTAAATGCCTTGAATAAGCAGACTGTCTGTTGACACTCATGCACTTTGTAATATCTGCGTACTAATATGTACCGTTTGGGAAGTACTCTAGGTGATGAAGCACTTCAGTTTATCGTATATCCATATTTCGTCAGAATATTATTTTACAACGGTTTGAGTCTCCTTAGAGACCGTCAAAAATTGCCGTCGCCGACTATATTTCAAGTCGTCTAGGCGGGGTATTGGGTAAAGTTTTCAACTAGCAATAATCGCGCCTCGGATAAACCTCATAGGCTACGATACTGCCACTGCGCAAAGCTAACGTAACAATCGTCAGATCAGGGATAATGAGTGTGATGCATACGACTTTAAGTTACGGTTTCCAAAGTTTCCACCCTAAAACAATCACTATCAACCGAGGAGCAAACGCTACTCCACGTTCACTTTTAAATGAATGATGTGAAGTAGTGTGCCTGTTTAAAGTTTAATTTTGAAAAAAGGAAAACCATGGCTGTGCCGCAATGCATTTCGGGATATACTATATGGCACTGGCTCTGTTTGAAACCCTAAGAGAAAACAGTTTACAGTTTTTGCCTCTTTTAAAGACATAACGTTTAGGCAGCATGTCATGTTATTTCATTCAGAAGTACGAGGTATACATACAGACTAAAGAAATATGACTGTCAATCACTTTGCATGAAGATCGAAACTGAAAATTGTTTCGGAGTTGGGAGCTAGCCACACATAAGCTACACTCCGGAGTGCGGATATCGATTTTCAAATTAAATATCTGTAAATAACTCATCAATTTAGGCTTTTGAGCTCAAGAAAGTATAAAGTACTACTAAAAACCCGAAATACCCATCACTGGACGTCGTCGCACCAACTACCCTCGACGACCACAAGGTGTCAGTGTGGACAAGGATTAAACTGCCTTACCCTTGAGTCTTTTTTCCCTGTTTTATTCTGCTTCCAGGACTTCGTATTGAATGTTGTGCATTTTTACCTCGTAGTTGCTCATTTTAAATTAAAAACAATAAAGTAAAAAGAAAGCTTCAAATGCTGTTTTATTTATTTCATTACACTTGAATGCCTGTCTTTATGTATACTGGGAGGAGTGGGTGAGCAGCCTGCATCATATCAAGGTGCTTCGGTAGGCTACTCATGCCTGTTTAAATGCATTATGTAAATCCTACACGCAGACCCAAAACACACAGGCCTACAGGTAGGCTACATAAACGGTTTTTTTTTTCTTTCTTCAAATTGACTAGGTGTGTTTTAAAAACAACCCTAAAGTCTTCAACAAATAAGCAAATGAGTGACGTCACATGAACTCGCACATTTTTCACCGTCTAAAGC
This sequence comes from Symphodus melops, assembly GCF_947650265.1. Lineage (NCBI taxonomy): Eukaryota > Metazoa > Chordata > Actinopteri > Labriformes > Labridae > Symphodus > Symphodus melops. Next base: position 22,265,658 of record NC_136696.1, on the reverse strand, counting down.
AGGAATAGGAGGAATACATTTATTTGAATATATAGTCCGATACATGTTAGGACTATAAATATGTTGCATGCCAAAACGTGAGCCTGAGCAAGTACGACGAGATGTGACAGTACTCACCTGCTGTCTGTTGCGGCCTCCAAGAAAAGTAGAAAAAGCAGGCTCCGACTTTTAAAAGTGGAAATACTGGAAGTGTTTCGTGTCCTATATCCAAAACAAACCGGCAGCACCTATGCATTAAAAGTAACACCCACGTGGTCCGTACCAGATAAGAAGATGCTCTATATTAGTGTGACACATAAATATGGTCGGGCAGGAAATAGATTAGACGATTTTTTTTCTTAGTGTTTACTTGTTATAATGATTGCTTGGTAATGGATTATCATGCCTTTCATAGTGTTGCCTAAAACGTTATTCATGCTATGGAAGCACAACATTTTTAATACTATATTGACAATATCCCTTGTGAATGTGAGATATTTGCAAATGATTATTTTTTATATTGCTCACATTTCCTCTAATATTTCTTTTTAACACTTAAAAAAAAGAGTGGCATTGGGCTTTGAAGATACATGAGACTAATGTAAAATAAAGCTCAAACGAAGATTGTAAAGCACGTTTAAGTATTTGCCAGAGAACAGAGGGCCTACAGAGCTATATCAACCCGAAACAGCATGCACAGATTTTGATTTTAAGACAACATTTTCCGCACATATTTTTCATCAGATTTAGATTAAGGGATTAACTGTCACCCTAACGTTTTAGTTCTATGGATAGCCTATCGTAGAGGGCAGATATAAAAACTCGAAATGCTAAGAAGGGCTAGACAGTTTATTAATTTAAAAATAGAAAACTAGATTTATCAGCTCAAAAATCCTCAAGTAAGCCATTGGGAGAAAGGTTGCCAAAACTAGAAATGTCTGCATTTTTGATCAGGTCAAAATCCCAGGCTAATGGTATTATGCAAACTGTGTGTCTGCAGCATGTCACAAACTGTAATTTCACTAGGTGGATATTAAGAAGCTCTTTCATTTGTTGTGGAGCTTCACTGGGATAATGCAGGTGCTTTTGGGTGCTCAGCAGATAAGCATTGGCGGGCCAGGTGTTAAAGCTGCCTGGGCTGACACATTAGACAGGGATTTTCTCATGCCAGAATGTCAGGCCAATGAGGTTCATAGAGGTACGTCTGGATCACTGTCAGGGACAGGTAAGTATGCAGATAAGGGGATTACACCATGTTTGGGCCAAGTAATCTCAAATGAATCCTGCCAGCCTCTTTTTCATTCTCACCTGGAAAGCCTTAATTTCTCTTCTTTCAACCCAAGAAACACATTACATGAACGCGGTTCAATTCACAAGATGATCCTTTTAACCTGGCTTAAGAAGCATTAGTGGACACATTGGTTTATGGTCATTTAACAACTGTGACAGCATTAATCTCCTCAAATTCTCAAAGAAACCTGATTACTTGTTTGTATTGGAAGTTTGTCCTTTATCACCGGCGTTGCTCAGTGATGCGTTGTGGGCTTTTATAATTACATGGGCCTTGGTTCAAATGACATCTGGTTTAGTGGTCCCTCATAGCAAGGCTTAGTCTTGACCTGTTGAACAGACAGGACTCTGTGAGAGGAGTCGAACCCTCGTTTGGCCGTCGCTTTTCTCTGCTGGTAGACAGTGAGATGAAAATAGAGTGTAACAGATGGCTTAGCTGTTTCTGTCATTCAGCACAGACTGCTGGGCAGCCCACATAATACCATGCCATCCCAAAGGGGCTCGGTGGGCAGCCTATAGTTCTCAACATGCTGAGAGTTATTTTCCCCCTGAAGCATCAATCACACATCTCAAAAAAAAGAGAAGGAGAAAAATCAATGCCCACAATCAAAATCGGGTCACGTTTAACCTACACCATGCGGAGCAGCTCATAGTGAGTAAAGTAGAACTGTTTTGGTTTGGAGAAATGTAAGCTTGTCGTGAAAGTCTGTAAACGATGTACGTATGTGCCAAAAAGGCTGATCCAGCTTAGACCACATAGTGCAGCTTTCTCCCTATAATCACACTTCTGCAGACCTTTTCCAAGACACACAACCCTCTTTGAATTACTGATGGTACTGACTCAACATGAGAATGATACTGTGCAGAGTTTGTGCGTGCACGCAAGCAAGCAGGTGTGTGTTGTTTGTAAAGAAAGATATTACCACACAATTAAAAGAGTGTTTTAAAATGTTTCAACCAGAGGTCTTCTTATGGGGACAGTTTTTGAAAATTACTAATTTATAGAAATAAAGATGAGCAAGTCCCACCTATAAGCTGGCATGCACTATGATGGCAGGTGTGACTAAACATTCAAAACACATGTTAAAACCTAGATGCACATCTGCATGTGAAAACAGAAATGTAAAAATGCATATGAAAGAGTAAATACCTAAACTTAACAAACACAACTATGGTTTCTCCCTTCTGCGATATTACATTCATATTCATGTACAGCTGTATGTTTTGGACTTGCCTATGATAATGAGGTTTTTGGAAGATGATTAGTGTTATCATTTACTTTAATAATTGTATATCAATATATTGGCTAATTATTTTTACCTTTTTTTATTTTACCTTTCCCTCTGATTGTATTTCAATTAAGTTTAATATCTAGATGTGTTTTTCACCTTGGGGTTTTTGAATGTTTGAACACACCTGACATCAGACAGAAAAATCCAAACAGTCACCTGAAGAAGATAAGCTTGATCTTGATAAACCTCCTTTTCTGGCAGCTGCTTCGAAATGACCTGCACCTATCATAATGTGTATACAACCACTCCTCTTTGTGTATTTGTTGACTTGCCATACACATGTATTTGGATGAAAGCAGGCCATGCTGTAATCTGAGCTACATCACATCATCCTTGTTAGGGACATTTATTGATGCTAAGAGTCCCTCTGTTCCATCTCAGAGAGGGGCCACCTGGACAATACAGGATGAGCTGAGCACAGTGTGATTAGATTGTGTTATGAGCAGAGAGGGAAAAACAATGACATTTTTCTTTAGGGGAGGGACAGCTCAGCCACCACGAGGAGACATCTGATAAGAGAAGACAAATGTCCCTCTTGGTGCCTTTTATTTTCTCTCCAAACTTCAAGGTCAGACACAGTATTTCAGCTGCACGCCTTACAGCGACAGAAATGGACACAATATCGTTCTTCACTGTTTTATATACGTTCGACCAGCATCTCTAATAATCAATCTTCATAGTCAGATATTATGACTTTCTTCCACTTTGAAACACACATGCAGACACACATACATATATGCTTGCAGATTGTTCACACCAACCCCCACACTGATGCCACCCCGCTGTTCCTAGCTTGTGGTTATTCCCAGGCTGAGTCAGAATGGCACCATAAGCCTGTCTGTCCGTTTTATGCCAAACCTGATGTCTCCTTGTAGCACATGCCTTTGCAAAGGATCTGAGCCCTGCATACAGTAGCCATAGCCTTCTGGCTCACACATCTCTTCCTCCCTGCCTCCCTCAGTAATTACTTATAAGTCATATTGACAGCTGGAGGCACACTTAGCTAGGTCAGGAAGCCATTCAAATCAAAGTGTTCCTAACGCTTTAAATAACCTTCCCTCTACCTCCCTGTGAGTCTTTCTTCACACCTTTATCATTCACCACCATGACAGTTTCCTGTGTCTGTGAACTGCTCCATCTGTTATCTCTGCATCTTTAGGTTTGCCACCACAGTATATCTGGCAACCTTCACCTGGTGATACTGCAAATAACAAGACTGATATATTCTGACAATACTGCTGCATAGCAAGGGCACAGACAAGGGTACAATAGTGAGAATGTGTAGAATAGTAAAACGATTTAGCATGCCTTGGTAGCCAAATGATAACAACATGCCAAAATATGATATAAGTGATTCAGCTGCAGCTGGTGACCTTTGTTGCAATCATATTAGATTTCCTCTCTGCCTCTTCACCGTCAAACAGTTCAATAGGTGAAAATGAAACCTAATGAAAATGGAAATCTCAGAAGAACAACATGAACATGTCTAGTTTCTTTTACCAAAAAGATGGTTGTATCCACAGAGCACGAGACAATAACTACATTTACATCCCCAGTGCTGACTTTGACTTAATGACCTATCTTTACCTAAACTAATGAGTCAGTGAAAGTGTTCAAATTGGGGCGTTACTCACACAGCAGCATATGATAAGCATAACTGCACCCCTCATAATCATTTTATACCATGATTAAAGATTAAGCATTGTGTCGTTGTTTGAGTGTCAGAGAGAAACAGCATCCTAACTGTGACCTTTAATTCTTAAATGCAATAAGTATATTTATATATTCTGATCTTTTGCAAAAGGAAGTGGTAACTTGTTGAGGAGGCTTTAATACTCTTCATTGTGCTCAGTAACTTGCTTATGATATAACTATACGTTTTTATGCACAATACCTAATAATACTGGAAGCTTACACTGCATGTAGGGAAATCATCATGATCTTGATCACAAAGAAAGAAGCAAGTCAGGCTTGTTTGCTTTCTGTACAACACGCTTAATTAACGTATTGTACAGTTTGATTATTATGCCACAATGTAAAAGATAACTAACTAAATGTTTTGTCCGACATGAATGGGAACAGGGTCTATTATTGTCAGTAAAACATGTTATTTAAGTATCCCTGTATATAAACACTTGACTACTGAGGTAAATGACAATAGTGTTGTAAGATTTAGTATCTGTTAAATGCATTGTCAACGTTTTTTTTTTTTTTTTTTACAGTTTTGTATAAGCAGTATAAGCACAAATTTGGATGGATATTACATGTGAATTTAATATATCTACACTGTTGGAAACCCCTTTTACGTACCAGTATATGTATAATTCGGCATGTGAGTATAAAGTGAATTGCTTATAAAACACAGTAATAGAGTTCTACCGCAACTGAATCGTCTTTATTATATGCATTTATCGTCATCTATCTTCCAGGCACAATAATGAGAGGCTGCTTTATAACGTAATACAGAATATATTTGTAAAGCTATAGTTATTGAGAATTATTGTGCAATAATAAATGCTTCCTTATAAGTGAGTTCAACTAATTCAAATGTGTTCTGTGCCATGTGTGTTAAACAATACAAGCTGCTACCAACAGAGGGCGCTCTTACCACATTGCAAACAGCTGCTGAACTCTGAACCTGACTTCTGATATGAACGCTTCATCATTATGGACAAATGGAATGCTGTGTCATAAATTAGATAGCAAAATATGCTGATAGTCAAACATTTACAGGCCTGACTAACTGAGGGACACACTGTATGACTAATAGTTCTGTTTGACAGCAGCATGATAACAGATCATCACTATTCAAGCAACATAAAGGCAAGCTGCAGGAAGGTTTAGGAGCATTGATCAAAATGTCATCACAGTCAGGCTATGTAGTAGAACAAAGTGAACTTCTATTCCACTTTAGTGAATTTAGAGAGCTTTGTCTTGGCCTTTGTTGGCCATCGACATCCCCTGGGCTAGCATGTTCCCAGACTCGGCAGCCTCATTACTCTTTAGACAAACAGGTTTAGACATATTGAACTCAGACCCAAAACAACCTGGCTCTCTCCCGACACTTTCCACTCTCGAGGCTCTATTTGTGATTGGGAAGTGATTGTCTCTCTCACTCTATCTCTCAGTGTCTGTTTGCCTGACACTTGTCTGGCTTGGCCTAGTTTCTCCTTGATCTCATCAGTCAATGTGAGGACCTGTGAAGGCCATCTCCCCCCTTCTTGCTCTGTGAATCTCTTCCAGGTCTGTGCCTGCGTCAGCAGTTTGGGACCTTCTTACACCCACACAGTCCCTGTCTTTGCTCCTGGACCCACTGGGCAAAAGCAGCACACTTCTCCCCAAACAGACAGCCTCATTTACATGCCCATAAATCACTCACAAAACTGACGCCCGGCCACACAACGTGACATGACACAGAGCCACACATATTCACTGTGCCAAATTGCAGTGTTCTGTGGTATTAGGCAAAAATAAACCATTCATATAACCTCTTGGGTGTGGATAGAGCCAATCAAGCTTGAGTAGTACTTACTCACATATGGCCCACATCTGAAACCAGAGCAACTTTTAGCCCCTCACAGCATTAATGTGTGAATACATTCCTCTCCAAAAAGATCTCAACATATGGCCAATTCAAAGGTTTTTACATATTCATAGGGAGATGAGGGATTGTTGCACTTTCTAAAACTTAGCTTGACGAAAGTGCTTTGAAATTATACTTCTTGTGATTAACGATTCAGCAGCTGAAGTACAGAAAGCACACCAATATGTGCTATAATGAATACTAATACCGCTCTTGTAAGAACGCAGTCAAATAAGGCTCAATAAACATAAATAAATGAGAAGTAGCGGCTCTTGAAATTATTTTTAAACCAAGCAATGTCCCCAAATTCCCTGCTTACACTAATCTGTTTTCATATGCATTCAATAACCAATGGTTAATTATATGTTTTATTTTGTTGTTTGTTTTTTGACAGGAAGGTGCAGTTTACATAATTACATTCAGACGCTTCAAATATAACAGGTGCATTTCTTGTGATTACACAGTGACAACTCATTTACAATTATACTCTCTAGGTGGGTTTTTAAGATAATTACCAAATTTAAAATGAAAGCAGGTTTTTTTAAGCAGCCACTGGAAAATACAGTACATAATAATTCACATCATCATAAAAGCACAAACATTGAAAGATTAAAGTAAAATTACAATGATCAAAATGACACCACTATCATAGTTAGGGGTTTACATTACATAGTTATAGTATACTAACGTATAGAAACAGACTGTAATAAAGTGACGTTTTATTAAAGATAGCTGCTGCTGCTGGGTTTTCTCCTGTCATACTTCTATTAGAACTGTGAACAGAAACTTGCTGCTGATGCTCAAAGGACCAAGGAATGACATTTGAAAAACTCAGCAGCAATGCATCGTTCTCAGGAGAACTGACAGACCTCCCTGTCAACAGTCAGGGGCAAACGCATCCTTTCAATAGCAGAGTTTAGCAAAGCTGTCCACAGTGCCATCTGCTCAATATCACAAGTAGGTCTGATGTATAGTTTTTTATGGATAGTCAATATTATATATGTATATTCGATATTCATATTACACATTACTGTATTTGCTCTTGTTTCAAATGTGAAGTGGACTGCACCTATCAGATTCAAAAGTGAAACCAAGAGTTCCCTTAGTGTCTTGAACCTGCATTCTTTCTGATGACCTGGTTGACTGTTTTGGCTGCAAAAATAAGTCTGTTTGTGTGGAACCAGATGAGAAGTTAACCATATAGAGTAGAACAGACAAAAATAGAGGAGTGTGACTTGGCTACCTTCTAAAAGAAAAAGCGAGGGTATTCGCAAAAATGCCAAACTGTATGTTTGAACTGTATAGGCCTAAATCAAGTTGGCTATCATCAACATGAAATCCTGCCCTTCTACAGGCTTTATCCGAAAGACATTTAAGATAGAGGGAGCACAGATAATTACACGGGCTATTAAATTAATAATTGCTGCATACAATTTGAGTTGGTGGGGTTCAGGGACGTCCTGGTTACATGAATGTTGGCTCAATGAATAGCCAACGTAATTGACATTAGGCCTACATAAACACCTCCCCTTATGACAAGGCAAATGTTGGATTTGGAAAGTCTAATTCTGTCACTTGATAAAAAAAAAAGGTCTCAGCAACATACAGTATGCGTTTTCTATCTTCAATCATCATCCCATAGGTTTTGTTTCATTGGCACTCATAATGAAATCATCAAATAGCCTAAACATGTTTTGGTTTTTGTAAATGGCTGATGATGAGCTTAACATATGATGACATGGGAGTTATTGCCACTGAAACTAAACATTAGTCTACTTTTTAAACGTGTACATTTATTATTTTCCCTGGGGTGACCTGGAACCACCCCCCCCCCCCTCAGACCCCTGTTGGTTCCGGACCACTCTTTGAGAACCACAGAGCGCGGTGGCTGCTATCACATCGCTCCCACCGCCCGCGGAAATATTTCGGCGCGTCGGTGAACAGACGACACAACTTGTTTCTCCCCCTGCTTACACTCCCCCCCCCCCCCCCCCTCCTTTTCTTCTTCTACTACTACTACTTGCAGCTCATTGTCTCTTCACAGCGTCTCTCAGCCGGCGGTGAGTGTGGAGCGGGAGGGGGAATAATTCCTTTCCATACCCGGTAGCTCCGGCTCTCCTTCAGCGCGCGCGTCTCTCTCTCTCTCTCTCCCTCCCTCTCTTCCTCATTTAGCCTACTCTCCTCCTCCCTCCGCACAACATCCCGCTTTTTAAACGCGATGACAGTAGAGTGGAGCGCGTGAGCGGATCCCACAGGTGTGTTGCTACCAGCCAAGAGCCATCGCTCGTGGAGACTCTCTCTCTCTCACACACACACACGCACACCTGGAAATGACCATGTGACTTGGCACCTGGGCGTGGAGAAAGTCCCTGGAATTGAAACCAGAGACTCTTTTTGTTGAGGAGTTGCCCGGGTCGCCTTTCAACAGGAATTGACAAATCAGTCAACCAAGTAGCGCGTGTTTTCTACGGAATAGTGCCTTCCTGAAACCTCCTCACATCACAGGACGCGCGAGGAGGACAATAATGTGAACTTGTCCACGGACTTATTTCCTCTTTTTTTTTTCTTCTCAAACGTAGGCTATTATTTCACCAAATGGAAGGAGTTCTTCAGTAGCCTATCTGGACTGTTCCCGTTCGTGCAACTACTACTCTCTTCGCTCTCCTTTTCCTCCAAGGTGAGTTCCGGGGGAAGCAGCTGTATCCCGTAAGAGTGGGTCGGGATTCTTCTTTTGGTGTCAGCGTTAACCCATAGTGTCCATATCAGATCCTGGCACACGTGTGCACCAAGTTTGAATAGCCTATAACACGCCCTATCGATATAGCACGATAGTGCAAAACGTACTCCGCTTTTAATATTAGGATACTGTTTAATTTTAGTCTTGCAAGGAAATGAGTGTATTAAACTACGGTAGATGTAGGCTGCCCGAACATAACATATAGACCACTACAAGCAAACAAAGATACATAATTTAAAAAAAAAGGCTTTGAAACAATGAGATAATATCCACAGCTGTTTTATTTTACTAGCATTTTGGAAAATACATGCTTATTGGTTGTAGTTATATTTGGCTGCAAAGTTGCTACTGTAAATGTCAACAGAGGTGTGTTTGGATCAGCCACAAAAAACAACTCCCTGTGGACTCCATAAAACCAGTTATTTAATCTCAGGAACATTGAAGTCACAGCATCTGCCCAGTCACCTCACAAGGAGCAGTCTGTCCCCATATACACAGGCAATTTCTGTGAGAAATGACCATGTGAACTGTGTTCCTCACCTCTGGACAGTGGGCTGTACATCAACAGCTGAGAGGACAGAAGTAGCAGTGAGCGTTGCTCCTTGTTTGTTTTTTTCCTCTTTTTTTCCCCCTTGTCTCTCTCTTTGGAGAACAAGGAGACAGAAGCACTATTCATGTCCCTGTTGAATCTCCTGTGCAGTCTGTATCTCTCTGTCCCTGGCTCAGCCCCTCAACACACTCACTGTACTGCCTTGTTGTCTTTCTAAATCGTCCTTTTATTCCAATCTTCCGCCCCTTTTGCATTAACCGACTGTACAGAGGATGCTCTAGCTCCTGGGGATTATACCTATTAAATGACATTACACAAGCAGCCTCATAGTGGGAATGGATTAGTCTGGCAGGGGGGCATGTGGAGGCAGGAAAAGCGGCTGCTGGTGGTAGGAGTGGTGGTTGGAAGGGGGTCAGAGCAGGGGGTCAGCCTCCGGGCTCCTGACTGAGCAGGGATGGTTCTCATCTCCAATACATGCCATCTGCTCACATGGACATAGACAAGCAATGGGAAAGTTAGACGCTCTGCTTTTCTTCTCCCTTTTCTTTCTCCTTTTTTGCCCCACAAAGCTTCATTCAGGGTTTATCTCGCCACTCTGAATGAATAGAGACACCTTATCTACGCGCAAGAGAGCGGTGATAATTGTTCATCAATGATGCTCTTTTCAGGCCAAAAGAATAGAAAACATTCCTCATTCAGGTCATGCAAGTGTTTCAGGATTCTGCAGAACAATCCAAAAGCCGGATGCAAACTCATACCCTGTAATACAAGGGAAGCAGAAAATAACAAACAAAGCAGGCGTTTGGAGTCTCTCTGTTTTTCTCTGTAACCGACCGCTGGCACTGGAAATGCAACTTTGTGGTGAGATCCTCTCCGGGTATTTTTGGATTCAGTAAAATAGCCTCTGACCAACTGAGAAGCTGGAGGGAGCATTCGGCTGTTGAGCTCCTATATGTTTTGGGTGAGCTAAAGTTCACCCTGCCCTTCTTACCGTAACACTGTTTTTCTCTGATAGTCTAAACCACGTCAGCTCCTAGAGGCACGCGTCGCGTTTCACAGAACGCTGCCACATTTTTGAGGTCAAATGAATATGAACTCATCCTGTGTCTCTCTTTAGTTTCCTTTGCTTTGGATTATGGACGTCTGTCATTTTCATTTTGAAAATAAAACCTTAATCCTTGTAAGCAACAAGCAATCCCCTGTCTCCTGTCTGCTGCCTACAAACACACAAAAAAGGCACAAAGAAATACATGAATAGTGCGTATGGGTCGCTTCACTGCAAGTGGCTCATTTTAAATGACTTGTTAATCCCTTTTCTTGTCCCAACAAATACAAGCTGTCTCCTTAATCGTATTCATAATATGGCATTTGTGAGACCTTCTTTTACTTAAAAAACTGACTGTTAGACCATCATCCTCCCCTCTGATGGATTTAGTAAACTGTGTCATAAAAAGGTGTGGTGCACATGAGAAAGACCCATATGCATTACCTTGTTCCTCTGTCTTATCTAAAGTACACATAGACTTTGGAGGCGTGTGGACAGATGCGTGAAGGGCGTGTCACTCAGCTTGGTATTAGACTGCTGAAGAGTCTGGGGAATAGAGATTTCTTTCAGATTGGGGATTGGCTTGTCTTTTCATGTTTAAGGATTATCCTATGATGAAGGAACGTCATGCTGAGGTGGATTTCTGATCTTATCTCCGCTGGGTTTTATGGCTGCCGCCCTTGCCCTTGGACTTTTTTGGCCTTGTCCTAAATGATCCCGAAAGCTTTTCTTTCCTGCCCTCTCATCCCATGTGGGGTTGTTTGTGCTTCACAAACCCTCCCAACCCGTACCACTCAACACTTCTTACCCTGCTATGTGTTTGTGATCAAAGATAATAAAGCTGATGTATGACAGACCTACAAGGTGTGATCAAGCTTATTCACCTGCCTTCTCACCCAGCAGCAGGTCATGAGTATGGACTATGTGGAGGAAGATAGCAGCCTGGCCAGCTCTTTACCCCCTGCTACCTCATGCAGCTTTTACTTTACTGAAATCCAGAGTTTAATCTAGTTTGTCTGCAAGCTCCCAAGTACAGCACTCCAGACCCCGCAAGTTCAGCTCAGCATGGTTTACTTGTACCTTTTAAAGCAAGCCTGACATTTGTCAACCCAGACTGTCTTTCAGAATCCAGATGTGTCTCTTCTAAGATAAGATAAGATATATATATATATATATATATATATATATATATATATATATATATATATATATATATATATATATATATATATATATACATATATAAGATTTCCAGCCCTACAACCAATGCCCATCTGTGAGTAAATAATCTCAGATTGGTTTGCAGAGCTTGGCTAGCATAAGCAGCGCTAGCCCTGTCAGTCCTCCCTGCAGGTTGATGTCCAAATGCCTGTGATGGTTACGCATTAACCTGACACAGACAATATACAACTTTATCTTTATCAAAACACTGTCAAACTGCTTCGCACTGCTGGTTTAAACCCAGGTAGTAGAGCTTTATTGTCGTGCTCATTAACCAGAGGCAGCGATAGTACTGGCTAGCAGCTGGTGGCTGCTCAGAAATTCAATTTTCTTAATTAAAATATATATAGTAATAAGTTTAACAAAGTAGTAACTCTGGTGCTTTGGGGTGAGGAGGTGTCATCATTTAGCGAGCTAGTTGTGCACATCTTTAGATTCTATGGCACTTCCTTGATTCTGATGCACAGCAATGTTTAAGCTATGCCCTCCAAAACAGACTAGGTAATCAGTACGACATCACAAAATAAAGTTGTATCAAGTTAAAGATCAGTGCTTCTCTGTGCCTCTTTATAATGGCTAACTACGCTGCAAGCTAATTTTGTCACTAACTTTGGCTCTTTGGTTGATTTTTAAATTCCCTCGTCAGCTTAAATTATATGTAAGGAAAGATAGTAATGTGACCAAAAAGTACTTGGTTGGGAATGTTTTAATATATGGTTGACAGCTGGCATTGGTTGTAAAATATGAGACCCGTGTATGCTGAAATGAGTTTAATTTGCATGGAGCTGAACTGAAAAGAAGGAACCAGCAGTCAGTTGAGCGGCCAAATCCAATTTGACTGACAAAATTCTGCCTCGGTTACAGAATTACTGCTGAGTCTGACTCAGTTTTGTTCACCTTACTTTTACCTACACTGCTTTCCTTCTGTCCTCACCTGTCCCTTCATCTGGCATGACCTTTTCACTGAATTCTCAGGTCTTGGCATGACTAAGAGGAACATGATGAATATTGTAAACATGCTCACAGTCCTGAAAGAGATAAATGATTCACGTGGGAAGGGAGCTGCCTTAATTACCCGGTTGAGAGGTTGTGGGCTGGATGTTCTGCAAGAGAACCGAGAGATCCCAGTATTTGAACAAAAGTCGAGCAGAGAGGGAAGGGGTTGACGTGATGGAAGGTTTAGAAAGGTAGGCGGCTACTTGAAAAAAGTTCTCCCGGAGGAAAACACAATCTTTGTGGCTGCTCAAAAGGCACTACTGGTGGTGCTGGCTGTCAGCCTCCTTGAGGTTGCATATCTGAGGACTGAGCGCCAGTGACAGTGCACAATACAGACATCTGCCTCTCTCTCCACTCACCTACTTCCCCATGGCAGCTGAACAGACAGGCTGACACAGACACAGCATTGCGGAGGTTTTTTGATGCTACCTGCTCACACGAGGCATGTCAACCACCTCCGCCTCAACCCATTCAGGACGCTGGCAAACATTCACACCCAGCCAGGCCTTTTAGCCAGACAGAAGCAGGTATCGAAAAACTTATCAGCAGCGATGAGAGTAAAGGGTCACCTTGGTTCTTATCTTGGGAAATCTTAGTCAGATGCTTTCTTCTATTGGCAGTAGAAAAAAGACCAGAAAGCTAATTTATTTTTCGCTTTGGTAATTGAGTCTGGCATGTGCTGCGATCAAAATGCTATCCATTTAAACACTTCAGAGGGAGGCTGCTGGTGCTTGCCTCAATCACTGTAATGTGATGGGCGATATTTAGTCCAGCTCGCTTGCTTCATGATGAAAAGACGAATCACAGATCCCTCAGAGTTTGACATATTGAAGATGAGTCGCGATTCATTTCTCTGCAAATTAAGGGTGCCTGTGCAGGATTTGGCGACTTGCTGATATCACTCTTTTTTTGCTCTTGGAGATTTGGGTTTCGAAACGGACTAAGACTTACAGTAGCTGAGGAATGATGGAAACTTTGTAGAGCCACTTATTCCACCTGTAATGCATTTTCACTGCACTTTTTGTTCCCTAACTGAGAGTTGCTCCATTTGAGTTGAGTGCCATTTAATCCTACCTCAGGTACCAGAGGGTCCTATTCATTTTTTTATGTCTAAGTCACATCACTGTTAATCCTCAAAATGACCAATTTACTCCTGCCAAGATCACTTTTAATTATCACTTCAGTTTTACAGCTAATATGACGTCCAGCTGCTTTAGGTTTAAACGGTAGTTGCCTCCAAGTATTGGCCCTCCTTTTCATTTTTTCCTTGTTCGCACACTGGGCGATTAATTATGAACCGTATGTGATCCTGAGCCAGGACTGGTGGGTGACAGATGCATGAAGGGTCAGTGCACTGGCGGCAGCTGGAGATGAAGGTCACACCAACCTGAGAGAGCAAAGCGGGAAGATAATGTGGCAAGCTGAGGAAGGCAGAGAGGGATGGACTGTGTGAGTGTAACTTGATGAAGGATTCTTGTGGATTCAGGAAGTACCTCACTTGCGGTGTCTGACTCAGAGCAACCTTATTATTAATAGATGGTGCCTTAAAAATTACACTCACTACTAGACAGACCCCCTTTTGTTGGCAGGAAAGATTATTAGGAGTATATCAAAAATCAAAATGTGCAACATTTGAAATTCTATATTTTTTAAGCTTGCTTTTTTTGTTTTATACTTTTATTTTGTGGTCAAAACAAGTGTGACATTTTTACCGTAAGGAATACTTTTAGAATAGTTTTTAAGGTTTAAAATATAACATTACACTGAAACTCAAACATTTAAACGACCTTGATGGTAAAAACAAAATGTGCTCTAAAATAGCTCTGCACCATTAGATCTTAAGAAAATATATGTTCTGTTCTTATTATATCTGGCATCTGCTGAAATCTGTTGGCAGCCAGAAGTGGACATTGAGATGGCAGCACTGCTGGAGGTAGGGTGTCTGTCTCCTGGCTGTCTGTTTCAATCAGTACAAGAAGTCGTCTGTTTCTGCAGAGGAAATATAAGCTCTTCTTCACATGTACCTGTACTCGTCATTGCAAACCCCGCAGGCTTCCCTTATCACCCGAGCGCTGTATTTATTATGTCTTTCAATTGAAATGTAGAGCTGAATAATTGAAAGGATGCATAGAGTTTACTTACATGTTAGTGTATTTCACATTTTTCTTTCAGCTGCACAAAACATACAGTCACATAAACTGTGCAGTTTTATAAGCAACTATACATCTGGTACAACGTCTAGACATAAATTCACAATGCATATAATCAAGCTCGGATGAAGAAGCCTAAAGGCAAGGCTACATGCTTTTATTACACTTCATAATGAAAAAGTGTTATGAGAATGAAATCATTTCTGTCAGTATCACGTCCTTGTCTCTGTTAAATGAGGAGGGTATTGTGGCCTTTCAGTCGCCTATGATCCAAGAGGGACCTATTAAAATTTGTTCATACAGCGATTGTTAAAGTTACTGAGGTTCTAGTTAAATGCCACTGGCTCGGTTGCTTCTCATCTGTAAACTGACAGACCGTTACACTGTGGCAGCAGTTATAATACTGCCAGAGATACGGCCTTAACCTTAGAGACTGACATTTTGCAGTGACCGCTGGTCGCAAAAACTTGTAGTTTCTAATGTCAAAGATTGGATTTTCTATGACGAAAGCAATGGGGTTTTTTTTGTTAGGAAACTAGGTTGTTTTATTGGTCCCTTTGGGGAAATTAGCTGACCAGTGCAGCAGCAGAGGGATTTGGCAAGAAAGAAGATGTGTAAAACACTATGGAAAAAAACAACAAATCAATTCTACAATAAAAAGGAGAGAAAAACATACAAAACACAAAGCAGCAGTTAAAATACTTCAGACTGGAGGTGAGCTTTCACATTTTGTTTTCCTCCACGCTCATGTAGGGCAGCTCGTATGAGTCACACCTTTACCTTGGCATTGACCGTGTTGAGCCGGGGCAATGTGGCAGGCAGACAGACTCTCAGCAGTGTTACACCTCTGGCTTGGTCATGATCTGCAGGAATGTTAGCTATGCCTGATCAACCGACCATGAAGCCGTTTGGAAGAACCCACATGCCCTTGTGTTCATAACTTCCTGTTTTTGTTCGCGTGCCACTTCTGAACTTACTTTCCTTTTCTCAGCAGAACAGTCTCTCCTCATTAATTCTCTGGAGTGCCATAATGTTGAACCATTATTTTTCAACTTTATTCTTTCTTCCTTTTTTTTTTGTTTTACATGGTGTGTAGATATTAATCCTGGTTCCTCAAATGTGCCTTGGGCTCCTAGCTGTCTTCTGAAATGCAGATCTGTGGAGGTGTCATCATAGCTCTATGTCTTGGGTGTCTGTGCCTGCCCCCCAGCTTCACTATCCTATTCATGCAGCCTTGATAACATGCATTATTTCTCTCTGACTCATCTGAGCAGCCTCAAAGCTGTCCAGTTTTGGTTTCCCTCCTGAACTTTTTTTTTTTTTTTTAAACAAAAAGGGAAGTTTTTCAGTTATTTAATGCTGGTGTCTGCAGATCAAATAGACCTTGTATCTGCATTTTCCAACCCTCTTTCTTCTCTATATGAATCTGTATACAGTAGGTCAGACATGTGATGGTCATGCAGATAACTTGCTGTTCATGCAGGATTTATTCCGGTCCTGTGATGCACTGGTTCCCAGTATTTCCTCTTCCACTTTTTTTTTCACAGATCTGTGTTTACAGTCGCTCCACACTTGTTTTTCCAGCCTCTGCCTAAAGCAAATGATAGGCCTCTGAGAAATGACATCAGCGTCGCAGCCGCATGCCCCAGTAAGAATGCCTAAATATTTACAGGCCCTCGTAACACATGCAAGCTTACCACTCAGCCTCCCATTTGTTCAGCCTGTAAGTTCTTAAACTCAGCCCTGTGGTTGCTTCCTTCTGCTGTTGGTGTGTCTACTGTGCGTCCTGTCTGGGCTGATCCCACGTCATTGATCCCTCCGTGGAGCTGGACTCTTTAATTACAGTCATTAGCAGGAGTAGATCTGCTGCTGGGGTTAGAAAACCTTATTACCAAGACCTTGTCTCCTTCTTCCCCAACACAGCGGAACAGGCTAATGCTGCTTGTTGCTGTGTTCACTGAAAACAAGCTGCAGTTACAATGTTTACAGAAAACACACCGCCAGATTGGATCCCCACATCACAAAAAGTATCACCACCAGACATTTTCCCCCTTTTACTTTCATCCTTTTTCAATTGGATATGGAGGAGAAGTGTGCAGCATTCCCAGCAACAGATTGAAGAAAAGTTGGGTGTAATAGGCCATGTCAGTGTGGCGTTGCTCGTTTACTGTCGAACCAGTGCAGACTGGTTGCATGACCATAGAGCAGCCATTTAATTACATTTCCAGACCTCCATTAGGATTTTTCTATAGTTCTCCCTGTTGAGATCTACAGTACACTTCCTTTAACATGCCTCCCCTCCTCCCCCTCCTCCCTCCTCCTCCTCCCCCTCCCTCAGCCAGTGTTTTTATTTTTAACCGGGTTCTGTTCTTTTTCACTTCCATCCTTGTTTTAGTCTGCCCGTCAGCATGTCATCACACATTCCTCCGCGTCTGTCGTTTAATTACTCATACGCTCTCCTCTTGGGTGATGGAAAGAAGAAAAAAAAAAAAAAGAACTCGCATCTCGGTCCCGCTGGGTTCTTCATGTATCTCTGCACCTTCTCACTTGAAAACAAAACATCACCCTCACATGCGCTGCGTGTTAAAGCCACACATCTGTTCTGACGAAACCCCCTCATCACCACAAACCATCAGGAATATGAAATGTTCTGCAAGTGTCAGTTTTTTTGTTGTTTTTTTTTTAAGTAGCGCTCGTGCTTTGGATGACTATAGAGGAAGTGTTGGCAGAAGTGTGCTCTGAGGTACGGCATGCTCATGTCACGATGTAGTCATACCTTTTGTCTACTGATACACACCACATGTTGGCTGATGATGATGCTGGTAATGGTACCCAAGCTAAGCAGGGTCCTGCATTATTAGCAGCAGCAGACCACCCGTGGAACTCGGACAAATAAAAATCCCATTTCCTTTCTTTCCATTGGTGGCATTAAGGGCTGAGGACTGTGCTGTTGCCTGAGTGCCAATGAAAAAGCCACTCAGTGTGTGAGCAGTTAAAGCCCTTTCAGCGCAGCGAGGGTGAGCCCTTCCTTCTGCATGCATCACCCTGGCCAGCTTGATCGATTCACTGTTTGCACTGTCTTGTCTGAGTGCGAACTCAACCTTGCCCGCTCCGCCCACAGAAAATAATTCGGACTTCGACACATCGCTGCCTGCTTCCCTTAGGCTTCCCCGAGCACACATGTGAACGCACACGGCTACACAAACGCGTACAGTGAGTCCACGCACACTGAGTCTGTCTTGCGGCCTCGGGGAGCTGGACAGCACAGGCGTGTATCCATGAATTCCTCATAACACAATCTGTTGGCTGATCAATAATTCAATTCTATCTGTGAGCAAGCATGTCTGGATCCAATCTCACCTGCACCTTCCTCGTCCTTCTTCTAATAAGGTGGGTGTTGTGTGTCCTTGAGCCCGCTTCAGCTTATGTCTGTGTGGTGCTGTGTGTCCTCGTGTGTGTGCTCTGCTGATTAGTCTGCTGTAGTTAGTTCTCAGCCAGCGTGCGTGCTAGTCACTCGTTGTGTATCCTGTGTGTGTGTGTGTGTGTGTGTGTGTGTGTGTGTGTGTGTGTGTGTGTGTGTGTGTGTGTGTGTGTGTGTGTGTGTGTGTGTGTGTGTGTGTGTGTGTGTGTGTGTGTGTGTGTGTGTGTGTGTGTGTGTGTGTGTGTGTGTGTGTGTGTGTGTGTGTGTGTGTGTGTGTGTGTGTGTGTGTGTGTGTGTGTGTGTGTGTGTGTGTGTGTGTGTGTGTGTGTGTGTGTGTGTGTGTGAGCCTGTGGCCATTGTGGATTACAGAGCGCTCATTATTTTCAATTGTGTGCATCTCTCGTGTCTTTTTGTCCACAGCAGTGTGGATGTGTCCATCATGGTGTCAGTGAATAGGACTTGTTTTGTGTGTGTGTGCATGTGAGCTTATGCATGATCTGTCTCTCCCTCCAGGCAGGTGGACAAATCAAAGGCACGAGTCTCATTAAAAGGTATGGAGCCTGTGGAGAGGTCAGCGGCTAACTTCTCTGATTAGTGGGCTCCAGCAGGCTGTCTGGGTGCTGTGTTTGGCGGCATCAGTGTTCAGTCTTGCGGGGGGGGGGGTCCCCTCATTGGAATGCCTCCCATCCCTTTTCCAGCTCACACCTGTGAGGCAGAGTGCCCATCAGTCTCTCTCAGTGCGAGCTTCGGCTCCATCCAAAGAGGTCGCGGATGACACAAAAGGGCACAGATTTTCCCCCGTGCCAATTTTCCGACCCTCTGTGTCTCCCATACTTTAAACCATGGCCTAATGGGCTTCCCACTTCTACTTCTGTTTTGGTTCCCCTTTGAGTGTTTTATCAAAGGCCACATTCAGTTTCCATCCCAGTCACAGCCTCTAGCTGCATATCAAGCTACACTGAAAACCCAGCGAGCTGCTTTCTGGGTCATTGGTAACACTTCTAAGGGCCTAAATGCCTATCAAATCCAGCAACCATGAACCAGGAATGACTTTAAGCCAAGGGCAAAGTGTGCATGTGTGTAACTGTGAGATTGAAAGAAAGGACACTGTAGAAGGTTGCGTGACTTTGGACAGTTTTCTCCCTTTCCTCTGGATGGTCTTTCTGTACCTCTTGCTCGTCTTGTCCCCGGCGTGCCACTCAGTTTAATGCCCTTCCAGATAAAACAATGCCAGTAAACTTCCTCTTTGTTTCTCTCCCTCCTCTTCTTGCTGATAACCACACTATCTAAAAGTAAGCCCTGGCAGCACTCCTTGTCTATTCACTCCCCTCCCCTCCTCCCCTCCTCACCTCCCCATCCTCTCTCCCGGTATGTTAGGGTGCATTGTGTGTAATCAGTAGATATGGGGGGAGAAAAGGGTGGGGTTTTTTTTGTGGTTTTTTTTTACTTTTCTTTTCCAGGCCAACCACAGGAGGAGTAGGTGGAGGCGAGGGCGAGAGTGATTGCGGGTGGAGGGGACTGGCGCGTATCTGCTGACTGTCACTTCTATTTAGTGTGCTTGTTCTCAACTGCCTCCCCTGTATGCCCGGACCTGGCTCTCAGTCAGCCCAAGGTCTCCTTTTGTTCAGACTCCAACCCTTCTAATCCACAAGCCCTTTCGTCTACAGATATGCTTTAGTAATTACATGGTATATTTTCTTGCGATTGACTTTTCCTATAAGAGAGTTCACATCATTTCTGAGGCTTATGCATGTTTCTGTTGAGTTTCCATATTGTTGATGTTAGGTTTTGGCTTCATTCCCCCAGAGAGCGAAGAGGAATGAAATCACAATAGTCCACACGCTGCCTCTCTCCGTGTTCTCGGTCTCTATCCCTCTCGGGCTCAATCAATTAATAAAGCTTGACATTTTATTGGAGAAAACAAATAAAAGTGCTTTGTTAGGGGGGGGATCGTCTCGTATGCAAAAAGCCTCTCTTCCAATTTTTGTGTGCGTCTGTTTGTTTACATATCATTGAATGCCCTCATCCCCGGTCAACAGCGCAGCCAAAAACCGTAGGCCTCAAAGGAATTCAGTTTAACGCTGTGCGTGTGCCTTTTCGAAAGGGCAGTGCTGCGCCTCTGGTTGTCGAAGTCTGTTAAGCAGAATAATCAGTTCTTTAATTAACAAAAGTGAGTTCAGAATATCAATTATGGCTTTCCTTTATCTCCAGTCATGTCGCACCGAGAAACAATTATGACTGATTGGGGGTTTCTGTTGCCTCTCGCTGGTGATGATTAGTTACTTTTTTTTTTTTTTTTTTTGCTTATTAATCATACATTTTCCATAAATATCTCCCCCTTCTGCCCTCCACTCTCATTTGTGTTTCCTTTACAAGTGGTCCAATGCTTCTTAGTTCCCTTAAATCATGAGTTTGCGAGCGAGATGTGTGGCAGTGTATTATCATTCCCAGAGCCTTAGGGGCAGGCCAGAATTGTCTCATCCCAGTCCAGACACGCTCCCTATTCTGACAAACATCTCCCCGTCGCTTGCTCAAACTAAAGCTTCGAGTCCTGACGGCACACAATCCATGCACACGAACCTCATTCAGCCACACTTTCAAACACTCCCCCAGTCTCTTTTCCCTGCTTCTCTTATTGTCATACAGCTTTGCACAAACACTCTCTTGACTTCCAAAATACCAGGCCCTGGGGTTTCTTTTCTTTGCTGGCTGGGGTAATGACATGGTTGTGGCCCCTTGATGTAGTCGCTGTGAGACAACAGCTCAGCTTCACTATCACACCTTACTGTCTTGTTTGTGTGGAGTGTTGTAGTCTGCCCATGGTCACACTATCATCACCTTTAGCCTCCTGAACAATGTTTGTTTCACTTCATCTCTTCTCTTCTCTTTTTTTTTTTTGTTTTTTGTTACATCCCTTTATTTCGTTCCTGTCTGGTTGAAAGAGCCCTCTTGGTTTCACTTCCTCCTTGTGTTTGGAAATAATTTGTCACGCTCGATCGTCACCGACTTGGCTAGAATTTCATTCTCTTCCAGTTACTGAGGAGTTGTTTGCATTCGTCTGTTGGCCCGTCCAGAGTGGGTAAAGGGTGCAGTGGAGCCAATTACAGCTATTGGGGTCTGTGGGCAGTAAGCGTAGCATGGCAGTGGTGGGTGTGATGGGTTTTTAATGGGACTGAGACACAGTCACCGATGTTAGGGCTGTTTTTTTTTGGGGTGGTTGGAATGGTCAGAATGTGATAGTCATACCAGGAGAGTACAGACAAACATGAATCTGTTACCGATCAAGCACACTCGCAGCCAGGTGGTTTCCAGGCAGTGCTTTGAATCACGTTAGTTGCGCTGGTTTTACAATTGAAATTAAAGTGTTTTTTTTTTTTTTTTTCCTGTCTGAAAACCAAAACACAATAAAATGTCTGTGCTGTTGGGGTTAAGTGCCTTTGCCTCCATCTGTTCGTCACATTGTGCAAAGGCTTTTTTTTTCTTTCTCTCCTGTTGAATCCAAACACAAAGTGGAAAGAGAGAATTTAATAACCCTGAGTTTTCATTTCCCCACACTCATAATTGATCTGCTCGTTGTTTGTTTGTTCACACTAGGGGTTGAAAGCAAAGATTCCTCCTCGAGAAAGTATTCTTCGGAAGTTATCTCTCGAGTAATGAAAGTGTCTCATCCTCCTTGTGTTTGGAGCCACTGTGCCATCCTGCGTCTAGCTACAAGCAGGACGCTAAATGATATGACCAGTTCCATTAGCTAGATGTTTGTCTGTTCATACGGCTGTATCTTCCTGATAGCTAAAGTGTTCTCTGCTTATTAACTGTACTGTCATATGCTCTTTTGTAAGGATGCACATTAATCTTAATGCACGGCAGTACATTAAAATTCTTTATAGCGGCTCATATTGAATCCCAAGAGGTTTGATCAGCTTATAAATTAATGAGCGGAATCTAGTGCAGCATTTTTTGCTTAGCTCAGTGTAGACTATTGAAGAAGTGATTTGTATTCGTGCAGCTTGTCGCTCCCCTGCCCTATTTGCACTCGTCATTCTGGACAAGGGGTTGTTATCAGAGGGCCTGAATGAAACAGCTGCCTAGCACTCTTCACCACAGCTCCGTTCAAGTCCTTCTTCGCCTTTGAAAATGTTGTGTTCTGCCTGTTGTGTCAGACGCACGGCTCACTAATGGCTCCTGGCTCTGATCCAACCTTATCTCACATTCTGAACCTGGCTTTGGTTGCATCAGGGTCCTCTCAAAACTCGGAGACTTAACCTGGATCGTGCGAGCTGTATAGCCGCCAGCTTCTGCGAGCGAACCAGGAGCGGCGGAGGCATTTCGAGGGTAAACCCCACCCTGTGGACTGCTGCGAGAGGGGACGGCTAGCACCTGCCAGTTCGAGCATGCAAATATTTAGCGATAGGAAGGTTTTCAGCGGAGCCCTGTGGGCCAGCCTCACTGTTATTTCACTACATAAACTAACCTAGGCACGCTGAGATGGTTTTTTTCCTACAGTTCAGCTCTGCCCTCTCACTGCCCTTGACACAGGGAACTGCTATTGAAATCAAGTGCACGTACAGACTTGCCAGCTCCATGCCACTAGCAGCTAGTCTGTCTGTGATTTCACTTGTCCACGCTTGTCTTCCCTCCCCCCTCAGACCAGCATGTTTTGCTGTAATACAGCTTACGCCTTTTGTTTAGAAGGGCATTAGCCTATATTTGTGGCTGCAAAGGCGCTTTGTCATCTAGACCTGGGAATGGCTGCTCCAGATGGGTGATTAGTCACTACCTTGTGTGTAGTAGAATATGCGAGAGAGCTGCGGATGACTGTGTGACCTTAGATTGATGTGGTTACAGGATGACGAAAAAGACAGCCAAAACAAAGATTTAAAAAAACCCAAAAAACAACAGGCGCTTGTATTAGTTTCATGTCATGCTTTTCTTTGTGTGTGCACAGATGTGTAGTTTGTGTGTTCAGCATGTAATGGCCTTACCCCTCCTTCTCCCTACTCGACCTGAGTACTCACATTGCCAATGCAATCTCATCTCTAGCTCTAGCTCTAGCTCTAACTTGGCTAGTTGGCCTTCCATCAGCAATTTGGAGAGTGGCTCTCATGCCTGTAGGCTGCAGTAATGATAGCTCTTGCAAAAAAAATATCCCAGCTGTTTGCTCACAAAGTATGCAGGGGGAGGGGGGGGGGGGGAGAACTGAAGATGGGGAGGAAGAAGAAGAGGAGGAGGATGAGGAGGAACGTGTCACAAGCCCTCTATTGTACAGCTGCAGTCTCATACAATTTCAGGAACGGATCTAACAAAAGCAAGAACACGTGCACCATGAAAGATTAATTGGTTTCTGTTAGCTTGAAGTCTCATCATCACCTGCAGCAGTGGAGGTAGGGAATACAGAGCAGAAACATGTTGCCTGGTTTTGGCAAGTCTAATAAGGCACTAGGGAAAGGCGTTTTTCAATCTCTGGCCGCTGGCTGACAATAAGTTACCAAAGTCGAGCCCACCAGGCTTTAAAAACTGAAGCTGAGATGCTGTTGTTTTTGTGCTCACCTGTTCCAGTTAGCATGGTGACGGCTCATCAGCTGGCACTGATTGCACTGTGCACATGGTTAACAGCCCATTTATAGGGTGTGTGTGTGTGTGTCATGGCAAGCGTGTGTGTAAACGTGCATTGGGAAGTGTGAACAGCCGTCTAGCACTTTGCGTGTGTGCGTGTGTGTGTGCGTGTGTGTGTGTGTGTGTGCGTGTGTGTGCGTGTGTGTGTGCGTGTGTGTGTGTGTGTGTGGGGTACACCACTGTTCAGACACATCTGCCCAGCATTAATTAGTTTTGCCTGGCACAGGGACCCACTAGTCTCTCTGGTGTTTAATAACAACCTCGACAGTGGGCATTTATCAAGGTCTCAATATAGCGGAAGGATCGTTCATTTATTTGGCCAAAATCATTTTAAAGTGATTATCTTCCTTTTTATTTTATGGAGCCTGCTTCCAGAGAAGCTCCTGCGTCCCTGCATGCTGGGGCACGTAGAAACACAAACCCTCTCTGCTCTACATATTTTGGCTCCTATTCATTCCTCTCCTGTTTTTCTCTTACTCTCTCTCTCTCTCTCTCTCTCCCTCTCTCTTCTCACTTTTTCTTTAAAGTCACTCATTGTATTAATATGGCATGTGTTTGACCCACATTTCCAGGCCCTTGAACGCTTCCAGGGCTCTTCCTTCCCCTTTTCCTTTCAAGAAGGAAGTGTGCCAGGCAGAGTGATAGGGGCTATGTTTTGTGTTGTCTTCGTCACAGTTTAACAGACTCAAATGGGACAACACTTGCAATGTCATACTTTAAAACTTTTTTTAAAAAACAAGACAAAAGTAGACTCACTCACGAATTCTTGTTAAAGCAGAGTTCTGTTAGCAGTTGAGCTGCTTAATTTAATGATGCAGTTAAGATTTCCTTTGTAAAAACATGATCTAAGACATACCAGTTGATGTATATATAATTGATGTTACATGAACAAGCAATGCTTTTCACTATGTTGATGCAGTAGGATGAAGCTCAAGCTATCAATCAGCTGCACTGAGATTGCTCTGTGGTTGTGTAAAGAAATGCATTTTGTATTTATCTTGAGCTCAGGTGAAACATGTTACAAACAGGTATTCAGAGCTTTCCACAAGCACTGGTTATCAGCCAAACCGCCGTCGACTCCCTCACTTTATTTTCATTGTTGATTTTGATTTAAAAAAAAAAAAAAAAAAAAGTTTTACTCGCAAGCTTTCCCCGTACTGTACATTTAAGAAGCACTTACCTTTGCTAAAATGATGACCATTATCAAAAAGATACCTGTCCCTTCTGTGTCACCGGACCCACCTGGGAGGGGAGCTCAGTGTTCAAAATATTTGAGGAGAAGAAGTGTTGCATTTTACTACACAGAGATGAATGCACAAGCATTCAAACGCTATTTTGATTTTTTTCTTCAGTGTTTGCTCTCTCTTTCTCTCTCTCTCTCTCTCTCTCTCTCTCATTGGCCTCTATGGTTCAGTGGATGTGTAAAACATGAAGAACAGCAGATAAACATCAAAAACCTCGAGGTTTAGCTAATACTCACCCTTTGATCTATCACAAGATTACTATCACAATATTAAACTATGTGACTGTATGTCATGTGGAAGTGACACTCTATATGTCGGACCATACGGGGGGAAGCTGGCCGTAAGCTCTGGTTCCCAAAAAGAAAGGGGGAGCCCGTCTCATAAAACAGAGGAGTGGGGCTAAGTGTGAGAAATGCTATGCTACCTAAATGACTCCTCCTTTTAAATCGTGTCCGTCCTCCCCTCGCCTGGCTGCAGTGCTTTCTAATCAGGAAATGTTTTCACTGATGAACCAATATGAGCTGACACGCACCTTCCCCTCCCTTTACCTATTTGGTTCTCTCCTCTTCCCCTCCATCCTTTCACATCTGTGAGTGTTACCTGACGAGACTCATTTGTCAACCCTCCCCCTCGACCCCTTCTCTTCCCGTCTGCCTACCCCCGCCACCTGATCCTTCCCGCCTGTTGTTCCGCCAGCGCCAGTGGAGCTGAAGTGTCTGCTGCGGGTGTGTTCGAGCGAGCAGGGAGTCTGACGAGATGGAAAACTAAACTGAGCAGAGCTGAGGTGCATACAGGTGCAGCTCCTCTTGCAGCCTGAGGGAAAGCTGTCAAAGTCCTCTCTTTCTGGCTTTCCTTCTTTGACTCGACCCCACTGTGGCCTTTGTATGTCTCACTCTAGTCTTACTCAGGTCGAGCAAAGCACATTTTCAGGACAGGAAGGCCCCAAGGGGCACAGCGCCCACAGGGAGCATCCCTTCCGGCTGTTGCTCCAGCTGTTGCTCGTCGTCTGCTCTCCAACTTCTGAGCTTTTTTTTTTTTTTTTTTGCATTGTACGGATATTGTTTTTGTTATTATCTCTGACTTACTACAAGGACAATTTCCCCATAAGGGATAATAAAGATTTCTACCACTTCTGTGATATATTGCGCGCCAGAAGGGCCTGAAAAAGATGGTGAGGAATTCAAAAGCAGCAGGAGCATCAGCTAACGTTGCCCCCGAGCTCTTCTCGCGAGCTGAGTGAATGCAAATGGACCTTTTTTTTTTTTAAATAAAGCACAATTCCCCAGCCATAATAGTCTGCATTCCTAGCACAATGCAGCATCGCACCATATCCCCTCAGTCAATTCTTCAGCTACTTCCTTTTTGGGTGGGATTGGCTGTCGGATGCTCCTTCTGTGAGCTCACTGAAGGAGACGGCTTTGATTTTTAAGGCAGACTTGACCAGATTAAAATAGAGTTGGTCCAGGGCCGCATGGACGGGTGGCTTCCAGCCATCATCTCATTTGTGTTTCTCATTGTTGCCTGCAGCTCCCCTCCACTTTTTGTTCTCTCCCCTCCCCTTTTTGTTTGCCTCACGCTTTCACTCAGTATCTGGCCAACGATTGATAAGACCCGCTCCCTGACAATGCTTGGCAGCGCGGCTCAGAATCGGTGGAGATGGCGCTCGTGCATTGTGGCAAAGTGTGCATGTCTGCTCAGGGTTTAGGAAGGAGATGGGGATGCGACTCACGTCATTGTTTATCTACTTTTTTCCCGCTTCCAGATGGCGCTCAGCAGAAAGAATGTGCTTCTTAACGTTCTCCTTCACTCCCTCTCTCTCTCTCTCTCTCTCTTTCCTCACTCCTTCTCATTCCCTCGTCTCTCCTGTGACTCAGTCTGTTGTACGGACTTGGTTCCAGGTCCAGAACACGCAGCATGAGGTGAGGGGGAAGGTGATGAGAGAGCCAGGAAAGGCAGACTGGGACTTCAGAGGGAGCCATGGAAAGTCAGGTGGTTGTCTCTGAGTGTCACCGTGTGTGTGTGAGAGAGAACATATGTGCTGGTGATTATACTTCTGAGACTGCAGCACTTTCTCATCTCTTTTATGAGCATTTGTGAAACCGAATCACAACGCTTGAATACGCACATTTGAAACCCTTGACACATTTTTTTTTTCTTTTTTTTCTCTCTCGAGGTCATTGAATCATAAAAAATCTCGTCTAAGACAACAATTGAATTGACCAGCCCAGGCCCTCTTAGCCGTCTGGATTGATGGACGGTCAATTCCAGCAGCGGGAGATAATCACAGCGTGTCAGCCTCCACCGATCCAAACTCTTATCAGCGTCTGCCTACTGCCAGCACGCCACAAATGACCACAGGGACATGCATTTCAGTGTATTGTTCCAAAGCCCTGAGGGCGGGAATGTGTTTGTGCGTACTAAACTTAGCTTTCAACCGACTTTTGCGACTGTGTCCCAACAGGAACACATTCACCTGAAATGCACCTTCACCACAGGGGCACTTCAATAAAACTCACTTCCCATTTTTGCAGAGTGCATACACTTATGATAAGGCAGCGCTTTCAGATGTTTTTTTTCTCTTCTTGCTTGCTGCCTCTTTAGATGAATCATGCACTGTCTGGAGTGTCTGGCGATAAGCCTTTTCTGTAAGAGTCTTAAATCAAAAACCTCTGACTTTAACATGCCAGTGGTGTCGGGTAAGCTTCTAGCATGGTCCTATGGCAGAATGACGTGTTTCAAGTGTCCTACTTTTATTGCTTTCAGCATCCCAGAGTAATCAAATCAGATGACTTTGCAGTGTGTGTGTGTGTGTGTATTTTGTGCAACAATGGACTTTCAAAAAAGTCTCCATGTTTCTGGCATCCACTCTGTCGTCTAAAGGTCTTTGAGGGTTTATATGTGCCAGACTGATCCGTGCTAATTGTGGCCTAATGGTGAGCTGTTATAGCGAAGAGTGGTAAAAAGCAGTCAGTTGTTGAGGCTTGCTGCCTTTTCCTGTGCGGCCTGATTACGCTGTCTAGTTAATGCACCCTCCGCAGATACAAATGGAGGGTGGTTATTGCGCCAGGAGAGACAGTCGGCCTGTCAAAATCACACCCTCTAACAGACAAGAGAGGGAGATAAAGAGAGATGGAAAAGACTGAGAGGGAATTTATTCTGGAGAGCCAATTTTACTGAGGGGATAGAAGCGTGGCAAAGCAATTATGAAATATAGCTTTCTGTTTCAATAATGACCTTTTCTCCACAGGCTTTATATAGGCCAGCATAAGTGATTTAGAGAATGGTCCCTACTGTGGTATAGATGATGGCCTATGGATTCCTAGGAAGTGCAATGATGGTTTCCGGTGAGAAATTGCTCCTCACTTTCACAGTGTTGACAAAAAATTGAGGGTTTGGAACTTGGGACTTTGGTTTAAGAAGTTTTGGGCAATTCAACAACATGCCTTCCAAAGTTCTTATGATGCAGGTATTTACTTAGAGTTGATGTGGGTGTGTGTGGGTGTACTCCTATATTCAACTGCTGGAACTGTTCAGGAGAAAAATGCACACTCTCATGTGGGCTGTTTTTCTTTCACAGTAATTAATCACCAGAGGATCTCCTGATTATTTCAGCCCAAGATTCATTTCCATAGAAAAATCTCTTTCAGCACAACTTTAGCTGCAAGTCACACATGAAAGCCCAGCGAAACATGGCCTCAGCATTGCTGCCAGTTGTGCCGAACACCCACACTGCTTACTATGCATCTGTCTGGATAGATACTCTGCAAGCCAGCAGCTCTCCCAGCAGCTGAGCCAGAGTCAGGGGAGGAAAAACAAAAAAAAAAACAGGGGTCAGGAACTGAAGAAGTCCTGTCTGACCTGCTAACATATGAACCAGACACTGGAGGAATGTCAAAGCTGCTGTAAACCAGAAAACATGTCCGACCCTGCAGAAAGCATACACAGGGACCTAAAATATTAATGCTTGACACCTGAGTAACAGTCATCAAGTCTTTCATTAAGCCAGCAGTAAAACATGCAGCAATCGAATGCAATTTTTTATTTATTTATTTTGGCCTTCATGCCAATAATCCTAAATAAAAGGACAGTACATAGTATATGAGATCGGGACAAGAGAGTGAGGTTTGACATGCAGCAAAGTGTAGTGGTTCCACGTGGAACCCGGGTAGACCTCAATGAGGACGACAACTCCAGTGATATAACCTCGAGGCTATCCAAAGCTCCACGTTAAGCTGAGTCTGAAGCAGAAAAGCTCTGTACCTGAGATCTGGCTGTTAGATAGAAGCATCAGCTATTCATTACTATTCACACCTGACTCCTGAGGCCGTCGTAATGAGTTGTATGTTTTGCCAAATATGTTGCCTGTCAGCCCAGCATTGGAACATTCTGCGTTACGATATAACTCAATATGGACACACAGAGCATTGTGAAGACGCCGGTGTTAATGAGAAACTTTCTTATACAGTGTTTTAACCAGTTTTTTATTACATGATAAATTTCTTTTGAAGAGATTTAGAGCTTTGTGGATAATTTGGCAAAAAGTGAAACAAACACACAAACAAGCACCAACACACAAACAACAGGCAGAAACACTTCCAGACCCTGCTGATATCTCGAGTCCACAGGAGAGCATTGAGGGAATTCTAGTAATTGTTTTGTTTTTATATCATTGTGAACTTTGCCTTGGAGAGGTGGGGATGACTGTGCAATAAGTCTTTTCCTGCTCAACACATAGTTGACTATAAAAACGGAATGGCCATTTTGAGTCTGGGTGTGTACATTTGAAAGCTTGCCATGTTGTTTCTCCAGCTTCGCTTTGATTGCAATGATGCAGCTCAATACAACATTAAACTGAGAAAATACAGTGCAGTGGGTCTTCTAATGTTGTCATCCCTATCATTGCATCCTTTGCAGAATTGTCTTCCATTGAGTGTATTGCAAATGCATAATGGAAACATGCTGACTGAAGAGAAAAAAATACATGTAAAGCTGGAGCTTTTCCGAATTGATCATTTTCAAGGGCAAAAAAATAGACTTGTCAATTAATGTTGTCTTGTGAATTATTCAAAAAACATCACGGTGCTCTTGAGGTTTACCCGTCTGTAGCAATATAAAAAGCAATTTATAATGTTTTTTTTTTTTTTTCGTCCACACAGATTTTGTGGTGCCTTGCTACTTTTTATTAACAATGTGAGTCTGGACTTGTCACTTTAATGAGTTTTCATATGGAGGATTGTTGAAAATTGCAACTAAGTAAGTGCAATGAATCCAGTTTACTTCCAGCCCAAAACACACTCCGCACATACACCACAACACTCAGCTGTCGTTAAAGGGAAGCCCCCCTGCGGTGCCAGTGTACAGCTATGCTTGACTCCACACTCTTATTATCATGATTGCTTTGGAAAGGTGGCGGGACGCTGCATCCATTCACTCAGCCAGACGGCTTTATAAAGCATTTGCCGATGGTTCCCAGTGGGGCCCTCATCAGCAGCGGAGAGCGCTGAAGCTTCTCTGGACTCTTCTCTCTGAAGTGACAATGGTTTTTTTCTTGAGATAGAAGGAGAAAAGAGTGAGGGTAAAAAAAAAAAAAAAGATGGCCGCCAAGCAATAGGCATCTGTTCAATACCTTCTAGGGAGGTCATCCAGGAAGTAATGAGGTGAAACGCTGCAGCAGAGCAGTAGCTGTCAATCAGTTTGGACATTGTCGGGTTATAATGAGTGTCTGTTGTGAGAGGTAAGCACCTACATAACTAGGCGTCTTGGGTAGATGTAGACAACCTTTAGCCTCCTCCTCTGCCTGCCTCTCTTCCACTAATCTTCTTCATCCTTCATACTTTTTTCCTCCTTACTGAGAAACAGGCAGGTAATGCTACCATGGACCATTTCCCGAGGATAATCCAACATCTGTCTTACACGTCTCTTGCTTTGGCATTAAAACCTTTACTCCCCCCCCCCCCCCATCCTCCCCACCCTCTTCTTCATCCTCCACCTTTACCTTCTCTCCATCTTAACCCTCCCTTTCTCTGCTAGCGTCACAGCTGCTGAACGATTTCCTCTCACAGGGAGGCTCCTCAGAGTCAGTGTGGCAGTGTCAAACGAGGCTCCTATTTAAGCTCATTAAATGTTTCCAAGAGAATAGGAAATCAATGGTGCATACCGGTGCGCGAGAACTTTTCTCTTAATTTAATTTCCCCTCCCCCTTATCTGTTTGCATCACTCTTTTCCTTTTTTTTAATTTTTTTTTTTATCATTCTTGCTTGTTCTTTCTCGCCCTGTCGGTCTCTGTAAAGTGGTGCTGATGGGTGAGGGAGAGAGGGAGGGTGTTGGAGGGGAGGGCTTTAAAACCGTCGCCTTCAGAAACCATTTCAGACTCGTATTTGTGACAGGCACCATGGTGAGAGGCTGTCCAGACCTCTCAGTGTTGTTTTGCACTCGATGCACGGAGAACAATCGGAGGGAAAGTTTTACCCACTCTGACCTCAGCCCTGAAGTCTGAGCCTTTGTTCAGACCGTGCTGTTACAGCAACAGGTTCCGACCAGTTCAGAATCTTGCAGCAAAAAAACCCGTGGAGGAGTATGTGGTTAGGTTTAGAATCCCTAAAAAAAATCCACTTCACCTCCTTCTAGTTTGGACCGTTAATCAAGACTTCAGTATTTTTCCATCTTCTGTTAGTTTTTTTGTCTTTTGTTAAATTTTCTGTGTGTGTGTGTGTGTGTGTGTGTGTGTGTGTGTGTGTGTGTGTGTGTGTCTGTGTGTGTGTGTGTGTGTGTGTGTCTGTTTATGTGCATGTCTGGCAGGGCTCTGTGGTGTGTGAAACTATACTGCCTGGGGGCTGGGCCCACACCTTCTCCGGAGCTCCTGTAATTGCTCTTTTGGGGCCATGTCTCTGGCTCTGAGCCTGTCTCCATCACTCTTACTCCATCTCTCTTTTGCTCTTTGGCCTCTTCCCTTCTTACTTTTTTTTTTTTTACCCTCACTCCGACACCCCCCCCCCCCCCCCCCCTCCAATCGTCTCTCCCTGCATGGCTCATTATGGCTGATCCCCACCTGCCCAATCTGGGAATTCTCTCTCTCTCTCTCTCTCCACACACGCACACGTGCATGGATATAGAGCCACTCAGCAGTTTTTCAGAGCTGCCTGTCCCTTGGATGTCTTGTGTGCTATCTACTATAAAACAGCTTTGCTAATACTGTTTAGCCAAGAAGTGGAAACAATAGCGCCATGACAGTTTTTTTTTTTTTTTTTTTTTTTTTTACTGCTCAGAGTGAAAAAGGGACACTTTCTCCTCTCCATTCTGCTTTTCTAGAGAAGTTTTTTTTTTTTTTTTTCATGAAACCCTGTCGCTTCAATCATAGCTTCTGGCTTTGTATACACACTCTCCTCAGCCCCAGGCTCCCAACCACAGACCCAGCCTTCTCCATTTCCATCCAAGCCCTCCCTCCAGCCTGTCACCCAGCAGCCCCACCATGCTTCTTCTCCAGGCAAGGGGGCTTACTTTGAAGGATAATGGATGTGGCCAGTTGCAGCTGCTCAGCAGCCGGGGCACTATCATAGGAGTTATCTAAGGGCCTGAGTGGCCTGTGATGAATGGCTCAGAGCTGTGTGTCTCCACCGATCAATAAGCCACTAGCACCAAGATGAGCTAGATGCCCCCTTGGTCCCACTTCCCCCCTCTATTCCCCACATATATCTCCCTCTCATAATCTCCCACTATGTTTGTGAACTTTTCCCTCCAATTCACGGCCTGAATTGCCCCATTGATCTTTTATCCTCCGTTTGCTTTAAATAAAGGGCCAGTATCTCCACTCCACCCAAGCATGCAATGTTTCTGACAGTGGTTATTGCGCGACTGGCGGCAAAGCGCACAAACATTACTTTAGCCTGATCGAAGGCTCGTAATCCGAGAGCTGAGAGAATGAAAGCGAGAGTATGGAGTTGCTTCCACCGCCCTGGAGCACCGCTGAGGCTTCCATCACCAGGCTGATGCAAGCAGAGGTCCCATGTGGGTTTACACACTTGTAATGCAGACAAACACATGCATACACCGAACAGCCTTGCTGTCAGGGCTCATTGAGCGCAACCTGTCCCAAAGCACCACCAACAGCCCCACCCAGGCTGAATAGAAATGGGATGTTGTCAGTTTCCTCTCTCCTTTGTCTCATTGTTTTGCACAAACACATGTGAGGTCTCTGCAGACCACCAAAGCGTGTAAATTTGTATTACTCCTGCAGCACAACAGGTGTGCCAGAGCTACTGTATGTTGGTTTTTGATCTGTTTCTTTCTTTTTTTCGCTCTGCAAGCCCAGGCTCTGTTGGCGAGGGATTTGCGATGAAAAGAAACAACTGGATATCTCTCTCCCCCTCACTCTTCCTCTCCTCGAGGGACTTTCAGTAGTCTGTATCTTCCTCTCCTCCTCCTCACCATCATCTCTCACCTCTCCTCCCACTCTGCTCCCCTTCTCTTCCCCTCTGGCTCTGGGTTTTCTCTCTGATCTCTCATTGTCTTTGTCACAAAGAGCAGATTCTCAGCTTGGTAATTGCATGTCTACTGGCCACCACACCTGTTGCTGTCAGTGCAGGGATGTGGGACCGAGAGGGGAGCTGTAGCCTTTGGCCTCCATGGTTCTTGCTCACCTCACCACCACCTTTTACGGAGTGGAAGAAGCCTCATACTAGACGCCATACATGTGTGGTATAGGGTGCTCTCACAGTTGATTGTGTTTATCTCTAACCTTGAGCATCACATCTGGAATTTGTGTCTGTGCAAATGCATCTGTGTCTCTTCCTAAACTTGGCTCACTTTCTCTCTCCCCCCCCCCCCCCAATCCTCTTCTGTCCCTGTGTCCTCTCTCTCCCCCATCCAGAGCCCAGGCCCTTAATGAAGCTGGGGGTCAGCGGCAGTGTGCGGCTAATTGGCCAAGTTTGCCCGGGGCTTTGGCTGCCAGTGATTGAACTATCCAGCGAGGGCCCACTGTGTAGTCGCTGCTGCACCCTGCTCCGTTCCACTCCAACAGCCAAGACGCTCCCTGCACCCCCGTCCGCCTCTGCCTAGTAAGTAGCACCCCAGGTTCATCTGTTTTCACGTAACTCCAAAGTAATAGGACATTCTCTTTAGTTTTAATTCCATGCAACAGTCCTCAGGCTCTTCTCCTTTTTTTCTGAATCACTTGTCCTACATGTCATCATGTTTTTTTAGATACATAGCTCTAGTTTTCTATCTGTGGTGTTCCCGATAATGGCATTAATTCAATCAGCTTTTATGTCCTCCGGTACTACTAACAGTAAAAAGCAGTTGAAGACTCAACTGTTTAGACTTCCTGTTGTTTGATCTCTGGTTGCTTTTGTGTTACTTTCTCTATTTAATGTCTTTCTTCCAATCTTTTATTTTGAAATCTAAATGGACCTAACTTACCTTCTAACAATACAGGGTATTAGTCAATGCACAGATGTGTTACTGTATAATACCTTATTACCCCCCCAAAAAAAATAAATAAAAAAAAATAAAATCAAATAGGTAAATAAAATAAAATGTATATATATGGAAATAAATAGGCAAACAACTATCTGAAAATTAAAAGCAATCTGAATGTGTGTTTGGCTAGAAATAAATCCAAAAATGTGGCAGTGTTCTTCCCTCAGTGTTTTTGTAATATTGTGTGACCCAAGGATAAGGGCTCTGCTTGGCATCAGGTCATGCCTTGGTATCTGAATTGGTGCATCTCGTTCTCAGTCTGACTTTCATTCCCACACTCAGCCCCAGCATTTTCTCACTTTCCCACTCTCCTCGGCTTGTGCCACCCTTACACTCTCTCTCCACACTTGCCACAGTGGGATTCGGGCAATTACTACGGTCCCCCATTGGCCGGCAGCCAGAAGAAGAGAAAAAAAACAACTTCCATCCCCTATTTCTCTCACAATGGGCTCAACAGTCAGAGCCATGACCAAGCTGTATCCCACTGTTCTGAGCTAACAGGAGGGGTTGGAGGCGATGTTGTGGAGGGGGGAGGGATGGTGGTGGCTCTAATTAGTCGAGGCTCCACTTTCTACTCGTTAAGGCAGTCCTGGCTCCCATTGTTTGGCTGTCAGTGCAAAAGTAGAGGTAGTGGGGCGATGGTGAGCTCTGGGCAAATACTAAGGGGAGGGCAGAGAAGGAGGGAGACCATCTCACCTGGGGGAAACACAGGCAAGGGTCAGCCCCCTTGTGCCACATTAAACCTATATAAACACTTTCTGTTATTATGTTGACAGAAGTTGAACATCGCTGGCAAGTAAATTGTCAACAGTGTGTGTTTGTTTTTCAGGAAACAATGGACCAATTATAAGTCAAGCCTTAGCCTGCAAGTTTGGCTACGTTGTTGTCTGTCAAAACTTTACTTGCACTCCCTCGTTCTTTTCCTGTTCATCAAAGGCTGCAAGTGATTACATTTAGCCCGATGCTCATTAAATAAAGTTCCCCAGCAATTAACTGTTGCAATAATAGTTTTATGTAGACAGCTGTAAATTGTTCTCCTGCTCATAGAGTGGAGAAGTGAAAGTTTCTGGAAGTCACTCAGTTGATGATATAAAATCAATTACTTTACTTTTATTTCACTGAGTGTGTCCCATAGAGATTGGAGATGTTTCAAGGAAAACCAGCAAATGAAAGGTTGCAAAACACAGTTTTAACAATAAACTGTCAAACTCACTGAGCGGAGTAAAAACATGAAGTGATCAGCTGAAACATGAAGACAGAGAGAGTCCAGCGTTTTTTCGGTTTCCCACCTCAAACATTTGGAAACATTCGGGGGAGCTCAGTTTTTTAAGGGTTCGTTTGCAGATTTTTACAAACACTAAAACCTTTTTTTTCTCAATTCAGCTCTGACTTTGGCAGCATCAGTTTTCACCATGTTTAAAAAAACGAAATGAATAAAAAAAAAGATGAAAAATACGAACAAAATGGTGGACTGTTTCTGGTTGATGGTCACCTCTTTAACTGTATCTGTTTGTGGTTTACCATAAAACCCAATCTGCCGTTAAGCCTCAGGACTTGCCGGTTTTTAGTGTGCTACTCTTGTCCATCTGTTTAGTGCTTAGCTTGACAGACAACTCCTTTTCTCACTCATCTCCTCCTTAATCAGTCGTTTGCTGAGGTCAAAACTCTACTGCTCCACTTTCCATCACATATCCTCCAGCTCTGCAAGCCTGCCAGCCTGCCCGCTGGTGTTCAAGATAAACAAAGTATGGCTCGTTTTGAAATGTAGTGTACCCCAGTTGTGAATTAATAGAACAGGGGTGGAGAGATGCTTTTGCTCGGAGCACCTAATCTGCACTTGCGACCTGAAACGGAACATGGTAAGGATTGAAGCATCCTATTTTTGGAGTTTTGTTCACTGTTTTTATGCCTTTTGTTGTTTGTGCTCTTCAGCTCGTATTCTCGAAGATGGTGTAAATGTCATGGTAATGGCATGCTTTTTGGTATCCTCAAGGATTAGGAGGTGTCAATCATTCCTCCCATGAGGCTTTGCCTTGGTTCAACCCCAGAGCGGCGAAGTACTTGGGGATGAATGAATTAGGGCGCACAAGAGCAAAACAAATGTGTTTTTTTTGCAGCAGTGAAAGCCAATAGTTTTGTTTTCCAATCTACAACACAGGCTTTTTGTTATCTGCTGCTTCACTTTTAGATGCTTTGGATGTTCATTTGTGCTGTCAACTTCACACTTTAGTTCTTGTGAGAGATAACTGTTAAGTTTTTGCTTTTTAAGTGCGTCTTCGATGGAGGTAGCAATAATAAATAAAGGAAAACACAAACCATGTTCTCAGTGGGCATACCTTTTTACAAAAAGAGAAAAAGGGAATGTTGTTTTTGTTTATAATAAATCTGTTGGCATTTTACAAACTGTGACACTTTAGAAGTTGGTTCAGGTTATTAAAGTGGAGAGAAGCTGTTTAACATCAAAAGTCCTTTTATATGATGCCTTTGAGTCAGAATTGAACTATGCATCCCCAGAGATGAGAGTGAATAATTCATTTGTCTCACTAAATCAAAGTAATGGTGCAAACTTTAATGTCATTCATCTCGAGAAATGGTCACAGGGGTTTGTGAAAAGATGATATGCCACGTGATCTAATGCTCTTAGTTCTGATAAGTAAAAAAGAAATGTATCATCCTACTGTTTTTCTTCTCGTGAACCACAGGTGATACAAATGTTTATTTTATTCTGCAGTGGTAAATGCATTATTCAATTTCAGCCTCTTCGAAGTAATCACCGAAGGAATTGCTGAACTTGCACATCACATACAGAAATGATTAAAAGTGGCTTGAAAAATGCCCCCTCCAAACATGCCTCCTAAATGATAAAAGGGGACACAGGGAGCCTCATCACCAGCCTAAGCCTGATGTCACTCAGCGAACGCGTCAAATGCCACGTCCTTGCGGAAACCAAATAATATAAAACACCATGTCCCTGAATCATCCTCCCCTTCCTCTTCTCAACTGAGACTCTCCCAGCCCCAACGTCGTACTGCAGCCCTCGAGCCCTCCAGTTTTCCATCGCCCCCTGTGAACATCCAAGCTGTCGAGGCTGACTGGGCAGAACCTTTTCTTGCCAGGGCACAGTTGGAACAGATCCGGCCTCCGGGCCACATACACCGCTCCTCTCCAGCCCTCGCAAACGACGCCTGCCCAGCGCAACTGTCATCTAAATGCAAAGCCCTTTGGATCACGACGGTAGATTCCTTTTGTACACACTTAATCTCTTTTCTTGGGACTGCTTGTCCTATTGGATAGTGATGGCTTTACATGCTTTAAAGCCTGCTGAGCATGAGCTTCTGTTTGAGCTGGTTTTGTGATTCATTGAATTTCCACTAGATCAGGAAGCCAGAAAGAATCTTTGTTAATAAACAAGGTGTACGATTGTAGAAATCTGAATAGATGAGGCACATGTCTTCTGTTTGGTTCCAATATTTGAGGATTATAGGCTTTTCTTGTACTCAAAGGCATACTTTTTGAAGCTCCAAATGTGTTGAAATGGTTATTGTTCAGATGATGGTATAGGACCTGTCTGCTGAGTTAATCGCCCATCTGCACCCTTGAGGGCTGAGAAATGTGGCCGTCAGGCTTTATGAGAACATAAGCTAAACAGACAGGCCCACTTTAAGTGGAGGCACGTTAAGAGACAGACTCCAGGCGAGCCTCTCGAACAGTTTCATATCAAATCCACAGACGTACAAATCTCCTCAATGATCTGCCAAGTTTCGGCAGAATTCACTGGAGCAGGAATAGCAGGATTTCACACCCCCGCCTTGAGCTCCCCACTCACCCCCGCTCAGCCATCACTGGACGACGCTTGGCAGCAGAGGGTGATGGGAAACATCTGTGAATGTCAGTGTGTGTAGATAGTTGCACACACTCGCCAAATAAAGAATTTGTTTTTTTGTTCTGTTTTATTATTTATGGAAGCATCTTTTGACATGTCAGCAGACGAGTAAATTATTAGACCTCACAGTGGAATGCATGAAATATGAATGCAGATACAACATGCAAAGTGTTTAAGTAGTCAAAAGCTCGGGGGCTGATGTTATAGAGTTGATTCTGTAGCCCTGTTGGCAGATAAACAGGCAGAAGGAGAAGAGGAGATAATACTGCACTTCCTTTGCAGCTCTATTACTTCCTGTGGTTTGCCAAGAGGAAGTGAAGACGGCCCCCTGTTGGCTTTGTGTTCCTAATTTTACTCTGTTTTCTTTGCTGTAACTATGTTGTTTGCATGCTGACTGGAAAATTCTCTCGAAAAAATGAGGGGGAAAATGATTCAGCAGGTCCTGTGGATGCTCCCTTTGCAGCTGCCAGTGATGTGACGGCTCCGAGTCACTGAAGTCTCTTTTATTTGGGTATGCTAAGCTTTATAAATAATGAAATGGAGCCAGTAATTGGTGGTTCTTGGTAATTAGGACCAAGCTGTCAGCTACTGAAGTTGCAGTCTGATTGCGCTGAAACACTGAATCACGAAGCCAGTAATTACTATTATCTATGGGGGTTGTTGACACAACAATAATCCAATTCTTAACCAGGATAACAGAGCTTATGTTTACTCTCCCTATTTTAAAGAGGTTCAGCTAAAATAATGTCAAACACTTAAGTTGCTAAGTATTTCTGTTATGCAGCAAACGTCAAACTATTTATAGAAGGAGGATCCTCTTCAAATGTGCGTCTTGGTGACGACGTGAAGACCTTGTCCATATTTTCATTAGTCAGTCACGTTCTCCCTGTGAGGATAGGGATGCTGAACCACAAACAGCATTATCCACCATCTCTGCAGGTTTTCTTATACCCCTGTAATCCTGTCATTTCATTCATAGATACTTCCAGGGTTGTTCTATCTACCCGCCTGTCTCTGCTCCTCTGTGTGAGAGATTGGATTCCCCCAACTCTCCTCCTCTTCCATCTTGCAGCACACACGCACAACGGCGCGAGCGCACATTCCCGTCCGAGTATTCGGTCATCTCTCTTCAGATCTCAGTCGCGTAAACGAGCTGGTCAGACCCAGTGATTTATAGGGTGGAGGACAATGGCATCGTATACACTGTGTAGGCGATGATTCCCGGTAGCAGATAATAACTTGCCCTCGCTCAAGTAAAATTCTTTTCATCTTGCTCGAGACTTACAAGCAAAGCGTTTGTCCCCAAGAGATGAGGGAAGTGAATGGCCTCAAAAGCAGAGTACCCAGGTGACATTTTCTCTTCCTGCCATCATGCAAAGTGATGAACCCCGCGAGAGCCACTCACGACTTTATGCAAGAAAGTGTGGCGCGTGATTACTGGATGAGTGGAAAGGTGGCAGCTTGGGGGGGGGACGCAAGGGTGAGTAAAAGAGAGACGAGTTGCTTTTCACCTGCACGGAAGCACAACAAAAGGCAACTTACACCGACTCTTGATTTAAACGTGTGGCAGCTCGTTGCTTGAGGCGTGATGGACATTTAAAGATATTGCGGGGAGGAGAAAATGGCTTTTTCAGTATGTTATTTATGGTGAAGACATTATATTCATTTGATTATAATAAAACATCCATTACACTCTGAGTGAACGACATGGGGAGGTGAGGCCGGCAGAGTGCAGCTCAATGCAATAACAACTGTGCGTCTGCTCTAAATGAGCCATGGAAAAGAGCTGGTTCCTGTAGATATTAGTTTCCTTTGTAGGGTTTCTCAGATCTGGTGATATGCTTTGTGAGGAGTAATAAAGAAATATATCTGTTTTTATTGTGCCTTGGCGACAGAGTTATGTTTAGAGCTAGTATAAAGAGCTGGAACATAGCATAAAATGATATTATGGCCCATTAGGTGGAGGCCCGAGCTAAGCGTCACTAGCGGTAACTGAGGACTGGGGGTAATGGGGCCGCGGCGTATTGTCTGTGATCTGCTCTTTCACTTCTCACTGATTGAATCGTCTACATCAGCGGCACTCCATCTCCTGGGGAACCGGAGTAGCTGAGGTGATTTTGGCTGAAGACATCACTCTGTCAAACCTCGGAGATAAGAGAATAGGGTGGTGAGATTGGAAGCAGGGCGCCCTAAAATGTAAAGGAGAAGGGACATTCAAGAATTATAGCAAGAACTTATTCAAAGGTGTCTGATAGTTCCATATGGGAATAGAAATCCTCTTGTTCTCTATCGCTGCACATGGAGTCTCATGTACTGTAGCTAAACAACAATAGACATGGTTTACTTCAGTATTTTATCATTCTGTAAATAAAAGAAAATGTCTGTGTACGCCTGCTCTCAGCCTGCACTCTCGGAGTGGTTTTATTGTGGTACAGCTTTAAGTCTAAAGGTTCAAAGTCTCTTGACCTTGTATCTCTGCCTCTCAGGTTTAGATCTCTTCAGAGCTGACCCTGTTCTTTTGGGGCTTTCCCCAGTAGGGACAGGTTTAGGATCAAACAGCTGCTCTGTCTGACTGGCAGCACCTTAAACGGGCCCTTCTCTTACTTAGGGCCTAGTGCATGAGATACTGTAATGAAGGAGTCTGCTAAGGTTTGGGAGCAATAAATTAGCATACCTGGCTTCTCAGGAGTCTCCTGCTCAAGAATGTTTTACACTCAAAACCTCCCTATAAACTCAGCTTCACCTCTACTTATATCAACCCACACCCGTCCATGTGCCAGTTGAATAGAGAAACATTGTGTCGAGCAGTTAGTTTATCTGCTCTCCTGCGCAGCCAGCACGGAGGCTCGGGAAGTAATCTGATCCAAGCAGGCAAAGAATTTCAGGCATCCTGAAAGGAACCAGATGTGTGTTTTTGTTCATGTCTTTCTCATGCGTTCTATCTGGGATTTTTAGTTGCACATAAGGCACATACACCTTTCTTCTGGGAGACAGACAGACAGACAGACAGACAGACAGACAGACAGACAGACAGACAGACAGACTCACACACACTCACACACACACACACAATCACACACAATCACAAGAAGTCTGGCTTTCATAACAGAACTTGATGATATGATAAGAAACAGGACCGGCCAGACATGGCCACTGCTGACTTGTTTATGTTAGCTTGCTGGCCTGCCGCACCTCTTCCCTCACATAGATTGCCACGCAGATTGGGTTTCTTGTATTATTATTTTTTACATTTGATGAGTAACAAACAGACTTTATTTTACACTTTAAAATTGGTTTCCCTCATATGTAGTGCTTATTCTTATATGCATGTTAGATTATTTATTACCTGTTGAATATGTTAAATTTCATAGGCTTGCTCAGATAACAATATGCTGCAGAAATTATGGCTTTGCTGCCAGGAATGCAAGTATGTCTCCAACTGGCAACTACCGCACAACAACAATATAGAAATTATTTCAAGGACATGAACAGTATTAATAGGCTACACCAAAGGGGGGTGCTATGTGTGATATGACCTGAGATTTATATCAAGGCATTTATTTAGCTTTTTACAATATTGGCTAATGTCGTAAAATATTGAATGGATCACACATATGAATTATATATATGTTATACTTTAGTTTTCCCACTCCCACCCCATTCTCCACCTCAAATAAGCCTGAAATGCGATTCACAACTTAAAGTCTTAATACGTGAAATGGAAACATTTGTTTAATACTGTACATGGTCCCTTTACAGATAAAAGTTAAATTACACATACTGCACATACTGCTGGCAAAATATTCAGTGGACCGCCCAAGTTAACCCTGAGATGTTTTCAGTTACAAAATCACCATACAGAGCTACTTTTATGTACTTTCCAGTCCCACTTTGGCTGGTTGTCTGAGTGTGTTGTCTTACTGCAAACTGACAGTGAAAGTATTGCAAAAATCCAAGTCGTGGCAGAACATAATAGAGGTGCCGGTTTTGAAACGAGTTCATCCCCCCCACCCCGCAACCACCACTACTTCCAGTGGGTGTCCATGCATTTAGCAGGTGTCTTTTGAACTACAACACTTTCATCTATCATTGATGTTAGTAATTATACTTTTGTTTTCTTTCCCATAATATGTCAACATGTCTGCCAAGCAGGGGTTGGAACATGGAGTAATAGAAATCGGTTATGTATTTACAAGGCTGCATGCTCTAGTTGTTCGATGTTATTTTGTCCTTTTAAATGTGGCCATTTTCAATCTGAAAACTGTCAACATGAAAGTGTTAGAAAACGGTTAACATGACCAACAGGTTTCTGGCATTGCGCCCAGATTGCGTAAGTGTTGACCCCAGGGCTGTGGCTTAAGCACTTAGATGGTTCCGCCAACAACACATGAAGGCTTTTCAAATCTATTCGTCGTCCAAAGGCTTGTTTCTCCTTCTTTTTGGCTCCACTATACCGTCAAAGGAAGTGGTGTTCATCGGCCGGGTTTTGCAGGCAGGAATGTGTGACTAAGTGTGTGTGTGTGCGTGCTTGCTGTCTGAACATGTAGACCCCATATCAGCCATCACCACAGGAAATGACCAGCCGCTTGCTTTGAAGTCCCAGCAGAGGTTTTCATTATTCCTACTATCTCCGGAGACACAAGGCGGCAGACCCTCTGCCCCCCCGCCCCTTACATTACTGATCCTCTGCACTCACCCTGCGCTGCACCCCTCTTCGAGTCTTGCCACCAAACTACTGTTAGAATGCAGAACAAGCCTCTATTAGCATAGAGTATGCAAGAACTGGCTGCCACAGGGCACAAACCTCACTGCAACCCTCATTTCTACTCAGCACACTTGCCTGAAAAGGCTGAGAGGGCACGTGTAATTGCATTTTATTTTTCCCGTGCAGAAACTCAAATGCATGATACAGGAAATTCTTAGATTTCCGGCCCTGGCCCATCCTTCCACTTCCACTTTTCTCAGTTATTCCCACTTGCCTCACCGCTCATCTCCACCCTCTTCATACCTTCACTTCCTCTCCTTATGCTCCTAGCATATCGAAATGTGTGGCGGGCGGAGATTAAATTAATTGGTTGTTGACGTAGCAGTCTGCATGCCCTCATGGCGTACTGCTGTGGAAGGAAGTACTGGCACAAGCTTGCCAAAACTTGCTGCAAGACTGCCAGCTTGTGCTTCACGTGCCACACTCACTATTGCATGGAATCAAATCTTTTAACACACAGTTTGATACACAATCCGCTTACA
This sequence comes from Symphodus melops, assembly GCF_947650265.1. Taxonomy (NCBI): domain Eukaryota; kingdom Metazoa; phylum Chordata; class Actinopteri; order Labriformes; family Labridae; genus Symphodus; species Symphodus melops. The sequence continues at coordinate 22,221,933 of NC_136696.1, read as the reverse complement.
TATACATACTAACAACAATCGTCTTTTCTACAGTGGTTCATACAATATAGATGTAGAACTTACTGAGCAGGGAGGCAGATGCGTTGTTTATCTGCCAGCAGGGCGCATGCCAAAGCAGCATGCCTGGGTTTGGGTGTGGTTGAAATCTAGGTTAGGAAATCCCTTGTTGAGGTTATTACAAGCAGTAATGCTAATGAAGCTTTTGCTCCAGTAATGGCATTACCAAGTGGAAATGCTAACCAACACGTTCTAATCAAGCATCCCAATCTTCAATGACTTTTCTTGTATAATAGCCTTTTAGGGAATATGGACCATGTGTAGGTCTTCACTGAATTTTAAAGTCCCTATTGTGTGAGGTGGCTGAGAAAATGTTGGCTATCTTGGTCCTAAAGCTGGTAAACTGTTTTAGACCTGTGCCAATCATTGCGGTAGTTCATATTGTAATTCAGTGAGTGACTATAACCCTTTTTTATATAACCCTCATTTTTGAAAATCTGACACATCTTTCAGTGCATAAGTTGGGAAATGACAGCTGTCCAGCAATGAATTTGGCTCAGCTTGATGTTCCTGCCTGTGAAAGCAGTTTCCTTTTTTTTGCCGTTCTTTTATATAACTTAAAGAATACATGATAAAAAAAATGTAACCAGACATACAGTACTGGTTTTCAGGATTCAGTGGCTGCAGAAATCATTGTTATTGACGCATTTTGGCAAGGACTCAAAAAAACATTTAGGATCGATACCCAAACCTACTCAGTCCAGCTCTTCCATTATGTGAGCGTAGCCTGTCATGTGATGTTACTTACGTTTTGGCTGTTCAGAAGTTGCCATTTGTTCCCCCCTTCACTGTTTGATCAGTGCTGTGTGTCTGTGGCTTTCTGACTTCTCTGTTTGGCCTTCTCCCTCTGTCCTGCTGGCTGGCTCTGTCTGATTTATGACAGTCTGGGGCTAATGGTACAGAACCAGGATTTGTGTCTGTGGGGTTGTGACTGGATCGGTGCTGGCTCATTGGCCTCCTCACTTCTCTTTCTCAGCCTCTCTCTCTCTCTCTCTCGCTCTCTCTTTTGCTTTGGATGAGGTGAGAGTCAAAGTGAGATGGCCGGTGAGCGACTCGGCTGCTGATCAGCACCCCAGACACTCAGACACATTCATCTTCACCCCCTCCCTCCTACTCTTCTCTAAGCCAGAGGAACCAGGCTGCAGGCTGGCGGGGGAGCCAGCTCACCTTCAGACAAGGCCATCAGACCTCAGACCTCGCCTCACCTTTTATCCCTTTTCATCCCTCACACTTCCAGGCCTTTCTTAACACACTCACACATTCTCATTTTCCCTTCACTCTGCGTCCCTCAGTGTCATCACTGAAGACTAGGCCAGGCTGCAAGGCAGGCAGGGGGCCTCGTATGTGGAGCCATGTTAATTAGCATGGGGAATCTGGAGCTAAAGCCACGTTATCTCCTTCCTAAACACCCCACTCCCTCTTTACACCCCCTCATCTCTTTCTGTCTTCCTCTCTTCCTTGTCTTATGTCTCTGGAGGTTGCCTCCATCACGCCGCTTGCGTCGCCAGGTTTGTGAAGGATGTCGCTGCCAGCTGTCTTTTTCATGGACGGCTGCCAACCTCTCCCCGTATCTTCCGTCCGTTGTCATTTCCTCATTTATTCCCATCTCTCTCTCTCTCTCCCTCCCTCCTTCTCTCTCTCTCTCTCTCTCTCTCTCTCTCTGCCCACCTCCTGCCGTTTATCTGTTAATGAACTATGTGTCTTGAGCCTGTTTCTGTTTTCCAGCCTTGTCTCTGGGAGCTTCCTTTTTTTCATTTCGGTGAGGACACAGTATTATGGCTCTCGTTGGCGCAGAGGTACCAAGGTCGGGCAGGGCAGAGAGCGCCCAGGTCGGGATGACAGTCTGTGTCCACCACGTCGTGCCAGCTCTGCAATCTGTGAGCAGTGTGTTAAGCACAAAACAGACACTATATTTCCCCCTCGGCCTCGCAGCGTATGCCTTCTTCAGTGGCCTGGTAAAGGTCAGAAGAGCATGGGCGGACAAAGAGAGCTTTATATCCAATTTCGAACAATGAAAATCGCAATCGATTGGCAGATTCTCCTCTGCCTTCCTCTCTTTCCATCACATGATATTTTTGTGGGGGATGCACTCCTGCCATGGTGCCTTCAACCCTGATCGAGGTCTTTGCTCTGTGGGTGAATTGTTGCACAAAAGACTGTGAAAGACAGAAGCGAAACCCTCCGCGGAGTACTTTTTTTTTTTTTATGCGCCGTTCAATGCAGAATTGGGAAAGTGCGGCCGATCCAGCACACGCGAGCTGCGGGGTTTTGGGACTTTGAATTAGTCCATCTGTGTGGCTTCATGTCTATCTGTGTGAGTTAACGCGAACCTATTTGTGTGTGTTTTCTGTAGCTGAGTAGCCCTGCCTCCCCTGGTGTGTGTGAGGGCTGTTAAGCTCTCCTGCACTTCATTTGACCCTGGCCTCATATGAGGTGTCAAAGCAAGCCGAGTGTAAAACAGATGTATCCCAAATAAAGACATAAAAATCCTCATGTCAAAATGAAACAATCGCTGCTGCAAGCACACACACGCGACACACTTACACTGAGTCAGTCATTCCTTTTGTTCACACTTTGAAACTTTCACTCTGGAGAATTCTGGCTTTACAATATACCCACTTGGCCTTTGATTATATCAATTAATCTGAGCTGGCAGTGCTTTGCTGTATGAAGGACACACAGGGCAAGGCTAATTGTGCCTTTAAACCAGTTATACACAAGAATTACCATGTCATCAGTTGCTGTAAATCTGAGAAGTGCTATCCTGCTCTTTTTTCTTTATCATATTTTCTTTTTTTTCGTTTTCTTTGTTGTTCGTGTTATTTATCCCACTCTTTTCTTCTGTTTGCCTGTATTTGTCCTACTATACCCCAGGAAACCTCCCAGTAGTATTCTTGTGGTTGTGTAGAGTTTTAAATATCCTCTCATTGATGAACTACTTTGATAGCCTTGTTAGCCTGAGCTGAATCCAACATCAGGGGAATTAAAGATGCTTTTGTACACTGTAGCTCCTTGGTAGCATGCAGTGCTGTGATAGTGGCTTCTCTGAAGAAGAAGAAAAAAAAAAATCGAGGGAAAGAGGACAGAGAGGGTGGGAGGGAGCTTCTCTCTGATCTCCTTCCTCTCTCAGAACCATCTGTCTGGTGTTGGCCCGACATTCAGCGCCGCTTAGCATTGGCACTTACAAATATATACATTTCTCACATCTAGCTTTGGAGAGAAGTCGTACCCCTCGCTGAGAAAATGCTCGGGAAGTGAGAGCAGATTGAGGCAGGGCAGAGCTGTGGGAGTGATGCCTGCCATTGCTTCATTGACGTGAGGGACAGAAGATGAGGGTGCACATGATTGGATGGATAATGGAACAAGGACTGTGGATTGGTTGTGTGATCAGGGTTTGTAATATATCCCAAACTCACTAATGGAACATGTTTGTCTCCAGCAGCTTGATATCCCAGCATGCAACATTAACTCTGAATACCGCTTGCTATATGCGCACATCTATCATTTCTATTCTTGGGCTCCTTCTGCATGCATTAGCAACAGGTCTCTGCACAGCGACAGTGCACAGTTGCTAGATTGTGTGATGGAAACTGCTCAAAGCCTTTAATAACCAAACTGAACATGTGAAAGTGTGTATTTATTGTTTATTTATTCCATTTTTCCCCAAGTCAACCCTGCTGTGAGAGATGTTGTTGCTTTGTTAGTCAGGTTTAAGACATTTTGAGGGCACAAGCAAAGTCAGGTTCACAGATGCTAATAAGCTACATACAGCACGGAACTCGTCCTGTCAGTTGTCAGTACTAGGTAAGCTTCTGAGTCATGCAGCAGCATTATTTGGTGTTAAGTTTGTCTGCTGCTCTTTCCTGTTCTTTTTTTTTTTTTTTTTTGGGGGGAGGGGGGGGGGGGGGGGGGGGGATATCTCAGGGTGAGCGGCTTTTATCCAAGGCTTCCATTTCTCTTTAGAAGCTGGTGACTGACTCTCCCGCCCCTCCTCCTCAGTTACTTTCTGCTGTGAAATGGAATTGCTTTCTCGTTCGTTAAAGATTTTCTTGTCGCCGCCTCGTACTACTCCAGGAGTGAGATCACTTGAAATGGCGGAAAGTTCTCAAAACCGCTGGAGAATTACAGCGTCACGGGTTTGGGGTGAATGGGGATCCAACATAAATAAAGATAATTGCTTTCTTTTTATTTTTTTCGATTGAAACCTGTTGGGAGACTTTTTGACAACACACAAATTAATTCTGGCAAGTTGTCGCTTTACATTAAAGCATGAAGTGGCTTGCTGGTGTAAGGGAAAGCAATCCCTCCACTCTCTGGTTGCCATAGAAGCAGGTACATTGTAGCTGTGGGTGCAAGCCGTTATGGTTCTGCCTAAACAACTGCCCACTTATTTCCTGTAGGCTTCTCTGGGGTGAATGGTTTTCCTTTCAGGCCATGCAGATATCTCTGTCTACACATGTACATGTATTTATAAAACCGATTCCCATGTGTGGTTTACTCTAATCCCTTCATGTGATCGCTCTCTCACATTTAAAGAATCAAACGGCAGACGGATAATTTGCATGCGCTCCAAATAATGCGGCCTTGTTAAATGTTACTGAAAACAGTGGTTTGCAGAGAATAAGCCTTTTAGAGTTTTCTCACAAAACCATCTCCTCTTCATCACCGTTTTCTCCAACACTTGCCTCTTACTCTTCCATTTAAACTCTCATCATCACTCCCATCTGCCCCCAAAACAACACAACTGTTCCACACGTCTCGCACCCATGCCCCAGCACCCACAGTGTTGGCGCACAAGTGCAGCGTTGCTCGGGGGTGTGTGCAGCGCCAATCTTAATCACATCGGGTGAGCACACCTGTGAAAACAGATGTCCACTGGGGCTGGCATGCTGTTCCTCTTTAGGGAGGAGTGTCGGTGTATGGCTCTCCACAACTCCTCCTCCTCCCTCCACCCTCCTCTGACAAGAGTTTCTCGGGGGCCCCCAGCAGGCAGGTCTGGCCCAGGCACACAGACAGGAAGACCCAATGTCGACATCAGACAGAGGGACAGGAAGCAGCAGTCCCCAGGCTTTACCCCCTGCTCTGTTTATTTTAATACAAGCCCTACTTATGGATGATAATGAAAACGTGTGATCAAAGACACAGACCCTCTCTACCTTCCAATAATGAGAGCATGTTGATATATTAAGTACAAAATCAATCAAGAAGGAATTTGAAGCTGCTGTGATTCTAAATCAATTTTCAAGCCTGTTTTTATTTAGGAGTTTGATAAACACCAGATGTTGACCTTTTAAAATGAACCTCTTTGATTAAGAAGGGATTCTGGTCATAAGAACGGGCTTTAACCTATATTGGCTGTATAGTGCGGCATTAGTACTGGCATGCTAATTCTTCTATACGATTAAGTGCTTCGTTATAGCATTAGCTAAAACAATGTTGTGTTTTGTATAATTACATGTTTAAGGCATTTTTTACAGCCTGCACCACGTAGCTGAGCTTTTGCCTGGAGGTGTTCGGAATAATGTATGCCGTTAAATTGGTACTCCTGATAACTACTGATGTTAATGAGCTAACCAGACAGAATGATTTGTATATCTGAATTTTAAAAAGGCAATAAACCCATCCCTAGACAGAGTAGAAAAGGCTAATGTGGTTTCTATCCAGCTGTGCTCTCCCATCTCCCGATGTAAAAACCTCATCCATTTCATTCTGCCAAATCCTCGGTCACTGAGGTATCCAATCTATAGAGGCAAAGAGGTGATAAAAACTAGGCAGAGTCCGAGCCTTTGCTCTCGAGTGTTAGTTTATCCAACTTACAAAAACATACTTTCTCATGTCTTTGGTAAAAGATGTAAGTGTATTCCTTTATTTCAACACAGTGCTGAAAAGAAGAAAAGGGTTTATCACACTGACAGATTGCGCCTAACAGTCTACTCGTACGATGAAGGAAAGAAGGCATGATAAACATAAGGTCTCAAAGACTTAACAAGCTTATACCGAAAGGTTGTTGTAATGTAAGTCTTTTTGGTCGTCCCTTAAGAAACTGAATTATGCAACATTTTAATGTAGTTGCACGTTTTGGGCTGCTTGTTCATCTCAACCAGAAAGCTGATCTCCAGCACCTGCACCCAAATGTCGAAGTGACTTTGGGAAAGACATGAACCCCAAATTACTCCTGCTGTTTCGTCAGCATGTGCCTGTGAATACATGGATTGGTTAATACTGACGGACACTTAAAAGCTTCTCCCGTCAGTGTGTGAATGGGTAAGCATGACCTGCAGTGTGAGGGCGCACTCACACTCGGCTAGTCCCAGTCCTATTCATTTGACTGGAGTGAGCGCTCTGTACACATTACACTATCGGCCCGGGCACGGTTGGACGAGGTGGACTTCAGCTGCACAGCAACAGGAACGCAACCTGGATCTGACATTTAATCAATCAGCTTCTTACAGTACTGAGAAATCCAGGATTGTAAGCGGGTTGTATCTGAATAAAAGAACTCATTGTAAGCCACAATGCTAGTAAAACTGCAGACATGCTCACGGAGTTGTTATCCATTGTAAGACTAGACTACAAAATTGTCCGTGCCACTGTCGGTCTATTTGACAGCTACTTGAATATTTTTAAGGTGGAGTGTTTTCTTTCATGTTACTCAGTACATGAGTTGCCGTTAGTAAACAATCAAGCCACCTTTAATGTCTAAACGATAACTGAGCTTTTGTTTATTGTCTCTCCTGCATCACATAAACTTTAGGGATTATTGGACCTTGAAGCACTCAAGAAACTGTACATGAATATCAACTGGATTATGCAAACTGCTATTATAATCATATTTCCTCACTTTGAGGAAAAAAAAAGTCCTCGAGCGCCATTCCAATGTGTTTGGGTAATGTAATACTTAAGATGATGAGGTTTGTACAGAGGTTACCTTGCTCAGACCCGGTTTGGCCTGGAGCATTGTGAGCACTGGGGAGGTGAGTGCGCCCTGAACAGACTTTAAGTCGTCAGAAGACTAGAAAAGTTTTTCACAAGTATTTGGTACTGCATCTCTGAGGGTAAAGACATAGCCTAACTTACATTCAGAATTAGACCATTTCTAATTATGAGTGTTATGTATTGCTAATCTGTCATGCATAATGTATCATGGTTTACAAGCTTCACTCAGGACTCTTTGATTGCACTTTGGATGTGTGCTGTCGTTCATCTGAGTCATGTGTGCATTAATGCTTTTTTACTCCACTGAAGATCCTAATGGACAATATATATTTTTATTGAACTGAATTGAATTAGTCAAAAATGTGTACAGTAATAATCTATAAAGAAATAATAAAAACATTTGCAGGGCAGCTTTCGGTCAGGAGATGGGAAGGAAGGTTTGGCGTTAAATCCCAATTTTGTTGGGTCCTTGAGCAAGGCATCACAACCTAAATTGCTCCTATACAGTAGGCCGTACCTTTTTACTCATGAAAATGTTTGTAGTCATTCATAGACAAGATCCTAATTATCCATTTGGATCACTGTAAGAATGAGTGTAAGGTAAATGGAATATGTGTAGAAGCAAGAATAGAAACGTACAATTAATTCACAACCAAAAGTCTGATATTTGATGTGGTGGGCTCATCTTTTTGATTGATCAACAGCCCCTCATTGTCTCTAGCAAAACCAGCCCCTGTGTTCTGCCTTGGGTGAATACCATCCAAATCATCAACTTACGTTACTTGGGTTAGGGTTAGCAGGACCGATACTCATATAGCACCAATGCTTTATGTCTGATCAAGCAAGTAGAGCTAAATGGAAAAAATGTTTTTTTAAATGATTTTTGTGAATCGACCCTTTTAACCATTTGCATTAGACGCATAGCAGACGCGTTTAGCTCACTGCCATGATGGAACCCACAACGTACATCTCTGCCTCATACTCCACCGAGTGCTCCATCCTCTCGTCCATCAGCTATTGATCCGTGCTCTTATCTCCACTCTGATCCCTGTGTTATTTGCACGGCAAAGGGATTGCTTAATGATCTATTGACCTGACATACCGATCCGTATAGCCAACCACAATGGACCATCTACTAACGAGGAGCCTGTAGGGCATGCACTCTTCTCCTGTATTGTCCCTTTCAGCTCACATCCTTCAGCTCTCCTGTAGCTGCCACATGCTCTTTGGTTCCCTGTTTAACCTCAAACCTGTTTTAAGCATCTGGCTGTAAAGTGGCTCTTGATTGAATCAAAAAAGAAAGCACTCGAATGAGTTGAACTTGAATTGGAGCCGGATTTGCAGCTCATTTTTGGTTTTCTTTACTCATATTGTTATTGACAACGGCAAACATAAGGAGAGCAGAAAGAAAGAAGTTGACACGGGTATACGTTCTGTCTAACATACTGTATGTGAAAAACAACCAGCGACACTTCTGATTGGATCTTTCCCTGTATCTTGTTTGCACTGTGGCACCTTTGAGTGAGTGCGACTTCTGTTGTTGTGACATGTGGAGCTTGTCACGGGTGAGATTTTCAAGACACCAGTAAATGACTCTGTGCCGTTTAATTTATTTGTTGGATTTTGCCTGTGTGTTTTGGATATTTTTTGCCTTCTGTACGGCTTAAATATTGCAAAGGTTGTTGGTCGCTCTGCCTGCTTGTCTGCAACTGTTTTTAGATTTTAATTTAGTTTAGATTTTTGTGGTTGCAAGAAACTATTTGTAATTATTTTATGCCAAACTTGAATCTCCTATTACACCATCCTGGGATAAAATGTACTGTAAGAGCAGTTGAGGTAACAATGGGTTGTCTCTAAAAGCTAGATCTGCTCTATTCGATTATATCTTTAATACATATTGTTTACAAGGCCGAAAAACAAATACATTTGGACTTAAATGACATAAACAAGTATGGCCTAAAAATGTGACAAAAAATCGGACATAATGTTATGTTTGATTATTTCTTATTTACGATGTCCCCCTCTTTTGCTCGTTGTACACCTTGCACATGCTGCAATGTGAAATAATAGCTACAAGTTGTCTGGACTTTCTTATGGGTTTCAGCGCTCCTACTGGTCTTTTAATTTGTGTGCATTAAAAATTCAATATGCAGTGTTCATTAATTTGTGTCCAAACTTGGGCACAAATTACCCCTAAAACCATCCTGTGCTCACTCTCAGGTCGAGCCACCGGTGGAAATAAAGTGCTTGAAGTTCGTCATTTGTCACCCGAGAGACTAAATGACCTATCAAAGTTGACTACCAAGTGTGTAAAATAAATGAGATGACTCTTATATGAGAGAAGAAGAGTAAAAGCATCAGAAGTAAAACAGGCTTTTTTTTTTTTTTTTTTTGTCATAGTCATTCTCCCTTGTTCGAAGTGCAATTAACACTCTGCTGTGTAGTGGTTTGGTAGCAGGACTGTAGACGGTTCTCTTTGGTCATCTCAAACATTAGCTCCTCATGTTTATTAAAAAGCCGTTCCTCTCAGTAGCCATTAACAACAAAGTGATGATATTAACACTTTGGCATGAGGCAATGTTAATTATGGCTGAAATTAACTTTGGATCATTAAAATATAATTCCTGAACAGTAATGGTTGGTTAAACAGATGTTCTGAGATGTTAAAATATTGCATCTATGTTAATATATCCTTTCATTATTAACAGGATCTGTTCAAATAGTTTGAATGTGGGCCCAATCTGGCACTTCCACTATCTCAGTCTGGCAGTTTTTATCACAGAACTTATTTACTACCTAGCTTTAATGTGATTTTTAAGCTGAATTTAAGGAGAGTAAAGATAGTTAGATATGTTTGAAGGATAACACACTACTGCATTCAAAAACAAACTTCTGCTTAGCGTCGGTTTGGACTTCTGTTCTTTTCATTAGAGGGAATTGTGGCAAGTGATAGGAAGTGTGTTTGAGCAGAAAGAATTGAAAGGACTGTGGCAAACTGAATACTAAAAGATCTTAAATGCACACTCCTTTTTTAAAACATTTTTAAGAGACCTAATTCTTTTTTAAGATTTAAAAGGTGTTGTGTAAACTAAATCTTATCGTTACAGATCACAAATGAAATATGAATATCCAGCTGCTTGAAAGTTCTTTTTAAAAAAATATATATATAGTCCTTCAAAAGGGTTATTGACTAAGCCTGTTGTGAGCACAGTTTATTTTGCATGAGAGAGCAGTCTTGTTGCTCTGACATTAGAAGTACATACATCATGCCCTGCACTGTGCTCTCACTCAATTCAGATCCTGAGCTGTGACATCTGTGGGCATGACCGGGCGCACCGATCCCATGATGTGATTGCGGTGACACTCTGTATGTGACGTTATGAAATTAATGTGCCTGCGATCGATATCGGACAACTCTCAAGCAGCTCAATTTTACACTTGCTGCAGGGAACAGATGGTACCGGCTGATAATGTTGCAGGAGGTGGATCCATGGCGGGGAGATACAGAAAGGGCGGAGCAGATCCTCCGGAGCACAGGAAAAAGGAGAAAAGAGGTTAAGGCTCCGTGTTAATGCTTATTCACCAAACCTGCACGGGTGAATAATTCCCTAATCAGATTTATGTAATGAATAGTTAATAGCACATCAGCTCTGACTGCCTACACATGCAGCACATGACCCCCTCCAAGCCCTAGATTCATTTAAACACAAACAGCAGCTGCAAGGTTGCCTTGTGGAACGATCGCTTGTGCTGCTATCTATTACAACAATGCTTTATGTAGCTGCAGGGCACAAATGCGTGCTCACACTGTGTTTGAAGGGAACATATTCCAGTGGCATTCAAATATTAAAATACACCCACAGGCAGACTAATGGCTCTGCAGTCAAATGTTTTACATGTGTTTTTACTGTCTTAGATGTTGAGGGTGCCCGTTGGAGAAGTTCTGGGGTGAGAAATCTCGTCTGGGTGAAAACTGATTGTCTGGACATTGTGTAGATAGGACCTGGAAAATAGGATTCTGTCTACAACTCGTAAGTCTATCAGTCATGTCAGGTGGAATCTCCTCCAACTACATGTCCTGAGGGGACTGGTGAATGAGACAGGCGCCCCTGTGTTGAAAAGCATGTTATTGGAGCCCATTCCTGCTCTGGGATTCCTTTTGGGCCCCTGTGATTACAGCGTCCTCAGCCAGGCTGTGTTTGTGTGCATGCAAGTCCCTGTGGAAGTGTGTAATTCTGTATGTGTGTCAGAATATATGTGCTCCAGCAAGTTTGGCGCGTGTATGCTGTTGCTCTCATGACTTGCTTAGAGCAGAAAAGAAAAGCAAGACTTAAAGAAGGATCTGAATTCTTAAACAAGTCTGGGCACATCTGGTTGTGATTGGCAGCAGAAAAAAGGCTCCTTGTGTTCTGGGAACTGGCAGCAATAGTCTGACCCAACCCAGTTTAACCCAGCCCAGACCAGTACAGTACAGCACCAGCCAACACAGAAGGAAAAGAAGCCTGCACCCAGCCCTACTTATCCTGACTTTTGGCCAATTCTTTTAATCCCACAGCAAGGCCCCTGGCTGCTTTTTTCCCCCTCATAAACACAGTTCAGGTCGCTACCATTTCTTCCATTTCAATATAAAAAAAGTCAGTGCTGCCATGAGCCAGGTAGACCCGCAGCTCCATTACTTTTGGCGGCAACACTTGTGCCTGGGATAATGGTGCCCCCGGGGCTGAGTGTGCGCCTAAATGTCTGTTTGCTCATCTTGCCACCTTGGTCGAAGTTGGAGGGGGTAAAATTGCTACAGGCAAGCAATATATTGAAAGGCATTTCATGGCGAGTGCTAAAACAGGTTATTCTTCCATCTGTTTTATTTTGGAGGTAAAGGTGGAGAGGGCTTGCCGTTGTGTGTGTGCGTAAAGGATGGCACAGTGCAGATTGAGCGCGACAGAAAGGACCACTCCTCCCCCCCTTTCAGCCAAGCGTAACCGAGACTGCTGGCAATTAAAAAGTGATGCCAGCGTTTACAGCAGGTGCCTGGAGCCATTGTTTGCCCTGCCTACTCTCATCGCGTTCATTATTTGGGCTGTCGTTTTTACCTGTGGCATGTCAATGTGCTTGCTGGTTTAGGCGATAGCCTGGCTGGATTCTCCCTGAAGGCTGAAACTGAAAACGAGCTCTGTCACCTCAGAGAGTCCAGCTCTAATTCAAATGGAGTGTGTGCGTTTAGCCTTCTGAACCTGCAGCCCTCTGCCTAGACATGGAGACAGTTAAACTCCAGCTCCAGCTACAAAGAGAATACCGCGGCTGTTATTGTGCTGCAGGGACTATTTGCCATCCTTATTAAGCAGGCTGACTGGTGACTGGGCAAAAAGCCTGGCTGCATTGCTATTCTTTTTGTACGTGACATGGCTCATTTTTTCAGATGTCCATGTGTGCCCATTTGTTTGTGTGTGTTTGTGAAAGCAGGCAGGACGCCTAAGGCGGAGCACTGACGCCAGAGCACTACTGGTGTTTCCACACATGCCACAGATCCAGTGACCCTCACCAACATAATGACTGCAGGGTTAATTCCCCAGGAGTGGCCTTGATGCTCAGAAGTAAGAGATGAGAAGAAGTGTGGTGAGGAGGGCAGGCCAGTGCTGAACAATGTGCAGCTGCTCTTTATTTCCATGTAACAGTCTGATCTGTTTCTACCCCATCCTTTTTGATGGGATTTTGCAAGCCGCCAATAATCCAGTGGTATTACGAGCAGCATGTATCTGTGTCCCTCTTGCTGTTTCTCTGTTTCTCATTCTCGTGGATTTCTAAAGCTAAAAATAATTTCAACATAAATGGGTAAAAAAGCTGTGAGGGGGGGTGGGGGAGGGGGGGGTTTTATCCCTAAATTGTGGCTGAAATGTTTGAGGGAGAGTTCTGCTGGCACTGAGCGAGAAGTGGAATTACACAGTGAAAATCTCGCACTCCCATCGAAGACGAGACTGAAATGCCCATTTTCCCGCCGCATTAAGTGATTTGCAGGGCCGCGTTTAAAGTATGATTGTACATGGCGAGCACATGAGAGATCATCCATTTGCATGACATTTTCTTCCTGAAGAAGTGGAAGGACGTTAAGTGCAGTTACCGATTTTCCTCCAGACACTGTTGGGGAAATTGTTCTCATAAATAATGTTTTCAAATGAAACCACATTTACGCCGTATACAGGAATGTCCCTGAATAATACCTCCAAGGCCTGTTCGCCCCTGTTCGTCTTAGTGTATTTACTTTCCATAGCTGTAAATCATTAGTGCTGCATGGCTTTTGCAAAAGCATATCCATTAGTATTCAAAGTGCACAGTAATGAGATGGAAAAAGTATATATGGGAGGCAGTGTGAAAACTCTGTTGGATTTGGACCTTTTGATTTTCAGCCACTCCCTCCAAATCCCATTTCCCATCAGCGGTGGCTGCAGCTTGTGTTTCTGATGTGTGTTTGTGTGTTGTAAATTGATGAGAGAGCCACCAGTTCGACCGTTATCTGGAGGCAGAGAGAGAGAGAGAGAGAGAGAGAGAGAGAGAGAGAGAGAGAGAGAGAGAGAGAGGGAGAAAAAGTACATGTGAGCATGAGAGCGCTCCCCCGTTGTTACATAATGATGAGATATTGAGTGTGTGACCCGGTACCACTTTATCTCGCCCTCCACAGATTGCATTCTATAATCTAATGAGACAGATATTCTTTAATGGAAATCCTGGACAGGGTCACGATTATCATGATAAAACTTAAGGTCACATTATACGAGGCTGGCCTGCATACATGCGTAATAAGCGAGCTTGTTATTGCTAAGGAGAACATACTGCAATCATACGTCTCATCGTATTACTTCTCTCTATGAGACAAGCTGAAACTATTGGTGCTGACAGCTGTGGTGCAAGGACAGAAACTCTGGCTTTGTTATTACTAATAAACTAGAGCATTATGAGCACGAGATGCAGAGAGAGGTGAATGTAGCTGTTTTAATATTAGAATCCTTTCATTAAATTGGTTATACAAATGAGGTTGGCACCATTTGAAGCACAGTCTGGCTATTAGCTCTTAAAACATTGGCTTTGAGTAGTTTAAACGCCACAAAGACCTACTCGGCTGTACAAATGTGTGCAGAAGCAACATTATGAACAGCTTTACGTTTCCTGCAGCTGATTGGACATTCAATGCTACTGTAGGCCTTCCCAAGTTTTAGCCACTTGAGAGTTTCCATCCCCCCCAAAAAAACAAAAAACAAAACCAAAATTCTAGATGATCGATGAAGCTAATATTAATTCTCTCCAACATTCCTCTTTTTCTGGTAATATTCCCATGAATATTCTGAAAAACATCAAAAAGCCAGTTTGGAGAGGAGCTTTTTTTGAGTCACGCTTTTTTTTCTTTTTATGTTTTGAATGCATTGTTTGGAAGCACAGCTCTGCTTCAATGTGCTAAATGTTGGAGGCTGTCTGACAGTGTAAGAATGAAAGTGTCACTTTCCAGACGAACATGGTTAGGGATGGGAGGCGAACAACAACGTAAGTAAATGTCAGCACAAACTGCTGCATCAGTTCAGAATAAATTCCTCTGATGGATCAACAGCGAGGCCGATGCCGCGACAACAATACAATCAAGTGAAAGACTCTTCCTGCGAGACTGTGAATCATCTTAATTGATGATCAACAATATAAACAGTGGGCTTTAATTATACCTGGATGAAAATAGAGACAAAGCGTGAACAAGCTGCAGCTGGAAAGAGAGGAGAAGAATGATTGCTGGGGAAGAATTACCATAGAAATGTGCCTTCCATCCGTCGGTGCTTTTAAAGCTGAAAGGGCTGCTTTTAGTTTCAGAGGATGACAAAGTTTTGGTTGTATGGAGAGTCAGAAGCCACATAAAACCCCCAAAACACACGTTCCTATGCTGTTTTCTGTCTGACTAGCTGTCTTTCTTTTTCCCTCCGTGTTCCAACTCTGTCCCAGCCTAGCATGCCTCTACTTGCTGGAGGCTTTGTATGCCATGAGAGAACCCAGCTGCACAGATGCGTTGCCTGGCTCGCAGTTTGTAGCAGTTCGCCTGGAGCAGCCACCCCTCCAGGACCACCGGCCCTGATGAAGAGCTGCAGAGGCTCCATTTGGCAGCTTCTCATTCGATGTGGGGGCTGCTGTCCCCAGACATCACCCCCTCCCATTCCCACCACCTCTCTCATCCTGAGTGCTCTTTTGAAACAAGGGAAGCTGCCAGGAGGGGGAATCCATCATGGCTTTGGCCCAGGGCGCTACGCTTAACGTTAGCGCCCAAATGGAAAAACGTGCGCCGCACAACAAGAACGTGGTGATGATGTAGGGACCTTCGCTTTCCCTGCACCGTCCATTGAAAAACTAGCAGAGGAGTACTCAGCCCACCCTTTCGTTCTGATTATCCATCACCCTGGAGCTTGTTGAAAAATCATTTACTGTACGGGAAAGGTGATTGACGACAAAAAAACGGAGTCTGCATGCCTGTGTCATCAGTCCACCCCCACAGACATAATACTCTCCCTCAGAGGACAAATGCACACACACACAGTCACACACACAAATGCATTCCTCACACAATCTCAAATTGTTTCCAGAGATGTGACACTTAAAGTTCAAAAGAGGCCGGAGGGCTGTTGTCGGCAGAAAACATCACAGCTCTCAATAGTTAACACCCCTGGAGAAATGTTTCTCTTGTCACTCTTTGTCTGATTCTCTCTCAAAAATCCTCACCTAACACAGCGGAGAAAGTTGACCTGCTTGGTTCAGCACAGCGGCATCCATCAAAAGAAACGAAATGAGACGAAAGCCAAAGATAAATGGTTTCTTTTTACTTTATTTGGTGAAGTGAAAGCTGTACCGAACAGTGTTTGTGTACCTAATACTGAGGAGTGATTTAGGC
Source organism: Symphodus melops (assembly GCF_947650265.1). Classification (NCBI taxonomy): domain Eukaryota; kingdom Metazoa; phylum Chordata; class Actinopteri; order Labriformes; family Labridae; genus Symphodus; species Symphodus melops. The sequence continues at coordinate 22,206,032 of NC_136696.1, read as the reverse complement.
TGGGTAAAAAAAACCTGCTGCCTGCTGTGGTGGGGGCTGCATGTAGTCTAATCTGACCTTGGCAGTAGACTCGGGTTTGCTGTAAATGTGCTGGAATGCTTATTGGTAGGTTTAGAAAATGTTATGCGGATTAAGTGGAAACTTCTGGAGAATCCTTTCTAATCCACCGTTCCTCCTGATCAAAGGGAGCAAGATAGCTCAGAATTGAAGTTAGTTTTCTTCCACACTTTCCTTATTTCCATCACAGCCACAGTGTTCTGTACATTCTTTCAAATATGCACTTTGCCCCGGCCTTGTCTGATGGCTTGAATGTATCATCCTGAGAAAGTAAGATATGGGGAGAGAAATTGGACGGGGAATATCTCTTTGTGGGGAAGGTGCCTTCCATTGGACTGTAATTGGTTGGAATGGTGAATTTAAAGAAGCCATGGTCACCCATGTGTGGGGGATATAAATGTTCTAGGTCAATTGATTTCAAGACTTTCTATATTGCTCCCTCCCTTAGACGATGTCTCCTAAATCACTCAGAACTGTAGTTCTCCTCTTGGTCTCATAAAGCACATACTTCTACTTTACTGCAATTTGCAAGAACTAAAAGATGTTTCTGTCCAATCATTCTCGAAGGGATGCTAATTGGTGGTAGTGATATGAGCTCCTACGTTTCTGTTTCATAGAAGCTTGGCCTTTGTTAAGTTTTTAGACTGAATTTAAAATTCATGTGCTGAAAATTCAATTGTCAGCTGAGTGGGCAATAATCATCTATTGTTATAGTGAAACTTTTAATACTTAATATCTATTGGCTCCCCTAATAGAAAAGAATATGAGTGAAGCATGAAGGGAAGTTTGGTGATTTAACAATTCTGCTGTAAAACAGACCAGAACCTTGAGTTATGTTTACAGTGATTTAATAAGAAAACGACTGCTTGTAATGAGTTCCCAGACACACGCACACAGTGAGCAAGAAACAGGAAAAGGGTGGTTCAGACTACTGTATGAGATGAACTTTCGGGGGAAAAGGGATTCGTTTCTCCTCCACCATCTGTTGTTGAACAAGTTGCTATCAGAAGTCCCTCTCCTTCGCGGTTTTTTAAGAAGTCGCATTGATCGGCGCGGCAGTCTTTCAAAGTTTAATTATTTTCAAACGAGAGCACTGTGACCGCAGCGACAAACAGCTGAGCTAACCCAAAGGATCTTCTTTCAATTATGACTTAGAAAGATAAGGAGGGAAAATGTGGAAATCTACACTATACTCAATTTTCTGGAACCATAAACAAACAAAAACAAAAAAACCCAAAAGCTAAATCCCCCTTTTTAAAGAGTACACTCGCTGCCCAACCATCTGCTTTAGCTGTTGAAAAAACAATTGGCATTTTTACTGTGATGTTTTAGTAAGGGACCCCTGTCTTTGTGAATTGCATATGTAACAGCCACTGCTCTGCAGTAAGTATTCTCAAAAAGCCCAGACTCGCTTGTTGCAAACTTTGCCGTCACTGTCAACGAGAGGACGAAAACAATCACAGTAGTATTTGTTGTGTATGAGAGAGAGAGAGAGAGAGAGGCCCCGCAGCCCTCTCGTGGTGATCTGCTGTCTTAGATGTGATAGGAGACACAAACACATGGCTTTATTGAGTCAGTGTGAAAGCTCCCAAGAAAAGAGAAACGCAAGTCAATGCAATATTTAGTTTGAGAGGGGCTGGAAAGGCGAGCGAAGGGATCTCTGAGACATGAAGACCGTTTTTATTTAATTAATAGTGCCAGAGGGGATTTGGAAAACTTGTGACTGTGTGACACCTGCAAGGTAGGAAGAGCCGCTTTGGAAATAAATGGTTGGAGTTGCATCAGTGCCTGGCTTCCTCTCTTTGATTTGATTTTAAAATTACAGGATATAAATCTCTCTCTCTCTCTCTCCCTACCACAAAAATTATCTCTAGTTCCCCGGGAACAACTCCTAATGCATTTTTGATGATGTGGACCTAATGACTGATATTTTACCTTAAAACACGACTCCCCTTTACGAGTCAGAGAAGACAGGAAGTAATTGATATGGATTTTAATTTGCAGATGGAATCCTCTTGACATGCATTTGAGGAGCTGAAGTGGAATGGTGTATGGAAGCTGTCATTGCCCTTTTCACTGTGATGATGGTATGTTTAGGTCTGCTGGACAATTTATATGCGCTTATAAGAGAAACTTCCTCGTTGCTATCTGCACTCGCAGGTCAGATGGAGCCTCAGTCGCACCATATTAAACGATAAGGAAATAGACCACTGCAGAATAAGTGGGAGGCTTCTTGTCTGTCTGGAGTGATTAGTTTGAGAAAGAGAAATCAGTGTGATGATCGACTGTCTGTGAAACCTTGAACAATTTGTCCCTCAAGCTGTGTTTACGAAACACAGAAGATTAATTCCACCCCAGTCCTGTCTGTAACCTTCCAGTTTCTGACCTAAAATTTGTTTTGTTTTTGAGGGACAACGTTATTGTCTTTGCTCTTGGACTTTAAATAACATGGGGAGGCCGAGTACTAAGCGCTGTAGAGACACACCATACAATATAGGCCTTTTACTCTTGATTGCTCTATCCACAAAGGTCCTCACACATTGCATGTGGATTATATTGCAGCTTTTTGTCTAAAAAATGAAAGACGGGTGAACTTCTCCCCAGTCGTGTCTCACGGCACGTAAAAAGACTTGAAGTAAACTTGTCAGTTTTGTGTTATCTCAGCTCTTCTGTTGCTGTAGCTCTCTTCGGCAGTCTTGACAGGATATTGATAGGCCTCCTCTCTCCAGTCTCCCTCCACACCCCCTTTTGCTAAACCATCATTCCCTCCTAAAACCATCCCACGCCTCCTATCCCCTACCCCAGCCTGTACACTCAACCCTCCTCTGCGGGACAAAGAGTTCAAACCCCTGAGGGGGGGGGGGGGGGAGCTGTCTGCTTCACTGTCAACTGTCTTCCACCCCCACTGGGACTACAGAGTTCAGATGTTAGGAGGGGGTGGGTGAAAATAAAACCAAAGTCAAAGAGAGGGATGCAATGCTTCTGTGTGTTAACATAAGTGAGTGGCTGTCATACATTTTTGTTGGCATCAACACTTTTTCTTTGGGCTGGCTGGCGGAGAAGGATTGCTTGTCGCAGGGAGGAGATAGTTGTCAAGGCTGTGTTCTTGCTCGAGGATGGAGACTAGCAGGGGCCCCTCTGCCAGCCTGCTGCATTTCCAAATTATACAGGGAGGTTGAAGGTAGAAAGGGGGGGGGGAGATGTCTGGTGAAGCAGCAATCCAAGCAGACTGGTTCCTGCAGATCTGAGCAGTGGAGTGGAAAAAATGCACTTTTTCTTATCAAAGCCTCACTTCAGACAGCGCTTAGCGACAAGTCATTTTTACAGAGGACCCCTTGGCCTGGGCAGGGGAAAGTGGTCACATCTGTGTTCAGAGGGCAACGAATTAAGAAGTCCAGTTGGTAGAAAAAATCTTTGCAGTACAGTACATCAATGCTTGGATAAATGTCTTGGTTAGCAGGCTTCTTTCTGCGACTGATGGGGAATCTGTACCTTAATTACATAATGCAAACCGGATATAAACAGTATTAAGGCTTTGTAGACCAGAACATCGTGCCATTGCCTTCTCATTCTCCTAAACGGTATACTACTCGTTTTTTTGGGTTTATAATGTCCCTATAAAGTCCATTTAGCTGACAATGATCCCATACAGCATCTGATTACACTTTTTTCTTTTTTCCAGAAAAACAATAAGTCTCTCACCGAGACCCCCAAAAATGGGAAAAAAATTCAATAAATATGAACTATATCAACATATATGACTTTACCACATAGAGCCGGCCCTGATGCCAGTAGATAATTTCAGTTGCATGCGAGGATTACATGGCAGCCTCTTTTTGTGGCTGAGTGCTCAGATGATCCATTGCATGAATTCCAAAAAAGCTTTATACCAATTATTCAGTCCGAGTAACAAGAAATGTTCAAAGATACCAGAATAACCCTTTTAATGTCACATTATTGTAATGTTCGTAAACACTAACTGCTTGTGTTGAGATTACGTTGGAAGTAGGCTTCAATATGGGACAACGTATTCTGAAAAATAATATTAATAATGAGACGGGCGTCCCTTGGTTGCCACATTGGAAAGGTAAGGGGTTTTTTTGGGGGGGGGGCTGTTCAAACACTGTTCGTCAATTTGGCAAGCGCTTCATTGAAGCATGACTCTTTTAATCTCCCTCAGCTCTTCTCTGATTCTCACTTATCTTTCCCCCTTTAGTTTTACATATGTCTGCCTCCCCATCCTGTCCTGTCTTCATCCCCAGCTTGCTTTGATGCTCTTCCTAATTTTTTTTATCTCTTTCTCCTTATTCCCTCGGGCCCCATCTGTCTGAACTCTGTCCATTTCCACTTCTGACCTCATAAAGAGGAAAGTAAGAGGATTCCACTCTCTACGGTGTCAAACAAAATCACCCTGCACCCCTCTATAGGATAAAGAGCTTAGATATTAAACATATTACAGCTTAGAAACACAGACCCATACGCCTGCTGTATGGGATGTCCAGCCTGTAGTCATAAGCTTTTTTTAAAAATTATTTATACTTTCCTCAGCTGTCTCAATGTGACTCCTATCTGGAAATAAAGAAGCTCATGTGTCTCTGTCACGGCAGTCCGTCAGATCTTTTTTTTTTCTATTCATGAGGAAGCATAGCATTATAGAAAGCATTTTTAGAAACATCACACGCATTCGGGTCTTGGGTATGTCTGAGACGGCCTTCTCTGTCAAGAGGCTGATGGGAGTTTAGCTGTTTGTTTTCCGATACAGCAGTTTAATGAAAAACTCAAAGACCAGACCGGTAATCCCTGACAACAGCCACGCAATCCCCGATTTGTGATGTTGAGCATGCTGCATTGTAAACAAATCCAGGCAGCATACCAAGGCTGCAAACATCGAAAAGATCTATTAAGCTGGGCAAGGTCATTGCCCTTGAGAACATGGATGTTTTTCCCTCTGTTGTGCAAAACAACTGTCAACCCGAATGAAATGAATAAGCGAGACATTCTTTTCCAGAATGAGAAGTTAACATTGATGAGCAAGGGCTGTACTGACACCGGTGATTATCACGTCTTTGTGATTCACTCAAAAGAAAAAACTCAACGTCTCACCTGCATTGAGCAAAACCGGGATTCTTGCACCTCCAATGCTGTCAAGAACATACTGTATTAAAGCAGCTGAGGATTGGATTTAGCTAAAACAATTCGTCTCTGCCGCTCTGAACCTTTGGTGAACTGTGTCTGCCGAGAAACGTTCTTCACCCAAAGTGAGCGCCACAGATTATTTCCAGGGGGCCAGGATGTCATTACTGGTTTAGCCTGATTGTTTTGTTTTATTCACCTCAGCCAAGAAACTGTAAGTAGCTCCCTGTATGTTAAAGCCTCAGAGTGCACGTGTCTTGTAGGAGAAAGCCCATTGTGTGTTTTAGCAGTCTGACACACTGACTCACTGAGAATATGATACTACGAAAGGAATGACTGTGGCTACCCCTGCCGCCCCCCCCCCCCTCCCCACACACACTCTCACTCTGTGTGTCTCTCCCACCCTGCCTTACACATAACCAATCTGTCCCATTTATTAATTTCCTCGGCTCTCGTCATACGTCAACCCAGATCCTTCTAACACTTTAATCCCGACACCCTTCCCGTTCCTAATTCAGCCTTTGTGATCAACGTTATTTATTGTGCTCGAGATGAAGTCAGCCTAATCGACACAAACCACCCACCCAGAGCCGAACTCTTAAACGTGCCTGTCTCTATTAAGTGCCTCCTAATGAAAATTCAGCGTGAACTGATGAGCAGAGCGACGCAACAGCAAAACTGATGTTGGGATTTTTTAAAGCAGGCTGGCATTGATTTGATCACGAGGTGCACCGTTGTGTAACGTGTGTGCATACTAGTTATTGATCGGGAAACAAGAAAAAAAAAACATGGGTGATGCTGGGTTGTTGTGCTGCAGAAATGCAACCTGTTTGTATTCTTCAAACATCGAGGATCTCTTGTTAGCATCACACAGCTTACTTTCTTTTAAATGATTTTTCTCTCCTTGAAGTAAAAAACCGACAAGGGGCCGACGAGAGAAGATTGTCACTCATGAGAAAGCCGGGTAGGTAGGATTTTAGGATTTCCCTGCCAGTTGGAAGCTTAGAACAGATGAGTTTCCCAGGAAGATTGGAACACATGCACACACTCGCACACAAACGCACACACAAAGATTGCACTCAGACCACTCGAGCTGGCGGCTGACAGTGATTATAAACCTTGGGAATATCTCCCACATGTGGCCTCACGCAGTTATCAACAGCTGCACGCTATGTGATCCAACATCCACATCCTTGGTCCACCATTTCCATGGTAACAATCAGTAGCTACACACTGACTCTCCCCCGCCCCCCATCTCCACCACCACCACATCATCATCATCCCTCCATCCAATCCTACCACTCAGATGCGACTTGTCAGGGACTATTTGGGCCTGTACACATGTGGATTGCCGGGCCATAAGCCCAGTATTGCTCCTGCAGAGGTACAATAGAGCCAATCAAGAAAATGGACCAGCTCCACCAGATGCCACTTGTTGTTAGCATTACCTTCTAGGCACTCCCATGTCCATCTGCTCCAGCCTCTTGTTTATTTGTACCTCTTTATGTCAGTGCATACCTCACCGACAGCTCCTCGACAAGATTCTCTCTCGCTGTTGTCTCTGGCCTAAGTTGCGGCTTGAAAAAAATGTCACATGACTCCATTTGGCTCGAGCTATTTCAATGTTGCACCGCAGTTGCTTACAATGACTGATAGGCGTGGTTGTACAGTACAGTAGACCTCCATGGTTGTTAACAGCTTACAGGGGAACATGCGGGGATGAAACGCTTCATGCTCTGAAGTGCCGTCTCCTTTTCGACTCCGCTGTAGTGCTGCCCCAGGAGACTGTTACGTGATTTCTGGAATGGGGTGAACTCGCACCAGGGAGGTGGGGGCAAAAAGCTCCCTGTGCCGAATGATAATGTTTTTTGGGAGAACCTGTGATATGTGCGGAAGTTACCAGGATCTTATTCATCCCGCCGCGGAGGGGAAGGAGCTTTTCTTTGGGGGATTTGGAGAAGGCTTTGATGTGCTTGTATTTCCAAAGTGGAGGATCTGCTGTTTCTGGTTCACCCATGTTGTTCATGCTGTCATTAGGGAAATCATCTGTCGATGTTCTAGAATAAATTTAGCTTTAAGCTCCCTTGTCAGATGTTTTTTGCTAGGCTATGTCTTGTCTCCCCCTGCGGGCCTGCTTAACAATTAGTTAATGCAGGAGCAGCAAGCACTATACGTCTCCATTTAATATATCATTAAAAAAAAGCTACCCTTCCTTCCTGGAAAAGCTGCAATAGTGCCATCATTCCTGTCGTCTATTAAGTCGTCTTTCATAGTTTTTTCATGTGAACCAGCCAGTGGATCTGACTTGAAAGGCTGCACCAAGTTAATCCACAAACTGTTGCGCGAACGCCTCAGTAATGAGCTCTGTTGTTTAGCCTTTATCAATGCGCAAATAATTTCTCCACTTTGGTGATTACCATCAGGGAGAAGGACAAAGAGATGGAGACTCTGACAAGTGAGGCAGCCGCTCGCTCTGGCACTCATACGAGATGCTGTGTTTAATTAGTTGAAAGATAGCAGAGGTGATCATGACATCAGCAAGTTGGGAAGTTAAGTCTTTTCTTCCCTCTGTTATTTGATGAATACTGTAAAGAACAAAGAAGCGCACATTTCCCTCGTCTGACTGTACCATCCTTTTGATTCGGGTCTAATTGGGTGCACGTTAGCCTCTGGTACAACAGATACAACTAATTAGGCTCTTGTGCGTGTAATTAAAACGATGTACCGTGGCCAAGCTTCCAGCAGGCTATGTGTTTAACAAAAGCAATTAGGAAATTTATCACCTGGAAAGATCCTTTATCCATTTTTATTTGTCTTCCATTTCTGTTTGTTTTTGGACGACAAAGGCGAGTCTGTCCTTTTGCCGGTGTGTTGTGCATCTGTAAGGAGACTCGTCGGTGGTGCTGGAGCTGTGGAGGATGAGGTTTGATCCTGGGAGGCTTGCACTTATCAGGAGTGTTGTGATACGGACGGCTCAGTAACCTCCTCGGAGATTCCTCTTTCCCTTTTCCCTCACTCTTTATATTATCCACTCCTCCCTTATTCCCTCCCTCGCCATTAAGCCCTGTATTAAAGATTCATATGGCACCTACAGTGTAGTCAGACTACCCTGCTGTTCCCCTCTTCCTCCCTGTTTCTAATGCCCTCTACCTTCTCCCCTCACCCGTTACCCACTCCCCTAGCATATCAGTGAATTCCCACTAATAAGGATACTTAGAGTAAATCCTCCCAACTCCTCTTTCCAAGGCGGATTAGCGTTCTCACCCTTGGCGACGACAACAATTGGCTGAGAGGGGCAAAACAAAAGGCCTCCTTGTTGCTGTTTTGGATCCTCGAGCTTGTTTTCCATCTCACTCACTTTCATTCCCTCCTTTTTTTTTTTTTTCCCTCCGCGGTTACTCATCCTCTCTGTGACGCTTCTCTTTTCTCTGCATCTGCAGCATTCATTTCTCATTAGCAGACATGCTATACGTGCACATACGCACCCCTGACCACTCATGGGTTTGTTTACCGGTTTCCACAAGTATGTCCTTCAGACTGAACTTAATCGAGCAACCTTTAGTTGTAAATTATCTGACTTAGATGCAAGTTCCATTAGGACAAAATATCGTTCCAGATTGCTTTCCTCATGCATTGCTTTCAATAAAAACTAAAAGGAGCAACAACAAAGTCGATATTAATGATAAAAAGAGAAGATGCAGGCGTTTATCCCTTCGCTGTCTCACCTCACTCTATCACACGTAGAAATGAGGCAGCACACAGTAGCCCCACCGGAGTCTTCTCGCAATTAGGCAAGTGCCAGAAAAGCACATTAATCTAGCTATTATATCTCGCCCTGTTAATTTATTGTTGAGTTGGAGAAGCTCACTCATTAATTGGCTGTGTTGGATGACACACAGCGAAATTACATTTGCATAGATCATTTTTAAATTGCCACCCAACATCCAGCTGGGAGCAATGCTGAGAATAAACCCCTTTTGGTTTTAAGTGTTTGCTTGTTTGACAGCGGCTTATTGATGAAAGCAGAGCAGGCATGGAGGAAAGGTGTCTGGGAAAAGTCGGCGGGAGCGTCAGGGCGTTTTAAGCGCTAGCCATCTCGCCCACGTCTTCATACAAGCGGAGAAATTGGCTGTAGTCAGCAGACCAGGACGGAGATGGTGAGTGGCGGTGGAGGGGGGCAGAGGTGGTGGGTGGCAGGACAGGCACCCAAGCAAGGGAGGAAGGGAGAGTCAATTCCAAAAGGACTCCTGAGTTTCATTCCAAAAATTGAATCGTCAATTTCTATTCAGCCGACCACTCTGCAGGATTGGAAATGAATGAGTGTCAAGGCGCTGGTTGTCCTGGAAATAGAGGTTGGCCTTGGAGGGAAATTCAACAGTGACAGCGTGGGAGGGCCGAGAGGGAGGAGTGGATAAGTGGTAGAGGAGAAAGAAAGGTGGACCGGAATCAGAAGTGAAATTGAACACAGGGCTTGACCTTGGCGTGCTCCGTTTTTGCGATTGCTCGGACGATAATTCCTCTGCGCAGCTTTGCTGTGACCGAGTCTTAGAGACGGGATGGATGTAATTATCTGCAGAAGGCTCGGGAGATAAAGAGACAGAAACAGAGACTCCGCTTGCAGACACTATCTCAAATTTAAAGCTTGTCATGTTGGCCGCATGTGATCGCGTGTGAAAAAATTGTCCACTTCTTTTTACAGGAGAGTGCTGAATGCGTCTGCATTAACCACCTGCCAACATAGATCCACACTTTGATGTTTGGCCTCAGTGACCCCGCTACATCTGACGTCTGGATGTGACAGAATGTCAGCGCACTCACCTGACATAAAAGACACAGAGGCACCTTTAGAGACAAGGTGCAGATGCTATCTCTGACACGCCTCAGCTACGCCACACGACTCGCCCCTGATGCCATCATGCTGCTTATCAGACCATCTGCAGCTTGATTAAAGCAGCTTATTTTTTGGTGGTGGTGGGGCTAATTCCCTCTGACCTTTGTGCATCTGCTTTTGATTAGAAACGATGATCACATGAGGGCTAAGCAATTAATCAAAAACGTAATCAAAATGAAACGTAATCCTAGCCTATAATCCTAATCATCAGGTGAGAAGTACAGGCCTAGATATGCGTCATGTCATACTTTTCACTTTTTAACCTGTGGTCGAAGAGGTACACAGGTCATAAAGAAGTACACAAAAAAGAAGACAAAAAATCTCAGCTGAATTACCTGGAAGTATCAAAAGTATAGAACATACCTTTGACCATTGATGGTAAATTAACTGCACACATAGTGGCCGGAAACAGTTCCTCATCGTGCCAACCTGGTGTCACGCCGTTTATCGTCCGTGTGGTCTGCGGCCGGGTGGATGCAGCTGCTGCAGAGATGGAGTTGAAGCACAAAAACAACAAAGTGTCTGACAGAGTCTGAGACAAAGAAAGAAAGAAATTAAGAAGAGGGGCCGAGCTGATCCCTGGATGGATAGCTGTTAAATATAAGATAAACTATAGACTATAGAAGTAATGGAGGATTCATTACCTGTGCTCAAGAACGCCTCAAAAAACGCCTCAAAAAACCAATTCTCATGTCATTATATAACCAGCTCTCCCTGATGAGTGACAGCTGCACTGTCACTGCACTGTGTGTTTTTTTTAATTCTTATTACTGGTATATGCATGTCAGAGTATCATTGTCATCATGGAAAGTGGTAAAGTGTCAGTGAATTTACAGGATTTTTTATTCTCTTCAGCAGTTCAGTCTCAAATAAGGTTCGGTTGAATTAAACACAACTGTGGCTATGGTCGGGTTCGGAAATGTTACGCTACTTGTTGCGTACCAATATGTCATAGCAGCTTCGATTTAACGCTCAACAACTGAATTATTCACAAAAAACGTCATGCCAGTCGTAAGTTTTTTATGATTTCAGAGAATAAGGGGTTAAGAATTATTATGGGCTTTTAAACAGGCTTGAATCGGGCGATGTCTACAGGGCAAATATGCAGCATGTTTTAACAGCAATAACATTGGAAGTATTCAGATCCTTTAGTTGACTGAAATTCTACAAACGCTCTGTTACAAGTCGATGTCCTCCAACTAAAAAATTAGCTTGAGCACACGTAGTGAGTATTGTATGTATGACTGTGCAGATACTTTAAGTATTAAAAGGACCTAATGCAGAACTACGTCTTAACTGTTGTATTATAAATAATGTGAGCAATAGTGACCAATCATTGTCTCGAATCAAAAATTACTGTAGCTGCCAACGACTGTTTTCTCAGACATCTAATCGCTTTAGTATAAATTGTAAATGCCATTGGGAAGTTAATCCTTTATAAATTCTGCCTACAAGTATCAGAAAATGTGGTTAGCACTCCAACACTGCTTTACATCCAGTCATTGTACAGTCTCTCTCTGTGACTCTGTGAAATGGCTCCTGCCAATCAAATGTCACACTAATACGTACAGTCTGTTTTTCCTGGATTACAGGTAGTGTTAGTAGTTGGTGTGTGTGTGTCTCTCTACGTGCTGCACATGCCAATCGACATCTATCAACAATCAGTGCAGCTCCAGCTATCCCATCAGCCACCAGGGGAAAACAGCAATCATGGCTCAGAGAAAAGGCTGCAGTCTGGCCTGAACTGGGACTCTTTGTCATTTTTTTATATTTACCAAGACTGTTAATTTTTGCTTACACTCTGTGTGTGTGTGTGTGTGTGTGTGTGTGTGTGTGTGTGTGTGTGTGTGTGTGTGTGTGTGTGTGTGTGTGTGTGTGTGTGTGTGTGTGTGTGTGTGTGTGTGTGTGTGTGTGTGTGTGTGTGTGTGTGTGTGTGTGTGTGTGTGTGTGTGTGTGTGTGTGTGTGTGTGTGTGTGTGTGTGTGTGTGTGTGTGTGTGTGTGTGTGTGTGTGTGTGTGTGTGTTTAAGAGAATGAAGATCTGAAGTTCCGCTTGCGTCCCCGTAGTTGTCAAAATTGATCAGCAAACCATTCAGATAATCCTTTCATTCATTTTACATTTAAACTTTCAGCTCCTCAAATGTGACAGTTTTTCCTCTTTTTGGTTGCGTTATGTGATTTGAATATTTAAATTTATGAGTGTTGGAATGCGGCTGAATAAAACATGCTATTTGAAGACATCATTTGTGGCTCTGAAATTGTGATGTTTTTGCTGTTTTTATCAAATTTCACATAAAGACAGCTAATTGCCTAATCAAGAAAAAAATCAGGGGATTAAGAGATTAAGCGATTATGAAAATGGTGATTAGTTGCAGCCCTCCTATCAAGTATTTCGGAGATCCAGTGAAGGAGTCGGAAGAGTGACATACATTTTCATTATTATATTTTTTGGGGTAATAATAGTTTTAGAGCCCCTGGTAGTTTACATTGCAGCTTTGTCAGACCAAAATCACAAAACTGCTCAATGATATTACACAGAGACAAACAGTAGTTCTCACATTTCAGAAAGTGGAATCAGAAAATGCTTTTCACTTTGTAATTCTCAAATGACTGAAAGAGGACAGATTTTTCCACCTTTTCAAACAGGCCCTGTGGTCTAAATGAAACATCTGTGCTGTGCTTAGGTCAATCCCCCCCCCCCCCCCCCCCCGTGATGTCATAAGGAGAGATGTGACAGAGCAATTTTCTCTGTGTTGTTAGACTTATGCAGACCACAAACAAAGGACTGGGTGAGTTTCAAAAGTTCAAAAGTGGATTTTTCTAATGTCCCCTTTAAATTTGTATTTGCCAACATAGAGACCCATAGATAAGCCCCAGAAATAGAAAGGAATTTAATCCTGGAAAAAGAAGAAAAATCCATTTTCAATCTAATAGATGGATTGACCAGCCATATAAGCGCTTACTCATGCACACCCCACATCCTTTTCATATTTCTACTCTTTAGTTGCAGGCAAACCCACACACTGCCTTCGTCTGACAAACATTTATTAGTAGCACTTTGGTACCAGGCCTTCATGAGGTTAGCCTGATTTTGATGGACTTATACAATAGATGTGCAAAGTTGTTGTTTTTTTCTTTCCTTTAAGTCACATATATTACTAGAAAAGTAGTTTTTCATAAGTGTGGCTTTTTGCTCGTAGGTCTACCTTCCAAGCACAGAAAACTCAAATCACACTTAAAATGTCCCTCCAGGCTCCCTTTCATTTAAGTAAGGCAAAGATAAGAAGGCTTGGTTAATCTTGATTGAGGATTAATGTTTGGGAGAAGTTTTTATATTACAGAAATGTGCTCGACGAACGTTGTGCATGATGGCTCCAGTGTGAGAGATCACCTGTCTTACGTCTTGTGTAGATAATAACACATTCTTTCCTCTTACACTTGTGCACACAGACGCCCCTCCACCTGTCAGACAGCGAGAACACTTTGGTCGTAGCTGGGACACAGCGCGGGGGTGGAAAGGTGGCGGTGGATGGCAGCCTGAGTGGCAGCACCACTGATCATATTCACGATTCCAAACTTAATTAACCTAGGCGACGCGCCACACGTCCTCCAACCCGTCACCGTCTCACTATCTCCTGTGAGATCTGAGGTGACAACGGGATGAGGAAGACTGTGAGACAACACAGATGGTAGCATCACATAACGTAGCCTTTTTCTGGGGAATATTTCAGTTTTTCACAACTTGATATGTATTTTTCACGCCTGCTATCATGTCTTTCTGAGAGGGTGACGCTGCACCCACCAAAACAGAAACATCTCTCTTCATGTCAGACGGGCTGAAAAGCCAGCAGTCAGAGGATCAGACAGGCAGTAAAGTGTTACCTGAAACACTTTATTGGGAGTTAAAAGCCAAATAGGGTAGCTGAAGTGGTGGTAATAGTCCCTCATTGCACATGAAAACTGTTATGGGTGAAAGTTGGACCAGAGAGTCAGTCTACAAACGAGGTTTGTGATAGGTGTTTACAAGACACAGTTCTGATCAATAATTTCATCTCTTCTTTGTGCTACAAAAAAAAAAGTTTGGCTATCCTGAGGATGGTTCGAACAGTCTTTTCTGCGTGTTGTTGAACTGTCTTTCAGAAGTTTGAAGAAGAAACAGTTTTTCTTGTCTTTTGATGCTATACTTCATATTCATCGTGTTATAACATCGTTTTAATCTTTTTGATGACCAAGAAATGGGAAATTTGTTTTATTTCCCAGAGACCACAAGTTGTTTTTTTTTCTTCCGACAAACAGTGCAAATGTAATCTCGTGTTAAGGTATTCAAGCATTTAAAAAATATTCACATTTGAAAATGTTTTCTTTTTTGCTAAACTTGGTGGCAATTATTATGTTGAATTGACTAAAAAACAAATAATTGACCTAGTGAATGTTCTTACTGACTTTAAGAGTGATAACTGGCACTCTAAACAAACTATTTTCATAATATAAGCTCCATAAGTTACATATGAATGATAACTAACTCTCAGCAGCTTTTAGCAGGGCAACAAACTGGCAAACAAAACCTCAGCTGCCCCACCGCGCTCGAGCTCCCTGGATGCCTGACTCAGGCTGTCTGCCTCTCTGTCCGTCTGCGCTCTGACAACGAGGAAGTGCAGACTCAACCATCTCGACAGCAGGAGGGGGAGGCGTTTGTGCCCACAAGGGCCTGTGCTGTATTCCCACAACCAGCAAGGAATTTAAAAATACCTCAGCTTTGCTGTTTTCTCAGGCAGAGAGGAGAGACAGCAGATTGATCTGTGACAGCACTCTTCATTTCAATCCTTCTCTTGCCTTATTTCTTCTTAAGTTTGTCCCTTCTTTAGCTTTTCTTGCAGACTACTGTAAAAAAAAAAAAAAGGAAAAAAAAGAAACCTCCTTTGTCATGTTTCCTATTTATGTTTCCTCCTCCCTCTTTTGTCCCGTGCACTCCATCCTTTCTCTTTCTGGCCATCTCGTTTAAGTCAGTGACATTTGATGTGAAGTGGTGCAGGCCCGAGAGCTCGCAACCACTGACTCATAAAAACACACATGCGCACGGAGGACTTGATGTGGAGGGAAAGGTCAGGCCTGCTCTCCGAGGGCCTAATCACCCACTCTCATTGAGTGGCTCGATCACTCAGTCACACTTGATTGAGCGCGTGTGTGCGTGTGAGAAATGCGATCACGGGTGCAACTCTGTGGGCGAGTGTGCAAGGCATAGATCGGGCCTGGAGAGCCCTGTGTTAAACGGAACGTGTGCTTTCCCTGACATGTGAACGTATGATTAGCAGACGACCGCTTAGGGTCAGGTGACACGCACAGAAACACACAAAACACACACACACACACGCACAATCCTCTTGCCTGAACATGTGGTGTAATCAGCGGCCTTATCGGGGGAACTCTGAGGCTGTAACAGGCTCATTAACTTCTCCCTGAGCCTTTTTTAGATGGGGAATTGGCCAAGACGAGTAGGCCACACTTCTCTCTCCGCCTCTCCAAACTCTCAATTCTCCACTCCTTTTTTTGCGCTAAGTGATTGCGCACGTGTGTGTGCATGTATGCATGACGTTGCTCTTTACCTCAGACCTGCTCCGCCCTCATGTTTCTGTGCTCATTCCCTCATTAGTGAGCCTTCGGTTTTGCTCGTTCTCGCTGAGTTTAAAGCAGCCGCCAGCAGAGCAGGGCAGCAGGGATTAAGTATTAAAGAGCCTCAGCTGCTTTGGGGCTCCTGTAGCTCAGCGTTTGGCCATCGAGGCCTGATAATGGTGTTTGTTTAGCCATTAGTCAGGCCCTGCTTAGCAGCTCTCTCCCCCTATGGCTACAGAAATACTGATAGATGATGGATGGAGATTGTAAGGGTCGGCGGATGGAGGGCCGAGTGTTGTGGAGAGGTTTCGATAGCATCGAGACCACTAAGGAGAAGTGGTGGCGGTGCAAATGTGTTTTTTTTTTTTTTCATTACCATCTTATGAGAGAGACGAAGTGAGAAGGTGCTCTTGTGTTGAGGCATACATGCAAGTAATCAGAGTGTACCCCTCTTGTAATTAGTACTCGTCGTCACACTAATTAAAAAGTAGCCCAGTCTTTTTCTTCTTGCACGACCGGCGGAGAGAACTCCTTCTCCATGAAAGCTATTTAATTTTATGAGGCATTTTTTTGCAGCTAATTCACCCATTACCTTTTAAGCTCTGAACGTGACCTTTTCTCCATATGCCGAGGAGAACTGGCCAATCTCTCGGCCATTACTTGATAGCTGTTAGTCATTACAGAGAGCCAGAATCTTTGCGTGCCTCAGACGATGCTCAGACAGTATCCGCACCACACTGCTCCCAGCCACCGTCCACACTCTTTGAGTCGATCTGACAAGTGACAGGCACCTGCCAGAGCACACAAAGGACCTGTTGAGACTCAGTCAGTAACATGTGTTGTGCTTCCTGGTTTCCTTTCTTAGCGTCTCGATCAGCTTTCATCTCCTCAATCTTTTTTTCCCGAGGTACCTCCGTCACTCACTCAGAGCCCAGAGAAGTTCCATCTCGCACAGCTTGTGCTCTAGTCTTTCACTCTTCCACCAGTGTTTAAAGGAGTAGACAAACTAATTATATATATATATACATTTTTTATTTATTTTATTTTTTTCTGTTTTATAGCTAAAAGTTTACTTTGCACAAAACCTGACAAATACACCCACAAATACCTAAAGAGCTCTGTCGTCAGTTTGTCATTTGTTATATGCAGGCCAGTGGACTCGAAAACAACACGACCTGTGAAAGTAAGACTTTAAACCAGCATAACCCTTCAGTCTAAAAAATAAAGTTGGCAGTTTGAATACAGATACATTATCATTTCATACAGTATATATGTTAACTTTGTTGGCCTGTCCTTCATTGCCTGTGCATAAACAGCCAGGTGTAAAACCTTTTGGAATAAATTGCAAACTCATTAAATCTTTATTGAATCAACAGTTAAGTGTCCTATTGCAAGAACTAGAAGTATTTGTTTGTGTTGTTTTTAATCCTTCTTTCATGTAAAAGGATATCTATGGACAGATCAATGAAGCAGCTATTGTTAAGTGTGTCCTCAAGCTGTATCTAAGTCATTCTGAAGTGGAAATACTTACTGTAACAATTTCTTACTAACAGCAGTTGAGTTCATTGACGTGTGCAGCTTCCTGTCTTGTTGTCACAGTCTCTGTTTACACACCTCAGTAACTGGGTTGCATTCTGCCTCTCCACCACGAGCTGATTTCTACATTTGTATGTAAACAGGATGCCTGTAATCCACAGTGGATTGAAATAACAGATTTCCCCAGTTCGTTATTTCATGGCGAACGCTGATTTCTCCTTACCTTGTTTTTAAACAGCTTTTTTTTTTTTTAACCAGTGTGTATTCACGAGGCAAAAAAATTGAAGTGGAGAAAGTAAAAGCAGAGCAGATGGGAGACAGAGACTTACACCAACAAATGTGTCGTTGTGTATTTCAATGATACCATTAAAAGTCTAAATCAAACTGAAGCTAAGAAAAATTAAACTTTAGAAGAATGAATATATCTTTTTTTTTTTTTTTCTTTTTTAAATGTTCCTTCTGCTATCATTTAAGTTGAATTCAATCAGAAATTCCTCCAAAATAAGGCCATAGGAAGTAAAAAAAAAGTCTGGTAGCCTGCTGTATACAGGTTACTAGTGCATGTGCAATAGTTCCCTGACTATTCACATGACCTGATTTCTCTGAGAGAAAAAAATGCACACCCCTTTTTTTTTTCCTATTGTCACATTTAGGTTGCCAAGTTTGCTTCCAGGCACAGAAACTAAATCTATGCTCATAAACACGTCAGTGTAACTGCAACGTGTCACAGATGGGGAAACAAATTGTCAGTTTTCATCCGTGTTTGTGCATCTATAAAAGAAATGAGATGCAATGTGTAGATTACAGAGCTTTAGAGGGGATGGAGGATGTGTTTGGTCCCACATTGCTTCCTCGACTTTCATGTCAAACTGGCGCAACAATTTCTGGATTTACCTCTGTTGAACACAAAGACAAGAGACTTTTATCATTTCTTATGTCAGTCTTGGAAATAAATGTAAAAGCTGACATGACTTTTAAACTGCTTCTTTAAAACCAAAGCTGCTGAAAACCTGCATTTGTTACATGTTATTGACCATCGTCTCCGAAGTTTCATGTGATTTCTTATAAGGACACAGCTTTGGATCAGTATTCCCCTTGAAACCAAACCAAAGCCAGCACTGAGACTAAACCACATTACAAGATACCTTCATGGCTCATTGGCGTTTATGCTGGTGAAGTGAAATCATTATAACCAATAAGGTGTGTAATGGATTCTTTCCCAGCAGTCACTCCGCCTGCCTGACTTCTTAATTGTGGCTGCGTGTTGGAACGTGAGAGTGTGGAAGAAGAGGCTGAGTGAGTGTGCGTTGGGATTGCCTTGGGGTTGGGTTCAGATGAGAGAAACTGCCCTAAGAGAAGAGGAAGCTGGATTCAAAATGTCTCAGTGTGAGCAAGCGTCTGCTGCTGAAGAGCCCCTGAGCAAGACTATGAATCATTACCTGCTCTTAAAAAAGAGAGTGTGAACCCTGACGGGAGCGGGAAGGAAAAGGAAATTCCCCTGCAGCCATCATCTTAAGGAAATGAGTTTGTAAAAGAGCAGTCTGTGAAGCCTGACTGCTTGATGGACAGAGAATTAATCAACAACAGTTTTCATTTGTCATGCAATAAAGGCAACATTAACCTATTTGAGTTTCTTAAAAATCAGTTTCTGAAGGATAATATTCTAAATTTGAATAATTTGGAGTTTTAGATTGATTGCTATCCAAAACAAGCAACTTCAGGAACCGACTTTTGGACTTCGAAGTGCATATTTCAAAGTTGTCATTGTGTAGGCCAAACAATGAACTGATTTAATTAGGAAGTCTTGCATTTTAATATTGTTGGAGCCCGAGTTGTGGATGTGGGCAACATTTTTCATCTGCAGTTACAGTGTTGGATCTCAGCTGCGTATTTGCGAGTGAGTCAAGTTGATTAGTGGCATTGTGCATGCATGCCTGCCCCTACAACTGTTTGTGTGTATTAGCGACCGTCTGGATGTGGCGGCTATGTCGGAGAAGCCATTGGCTTCTGAAAGTAGCTCTTCTCCGCCAGGCCTGGCCGTTTAATCAGGTTCCCCACATCCGCCAGCTGTGTCCACACAGCAAACAGCCACTCTGTTTAGCTGGAGAGCTGCAACATCCAGCTGGGGGGGTGGGTGGGGGAGCGAGCGAGCGGTGAGCGGTTAACATTGGAAGATTAGCCCAAGCTGCTGCTGCCCAGACGGAGAGAGGCTGCATTTGTGTGTTTGTTTGAGAGACAAACAGAGATGGAGAGATTACAGGAGACATAGAGGTCGGCTGTGGAGAAAGGTAGTGGGCAGAGACGTGCAGTAAAGAGCGCATCCGTTTGTGTGCGAGTATTCTTCCACATAAAAGTTTTAAAGTGTAGTTTTGTGTGTGTGATGGGATTCGCATTCTTGCTTCTTGAGTGTCCAGCTGGCAGAGGAGAGATAGTAGGAGCCTTGAAAGTAGCGACAGAGCGGTAAACAGACACACAAGCAGCCTATCAGACCTAATGAGGAAAAGTGCTGTGCCTAAAAGGCAGGTGGGAGGCGGGTTAACACTTGTACCCCCCCCCAGCTTGCCTTGGTCATACATCAATTAGGAAGAAAAATGCACAAGAAGGCATACGCATGTTCTTAAAGGAAAAGCTAAGTATTCACAATCTCCCCGGGTCACGGGCCAACTTTAAAGGTGTTTGCACATTTAGGCCAGAGCAGCTGGATTCAATAGAAATGGTCCAGATCCATCCTGCTCCTGGTGTCCTGAACACAATGGTTTGGCTGGCTGCTTTGGTGAGCTTGGTTCTCCCAGTCAGTCAAATTGAAATAAATGAACTGCCAACCCTGACGGCAGGGTAATTGTTCATATGGAAATTGGATTGCCGCCGTCACAGCAGCCTCCCATTGCGACGCGTGAAACAATTTTTCTGTGAGGATGGGGCAAGAGCGTTCGCATGTCAAAAAAATAAATAAATTCAAGATTGGAGACGTGTAGAGAAAGAGAGTTCTCCTCGCTCTCCCACTTCATGTTTCATCTCGAACAATGCCACTTTTTCCCTTGATGGCGGCAGGCGGGAAAATAAAAGGACAAAGATCCGCCCCTCATTTAAGGCTCCTTGTATGGTTCCTAACCCACGTTGTCATGTTGCCTTGTACACAATTTATCAGGACTTTTCAGCACCTCCGAGACACGGCAAGATTAGCTTCAGAGCAATAACCCCTCGATCACCTCTTCTCCTCCCAGTCCCGAGGCCTCTGGGGACATGGGAGTAATTTAATAGCAGTTCACTTTTATCAGAGTGTTACACTGAGAACGGTTTCAATGTAAGGCAGCGCCTCCCCCCCCCCACACACACACACACACACACACACACACACACACACCCTACCCCCACATAAGTGTCAGACCCTGGCATCTGTCAAAGCCAGCTCCTCTGATAAAGAAAGTGCTGAATATGAACGATCGCGGTATGGGGTGATATCCTATTATGTTTTCGGGGGTAGGGTGTCTGTTTTTTTTATTTATTATATCAGTTCCCTTTCTGTGTCTGCTTTAATGAGTGAGAGAAGCACTCACGCTGCTTCA
The DNA here is from genome assembly GCF_947650265.1 of Symphodus melops. Lineage (NCBI taxonomy): Eukaryota > Metazoa > Chordata > Actinopteri > Labriformes > Labridae > Symphodus > Symphodus melops. The sequence continues at coordinate 22,185,241 of NC_136696.1, read as the reverse complement.
GAACTTGCCAGGTCAGCAGTTTACGGAAGTGTTTGTGTGTGCGTGTGGGATCTAATCATTGTACACATATTCAACCCTCAACCCCTACTCTCTCATGCTCACACATTGGTGGGTGTCTCCCATTAAAAAAAAAAAAACAGGGGGGGGGGGGGGGTTGGTGGTGGCTGAAGGCGCCTTGGTTGCCTTGTTGGGTTTTAGTGCCACTGTGTCAAAGATCCACAGCGAGGCAGTTCGAAGGGAAGAGTGTCTGTGTGGTCAGAGCGGGATTACCTTGTCAGCACTTCAAGCTGTGTCGGTGCACGTATCTGTGTGTGCACATGTATCTCTAAGCCGAATCTGTGTGTGTGTGCTTGTGTGCACACCTGCCATTTTTCAATTATCTTTCATTTTCCTCTGCTGAGAGCTTCTTTTCCTGCCCAGACATGTCCTAACCTGTGGAGGTAGGCTGAAAGAGATGGCACTAAAGTGCTCAAAAACCGGGGTGTGTGTGATGAACAGCAAGCGGACACACCTCCATGTGCTATTTTCAAACCTGCATGTGCACGTTTGTTCCTCGGTAGTTTTTCTTCCCCAACAAGAGAAGATAAATGAAGATGGAATTTACAACAAATAACCGTGCAACATCAAATTATGTTGCTGAATCACTGAGAATATCAATCGTAAAGCAGCTGATGATTACTCTGTTTTATCTCTTACTGTGATATCGAGACTGAATGTTAAAGTACTGGATTCAATATTCCATTTCAGAGTAGTTTCCTGTGTAACAATCAGTGGCGAGTGCAGGTCATCGGCACCTCATGACAAAATAAAACAACTTCAACTTGTTGTCAGAATGCTTGTCTAACAACCCTGTGGATTGGCAGACATTGGAAGACGTGAATAAAACTTTTAATGAGATGTATTCAGGACTCTTTTGGCAGTTTCTCTAAACTATTGTGAGCCTGACTGACAAGTTACCAAGGATCCTTTTTCCATAGTTACTCTGTTGTTCCTGTAACACGACCTTGTTACATTTAATCTTTTTCCAGTGAGAAAATATTGTCTTCTGGTGATTAGCAGACCTGCACAAAATGAGCGACAAACAGTGAGATGCAACAGCAGTGATTTAACGACGTGCAAAAGATTAGAAATGATGTTTTTTTCAACAGTCACATCATGCTGTATTTTCCTTTAAAGTTTCTGTTATATATGTCTAACAGATGCTTTTCAGGATTGATTCTCATCGTTCACATTAATATAAATAATTCCAGACAACAGTAGAGTTGTCCTTATTTACAATATGGTTTTCATTAACCACGTTTCACTCACTTACCAGTCCTTCCGTAGCCAGCATGCTAGTTAGCTTAGCTAGCTCCCGTTTGAGAGCTGCTTTCCTTTTTCCCTTCTTGTGTATTTTAATACACGACAGAATAAAGGCATGATTTCTTTTCTCCTCACTGCTCGGCCACATGAACACCACGGTTTAACGTACATGTCTGAGCTCAAACATCATGCGGAATAGTGTTATTCTTGGCATTGTATCGCTCTTATTGCTAAGCCGAGCCAAATGATCTGTATCACTCAAAAGAGCCAGAATTCCCATCGCTACTAATCTGAGATGAGCTGAAGGCTGGCTGAGGCGTCCTTCGATTGGCATACCGTCCTAATTAGGACACTCAAAACAAGACACTGTTCTTTGTGCAGCTGATCATTTCAGATGTCTGACTATAGGTCAGATCTATTATCCTCCAACTCCAGCAGTCAATGTATAAAATTCAGATTTTATTATAAGATAAGAAGAGAACTGAATCAGTCAGCAAAAAATGTTCTGGGTTATTTCTTCAAGAGCCCTTTACTTGCTACAAAGCGATCACATCATTATCGTTTATGTTGTGCAGCCCTTTGCTAAGCTTTAATGAGGAAGTAATGTAAATGTTCATCCTAATGAGTCTCTGTTAAACATGTCCTTGTTGCTTTTTGCTGTAACTACAAATTGAAAAGGGTGCACATATATTAGTTGGTTTCTAAATTGAGGTCAGTTTAGCAGTGACTATCAGGCTGCTTTCATTCCTCAATTGTTTGTTTCACAGTATCACATTTTTCAGATGTGCTAGCTTCATTAGCGCACGATGCATTCATTTCATTATTATTTATTCCAGGCCATCGGAGGCTTCATTAGCTGCAGGCTGATGCAGCACGCGGCCTCTAAATTTAGCAGCTTTTTATATATTCAGGATAACCACGTGTAGGATGTTATGCCCGGTTGCTGTGTTTGCTCACAAACAGCTTCGAGACGCGGTGAGGAAAAGAGAGGTGGGCTGGACTGGAGAGAAATGGGCCTCATTCCACCTGTGACACCCCCACCAGACGTCTGCCTTTCTGCAGCTCTTTGAAGCCTCTTTAATTCCAGCGTGTGAGATTAAGCCCATGAAAAAAGGATGAAAAGTGATAGAGCAACAGAAGGAGACATCCTAGCAGAGAACAGGCTCCTTTGAAATAAGTTTTGAATTTGGTTCGCACTGACCCACAATGCAGCATCTGAGGGAATTTTTCTTCTCCTTCTGATCAGGGGCTGGCTATAGGATTTGCTAGAGCAAGAAAAGGACTCTTTGAAGCCACGGGTGTAAGTGGAACTGGAGTTTTTGAAACCTAAATGAACGCCCTGAGACATTGTCCTTGCATTGTACTTTGGGTCTGAGAAAGTTGCTTTATCACAGCGTGTTTGATTGAAAGTCGAGGAAATCGAGTCATTTTCTGCCAGAGAATCGTTCACATAATCCACCTTTTGTGCAGCCTTTCTGTGCGGTCTGTATGATGGCCCAGTGAACTGACAGAAATATGTATATTACAGTTTTAGTGGAGGGTACATTTGGTGAGGCTGTCATGCTTCAACAACTGTCCATATTGACAATCACATCCCAATATTTAGACAGTATGGCCTTCTATCTTGTGTGCAAAAACAGCATCAAGCAAACAGCTGTTGTTTCATTTCAGGACATTTTGTGGAAGCAGAGACCCACTGTGGGTTTAATTTTTGCGTACAAGAGCTGCTAATGAAGTAACAAACCACTCAATTCACCGACCATATGTTTGAAAAGGAGGTACAAGTGTACAATAAAGGTCATGTGACACTGCAGACTACCTGAACCTGACAAACACAATCAGAGCTGTTTAAATCCACTGTGACTAAGTGACAAAAAAAATGTATTAAGTCTTCACAAATTGAGAGTTAATGAGGGCAAAATCTTCTTTTGTTAAGAATAGCAACTTTTAGACTCAGACAACATGAAAAAAACAGACTTTTCAAAGAAGACAGTAACACAAAAGGAAATGCATCTAAGCGTTCATTGCCTTTTTCCTCCATATGTTTTTTTCTATGGGTGTTTGTCAGGGATGCCATCAGAAGAAGTCATCTGCATTCAGTTTTTTTCCCGAAAGGCATTCAAGCCCTTTATCCATTCTAAGTAAGGCTAAGTGATTTTTGTTTGGAGCAAACTTTATTCAACTAAAACTACTTTATCGAGGTTTAATTTGAGTTGTTCATATTTGAGGCCCTCTCTCTGTATCGATGTGAATACTTTTGCAAGTCGTCACCATTCTTTGACACTGCCGCCTGACTTATCTTCTTGTTTATGCTGTCAACAACTTGAGCTTGCACAAACATTTCTGCAAGTCCTGCAGTTTTTTTGTGATGCTTCTTTGAAAAACTCAGACATAAAAAGTGAGTTATTGTGGCGCCTCTAAACGCTGACACACGCTTGTGACCGTCACTCAGCTTTGCCAGGGGATCTGTCCGTTTAATTGAAGTTTCGTTACTACAGAGCTGGAATAGTTGTTTTAAGTAATTACTCTTTTATTTTTCAACCCCTGTGTGTGTGCATTCCCCCCCCCCCCTCTATTAGTTAAATCTTGAAAAATGCTGACTGCCCTACTCTCTTAATTAAAGCTGTAAAAACCAACTGCACATTTCTGTCCTGAAAGAGCACACACAGATTTTATTGCATCATTTCATTTTTAATTGAAATATTTAAGGCTATGAATTGAAAAGGGCACAATTAGTTTACGCAATGCAATTGGATGTCGGAGGGGATTTGGAAGGACCATGAAAGAAAAATAAAATCATCAAATCGAGTAGTGGGCACTTAACTGCAAATGGGAGTTGCCAGAGAAATTACCAGAATCCCCCCTGGGCTAATGTCTAATCAGTGGTCTCCCCACTTAGTCCAATGAAGGAAGGCGGGTTAACATAATAAAACACTGGCAAAGCAACTTCCTGGAAGTTTCATCAGGGGTTTTCAATTTGACAAATGCGCCTTTGGACTTGACTGCTGAGGTGGAACGTTGGATGGCGGGGGCTATTTAATGTGTGTGAGCTCCAAACTAACATGCAAACACACACGCACGTTTGCTGTGTGGGCAATAGCTGCTTGAAAGCCACCTGCAGCTCCACATTAACCACAGCCTGGGCAAACAGCAAGCGAGAGTGCACTCCACATGCACCTGGTGTACATGATGCTGTCTGTCTTTTACTGGAACACTGTTTGATCCTGTTTCTGAGACTAAACCATGCTAACTATGGAGTGTCGTGCTTGAAAGTGTTGTAGGAGAAGATGAAAAGAGAAACAGACGTGCAAATGAGGCTGGAACAGATCCAAGCTTTTTAAAGAGAGGTTGTTTTTTTTTTTATGTGTGTTATAGTTTGAGATGTTGCTTTCAGCCTTAATCTTTTTTTCCTCCACGCTGAGCAGAATATTTCTTACACAAGCGATTATTTCTAATATTAAGTCAATTAGATGCATAATAACCCAACAATTACAGAATTGGAGCAGGAAGTTGAGTCATACACAAACTGCTGCACTGCATACTGATTTCTAGATGTATCCTAATAATGTAAACGTTAAGTCTGATATACAGTCTGCAGTATTCTTAAAGGTCTGTATTACCACATAACAATGAAAACAGTTTGTCTCATGTGTCTTATCTAGCCATGCAGATAGTTTGAGTCTCTGCTTTAAAAGTATTCTCAGAGACTCAGAGGAGATTTATTCTCAGGTGCTAAAAGAATACAATACAATAAGCTTATAAAGCACTGAGCTTGAGGTTGTTAAGAGAATTTCAGAGGCACATACTTCACATCTTCAATCAATCGAGTCAAATTTCTCTCAGGCTATTTTTGAAACGCTCGTGTGTTAAATTAATCAAAGTTCGACTTTTAAAGACGCATAATTATTAACTTTCCTGCTGAGAGTGAGATGAGAAGATCAATGTAACTCATATCTTTGCTGTGTATGTGAATCTGGGGCGAGAAGACAAGTAGCTTAGCATCACCAAAGACTGTGGGAAGTAGGTCTGCCTCTGTCCAGGATATCTGCTGCTAAAGCTCAGTCATCAACATGTTATAACATCTCCCCGTCTGATCGCCACACTAATCCAAGTGAAAACAACAAGACTCTTGAATAGTCTTTTCCATTCGTGTGGTTCTGCCTTCTGTCAGATACTTTTCCCTGAAGATCATGAGATGACATGTTAAGTGTGTGTTCAGGAGTGCATGTTAACCATTTACCTACTCCACACTGCAGATGGTAATGTAAATGTCTGTGTGCATTTAACTGCTTTAATAATGAAACACTTATCCTTTCTGCTCTCTCCAGAGATGGCGAGCTGGATCTCCCTCCTCCTCCTACTCTTCTGTAAATCAATCTCAAGAGCCCAGGAGGACAGCAGCAACATCCCCGTCCCGGAGTTCATCTCTGATACCCCCATTAACAATGTGGTCCAGGACCCTCAGACCGGTCGCATTTACCTGGGAGCCGTCAACACCATCTATCAGCTGGGCTCGGCACTCCGCCAACAGGCCCGTGCAGAAACGGGGCCAAAAGAGGACGCTCGGACCTGTACGCCTCCTGCTTCTGCCTGCCAGGACACAAAGCCAATGCCCAACCTCAACAAGCTCCTGCTGGTCCATCCATCCAACGGCTCCCTCGTCGTCTGTGGGAGCCGCTATCGAGGCATCTGCTCACTCCTGAACCTGACCAACGTGGAGCAGCAGCTGTATTACAGCGACAGCAAAGGAGAGAGGACTTACGTCGCCAGCATAGAGGATTACGTCAACGTGGTGGGCGTTATGTCCACCTACTCTAAAGACGAGCACATCTTCAGTGTGTTTCTTGTCGGGAAGGGCTACGGAGGCCTGGACAGCACAAAACTCATTAGCACAAGAATCCTTCAGGACTTCCGTGACAATGATCGAGACTGGGTGGTATTTGAAAGCATCATTGAGGCATCTACGGTACAGACGACGCCATTTGTTCCCAAGTACCTTCACGACTTCCGCCTTGCCTTCAAAGAGGACGGTTTTGTTTATTTCCTCTTCTCGCGGACACTTGACGGCACAGACACTAAAAACCTCACCTTTATATCTCGTCTCTGCGAGAACGACTACCATTACTATTCGCACACGGAGCTTCAGTTAAACTGCGGGCTTAATAACAGATACAACAAAGTCCAAGCTGCGTATGTGGCGTCTCCCGGGAAAGAACTCGCACGGGTCATGACTGAAGCAGGTATGTATGGGAAAGTCGTCCCCTGGAGCAAAGTTCTGTTCATGGTGGCAAGTCCAGACGATGACGAAAACGACTCTGCCCTCTGCATGTATCCGCTCAACTCTATCAATGAGCGGCTGACGGATATCATCAGCGCCTGCTACAGCGACTCTGGGAAAATCTCCGGCCTTCCCGCTGTGGACATCCCCTACTCATCTAAAAATGAAGAATTCTGCACATCGAGACATGCGGCAAGTACTTCTTTCGTCTCAGCTGATTGAAGTTTTTAAAAAGTCTGTTTGAAATAATAGACGTCAGCTGGATATCATTTGACGAATCCCCTTTGCCGTCATCCATAATGCAGAGATGTGTCACTGTTGACTTTGATGTCTCTGTGTTTGCTTTGTTCTGCAGATCCTTCAGTATTGTTCTGTCTAAAGCTCTCGTTCTGTCTCACACATTTTCCCTCCTTCGACGTCTTCTTTCCCGATTCACCGGAGTCCTACAGAGTAATATATTAAAGATGTTATAGAACAAAAGCAGATTATGGGCTTAATCTGGCCACGTAGAAGAAATATATGGGCCAACGTCGAGAGCTGAAGTTTCCTTTTCACTGTGGATCTCACCAGCTTTGCATTTTTAAGTCTTCTATGTGTAAATGCAAAACTTATTTACCCTTTAAATCAAACAGTCTAACACTATGGTGATAAACAAATGGTTAAAAAAAAAACCACAGTTAAGGAATTACCTTATCCCTAATCTCCTTTGCTGTCTTTTTGGTACTCAAGCCACAGATGTGCTTTGGCCACCAAATGAAAGGGCTTTATTATTCCTTGGGTCTAATTATAAGCTTTTATCCCTGCATCTAATACTGTCTCCATATGAAGCAAGGCATGCTTCTGGGGCTTCTCTGCCAGGCTATTTGAGCATCACATGAAATAAATGAACTTAATGAGATGAATAACACTAATAATAGTAATTTAACATGCGTCATTTAAATGAAGCTAGTAGCATTTGAATTCAAACAGGGCTTTAATTTCACGGCTTTAGCCTAGTTTGACCGGAACAGATACACGGTCAAAAGCACTAATAGCCTCCCATGTAACAGAAATGGCGACACGGTGTTTTCAATGAGACAGTGTACTGTGCAGCTGGTGTGGATATCCCCTCAATTAAACCTCCAATAGTGCATATTTTGCATATTGAAGTAATTCTTTGGTAAATTCAGGTTAAATGCTGACAACTAAACCCCCCCCCGCCCGCATCGTACGATAATTTTTTTAACAGCCAGAAGAACCTCCTTCTTCCACCTTAAAAACAGCCCACCGCGTCCATTACTCCACTTCTCTGCGGCTGAAACACTGATCCATGCTTTCATTACATCCAGACTCGATTACAGCAGTAGCATCCTTCACAGCAGATCATCCGCAGTCCTCTGTAATCTTCAATATATCCAGAACTGTTCACCCGCATCCGCTTCTGTCAACACATCACCCCTGTCCTGCAAAATCTCCATTGGCTCCCATTTCCTACCCCCCGAAAATCTTAAATCCTGCTCGTCACTCCCAAAGCCCTCAACCAGCAGGCCGCCTCGTACCTCGCTGACCTCCTCCACCGTCACCCACCTTCACATAGCCGCCGTTCTTCCAACGCTGACCTCTCGTCTCCACCTCTCAGAACCAAGCCCCCAAACTGGTTACAAGAGACATTGTCAATAGTTGCCCCCTCCCTCTGGCTCTCACTTATCAATTCATAACACATAAGACCACGCTGACCCAGACTCACCTTTCTAAGCAAGCTTTTAAAGTTTGATCGTACAATGTTGTGTTGATCTTTCAATTGTGTCAGTGTCTTTGAGTTCTTAAAAAGTGCTTTATAATTCAAATGTGTAATTATGATTAGAATAGATGGAAACAGTCTTCAAAGGTAGATAGAAGAGGGGAATTTCTCAAATAATGGATGTTCAACACAAACTGTGTGTGCTTAATTGATGTACTAAGGTATGTTTGTTTCGATTGGTTTTGACAAATTTGATGACTATTTTATAATACACAAACGTCTGTGTGGTGTTGTTTAATGTATGTTTATGTGATAGGTTGCTTTTGATGATGAAATCCCCTTTTAACCAGAGACAATTCTTTACTGATGGGGACAAAAAGTAGCCTTAACTTTAATGCAAGTTTATTTTATTTCTAATTGAATTCATAGAAGTTCCATTTCTCTGGTGAATCCCTCACCTTAAGTCGACGACAATAGTCCCATGTTAAAACACAATGCGTTTATGCACGCAATGTGTCATTATGCCTTTTGTCATTTCTCTTTCATGAACAGAAGAATACATTGGAAGAATTCAAATGTGGTGCAGACTTCCTGCCTTCCCCCTTGGCCAGCAAACCCAGATTTGCCTTAAATGTAAAGGAAGTGTTGACCACGCGGGGCCTTCTGACTTCTGTGGCCGTCGCTGTGGAGAACGATCACACCGTAGCATTCTTGGGGAACAGCCAGGGGGAAGTCTTTAAGGTGAAGTTTTCATCCGTTATGTTGCTTGTATTGGCTTGAAATTTCCTTTCAAGGTTTTACCTGGGGGGGGGGGGGGAATTGAACACCTCATGTCTGACAGAGTTACCGTTTGTTTTCTGTGCAGGTACACCTGGCTGAGGAGCCGTATGTGTACAGCCAGGCTCCTGGGCACACCTTGGGAGAGAAGGTCAACAAGAACCTTTTCTTCGACCTCAGTCAGAGCCACCTCTACATTACCACTGAGAAAAGGGTGTGTAAGTCAAGGGCTCTTTCGGAACACTTATTTTAGGTGTGCAGGCACGTTGCTGCATGTGGAGTATCTTTCATCATCACTGTACCATTATAAATGGAAGAAAGTCGCCTGTATGAAACCTATTTAGACCGCAGCATTGCTTTTAAAATAGAAGTGCATCTGATCCAAAAAGTCAGCAGGTGAACTCAAGTTTTAATAGATTGTTGAAATTACTCTCTTTATATTTATCAAAAGGTCGGATGTCACTGCCTGCTGTAGATTCTTCACAAAACATGTTGTATGCGACATGGTTCAAAAAGAGGAAAATGTAATTCATGTATTAATAGTAGAAGAACTTTTCTTCTTTCAAAATGTTACATAAAACGACAGTTTTGGTGAACATTTGATTCTTATTGGTCAGTAATGGAGATATATACTTGTTTGTTTATGTATAGTAGACTTGCTGTGGTTACTGTTCTTTACTTTTGTAGTAAAAACAGTTAAACATTTTTAAATGCAGTGTCTCTCTAGTCAGATGGTCTGCTTTATTAACCAAGCATGCATCATCCAGGTCATTATAACAGGATTAAAGCCCTATAAGGTGTGAAACAATTGAAACCCTGTCAAAGGTTTTCATTTTCTGCAATAAGTTCCTCTTACTCTAAAATATATTTTGATATTATTGGACTACAGTTTCAGACGCTTTCATATGTAAGCTGAAGTTCATTGACATGGACCTTTCCTTATTTCATGTTTCTTCAGCCATGTAATTTAGTAATTTAGCTACTGCACAGTACACAGCGTATTTAATGTAAGAATATATGATGTCGCATCTTCATATCCCCTTTAATTTCAGCCTATATAATTCATTGAACCATACACATAATGGACAAAAACCATTGTAGACAGAAGAGCGTGTTAAAGTTATTCCAGACATAAGAAACCACGCACTGTGACAGGACTTGTTTTACTCTTATTCTACACTACTTCAACCAACCTGGGAGCATTTGTAGCAAATGCTAGAAAATGTTTAGTATTTTGTGCAGTGTCTCCCCTCAGGTGCTCTGTTTGATTTTATTTCATGTTGTAATGCTCCAGATCACCAAGGTGCCGGTGCAGACGTGCCTCCAAAAGAAAGACTGTCAATCATGTGTGAAACTGAGGGACCCTTACTGTGGCTGGTGTGTCCTGGAGGGCAGGTAGGGATCACATACACACAAACAAACTCATGCATGCACATATCAACAGACTATCACAAACACCCACACATGCAATTCAGTTTGTGAAACGCAGCAGGGTATTTGTTCAGTGTTTTATTGCAGACACTTTTATTACCCCTCTGTGGTTATATTCCATCTCCCGATGTCCAGGCAGCCTTAAGGAATTAAAGCTGTTAGTCAGCCGCATGCAGTGAAGGCAGTTTGTGCAATTTACTCTCATCAGCCTATATTTATCAGGGTCTGGAGGGTGGAAGGTGCGGTATGTTATGTGCATTTACAGCGACGTCACAAGGAACAAGAAAAAAGCACAAAGACAGGTTGTTGATTTATGATATTCAGAAACACTGTGTGCACTTCATTCTACTCTAAAACTTCGATGATTTGTTAATTAATGTTAGTATGTCTATATTGATCATTTTTCGTTCTAGTTTCCTCATATATGATACTTCTGCTGTTCTTCATTTCCTTACACTGCAGTTATATACATTTCTGAGTAACAGCATTTTTCTTAGTTGGATGTTGTGCCACTGATTGGACCATTATGGATACAAATTATCATGAAATGTTATAGAAAATAAAAGTACGAAAATAAAAGCCCAACTAGGCATGTTTCTTTTTTCTTCCTTTTATTTAGAATTTTTTTTCCCCCACTAAAATCTGATTTTATATTCTATATATTCTCTATCTATATTTTTCATGTCTATATCAAGTCTTCTCTTGACATCTGTTCTGAGTCACTTGGGCATAAGGTTGTTTTGCACAAAAGCTGTTGAGTATATGTTACTTCACAGATGTTGTGTTTTTGAGGCGTTGTGAAAGCGTTTAGACTGTGTGGAGCAGGAGCTGATGGGAGTTGTTCACTCTCCCTCTGAAGGTGCACCAGGAGGTCTGAGTGCCGCCGGGCAGAAGAAAAGAATGGTTGGCTGTGGAGCCCCAAGCAGCAGTGTGTCAAGATTGTCTCCTTCTATCCCCCGAACCTTTCCTGTAATAAGACTCAGAAGGTACAGTGCTGCCTCTCTGTTCACTCCTCCTTCTCTGCCTTTGTTCTCTGAACCTCTTTCTGTCCCTGCAGAACACACATGCATGCAGAGTCTGAGTAATAAACAGTTTTCATTGTGAAACAAAAAACCTTGCACTCTAGGTCGTCCTGCTCGGTATTGATCCATCGAGTAAACTCCAAACTGTCTTATTATAACTGACCTGTTTGATTGTGCTAAAAGCATAAAGATGGAGAGCTTCTCTTGTGCGTTTTCTTTCTCGAGTTTTTTTTTTTTTTTTTTATTCCTCTGCTTGCTGACTGTTTCTCTTTCCCGTAGTCTCTGACTCAGTTGTGTATTTTCATCAACAGCACCTGTCCTTCTTTCTCATTGATAATCAGTTTTCAGCTTCTCAAAAGAACCAGTTTCTCGATTTTAACTTTTCAATTACAGTTTTCTCTTTTGATGCGTTTGGTTCGTTCAAAATCTGTCCTCACACAGCCATGGACAAAAACCTTTTTCCTCAAAAAAAGACCAAAAAAAACGCATTGTTTTCTGCTCAGGTAAAGATCAACATCCCGTCCCTCCCTGCAATCGGACTTTCTGACCACCTGCACTGCACCGTAGAGTCTTTCCGGAGTGATGGCGTGATGTCCGACTCGAGCCAAGTCTCCTGTGATCTGCCCAACCCTTCACTTATACCTCAAACACCTGAGGGCCAAGGTAAAATCTTTATGATCAACCCCTCTGTCTTTAATACATCCTCTTTCAAGTGTCTTTGGTTCTCATTATGAACCAAGGTTGTAGCACCAATTCGAAACTCAGAAAACGTTTATGTTAATCAAAGTTCCAGCTTACCACAGAGCTTTGCACTTTTTGATGGAAGACCTAAAGGGGTTCTAACAGGTTTATCGCAATCTGTAAATTGTTCTGTCTTTGGTCAAAAAGTATGAAATACACACATCCATTTCCAGTCCATTGTGATAATGTCCACTTATCAAAACTAAGTTTATATTTGTCCAACACATTGGTTTGTAATAAATTACCTGCAAAACAAGTCACATTCCCATCAGTCTCTGCTACTAATGCTATACTTTAACATGCAAACATGCTAAAAATGGGGTATAAATGTGAGCATGTTTGCAATGCATGCAGGTCCTGGTTTGTTAAAGGGAAATTTGCATAGCCTCCAGCATGGCTGTGGACTCCAGGCTGTGTTAAATTAGAACATAATATGTCTAAAGGGATTTTAGGTTTTAGGTTATGCTCTGTCAAATTATTAAAAGGTCATGTCTCCTATAAATGAACAAATTAAATCTTATCATGGACTGTGGAAGTCTTGAATATTCTGAATTACTCACAACTCAAAACATCTTTCCAGTTCTTATGTGTGTTAAATTGCTATCCTAACAGCCAGTGCTTCCCGTGTTAACTCTTCCACTACTGTGTCCTCAGACTTTGTGGCGGTTGCGGTCAAGGTTTTCGTCAATGAGACGGTACAGCTGGCAACGCGGGAGTTCAAGTTCTATAACTGTGCCGCCACAGTGAGGAAATCTGAGAATACACCGTGAGTCAGACTTTTAATCTATCAGTTCTGCTCTGTCACTCACCGAAAAATACACAGTGACACTGAACACAGCATCGGCTGACAAGGTTGATGTAAATGTATCACCCTGCATGAACAGATGAGAGATCAAGGCTCTGTTTGTAAATTGTGATGCACGGTGGTTTTGAATGCACCTCTTGCATTTTCTCTCCCTCCGTTTATTACCGAGCCGAGGAAATTGCCTCAGTTTCCTATTCATTAATCAAAAAAATGAAAGTCAATCTCCCCATTTTTCTCACCTCCTTATTTTTTCCGTCATTTCTTTTATGCCGCGGAGTGTGTGATGAACGAGCTTTGCTTATGTGAAGTTGCAAAGATCCATTTGGCTGTCAGCAGCATGGATTTTTGTGCGGGACGCTCTTTGATGAGTTTGCATGTTTTAAGCTTCTTTTTTGTTTTCTGCTATTTATGTGTGTGTGCCACTGTTGCTGCCTAATTATGAGTGTAAACACATTTTTCTTATCTTTGGTGTTTATGTGTCTGCATTTCTGCGTGTGTGTTTTCAGGTGCATGTCATGTGTGGCCAGTTCGTGGGGCTGTCAGTGGAATACACAAGACCACACCTGCAGCGACATGGACACGGAGAGCGTGTCGGGCCCCAACATTATCAACCACCGTCAGGTTAGTTTGTTTCAAGGATTAACACATCAGATCCGTCAAGTTGTTTTATTTGTAACACTAAGTGTACAATGAATGTTGCAAAAGTGCAGAAGAAGTTTTAGAAGACACATTAAATCACCAGATTAGATAAACTCCCTCAAGATCAGAATTTCTCCTGAAAACGAATCAAAACTCAAATCCTGGTATCAGCTGGCACCATCTTGCATGACAAATATTCTAGGATTGGGGATATCAATTTACAAGTCAGCAGATGTTTCAGAGATACACTTATCTATCTCTGCAGATCAGGGTGTCCGTTAAGTCGCTGGCATACTATTTAAAATGTAAATTATTAAAAGTTGGTGTATCTGATTGGTTTTGATTGCCTTCTCAGGGAGCCAAGTGTCCTAAGTTTGAGAATCAAGATCCTTTGCTGATCCCCGTGGGCTACAAGACTCGTATCAGCTTCGAGGGGATCAATTTGGACCACTACCGGGTAAAGTAGTACACACACAGAATGTAAAGCATTTCTAAAAGACAAGCCTGCTCTTTAAAAAAGGCCTCATGGGTCCCTACAAGGGAATAAATGAATACACCCATTTGATAGAAGAAATGCTCAAACTCACAAATGGGAATTCGGAAGATGCAAAAACGATCTTTTGCATATGTAAAATGAAAAACAATGCAACAAAAAAAAAAATTTTTGATTTCCATTTGCATAAATTACAGACTGCATAATTCAAAGAGGCAGAATCATACACAAATAATCGATGTATTGAGCTCTTTGTGCAGATGTCTACACAGCAATAACGTAGCGCTTCCATTGATCTGAACTGACTGGTAACATTGTGATTAAAAAGTTACAGACACTGACACATCAGGCATTGATGCATGTGATGCTCTTGCATGGAAATTTACACTCTTGTGAAAGTGATAGTTATAAAAGTCCCCACCTTTTCATAATCCATTTAATGACACAGACTCAAAGTGTTGAAAGTTTAGAATTCCAAAAGATAATTTCATAACCCTTGTTTTAGTTCTGAAACATGTCTTCACAGGTCTGCTTGTTTTGCGTATAAATTGAAGCCCTTGTGGGCAACGGAGGAGGTGAATTATGCCAACAGATGTGCAGCTGAGGCTCTGCCTGGTGCCCATGTAGGACTTGTGAATGCACTTGTTGTCTTACATGCTACACAAGTTACAACAAACAATGAAAAAAGAAGCCAGTCATCCGATCCAAACTTCTGTGGTTGAGAACAGAGGGGGCTGAAAGAGTCTGCAGAACAAGATAGTCTTTTACATTTCTTGCTCTGTAGAGCAGGGGGAAAAGAGGAGAATCAGAGAAAAGCTTTTTGTAAACAGGATCTACATAAATTAACACATAATGTTCCTTGTTTTTATTTGTCCTTTTTTCTTCAGGGTCGTCTTTTCACAATTGGCACTGAGCTGATGAAAAATGTGGAAGAAGAAGTTATATTTGAGGGAGGTTTTTTCTACACCTTTAGCGGATTCATTGTGAGTATGACTGTTTTCCAGTTGCTGTACACTCATTCAAGTCTCTGTTAAAACTGTACTGCTGATTGTTCTTTTGCTTAGCTCCCTCACAGATTGTGAGCAATTTCCGCTCCTCTCAGCCCAGATCCTTGAACTGTATCTGATATGTGGATTATCAAAGTGCAAAAGAAAAAAAAAAAACCTGTAACCAAGCGAAACATATTGAAGAGGGCCACTTGATTGCACATTCTTCAGCTCTGAAAATCTCTAAATGCAAACTTTCATCTTTGCACAGCTGATTTCATCTTTAATTCACCCTGTAGCTCTCCTCCACAGTCTCTTTGATATTCTCTAGCTCCCTCTAATGGACAGACTCCCCTCACTTATTTTAGTTTCAGCTCTACATTGTGGATTCTGTGATTGGTAAAGCTCAAGCAGTGCATAGCCTCCAGCTATGTTCTTTTCCTACGTTGATTTCTTCAGCTGAAAATCTGCCAGACTTGATAAAAAAAAAAATTCCCCTCCTTTTTTTTTCTCCCTTGGCGCCGGGGAGCGGCAGCCCACACTGTTTGCAGCGAAGAGCTTAACTGTCATTAATCACTGGTCTCTGAATTAATAATTCATTTTATTCCATTTTCTTAGTTTTCCTACGACAAGTCACCGGAGACCAATGTCCTCTTCTACTTGAAGGACAAGGAGTCGGGAAAGAAGATGGACAGCACGCTGAATGGTACACTGTCTCACATGTTAATGTGGAGATCTTATTTATAATGCCCAGTGTGTACAGCGCCAGTGGGGGCCTGTGGTGGATCTGAAGAGGCTGCTTTTTATCTTCAATTGGAAATTAATTAGAAAATAAACGGTGGAATCAAAAATAGTTTGACATAACAGGGAGGACTCAGGGTCATTCAGGACAAGTGATTAAATAGCCTGTTTTACATTTACCTTGTCATGCCAATTAGGAGGGCTAACAAATTCCAACATACATGTATATGACAATACGACATAGTGTTTACAAACTGCTATTTATCATATATTGTTTTCAGAGCTGAAAGAATTAAGCCACAGTGTTCATTGCAATTTAACATAAAGAGTACCCTCAATGTATTGTATGTATGTCAATACATCTGAAACTCCATCAATGACATTATCAAAAAAATCAATTAGTGATTGCAGTATCAACAGGATTAAAATAGTTTACCGTAAGATTATTTTATCAATGCAGGAAAAACCTCAAACTGAAAAACTGCTGAATGATTAAAAAATATTCAATAAACAAGTAAAGATGGATTGGTAAGAATATTTAAAGATCTGTTTTATTAATTAATCAAGTCACAATTAATGTTTTTCCTTCATCTGATAAGATACACTTAAAATGTTTTTAGCATTGTGCGTCACTGACTCCTTTTTATTGATTTCGGTGTGTTTTTGGAAAAAAACATCTTCACTGTATATAAAAAAAAAAACAGGCCACAGATTGGATCACAACACGCAGAGAAAGTGGAAGATTTATTTTTTCAGCCCTGAGGGTAGACTGTGTGTTGCCTGTAAGGCAAACCCGGGGCAAAGTGATCCACAAAGCATTTGCATCTGCCTATTAAAAGACAGATGCAGCAACTCCAAATTGTACTTCCATAATATTGTGGTACTCACAATGGATAGTATAAAAAAATTAATATAGCTGACCCAGACATAATTATTTTAATTCCGGAACTCCTTCGTCCTGTCTTCTTAATTGCACACACGCTTTGAATGGATTACACTAGTAGTGGCTAACTAAACCGCTTGCTTAACTAATTTCAAGAGATCAACGAATGTATGGTATTCTCACTGTTTTCTTACACCTCAGTGTGTCTCTCTCTCTCTCTCTCTCTCTCTCTCTCTCTCTCTCTCTCTCTCTCTCTCTCTCTCTCTCTCTCTCTCTCTCTCTCTCTCTCTCTCTATCTCTATCTCTCTCTGTGTTTCTGACTCCATACCTACACATTTTTTTGTAATCTGTTAGACTTTTGCCGCAGGCTATGCTCACACAAGTGATCAGTGGAGGACATTTAGTCAGAATAATGTCCAGATTAACTACTGTAGCCTAAAACTGCTTTATAAAAGATTTTGTATGGCATTTTCATACTTGTAATCTTCAGCCACATCCTACAACCTTTTATCATATTCAGCAAATGATGCTAACTCCGAAAGACCCCTAACAGACCTTGTACAGTGATGCAATGACAACTCTAAGCATACAAAAAAGTGTTAAATTAGAGATGTGACAACAGATTTTTCTCTCCTCATTTTCCCCTTCAGTCACTCTGTATAACTGCTCCGTGGGGAGGGAGGACTGTAGTCTCTGTAAGAATGCCGACCCAATGTATCGCTGTGTGTGGTGCGCCAAGCAGAAGGCGTGTGTGTACGAGAAGTTGTGCCAGCAAGTGTCCGTGGATCCTTCAAACACCGAGTGCCCTGACCCTCAGATCACCGATGTAAGTAACGTCCTCATGTGTTTTTCGTGACCTCCTCTAAAACATTCATTCAAGACTCTTGATTAGCAGTCAAACGGTTGGGACTTTACTGATTGAATTATTGATTGGAGTCTTTCTTTTTTTATGAAGTCTACTTCTCCTTGGGATCGTGTTGAGGTGATCTCTGTCCCATTTGGGGTTTGATCAATACTTTCTTTGTTCACTTAATTGTCGGTGCCTCATTGTCATTGACAAAAATCAATCAGTACTTGTGTGGATGTCGATGTGACAGAGGTTATGACCACACAGAGTACAGCCTTACTGATACGACAGCTAATGAAGATATCACAGAAGTCTATTTGTGTAGACGTGTTAGCAAAAAGCTTTATGGACCTTTTATTGTCTAATATCTGTTTATGCTTTGCCGTCATTTGGTCAAATATCGGATCAACCGACCAGTACATTTCCATTAAAATTTGCACTCGCATTCAAGATCCACAGAGATATACTGTACTGTATACAATAATCCTCTGAGTCTTTCTTTTTTGCCTTAATGAGGTTGAGAATCTTGTGATTTGTTGACAATGACTGGATGGACTTTTTCCTTCGTTTAGTTCAAATTTTTTTTGTTCTTATAATGAATTATATTGGCTTCAATTATTCCTGGTTTAATGTTTTATTATGTAATTTAAATGTTATTATGTTCAGTGCTTTGTGACCACATTCTGGAAACTACATTGCTCACTACACCTAAATGTTGCACACAGTCAACATCAAACCTCCAAACATCCGAACGATAGCATTGTGATTATAACAATGTCGGTATGCTGACAGTAGCTTTTATTTTAAACCAGTTATGGCCTCAGAGTCTCGGTCTTGATCGATTTAAGTCATTTTAATTACATTTAAGCGTCTTACCCAAGGACGCATCGTTGCTGCAGGTGCTGGGGATCGAACCCTCGACCCCCTCCCCTCCAGTTGAGAAAACATCTGAGCCATATAACATCATCAATCTTATATGTGTTTTCATAGAACATCCTGCTATTTTGTGTTTGTAAAGTGTTTTATTTTCCTCTAGTATTATTAGCATTATCATAAATAATCCGGCACTGGTTGGCTTCTTTTACCTTCACAAACAGTCATGCACACATGACTCATACAGTATGGATGTAATTCTCCACCAAGGCTTTGAATATTTAACACTTAAACTGCAACTATTCAGCCGACTTACACAGACTGTGTAAATCTCTTGTATGTTCCTATTGCACAACTAATCTGTCTAAATCCATTTCAAATCCTTTCTTCCTATAAACACCCACCACCAACCCCTCCCCTGCATCGCCCGCTATCCAGATCATCCCTCGTTACGGCCCCCTGCGGGGAGGAATCTCAATCACCATCCGGGGCTCAAACCTCGGCATCCGTGAATCAGACATCAAAAGCATCAAAGTGGTCGGGGAGCCGTGTACCCATCAGAAGGAGAAGTACGCTGTCTCAACAAGGTAATACTTATGCTTGTCGACTTTGTTCTGGCAAATATATCAGAAGCAACACACACAAACACGAATAGTTCTTTGGTTATTTACTTTCGGTTAAACTGCATAAAATGTTTCTTTCATAAACCTTATCAGCTAAGTAGAGCTTTGCCTCACTCCTCGAGGTGACCTGGGTCTATATTTTAATTAGCTCATTATGCCACCATATTGATCTGAAAGTCTCCAGGTGCCAGTGGATCTGGAAACAAAATCACTCTTTAAAAGGCAAATGCAGAGGTGGTAGAAGTAGGCTGGTGCTTTTTTTCTGTGCAGAAGTACCAAAACCACAGTCCTGCATTCAAATCCTACACAAATGAAGTAAGGACGTATTGTCAGATTACTTATGCCAAGAAACAACAGCAAAACCAGTAGCATTTTACTTTGGGAGCTGTTTGTACTGCTACTTGCAACTACTATGTATACAGTTTGAGGCTATGAGAACTTAATGAGCTCAGAAAGTTCTGCTTCTCAGATTTGTTTTCAAATATTAAATTTTTTTGAGGCCGAGAGGACTGGATGAAAAAATATCGAAGAAGTCTTTCTTGTTGAATCACTTGTAACCCATAAACATCTTATAATTGACAGAGGACCATGAACTAAATACGTCTGCGTAGAGATTCACACAAAAAGTATCTCACATTCACCACAGATAGTACTTCTCCTCATCCCAGAGGTGCTCAAATGAGCTTTGGTGAGAATAAAATTTATGCCCCACGAATCTACTTCAGTCACAGCTGTGTTTCAAAAGTGTTCACTTCATACAAACGCTCTTTAAAAGAGAAGACATCCACATTGATGCCCGACAGCCACTAGCCAGAGCCGGTGACACCTGGCAGGATTGATCAACGTTTATGACAAATTCTTGCCCCGCCATCTGCAGGATGAGGCATTAAACAGAATTTATGAGACCAGATGGAACGATTTCCACTCTTAAATCAACTACTTTTGGCGGCACCGTGCCTGTACAGTGGTCTTCATCTTGTTGTTAGTTGTCCTGCATGCTCGACTGCATGTTTCAGCTCATTCACTTTAAACTGTCGGCTTTTCCAATGTGATATTAAATTCCTTCACAACACTGCTGTAGCTGTTAATTGTCTACTCGCGGCCCACCTGTTAGACCAAGCATGGCTTGCCATTTTATGCTGACCTCTTTCATTAGCAACACACATTCCCTGAGGATCGCGCCAGACTCAGACGTGTTTGGTTTATCACACTATTCAGAATGCAATGTGGGAAATTCCCAGAGGGTCCAATTTCTAAGAAGCAAGACACAGGCAATCTGGCATTAGAAATCATTTAATGTTTATAGCCGCTTAGTCAACAACATTATTTAAATCTTATTTAGCCCGCCTGCTGACTTCAAAGTGTTCAACAAAAGAAGAGAGTTTGTTTTTCTTAGTTACTGTCTTTACATTTTATAAATTACTTACTATATATTTACCATCTTCTCCTGCAGGACTCAAAGTGCAGCTCCAGACTTAAAGTCAAAATAACACAGACAAGAGTTTTGATTTGTACAATTGTTAAAAAGGCTTATTTTGTTTCCACAAATACCTGTTTAAATTAAACGTGAGGTTACAGAGTATATCTCTTAAGACATTTATTACATATGAGTCCTTATGTGTCAGTGGATATCTGGAGATTTGGTTCTGTTGATGAAGCAATCTTCAGACGAACCTTGTGTTCAGTGTATTAAAGTATGTTATTATCAGAAGATTGGTAATGAAGTGAAGCATTGTTGTGCATCACTTGTTTTAAATAAAAGTCCTCCAACAGATTTATTTTCTGTTGTCTTGTCCAGCGTGGTGTGTGTGATCGGTCCTGTTCGGGACATGACGAATAACTGGGGCCAGGTGGAGGTGACAGTGGAGGGGGGGAAGAAAGGAACCTCAACCATACAATTCACCTACAGGGTAAGTTTCTCTTTGTCTTTAATTGTCCTTACCTAAACCGTAAGAATGAAAGTGTTGCATCCTTAATCCCTGAAGCAAACACATCAGAAGAGTTCAGCTGGTTTTCTTATTTTTAAGGCCTCTCTTGTGTTTTATTTCATTACTGCAGAGAGCCTTTTATCAGATCATACCAAGGTCATGTAATTTACAGTGAATGTACAAATCCAGCGCTCTAGGTGTTGCTAAATGAAGCACCTCGATGCTGTCATATTACAATAGTAATGCACTGTACGTTACAAAAAAGCCACAATGTGTATGCATTCCTCTCTAACCAGATTCCATGCAGTGGGCCCCCTTTTCTCTCTAATACTCTAACAGGCTCCAGCGTAGCTATTTAACTGGCTTTTCATATCTGCGGCTCTGCTAAAGCTCCCCCACAGGGGAGTGCTCCGCCTAACTGTTTGCTCAGCAAATTGAGGCAGATGTGGTGCTTGCATGGGTGTGTGTGTGTGTGTGTGTGTGTCTAATAGAGCAGGAGGGATCAAGGAGGGTGAGGGAAAGTGTCTTGAGTGTATGACTTGACTGTATTTGTGTGTGTTGCTATTCTATGTGTGTGCGTGTGGGTTGGAGCTCCGGTGTGCATGTAAATGTTGCTGGAGAAAGATGAGTATATATTTATGCTGGATCTTGTTAACCCCTCCACCTCTTCAACCCCGTACATCTCCTCACCAGGACCCGATTCCCGAAGAAGTGGTACCCTCCAGAGGTCCTAGAGCTGGAGGCACCCTCATTACAATTAAAGGGCATTTTCTGTACACTGGCAGTAAAGAAGACGTCCAGGTCACTGTGGGGACTGTGGACTGCACTGTGTAAGGAATTATTTTCTTAATTGTCATTCACACAGAACTCCAATTCTTTTCAATTCAGCTGATAAGTGCTACTTGTTATTCAGACATTGTATTCTATGCAAATTCTACAGTATGCACACTTTGAAGCCCAAATTGATTTTTTTTTTCCACATTCCTGCAGTGAAAATGGAATTGACCTTAACTTAGGTGTCATATGCAGCTTTTTTTATTCTCTCGCTCGCTCACATTTTGCTTCAGCTGTTGTGGTCACGGATGTTCTGTCAAAACCAGCCGATGGTGACATTTTAGGCAGTGGTAACAAAAAAAACTAACGAGCTATAGAGCAGCAAAGCCCGAATTTAACAAGCTGTCAGGCTGCTGCCATGTTGGCTTCCATTGCACAGTGACCCTGTGTGACCCCAAACTCCTCCAGCCAGCCAGCGTTGAAATATGTCCTTGTGTTGGCAGGGAGCACTTCGGAGAGGATATCACCTGTAGGACAGGAGAATACCTGGAGAAGCCGCCCTCCGAACGTCTGGCCGTCACTGTGAAGTATGGCAAGAGTACCACAAAAACCATCAGAGATGCCTTTGAATACTTGGAAAATCCCATCGTGCTGGACCACCAACCCAAAGGGAGCTTTTTCTGGTCAGTATCGAGCTGTAGCGTAGTGACCTTTGCCTTGAGCCTAAAGATTTGTCATATTGTGTTCACCTAATATAGAAAGGATGCTCAAGTGAAATTTTGCCATTTGGAATCTGTAATCTTCTTTTTTAAGACCAGTCTGATTTCTTCTCTGCAGAGATTTGGGACAACATTTTCTGCTACAGCAGCTGAGTTTGTTCTAAGGGAACCATTTAGTTTAAATTCAAACTGAATTCTGATTTAGTTTTTAGAAAAAACTATTTCAATGTCTGCAGATTCAGAATTTTGATCTAGACTGAAATATCATGCATTAAATTGATTGCCATGACTAATGTATAGTCACAGTGCAAAGGTGCAAGTTGCTGCCATCAGGCAGATGCTATAACCACCCTATACTAAATCAAATAGAACCTGATTATCAGCAAACAGTCCCCCTTTATTGTCTGTTATTGCAATAAAATGTGTGCAAACACATGATGTTCAATCTTGTCGGAGCCTGGATTTTAAGAAAATAAAACTTTGCAACTTTTAGGTACCATAATTGACAAAAAAAACAACAGGTTGACAGAAGCTTGGAATCTCCCACAGAAACGTTTTCATTTTTAGTGGAGAAGTAAAAAAGGAAAAACTACCAAATTGTCATCATTGACTCGGTCAAACAGAAAAGTACTGCCACGGAGAATTGAACACTCAGAAAAACATCTCCCCTCTTCTCTGACCTCCAAGCTTCTATCTCTCTACAACTTTTTTTAAGAACACCAAGAAGCCTCCTTATTTCCAAAAGTATGATTTGTCCTTCAAGAGTTGCCGAGTTTCAATGTGTTTACATGCAGGAGTTTTTCCACTCCTGATCAGCTGAAGGGGTTATAGATGATCCTCTTTGATGTTGCATTGAACTGCTTGACGATCGCTGAAAATGGATGCATTAGATGATTATCTTGCTTTTCTGTGCCATTGAAAGCACCAGGATGCGTGTGATTAGGCACACAGACTAAAAGAACAGACAGCCTAAACTAATTTGTTTTCATCTCCGCTGAAAATTACCCCAGGCACAATTTAAGAAGCGTGTATGTCTTCCCGTAACTCTCCCTTGGGGTTTATCTTTGTTTGGCTGTTGATATATTTACTTATGTGTTTTACCGTGTTGGCTGTTGTGTATTTAAGCCTGTTTTTCTTTTTTTAGTGGAGGGAGGAACATAGTGGTGACCGGTTCCAGCTTTGACCTGATCCAGACTGCTGTCTTAAAGGTCGTAGAAGCCAACTTGACATCATTTGAGGTGTGTGTGTCCTTATTTATCTTTTTTTTTTTTCCTTCTGTCAAACAACCCACTGGTTATTATTCAACACTAGAGAGTCTTAATTTCCTTGATCTTATCAATATCCGCGTTTAAATAGCTCTTTCTGACATTTCTTTGTCTCCAAGAATCTCGACTTTTCAATCCATTTCTCCCCTCACAGTAGCAGCACAGTCCTTCAATCTTAACACATCCTGGCATAAGCCCACAACTACAGTGTTGATTCATTGAAACTCTGTGAAACATGCTCACATACACGCACGCACACTCTCACACATAGTCTCCGCCATAAGCCATTATGACTCCATCTCACTGTTTAGACCATAAATCCTTCAGACCTGCAGGAATGCAGATAGCAGCACCACTGTTTCACAAAATCACTATGTTCCTTGTCCAGCTTGTTCAAGCAGCACTGACTCTGCCAGGAAACTTGAAGGAGTTGTACACAGCCTGCTGCCGCCTGCCCTCCAGTGTACTGCGCAGTGTTAAGCAGCAGCAATTTTGTTCATTTCATTAAAAGGGCTAAATTTAATACCGGCATTAAGGTTGCAGAAGATTATGCGGCTATGTCGCTCTTCACCACTTTACTGTTGGCCAAGTCTCTGGTCGCCACTACCCAGGGACAGCAGAGATTTGAAAAGACTTCTGGCTGCAATAAACTATCTGCGGATGAAGTGTTATCTCAAAGGCTTTAGCTGGTCAACTTCATAAGCTTCTCTTGGTTTTTAAGTCTATCCACTGAACTGGACCCGAATATTTCTAAGTCATTAATGCTGCTAGCTTATAGTGAAAACATGTTGTTTACATAGTAGCTAGGTCAGGTTAGCTGCTCAAAGCTGTGCAATTTTTGTGCAGTTTCCATATATCTTGGACATTTAAAAATCAAAATTATCCAAGAAATGTTGTAAATCTGTGCTCAAAAATAAATGAAAATGTGTTGCATTCTCAATTCAATTCAAAAAACTTTATTTGTCCCCAGGGCAATACAGAATTTTGTGAAGTTACACGGAGAAACTGACAGATTTAAATGTTTAGCTCCCTGAGTAAACAGAATTCCCAATTCATTTTTGTACAGGGAAGAATTTTTCAAAAATGAGAAAAGCCAATTCAAATAATATGACATTTGTAATAAATAAACACTGAATCATATGTAAACTAACAAGTATTTTTGTGTACAATTTCTGTGTCCTAGATTGTAATTTCGTGAAGAGTTTTTAAGGCAGTTAAACTCAAGATGTAAATGTGGATTTTTAAAACTACAAATTTTTAATAAAGATTCACCAAAGCTGGTTATAAACGATTGTTTTAAGTGCTGGAGGTGGACTACTTAACCCTTTGACAAAACCAGGCTAAATGTTGCCCATTTCCAGTCTAAGCTAATAATCAATGTGTTTTTTTGTCTTTGAGCTAAGCTACTGCGCTGTTGGCTGTGTTATCTTGGCTTTGAGCTAAGTTAAGCTAACAGGCTGCTTGATGCAATAGCACCGAATATGAACTATGTTGTCTCTATTAAAGGTGCACATAGCTGCTTCAGATTTGTCTTTAAAAGAAATGTATTAAGACAACTTGAAAAGAAGTTAAAAAGATGTCAATGCATGCCATACAGTTGGATTGGCTGAATTTTCAAAGCATTATCTGATGTAGCTTCCGCCTTTTGCCTCGTCTTTTGGAAATCTTAAACTACGCGTAGGACTCTCGAGCTAAGCTGTCATGCACAGTTTTATCAGCCTTGTATCTAAACAATCAGGGAGTGACAGAAATATCACCATCAGTTCAGTTAACCAAAAACAAAACAATGCCAAAGGAGCAATGACTCAGTACAAGTTGTGATTCATCAGATGCTGGTATTCTACAAAGGCATCTTGGGATTTCAATAGAACTACCTCAAAGAGACTCATATTTTTTATTTTTCCCATCCCACTAATTAGACTTTTATCTCAGTCCACACCACCCCCAAACCACACTTAACTTACACAACAATGTAGTAATTTACTGCCTGATCGAAAACACCTGCTCCTTGTGTTTTCATCTGCATCTTTTTTTCGTGCACATTTCTTTTTTTTGTACAGTATATGTCAGCATATAACTTTTACACATTTTACTCTTTTCTACAAATTTAGGAAGCTCATGAGAAGAATGACACAGTCATCCAGTTTCGATCTCCGACAGTGAACAGCTCGCTGCACCCGCCCTTTAAAACCTACATCCAGCTTGACAACTGGGTGAAGGAGCTGAAGCCCTTCGACTACCACCTTGACCCCATCTTCAATAATGTGGACAAGAAAATTATCACCGAGGGCAGCATCATCATCGTTACTGTGAGTACTGGCTGCTCGGGCTTCTTATTATGCTGCAGTTAATGTGAAGGGATTAAGCACAATACTGTTATTATCTGACTTGGTGACAAACATGGAAAAGATGCTGAATTTGCAACATATTTTCCTTCTTTAGCTGCTTTAGTTATGGTTAAGTTTGATTGCATGTAGAAATTATGCAAATGGATAACAGACAGCACATTCAATAATTCAGCTCAGTGGTGTGATTATTTTTAGAAATCAAATGAACTGAGACAAATGGAGGATAATAGTTGCAATTATCAAAGTTTTTTTTTCTTCACATGATAAATCTGAAATGTCACGAGATGATTAACAGCAAAAGAAAACATATTCCTGATAATCAACATTGTTTTTTTGTTGTTTTTTTTTGTTTACTTTGAATTACTGGAAAATCTAACATCAAATTTACACATTTTATCTCCAAGCCAGGTGAACATGTTTTCATTGAAAGTTGATATATGTCAAATAATTAAACGTCTGATTAAAACATACAAAATTAAAAACCTAAAGCTATCAACTTTTACTAATAACTGAATGTCCATAGCATAAAGTCATGTAATCTGTTTTTTAATGTGAGAAAGATGATAGAGATATAGAAAACAGGTGAACATTTAAGTTTAAAGATGACCCTCTTTTAAAAGTATTTGTAAGAATATGATGTCATGTTTATTCAAATGTTGTTTTCACTGGTGTATTGAGTCGTAGTTTGGGCAAGTTATGCATTGATCTAAGCAATAATCCAAAATTACTATTTTCCCATCAATGTATAAAATCTTCAAAAAAAGTCTGATGTCTGGCATCTTCATATCCTTGTTTCTTGTGATGCAAACAACATTAGATCATTTTCACATAAGAATACAAAAGATCAGCAATTACTGTAGACTCATTAAAATAACCTTAATCATACAGAGACTATTCTAAGTTTATCAGTTTTCTTGTTTATTTATACTAAAAGTTTTAGGTCAATAAGTAAAGAAAGTCATCTGCAAAAAGAGGTCCAGGTTGATATGGGGTGACTGTGGCCCAGTGGTGGAGTCAGTTGGCTCTCAGACAAAAGGTTGTGGGTTTGATCCCCAGCTCCTGCAGCCACATGTCAATGTGTCTCTGGGAGGACACTTTACCCCAAATAGCTCTTGATGTTGCATCAGTGTAAATGTGACTGGTTAATACTAGCACTTTACATTGAAGACTCGAAAAGCCCTATGCAAGCTCAAGTCCATTTACCATTTACTTTACAATTACTTAGATGTTGGCTCACTCCACCTTTCGTATATTTCAGACTGCATTAGAGTAATTGAAAGCATGTCTGTGGATACAGACGTGTACTGTAGAAATGCACAGAGTAATGGCAGGACTGAAAGATTAATTGGAACTGTGCCCAAAGTGTCTTTTAAATAGAAAATTACTTACGAATGTGCTTACATTGAATATACTCTGAATCTCTTTAATTACTTTCAGCACTCAAAAGTGAACATTGAAGAGAAGTCATAAACATTCGATCCTTTACTAATGAAAAAGCTTATAATTATGTTTGTCATACTCCTCATGTGATGGCTTAACTTGATGGTATATGAATGCAAAAATTATTTCCCATGTCATTTGATGACTTTGAGCATGACAGTGGATTTTCTGTTTCAGGGTCGGGGATTCTCCAAAGCTATGACGGCCAAAGAGGCTCAAGCGTTTGTTGGGGACGTTTCCTGTCTGGTCAACACGCTTCAGGATGACAAGCTATTTCTGGACCCGCCTTCCACCCCACCCAGCGCTCGCTCCAGACGCCATCGCAGAGACACTCGCCCCGAGCTGCTGGACTTAATGGTCAGTTCAGATGAAGACAAATACATAAAACAGGGTTGAAGGAAGCCTTCTGAATCTCTAGTACACATTTTAAGAGATGCAGAAAAAGATCATAATGTATATTTAATCATAAGATGATATATCCTAAGACATACATTTAAAAGATGCACTTCATCCTGTTGATTGTAAAGTTAAAAACGGGTTTTTACTCTTTTTAAATTTTCTTCGTAACAGATGAATACACATTTTTTTTCTCCCGCTAATGAATTGTTTGATAGTTTCTGTCCAGCCGCTGCAAATATTTTTTTTTGAATAAATTCAAATTATTATAATTTGTTATTGATTTTTTTGTTGGTCCACTAATATTTCAGTCTGTGTGCATACTCCTGTAGAGTTAAGTCAGAAAAAAGCATCAGTTTCTTTCATTTCTGCTGAAGGCTTTTCACCCAATGATCTCAATTTGTTACAATATCTGTTCAGTGAAAGGAGCAGTATGCTCGTCTGAAATGTGTTTAAGTTGATTCTCACTGTTTTCTAAAGGGCAGTACTTGAATAAATAAACTTACTTACATTCCACACAGTGGACACACACATACACACTTAAAAAGGAGAGTGTGCTTGAATCATAAAACTGAACTATGCCTCTCTAAAGGCGTGACTATTGTACATCTTGAGATCTCGTGTTTTTTTACAGTGCAACAGTTTTCATGTTGCTACCAGCCTGTGTAATTACATTTAATAATAGCTGAGCCACAACTGTGATGAGTACTGTAACCTCTCCTCTGGGTAGTTCCTCAGTGTAAGCTATTGTTTTACTTCTGTGTCTGTGCGCTGCATGATAAAGTGACGCAGCTGGACTATCAATAGTAGAGAATAACTCCACAGAAAAAGATTGATTATGAAGTATTTAACTCTATACATGTATTCATTTTGTACAGTTAATATGGGAACACCAACCTATAAATCCCCCACACACCTTAAAAACTCTGAAAGCTCCTGACGCCGCTTTGGAAGAACTGTGGGCTATTATGTTGATCCTCCTCCCTCCCTGTTTCCTCTTTACCATTTACTCCTGTCAGTATGAATATGTGGCTTAAGAGAAGAACTCATGATGATTATAAGGTTCTTTCTCTGCGTTTATTCACAGATCAAGTTTGGGAAAGGGGAGTGGCTGATCGGCTCAGTGCAGTATGAGAAGAAGAATGATTTGCCGCTCTACATCATCATCCCAGCTGTCATTGTGCCCATGCTGCTCATCATCGCCGTCTCTGTCTACTGCTACAGGTAAGTTAAGAGTTATTTAGGTTTAATGCCACAGATGCCCTCGTTTTAAAGTGTTGTACGAAGCTTTATTACCCAAACTTCTTCGGTCCTTGAATTTAATGCCACATTTCTCCATTTATATCTTTATATTTCATAGTTTAATAGCAGTATCGGCTATTTCTGTGTGCTCTTCATCATAAAATGTCACCGATCTGAATAAATAAAAAGCTATATTTTTTGCCTGAAGTTCCCTTGACCTTTTAGGTTAGTCAGCCTTTAAGTTTAGAAATAATCTTTTTTTTTGTCTTTTTCATCTTAAGGTCCCTCAATATTTGTGGATTTAATATAAAAAGTAATTGGGCAAACAATTTAGATTTTCTTTTTTTTTTTATTATTTAATTTTTTTATGATGTTATGTTTTGTTCTCTAATCAGATGTAAAGTCTCCCAGTCTGACATCTAATGAACAAACTGTAGTAGGGTCAAACTGTTTTGTTACCTCATACCAAAGATTTGGTTTAATGAAGCAATGCCCAAAAGACAAGTAAAAAAGAACATTGTGTAACAAAAACAATTTGCCTTTCCTATTTTTCATACACCTTGACACCCATCAGATTCATCTTGGGACTCCGGGATTTGTTTACTGGTGATAAATACTTTAAAAACCTCTTTTTTTTGGTAATGTTTATTTACACCAGCAGCAATAAAGGTTCAATTCCCAAATTTGAAACACAACTCTTTACACAGCACTGCGTTTATGTTGTTAGAGGGTTTTTTTTAATGGATCACTTACAGCCTGTCCTTCTTATTTTCACTGCTTATTTATCACATAAGTTAATATTATTCATCACTTCAGGTTCTCAATAAAAAAAATAAAACAAGTTTTTCTTCCAGTTGATGTATCAGTCATAGATGGGTATCTGTAAGTTCAACGTGCTAATGTTCTGCTGAATATTTATAAAAAGCCCATATCAGGAACAACAACTGCACTGGAGTTGAGTAAGACCAGTAACAACAGGATGCTTTTGTTAAACAGAAAACACTGCAGGTTAACTGACCTGAACCAGAGCATGTAGTCTTTGTATCATGTCTGGAGTCTCAATACTGTTCAAAGTGTTCATTTTCACTTTTACAAACGTCACTGTCGTGTTTGTTTCTGCTGAATCTGTTCAGGAGAAAAAGTCAACAGGCTGAGCGGGAATATGAGAAAGTGAAACACCAGCTGGAGAATCTGGAGGAGAGTGTACGAGACCGCTGCAAGAAAGAATTCACAGGTACAGACAGTGCAGCTGTGCAGAAGCTCTGCAATAACAGTATGCCCCTCAAATGATCCATGTTTCTAAGAAGTTATAAAGTAATGACATGCTTCGTAGCTCTGATTACATTTCTTTGATGTATTGCACAGCAGTGAATTGAATGAATTCTCCTGCTTAACGTCACGTTATCATCATTATTATGAGGAGCAGTTTTCCAGCAGCAGTAATAGAAAACAATCTTTTACAGCTGAAATAATTTTCCTCTGCCACACTTTCACTTTCTCACAGTCTAATGATTGAAGCAGACGAGCAGCAAACAAATGACACAAATCTGCGTATTAAATACAAATGAGGTTTTATTTTCTTCATTTCCATTTGGCAGACTTGATGATCGAGATGGAGGACCACACCAATGAACTCAGTGAGGGGAGAATCCCGTTCCTGGACTACAAAACCTACACAGACCGTGTCTTCTTCCTGCCCTCTAAGGACGGTGCCAATGACGTGATGATCACAGGAAAGCTTAACATCCCCGAGGCTCGCCGTCCAATAGTGAATCAAGCGCTCAACCAGTTCTCCAACCTCCTGAACTCCAAGACCTTCCTCATCAATGTAATTACACTGAACATGGACATTACTCATGAAGGTCACAAATGTCTGCATCCACACTGTTTAAACAGCAATGTACAAGTGGGCATACGAGGATAAAGGCTCTTAAAATGTCGGTCGGAAATATCAAAGCAACTCAACAGCTGATTGCCAGCAAATTTATACAGACACTCATGTTCGTTATTTGATGTAGACGATTCTTGTCTGTGTCCTGATCATTCATTTTGACTCCACTGACAGGTTGCCTCGAAATTAAATAGTGGAATGGGTTGAATGCCATAAAATGTGCTGAGGACAATGATTACCCCCAACTGGATGTTTGAAGATGATGTTTAATGTTCCAGACACCCGCACTGTTGTCATTTCAACACTTGCTAGCTTACAGCCTTTTTAAAGTTGTCACTTTTTTATAACATACAACAAAATGTAAACATCTCTTCGTGCTTGTGTTAACCCCAGAGCTTATTTTAGGCTAAATTCTATCTTAATTCCTGGTTATAGAACTTGTTTCTTTGGCGCCATATGTTAGCTTGCACACACATCATGGCTAAACATCAAGATGTTAGCATGTAGCTTAAAACACTGCACTGCCAGCTCACATTTAGCATGACTATAGAGATTTTTTTTTCTGTAATAGGCAAAGATTTCTTGAAACATTTTGTTGATCAGTCTTATTTCTATCTAGACGAACTGTCAAAAAAAAAAATCTCTCTCGTCAGGAGTTAAACTCAGAAATCCAAAATACATTTGTTGTGTTGTTTCCTAACACATTTTATTGGCCTTGTTCATCATCGTGAAGAGGCATGCCTCTCTCGGTGTTTTAACAGGGTTATATCAAGCTGTGGCTTCACAGGTAATCATTTAAAAAGACAGACTAAAAAGACAAGAATATACAGTAACAAACCACTTGTATTGCAGCAAGTAAGGTAAATATAAATAAAACAACAGTACTAATGGGGATTTACTTTCCAAAACACAAATGATGCATTCTCCCCTAAATCTGAAGACACAGTCATTATAGCCTACTGAGAGGTCCTTTATATTTAATCTGAGCTCATGCTCTCCTCTTCTGATGTAAGGAGTTTTTTTATCCTGTAGTTATTGAAGTACAGTGTTGGAAGTGAGAAGTAGAAAACAGTGGAAGGAAATGTGTGAAGATTCCTAATAATCCAATCTTGCTGGCACAGGAGAAGCCTCTGAGGTGTTAACTACATGTGTGCATGATTCGTCTTCCTCAAATTAGTATCTTTATTAAGCCAAAGCATTTTACTGGACTGAATTGAATTTAACTTAAAAAATTATTGTTTTCACTGGCATTAGGCTTTTGATTACATAAAAGGGAAACATCTGATATTTGCTTGTGTGTGTGAAAGCTTTGCCAGGATAGTTTATGTAGCTCTTTATCTGCCTTTTCTTCAATGTGTTTTTTTTTAATAGTTCATCCGCACCCTGGAGCGCAGTCATGACTTCAACGCAAGGGCCAAGGTGTACTTTGCCTCCCTGCTGACGGTGGCTTTGCACGGGAAGCTTGAATACTATACCGACATTATGAGAACACTGCTGCTGGAGCTGATGGAGGAATATGTCCACAGCAAGAACCCTAAACTCATGCTGCGCAGGTGAGAAAGGAGCAGCTGAGTGCTGCTGTTCAGTAGATAATTGTGCAGTCAGACATAATCACTAAACACCCATGCTTTATTTGGTATCTGAGAAGTTCTGTTCTGCAAGATATCCTGGAGTACTGGATCACTTGGATGTTTTTTTAGTCATACCAGTAGGGTATTTTTTAAAGGGTAAAATATGGTTGTTGGTTTGATCAACCTCTTAGGTTTATACCAAAAAAAGACTTTTCTACCACCATGAATTTATAAAAAGATGGACAGCAGAACAGCTCCCAAAAATGAAGCCAAAACAGTCAGAGTTCCATTTACTGTCTGGTTGCAGTATGGACCAGAAGCACTGCCTCCTCCATGTTAACAGATGGGACATGGTTCAAAATATAAAATCAAAATACATGTCAAACATTTCCTTATAAGATGACGTATTCATTTGGAGACATTGTTTTTCCCTGAAGGTAGACTGTATTTAATTTCATGACCCCTGAATAGTTAAATTATATATTAAAATATACATATTGGATGTAATGCCATGTCCTTTTAACGATCAATAATTTTCAAAGTAGTTACTCCACTTTGCTGGGTCTAAACACGCAAACATGACATTAACATGTGCAACAATACAAAATACAAAACCTAAAAAATGATGACAATAATTTCAATCAGCATTTGTTAAAGTACAAACAACCACAACAGATGACTGAATTGCTCTCATTATATCTAGACAATCAGCAAACATTTGAAAGGCACAAAAGGACAATTGTATTACTCATAACACGGGGTTGATGTAGAGTATCAAAACAATGATATAACATAGAGATGACCAGAACCTTAAAACTGTTGGACAATTTATGGAACTGAACATTCTGAAGTATCACTTAAAACCTCGCTTTACGGTACCTTCGATCATTCAATGCATCCTCACATAGACAGTTTCCTCCATCACTACCAAAATTCACACCTTATTGAGCTTTTTTTTGTGTCTTTAGCCTTAATTAGCCATATCTGGCATTGCCATTGTAAGCCTTTGATCATATTGATGGTAACAAAGCTTTACATCCTCATAAGGTGCTTACAGCGCTGCAGGCTGTCATGTTTGGTATCATTTACTCTGAGATCATAAGTTGTCCTTATTTCTGAGCTCCATGATGACAATCAATGCATATCTAAACCCTGGCAGCACTATTATGAATCATTCTTAGAGGACTGGGAATCACTTCAAGATGCAGAGGACTGTTTCATTCTCTTGTCACGTTTTCTGTTAAATTTTGCTCTGACTACTGTCGTCCACTGTGAAGAGCCAGACTGCCGCTTGATCTATTCCAGGCCTCATCCTTCTGCTTCTCCTTCTGCTTCTCTTTCCCTTCTTGGATTCCACTCACCATGTTCGGAAAGATTCTTCTGTTGTTGTCTTCCTGAAGCAGCTTTTTCATCTCCTTTCACTAGCTGTTATCAATGAGGCAAATGCTAATATGTACTTTCTGTCCACAGTGTTTTAATTGCACTGAATACATATGTCACATTGTAAGCTTTCTACATATTGATTTATAGCAGAGATATTTTTCAGTGGACATCTCCAATGAAAACAGATGTTTACTGAAGTATCTAACAGACTTATTTAAAAAAAATCCAGCTTTTTTCAGCCACACTGTATCTCCTGATGTGCTTCGGTCAATATCAAACCCGCGCCAACTTTCAATTTATTATCAATCTTTTCACACACAGTAAGGATCAATGTTTGTTCTGACTTTTGTATTTAGAGCTTGGAAGGAACATAAGAATAGTTTTATTCATTTAGCTCACTTTTCTTTTTAAGCTTCTGTGCAGAGTTTGTAAAAGCCTGAAACTACTCCCTCGGCAGGTTTCAGATAGTGACAGTTATTTTCCGTTTTAATTATTAATTAATTACAACAAAAGACTTACACAAATACAGGACAAAATAGGCAAAGGGATAACAGTTACAGATTTGTCCACAGGTGGCGTCAAAATAAACACAATCCACACAAAAGTTCCTCACAGGAGCTTTAAAGTCAGAATCTTTAATGTCTGTTCTAGTTTCTGGTTTCTTTCTACAACATAATGTCTTGTTTTCCAGTGTGTCCAGTGTCCAGCCTTTTATTTATGCAAGACACAATAATCAGATATATCAGTATATATTATTACTAAGATGAACACTCACATTCAAACATTCAGCAGGCTACATTGATTGAAGTAAATAGCATTTACAAAAGAATTACCAATTTTAGCTGTCCATGTTGATTTTCCTTTCCGCCACTGTTATAATAACGTCAAGGTCAAATCATTCACAATCCCATCCCCTCCTCTAGCAGCAGGACCGACTTGTATGAGAGTACAGTCAGTGGCTCATCAGGGTTAGGAGGGAGTTCTGTGATCTAAACTGTCTGCTGTGCCTCAGCACGCCTTGACTGGCTGTTATGCAAGTACACATCTTAATTATCCCCCAGTGGAGAGCCTCATTATGTTGATTAGGCCATTGTGCCAACGCAGGCCCTCTTATACACAAGATATCTAATTAGGCATGCTAGCTGCTAACAACAGGCCCCCCCACCAGTGGATATCTGACATTAAGATAAGCGATCAGTCAAGTGACCACTGACATGAGTTTTGAATTAAGATATCTTAATTGACAATGTCAAGCTGATTTTCACTTGTTGACATTTTCTAGATG
Organism: Symphodus melops; assembly: GCF_947650265.1. Taxonomy (NCBI): domain Eukaryota; kingdom Metazoa; phylum Chordata; class Actinopteri; order Labriformes; family Labridae; genus Symphodus; species Symphodus melops. The sequence continues at coordinate 22,149,838 of NC_136696.1, read as the reverse complement.
TCTTAACATTGTAGTTTGTAAAAAATATGAGGATGCAATGATACCATGATAAGTATTACTTTGCATTCCACTGGCACTTAAATATGTAATAGTAAAAACATAAAGAATGGTACAGAGTATGTAAAAACTTGTGCTAAACCTCAGATCAGGTTACATGAAACAGCCGAGTCTTGATATTTTTTGAAAGTTAGACGCAAGTTACTGATTGAATTTAACACTTTTTTCCCCCTGGCATGCTGTATCTAATGTTATGTATGTACAATATTTAACAATGCACAATCTATCGCTATCTAAATAAATAACACTTTAAAAAAATCTGTGTTTTTCCAGATCAGAGACGGTGGTAGAAAGGATGCTGTGTAACTGGATGTCAATCTGCCTTTACCAATTTCTGAAGGTAACATTGCGGGTCACTAACGATGTAAATACTGTGTATATCTATTCAAAGGGAAAACCTAATAGGTGTTTTTTAGGCAGACTAGGTAACTCAGTTGTCTTTCATATTTGATGTTAGATTTTACAGACTAAGTGCAGAGATACCTGTTTTTCGTTAGTTTGTGCTCAGTATTGATAATATGCTTTTTTTCCCCTTTTAACTGCTAATCACAACAATTAGCTTTCGACAACATCCGAGACAACTTCTAAACTGCCTTCTGTGCCTCTCTGTGTGTTTGTGTGTTCCAGGACTCTGCAGGCGAGCCCTTGTACAAACTGTTCCGAGCCATCAAGCACCAGATCGAGAAAGGGCCTGTGGACGCCAGAGTGAAGAAAGCCAAGTACACCCTCAACGACACAGGCTTGTTGGGTGACGATGTCGAGTACTCTGTCCTGGTGAGATGGACAAACACGCACACACATGCAAACAAACAATCAGGCCCCACACACACATACAAAGTCACAAACTCAGTCTCACAAAAAATAAACTGCACATGTTGCTTTGAAATTGCATGGTGTTTTGTGCCTGGTGAGCAAACATGCATGCACACACACACACACACACACACACACACACACACACACACACTCACACACACACAGTACAGTTGCCATGGTAACCACCAAAAACCCCACAGGCGACTGCCCGTTTCTCTGTGACATCCATTTTCAGTGTCAACGTTCACGGCTCAAAAAAAATATAACCACAAAGGTTTCATATTCCAATGTCGCAGTGAAATACAACGCTTGGATAAAAAGTCCTATAAGTTATCACAACTAAAGAGTACAAGCCATCTCCACCTTCCCCCGCCTGCAGCATCTCAGTATATCCATTTGGGCAGCTTTCGGGCTTCAGGAAAAAGCCTGTATTGGTCTCCCTTTTTATGTCGTGTTTCAATAATGGATGCTAATGTGAACACAGCTGTTTTCTGTTAAAGTCAGCACAAATAAAAAGGCCCATGGGTAATGGCATTGTCGAGGACAATTATCAAATTAGCCTGAATTACACGTTTCCCGCCGTGATGGATCGCCTTATGTGATTGAATTACAGAGGGAGAAATAAACTCAATGAGCTTGATTTCACAGGCCGACGCTGGGTTTCCTTTTGGCTTTATTTCACAGCGTGTTCTTCCCACATTGAAAATAGACTGGCTTAAGAGTTTTTATTTTTCGATTGGATTTTCTACAAGGAGTGGTCATTTAGTTATTTCTTACAGAGTGACTGACTGTGGGAAGGTAGGTGGGTCAGAGTTTGCTCCTGCTGTGCCTTGGTCATTAGCTGACCATGGTGACAGAAGTCCTCTCAGGTGTGTGTGTTGTGTTGTGTTGTGTGTGTGTGTGTGTGTGTGTATATGTGTGCAGACAGAGCCCTGGTTGCCTTGACGACAACATCCAGACGTAGAGGACTAGGGTTGTGTGGGTTTGCTTTTTGTGGGTGGGTGGTTGGGTACCCTGGCCATGTTTGAATATTTCTGCATATTTTTTATTTGTGTGCGTAGGTGCACATTTTCTGCATACACTGTTACCGAATTAGCTTATTCTGAGGTTTTCTGTTTGTGTTGTTTGTTTCAAGACCCTGCAAGTGCTGGTACAGGGAGAGGGTCCAGACGTGACGCCCGTCAAGGTGCTGAACTGTGACACAATCTCCCAGGTGAAAGAGAAGATCATAGAGCAGGTGTACAGGAACCTGCCCTACTCCCAGAGACCAAAGGTCGACAGCGTCACGCTGGGTGAGTTAATGAAGACTGCCTAAGAGGAGGATGATATGAAGCAGGAACCATCTAATTATCATGAATATTTTAAGAGTAACAAGGAGTGAGGGGGATGTCACTATGTAGGAGAATATCAGTCCCAGCTGAAGGACATTAAGGCATAAATCATGCATTTGTCTTATTAACAAGGTGTTAATGATTTTTTCCTAACATAACACTATTTATTCTATCTTTTTTTGATTTACTTTTGTGGAATAATAAAAAAAAAATAAGGCTTCACTTCTGTTAGCACTTTGTTCAGTATCAGCAAAATGAGAAATGACTTCTTCCCTAAACAAAGTTTCACTTGCTTCTGTAGTCAGAAACCTCAGGGACTGACTTGAAAGGCAAAAGCTCTGTGGACGTTTTTCAACATCAAAGCCATTTTATTATTCCCACGCATGCTGTAGATTTCATTGCTTTATACATTTTAGATAAGCAGAGATTTGGCTTCTTTCATGGTGAATCAGAGATATAACCCCTTTTTATTTGGTGGTAAATGAATCATGTATCCCACATGGTGTTGAGCTCAGGTTGGCTGCTGTGTTGGATTTTTTCCAGAATTGAAAATGCTCAGCTGCAAATGACTGTTAAGCATAGGATTTTAATTATTCAGAAAATACAGATCTTAACACTTCTTCATGTGAAATTAATTCAAGTGTGTCACTCAATCCCGAGAGAGAGAGTGACTTTGAATGAGGGAGAGAGAGAGAGAGAGAGTGACAGTTTATTTAGGAAAACATGAATGTGCTGTAACCTCAGGGTAGCAGTGACCCATGGTGAAATAAATGCAATCCGTATCAAAATATAAGCTCACACTGAAGCATAATGACAATTTTGCAAACCTTGCAGCCCACCCCAAACTAGCAAAAAAGATTTTTTTGATAATTGATTTCTTCTGCCTTCACCACAGAGTGGCGTCCAGGCTCAACAGGGCAGATTTTGTCAGATCTGGACTTGACCTCCCAGAAAGAGGGCAGGTGGAAACGCATCAACACGCTGGCACATTACAATGTAAGTACTGATGAAAATTAATTTGAAAAACAAACGTATCAAAAGTGTCTAAAATAAGCTTGTGATGTAAGGAGGCAGCGGGTAATTAGATCTGAATGTGGGTGTGTGGATGTGAAGAGGGTTGCCTTTTTTTCACATCTTTTCATTCGGAGACTGAGCTGTACATCATGTGTCATAGTGTTGTTTATGAAACATATATATATATATATATGAACTGTTTCATAAGTCAGCAGATAGCATACAATTACTATTGGTTAATTAATTCTGTTTTAAAGAGTAGTAATAGCCTCATGAAACGCTTGGTCCGAGCCCCCCTTGTTGAAAAAATTGTCTTGTGACATTAAAAAACAAGATGTCACTGATCCAAGCCCATTGGCTCGTTGTAGCAAGCACAATCTCCCCTTGGACCGTAGCAATCCCAATAATGGTAAAAGGGGCAGGACATATTCCAGAACAAAGCCGATAGACTGATCAATTACGAGAGAGCAGATCGGCCGACCGATGAGTGTTAGAAATACAGAGGGATCCTGCATGAAAAGGGCAGTACATGAAAACAGACACTTTTTTGTGAACATTAGCAATTGTGGCGGCCTTTAATAGACACATGAATTACATATATGAACTCCAAAGAGGACATAGTATGGGATCTTTAAAATAAATGTAGGCTAATTCAAAGATAGGGAACATTTCACAGGAATTAATGGATTTTACCATAAATGAATATGATTAAGATACAGTTCACAAAAATTAAAAGTACAACTGTATGTATTCTTAAATCAGACATCAAAGAATTCACTTTACAGGCTCTTTCCTTTACTTTTTGCCTTTGTCAGTTTGGCAACATGCCTGCAGTTTTTAATTTCTGGCAGGCATTTGAAAGCGTCTGGTTTTGGCTGCTGTCAGCTCTCAATAGCGACAACACACTAAATCTTCTTGGCACTGTATTGATCGTCGGAAAATAAAGGTCATTCACAAATATCCCCTCCTCGTCCTGCTTTTCAGCCACTTAAATCCCCCTTTCTTTAAGGTTCTTCTCTTCCATTCACGCCACTTACCATTGTCCTGCAGTTGTTCCAATCTCGCAGTCTCACTTTCATAGATCCATCGGCTGTGTTGGAGTAGCGCTAATCACAGGTTTTGTAGGGTCAATAAAGGGTGGACTTAGGAGAAAATAGCCTCTAAATACCCCTTTAAAGACCCCAATGTTGCTGTCCATTCAAACGTATTGATTATACATTAGTTCTTTGGGACCTAAAGAGACTGCTGACCCCATTTTCAGCACCTTTCAAATTCAATGTGTGAAGTCGGTCTGTATAGTTATGAGTCTTCTATCTGACAATAGACTGTTATCTTTGTTACAGGTGCGAGATAACGCCACTTTAGTGCTGTCCAAAGTCTTTCACACTCAGCAGAACTACGACCAGAATCAGGAAAACCACGAAGAGCGTAAGTGTCTCTAAAACCACACAAAATGTACAGATGAACACACACTTGTTGAACCCAGACAAGTATACATCAGAGTTCTACTTGTTAATTTAATGCTGGCCTCTTGTTTCTTTTCCCCAGGGCTTTCAACAACATCCCCTCTGTCATTTACAATGCTAATACATGCTGTTTTATGTATAGCTCACTTAGATTATGCTGAAATAATATGCTCTTTTATCTTCTGCGTTTTCATGTGCATATCTGAGTAGTTTATTGTTTCACGCGTCTACTTGGATATTCTCTCTGCATTCAAATTTAGTTGACAAACGCTCTCCCTATTTTGATCATCAGAATATGTTGTGTGAGGATGTTCATGAATAAAAAAGGAGGATAATTATTCAGAGAAAATTTTCAAAGCCTTGTTTCTCTCCTCCTCCGACAGGAAATGCTTTGTTGGAAGACGACAAGGTTTTTCATTTGGTGAGGCCGGCGGACGAGCTGGATGAGATCAAATCTAAAAGAGGGAGCATAAAGGACAAGTCAATGACCAAAGCCATTACAGAGATTTATCTAACACGACTCCTTTCTGTAAAGGTACAAAGACAGAATCATTGAATCAATCAGACATTTCTAAAGTAGTTATCCAATTTAACTGTCTCCTGCAAATAGTAATTACACTTTTATTGATTTTTTTATTGATTTTTTCACTTAAAAAGTGAACTGACTGATGGCTTCTACGTTTGAATAGTGCAAATCAGATGCTAAAATAGTCACAGGAAAGCCTAAATGTCTTCACTGACATTATGTGCAAATAGTTATGTCTCCAGGCAGTGATATTTCTGTCTCTGCCCTGTCTCACATTATTCGTGGCCATTTTCAGGGAACACTGCAGCAGTTTGTGGATGACTTCTTCCGCAGCGTGCTGTGCTCGGGGGCAGTAGTGCCACCGGCTGTCAAGTATTTCTTTGACTTCCTCGATGAGCAAGCGCTGAAACACAACAATGTGGATGAAGAGACCATCCATATCTGGAAGACTAACAGGTAAAAATTCTACATGTATAAAAAAAAAAGAATCATTGTTTGTTTGTTAGAGGTACATTTTTAGATTCTCAAACAATAAGTTGAAGTAAGTGTCGCCTTTTGTTTGCCAAAAAACAAATTGAACAGAGTACTCAAAAACTTGCATTGAAGATCTTTGTATCGGAAAGGTGTTAATGTTTTAACTTAGGGACAAGTAAAAAAAAACCAACCACAACATAAACTGTATATGATCTACACATGATCCAAACTTCCTGCAGGATGTCTGCAATTTTGCTAACTGCTTACTTTTTTAAAAACTTTATTTTCATAAAAAATTAATTCTCCTAGAATATTCTTTCTCTTCCGTTTTGTCTTTGGATTAATACATTTTTTTACTCCTTTGGGGAGTTTGCCTGTAACAGTTATTAAAATGAAGCTATCTGAGAATTTAGAGAGAAAATCTGTCTTTTGGGGGGAACTGTACTGACTATACTTTATACGTTTATCAAGTGTTTTTTCTGTCCGATGAAAAAAAAAACATGTACAATATTACCATTGACAAGTTTGAAATAGCATCATGACACAAGTGCACCAATTCGGTAAATTTCCACCAATAATTGTAAACCTTTAGAAACCAACACTGACTGTCTGAGTCTAAATGAGTCAATAAATCCAGCTACAGACGTACAGTTACTCTTTAAAAGTAAGACTTCCTTATCCAAGAAACAGGGGAATGCAAATTCACATTTTCAGCTCACTTTGCAATCACAATTTCCCCCTTCTCCCATGTGACATTTAAGTACATAAATTAGTGTCACATCGGCTAAGGCTGGAGCATACAAGACGACGTGTTGCATGTAGATGCCGGTGATTGACGTTAGGCTGGCGAGAGAGCAGCCACACAAGGACAGGAGATGAGCGATTTAATTAGTTACTACACACCACACCACATTCTGCATCCACCCGTTCTGTTTATCAAATCAACTGAGGGCCATGTATTAAATATGAATGTGTGTAAGAGGCACAACAAACATGGTAATTATGTCCCAAGCTAATTTATTCTGTGATTATAGCAACATTGCTATTTTTATGCTTCTATTGTGTTCTCACTGCAGCCTCCCCCTGAGATATTGCCAAACCAGTCTGAATTTTACACGGTGTGCGTTCCATGTCTCAGATGGCGGGGCTTTCGATCACGGAGGGGAAGTTTTTGTTTCGGGGTACTTCAGTGTTTTCCTTTTTAATTCTTCAGCTGACATGAGGTTTGAAAGATGCGTGCAGAGCATGTTTTTTGCTGCTCAGAAGGGAAATTAGCTCGGGTACTCAAGCGTTACCCTAAGTAATCGGTGTGCTGGGTTGTTAGGCTGCACAGGAACATTAAAGGTCAAGGTTTTGGTGAAACAGCTGCGATCATTATGTGTTTGGGAAGACAGACTTCATTGACTGAAACTCTCTGGTGATCCCGGCTGTTGAAAGAAAAAAATGGAAATTATTTCATTTTTTATTTTCTCAGCAGTGATTCATCGAGGGGTCAGTATTATATGAAATAGTCATATTCAGCGACAATTGGGGGTATTGTTCTGAACAAACTGACACCTTTACTGTAGAAGAAAGGCTTTTCTCCTTCCCTGTTATTATCTTCTTCTGCACTCAGTTGCACCTCATTCAAGTACTCTCATGAAAAACCTGCCTGACTCAAATGAATTCAAAGATCTAATGCCGTTGATTAGATTTTCACCCACTGGAAAGCAATAATAAAGATGAAATGTAATAATAGATCTGTGTCTTGCTTTTCTTTTTCTTCCTGGCGCAGCCTCCCCCTCCGATTCTGGGTGAACATCCTCAAGAATCCCCACTTCACCTTCGACGTTCACGTGTCTGAAGTGGTTGATGCCTCGCTCTCTGTCATCGCGCAGACCTTTATGGACGCCTGCACCAAGAGCGAGCACAAACTCAGCCGGGTGAGATGGGGGGGAGGGGGGGGTTGAGATGAAAGAGCAAGAGTGATGATGGGAGAAAATATAGAGAAGATGAGATCAGAGTGCACTACAAAGGATGGAGAAGAGGAATGTCAATAAAGGTCAACCCATCTAAAGTGTCATTGTTTTAACAGTTGTGTCACCTTTTTTGTCTCTAGGACTCTCCAAGTAACAAACTTCTCTATGCAAAGGAGATCTCCACCTATAAGAAGATGGTGGATGAGTAAGTCCTATCAGCAGTTTACTATATTCTTTCGATCTGTTGTTTTTATGTCAGTTCATAATGGCTCTTGTAATAGTTTAGTCAATAATGCTTATGCAATGTAGTGATTATCCCCTTTTCCCTTCTGTGTCTCTCTGTCTGTTTGTTTCTGTGTGTAGTTACTACAAGGGCATCAGGCAGATGGTACCCGTCAGTGACCAGGACATGAACACTCATCTGGCAGAAGTGTCACGGGTGAGCAACACAGCTGTCCTTTTCTGAACCACTGACATCACTCTGCTATAAAAATAAATACATATAAAAAAGATTACTTTTTGGGGGGGATCTGGCGCCTCCTGTGGTCACTTTGAAAACATTAAGGGAAGTTTCAAACTAAGTTTTTTTTTTTTTTTTATAAAACCAAAAAATAACCTGTGTATCTATTTACAGTGAACCACAACAAAGTGGCATTGTTTAATTCTGGAAGTCCATCAATTATCTGCCCTTCTTTTTTTTGTCTTGTGCTACTTTTCTTATTTCATGCTTCACACATAGTTTGTACTTACCAATACAACACCAGGGCACAGTAACAGTGGTTGGTTTCTCTTGGTGTTGCTGGCAACTCATCATCTAACAGCCCACCAAGTTTCTTTGAACCCACCTGTGTCTCTGCACATTTTCAAATGCTGCATGGGAAAAAATCCCAACTTAAAATGCCCAAAATCCCTTTAAAAAGGACAAATCTGCCAAAGATAACATTTAGACTTGGTTGAAAGGTGCAACAGAGACGGATTTAATTTTGACGTGCTTAAAGCATGCGACTTTAACAGGCACTGAAAGGATGAAAAAACCTTTTACCAAGCATCAGATTTGTGTTGTGCCTTAAGGAGACTTGAACCTTCCTAAAATATACGACGACAGAAACACAAACCGAAATGTCCGATTTCATGTTTTACGCATCATTTCTGTTTGGTCTGACTGGAGGCCTAATAACAAATGACAATTAGTCATCTCACTGTACTCTCTTCTTTGACGATGGTGTAATACAATCTGACAGAAGAATTAGCTTCGCTTACTGCTTATCTTGATGAACTAACTCATCTTTTCCAGTAGTAGAATAACTACTATGAATTGATGTAGAAACAAATTCCCCATTTATTTTTGCTTTTCCCTTAAAAACATGGAAAAATGTGTGCCCGACAACATTGGCTGTCATTGTTGGACATTATGGACAGGAACCTAAAACATCTACTTAAAAATAGCCAAGTGAAATGCAAACCACTTGAAGGTGGAAACTGAGACAAATGAATAAACAATTTATGATTTAAAGTGAATAAGCAGCAAACAGTGAGGCTGATATCAGGGAGAAAAAAATCCTGTTTCTCAGGAGGCAGGCCGGTAATGTTTACAAGATATCTAAGATAGCAGGCTGAGTCTGATGCTAATTTAGCCTTTAAAGCAATGCTAAATGTATGTTGAATGACACATGTTCATGTATGTTGCATGTCAGCAGACAAAAAGAGAGTTCTATGGCGTGTAGTATTCCTGACTTAACTGCAGTGTTCACACATCAGCTCATCCCATCTTCATGTAGAGATCTTGTAAAAGGGCTGGCAGTTAAAAGTCTGGGTAAAGAAAGATTTAGTCCGTTTGTGTTCACACATGTAGCTCACCCACAAAACTTAAGGACACTTTCAGGAGTTTTGTGCATGTGTGAATAAATCTAGACTACTAAGTATTTTATCGTGTCTTGTGACTCGTGCAGGTTACGTTTACCACAGCAGAGGTGGAGAAAGAGAGGGGGGATTCAGAGTGTAACTATGTCGAATGGCACTGCTGGAAAAAGACGATAATAATAATATAGAACTGTTGGGGTTTTTTTTTATTTCAGGTAAATGTGGAGGGTTTTGTCTTTAATGTCTGATGTTTAGTTATAATATATTGCCTCTTTGAAATGGTTGTTTTGTTTCCATAGATGTTTTCTCTGCAGCTATTTTATAAACCTCTGAACAAGAAGCATTTGCTCATTTAACTCTTGCACTGTGGCACATTTTCTCTTTAACCTTGAATTTGTTTTTCATGTTATCCAGTCGCACACAGACAAACTGAACACACAAGTGGCTCTCCATCAGCTTTACCAGTACGCCAGCAAATACTATGACGGGGTAAGAGGCCCTTCTCTGACTATCACACCCAAAGGAGGCTATTCCACTGAATGCACTACTGCCCACTATAATATTGCTTTTCCTTTTTTTCCACTCTCTCTTCACTGTTGATATGCCAGAAGAGTGATTGTATGAAATTTTAATTGAAAGCATTTCTGTGGGATGTGAATTGGAAAATTGCTCTGGGAATTGATTTTTAAGCTACCATTGTGTATTGCCACTTGAGGTCAAGAAAAGGAGGATAAACAAAACCTTATGAACAAGTTGGATAAACAAATGGGGCTGTCAGTCTCTAAGTGGGGTTCACAAAACAATAACAGCTTGTATGACATGACTGTTGATGTCAAATGACACCGTCCTCTCCTCCTACTTTGTCCCTTTTTTTTTCTCTTCATCCTGTGCTCATTCTCCGGCTGTCTCTCCGGTCCTTGTTTCCCTGCATTCCTCCTTTGTCCTAAACTGCCCAATCACTCCTGATTTTCTTATTATATCTATCTTCTCCCTCATTTTCTTCCATTAACGCTCTTCTCTCCTTCCATTCCTCCTTTAGATCATTGCATCCCTAGACGAGGATCCAGCTGCCCAGAGTAAACAGCTGACCCTGCGGCTCCAGCAGATAGCAGCCGCCCTGGAAAACAAAGTGACTGATCTCTAACACACCGACTGGAGGGAGGGAGGGAGGGGGGGAGAGATGATAGGATACAGCCAGTGACTACTGGGGCTTATTTCTTCTTCTAGAGAATAAAATGTGGAAATAAGGAAAGGTGAGAAGGGAATCATGTGGGTGTGGATTTTCTGTACTGTGGGGTAACAGGGACTAATGAAATGCGGAAGGAGAGCGTAAAGGGGAAGAAAATGATGGGTTACGCTGTCATAGGTACGCCTTAAAGCTCACTTGCCAAACCTTTAAAGGTCTGCACGCTCACTCATGCTTCACTGAATATTGCTCCCACAATGCAGTGCGTTCGAGACCTCTCTAAGAATTAAGCCCTTCTGTGGAGCACTGGCACAGGAGATAATCAGATGTTCAATTTATTTCTGTGTAGAAAAGGTTTTCAGAGTTGTATTATATATTTTTTTTATCGTGCAGTCTTTATGCGGAAAGCTTTATAAGGAAAAAAAATATTATCTTTTTAAATGGATCACCTTGTGATGCGGATAGTGTTTTTATTAGCCTGTGTGTGCGTAGCTGTCTGTTTGAAGTGCAACTTGTGAAGGTTGTGCGTTACTAAACTTGAGTGTGTGTGAATGTTTCAGAATGTGTGTGCACACACAGGATGCCTACTGTCAGGTGTGAGGGTGAAGGGATGCCTGCTTTCTGTCATTTTAATTCCCCACACTCAGTGACCCACTGGAGCCGCGCTCTCGCCGAGTCTTTTGACAGAGACCAAAGGGTCCTCGCAAGGACACCGGTTAATCTAGCAATGTACAGGCTCATATGCCTGACGGGGCCCCGGAGGGTTCAGAAATGTTTGAGTTAAATTCTTTGCTTTTGACTCGGATTTGCTTCAAGCTGGACTGCCAATTGTGCTTCGGGAAGTCGATAATAGCACAGTCTGTCTCCCTTTATTGTACAGTGCCAATGTACATTCCATTTCAACGAAAGCACAGGAGGACATTTCAAGGTTTTTAAAAAATCATTTCACAGAGAGTCTGTTTCCTGGTAAATTTCCTCTCTATTATTTGTGTCAGCAAGAAGCAATTGTGTTCTGCCATGGAGCCATGACACTCATATTAGCTCTGCAATAATGTCCGAACACCATGACAGTCTCATTAGCTTGTGTATTCACATACAGTAGCAGATCAGCAATATGTTAAAGAGATTTCCAAATTGATTCTTTGTAATTTTAGTGTTCATCATTTTAGTGCCATTTTTTTTTTAAGTATTACCCATGTAATGTTCCAAATAATCATCAAGCATTTTGCCTCTTAAGCTATGAAATAGCCTTTTGCTGATGTAAATACAAGCTGGAGATGCAGTTGGTACTTATATAGTTTTTTTTTTTTTTTAACAAGATTTCTTTCTTCGTCATTGTGGTCAGGTTCAATCATGTACATAATTGTTATTGAAATATTGAGTGTCTGTGTCAGAGCCGAGGTGTCCACAGGGTAGGAATGAGGGTTTCATATTTCTCGGGCCATTAAACCACCGCCACCATGTTCCATCCTAAAATTGTAGGTTTAGCTGTTGACAGATGATTTAATTGTAGTCCCTGTATCTGATCGTGGATGTGTGTAGTTGACGGAGCATAACAAGCTCCGGAGACCCCAGAATGTTAACGATTCCTGCCTTGGCTCCAGAGAGGGTTGCACAGACCTTGATGCCTGCCTGCCTGTCTGCCTGTCGTCTCAGCGTGGCACCCTGGCATCCCGACCAACAGCACTTGGCACTGCCCACTCAGCGCAGTGTAGAGTGGCACTCTGTATAATGGAATCAGCAGGGGAGGCTTTTGATCTTAATTGCATGCCGACTGCAGACTCTATCCTTGTCTCCACTGTTGTTTACTGCTGACTTCTCTCTCGCTAACAGAGTTGATGCAAGAAGCTTATTTCAGAGCCTTTCTTTAACCAAAAAAGTGCCTTATTAAATAGGATGATACATATATATATTGTTTCTAAATTATTCTATTGGTAACTAGGTGATTATGATGGCGATAGTGCTATAGACACAGCAATGTATTTGGACTTGTAATATTATGTGTGCTGTCATAAATGCTAGATGCCCTGCTGCAGCCATTTGTGTGCCAATAGGCTGAAGACATTTCAGTATGATTTCTTTAATGGTTGCAGTTTTAATGTGTGCATTTCTTTTGGGCGTCTGTGGTTTGTGCTAAGTAGGACTTTGGTGGCAAAGGCAAAAAGGCCAAAATGAATAAATGTAAAACAGTGGCTAATGTGATTTGGGTTTCCTTTGAAAATGTCTGGCATTCCTAAATTAGTCTGAAATCAAAAGGGTATCTTTATGTAGACTGAATATAGCGCAACATTGTTCCAATGTTCTTTTTTTTGCCCTGTGTTTCTAAGCTATACAACAGTGTGTATGATAAATGACTATCTATACTCGACAAATGACTTTCTTACTGCTGTGCAGTTATTATTTTTATTTCTTGTTTTCCTATACCATATGAATCTTTGTAAAACATGTTGAAATACTGTAATCTAACTGTATAATCCTATGCATTAAGTCCTGGTACAAAAAAAGCAAAAGAGAAAAAAAAACTGTTTGTGCAGTTGTCGAGACTTTTTCCATTTTGAAACTTGTGAATGTGCTGTAACGGTAAAGAAACTGGGACGCTCCATTTCTTAGTTCAGGACCATTAATAAAAGCCAACTTTATCCTCCCCATCCTAGGCAGCTCAGATGATCCTCAATCTTGTACCTGGTCTGGTTTTACTGGATGAACTTAATTTTACAAAGTTTTGTGTGGACGGAGCAGTTACCCACAGGTTTCATCATACACTCCTCCATGAATAAACTCAGAGACATATACGCCCTCCACATCTGCTGTGTTTCTTTCACTTTTAGAATATTGATTAGCCTCAATTGAACACTCACCTCCCATGCATATTGCATGAGTCACAATCACCTTGGAAAGATAGAGTAACACTTGCTACAGGTAGCTAATTTCCTGTTGAAGTGACCGGAATCATTTTCCTTTAAGTCTTCGGTACTTACACAGATCATTACGTTATCTCAGATTGACTGAAGAGCTTACACGCAGGCAGAAGTAATAGGCACATTTATATTATTATTTTTCCCGTTTTTACCAACCAATCACTTTTCGAGGGCCATGAGCATGAAAAGGTGACAGTTTTCTCCAGACATTTGTGCATGTAATGACCCCAAAAGGCTTCCTTGATACACTAGGATCACTTCTCATATGCCGCATTGCCTATGATGGCTAACACTTTTCCCCAAATGCCACGTCAGATTCCTGTCACACGGCTCAGGATGCAGACTAAAAGCAAAGGTCTGGCGCCATGAAACGAGTTGATAACGTAAATAGCTGCGCAGCATATCTGTCATCTGCAGTGAAGGTTGAAAAATTGCTGTGAAAACATTAATTAAGTACTGACGGTGAAGAATTAAACTAGAAAAAAAGAAAGATGAAAGACAAAATTGCCTCATCGGACTGCTTAACAAACCCAGACACAAGGGTGGGGATATCAAAGACGGACCAGAGGCCTGCCAAGGCCGACGTCTCACTGAGCAGATCATTGATGCAGCAACAGATAGAGCAACTTCAAGGGCCGCTACCAAAGCAGGAGTGATTACACTTGATTATCGCCAGCACTGCATCTTGTACACTGCCCTTGATCACTGGTGCAAAATCAAAGGCAATACTGTACTATATTTCTATTAAGTCTTGCTTCTTACATCACTCTCTGAGTTAACTCTATTAGTTGTATGCTGCACTTGTGATAACGCTCTTCAATGTCTAGAAATAAAAGATTCTCCACTGAAAATTCTTATTTTAAAAGCTCCTCTTTGATGGATTTCCCACGTGAAGTTTGGTCAAAAGGTTCTCCTAAATCAAACCAATAAACTTCTTTAGAAATGTGCTTGTGTTGCCTTACATACAGCAGCCAGTCTCCCATTCATAGAGGGATGTGTTTACTTGCATTTTGCCAGAAATTTATTTCAAAAATGATGAGAGTTGGCTAATGAGAGTTGGCTTGGATTACCACTGCCTTAGGGGCAAGAGAAGAAGAAATAAAATAAAAAACGATGGTGTAGTTTCACTGTAAATATTGTTTGGATGAATAATTTAAATCATGTAGCTTGCATTAAAACAAATTATTTTAGATTCCAGTTTTCCAATTAATTTAGAACCAGAACTTAAAAATCTCTTTTTTTCCAAGACAATAAATGGAAAAAAAAAAAAAAAGAAGATACAGTTTCATCACATGAATTGACAGCAAATGAGCAAATACAATGTCCATCTGATCCACTGTATAAAATGTACAATTATGGGTGACATTCAAGTGTACCTCCTGGTTTGAAATAATTGTAACAGCAAAAACATCTGTATAACAGATGTTTCTACAGATAACTATTAAATGCTTGCTCATAAATTGATTTGATTTAAACATACCGTTTAAGTGTATGTTATTTAATAAGCTACTCTCATGTAACCTACATTTGTATTTATTTGTGACCTCTTACACCAAAATTGCTGTAGTCATTAGACTAAAATCAAGCAAACTATATTAGGAATAATTGAAGAATTTGGACCGCCCTTTGAATACTAGTCAAACTCGTGAAAAACTATGCAATTGAGCTTTTACTTTTAGGCTTCAGGCAATAATTCAACCTGCTACAATATGATGAGCAAACCAAGAGGATGTATTCAAATAAGAGAGAGAGAGACAATATTCAATGAACAGGTGTCTCCCGCTGCGTGGCTTTTATTGCTTACATTCTTTGTTTCATTTAATGTGACTTCAATTATTATCCTTAAATAACGTTACTACCCAACCTTAAAGTTTGACCTGACGCTGCAATTGTAAAACTGTTATTTACACTTTTTTTGTATCACTTGAACGCAGCACGGCGCGATAGCATCCTGTGATTGACAAAGACGTTCGACCAATCAGTATAGCCTTATTAGAATTCTTGGCCAATCAGCATGGACATTATAATCTATTGTCCAATTAGATTCAAAAGGGGGCAGATTCACAGTTTGTTGTAACCCCGCGTAGACACTGGAGATGAATGAAGAAAATAGATATAGCAAATAGCTTATGACAACACAATTACAGCAGATTAACTGGTACCAGTATGATGAAATAACTGTCCAGTGATTTATTTTGACAATCGGGCGCAGTGCAGATGGCTAACCTTGTGGATTGTAGCACTAGCCTACCTGAGCTAACCAGGGCAGCCATGCTAATAACAAACGTTAGCTAGCCTGCATGGGAAGGAATCGCTTCAGCTTTAAAGGATCTAAAACTGTTTTAATCAACTGAATATCCACCAGCTTCAAAAGGTAAATATATTTATTTAAAGAAAAGCCTGTCACCGAACTGGGCGGTAATCCACGTTAAGATTTGATGTTCAGTTTTTGCTAGCTGCATGTAGTTGAATTTAATCAAACAAAAAACACGTCTTATTTTTGTGACAAAGTTGAACACTTAATCATGTGTGCGATCAAATAAGTAGAAAACTAGGTTGAAGCTACATGGCTTCTTCAGTCACTACAAACAGCAGCTGTATGCATAACATGTTGTCAACTCATCGCCACCTGATCTTATTTGTATTTTTATTTATAATTTGATTTGCTTTGCAATATTAATTTATGGAACAAATTGTGCAATAATATGTCCATCCATATATTTACTGTGTGCATGATAGTGTTCATACAGTTTATACAGACTTACATCTTGAAGTTACTGCCTCTTTTTAACTATTTTTTTATGTATTTTTTATATATATATATATATACCTAATTTGCACTGTGTGATTTTCTTCTGCTATCCTGCTTTGCTGCTGTAACACTGTGCATGTTTCCCGTTTGCGAGATGAATAAATGATTATCTTATCTGATCATGTTCTTTTTGTATTGTAACAGAAAACTACAGGTTAATAACTCCATTTTATTTCAATCATGTAGGCTGAGGCAACACTGTCACCATGTACCCGAACCCTAACAACCCCATGAGGTCCAGCAGCAGCAGCAGCAGCATCACAGAGCTGCTGGGTGCCCTGTGTGACTCCAGCCTGACCGGGGTGTCATGGAAACGCCGTGCCCTGGGAGGAGTCTCAAGAGAAGGTTTCCGCAAAGCTCTCAAGAAGCGAGCCTATGGTGCCCTGTTGTCCAAGCTTTTTCATGATGGCACCAAAGGTTCTGCCTCGGGACCGAGCGCCACAGCTAACACACCACCCAGAAACAAAGTCCTGATGATATCTTTTGACTTGCGGGTGGCCGGGTGCAGAGAGGAGGCAGAGAGGTTGGAGGAGCAGCTCGAGAGGCTGCCGGAGGGAGCATCCTCTGGCGTGAAGGAAGTAGATGCGGTCTTGGAGCTCCTGGTGCACCTAGCTGGTTCAGCACCTCCACCACCGACCTCTTTCAGCAGAGACTATATGAGGCGAGAGAGGCCAGTGCTGCGGAGGCCTGAACCATGGGGCTACCAGAGTGAGGAGCTGCAAAGACTGGAGGCCCGGGCGTGGGGTCTAGTGTGTCAAGAGGAATGGGGGACTTTGGAAAGTTTATGTGGGACTCAGAGACTGATGGATGCTCCTCCAGGAACAGGACTGCTGACTCTGAGGACGAAATTGGAAGCAGAAGAAAGATTTGAGAGGGACACCAGACTGACGCTGTTTGGAGCACTGCAACACACACGCACCTCAGACCTCGACATAAGACTGGACCTGCCTCCTGTTCCCAGTAATATTGATGTGACAGGGCTTTCTATAAGGGTACAACACTAAGTCCTAGTCTTGTATCTAAACTCATAATTATTATAGATACAGTGGGTTTAAAACGTGTCCAATGCTAACAGAGCTTTGGGCTACATTTATTTATTTATTTGATGCAGGTGCCTTCGTGTTTGGATCAGTCTGAGGACGAGGGTTTCCAGTCTTCTTCCAACCTGACCCCAGACTCCCTGTCTGAGCCTAGTCCCGTCCCGGACTTCGATATTTGGGAAGCTCTCCGCACGTTTGAACCTGGGAAACGCCGCTGCTGGGAGTCTGTCGGTTGGTAAGTGGCACATCAGTGTCTACTGATACTGTCACAAAGGAGAACTGAAGTGTAAGGGGATTTGTTCCCAGCTTGTTTGATTCATTAGACAGACCTCCCAAAACCTAAGGATATTTAATTATTTTAAAATTAAAAAAGAAAATACAATTAAAATGTTATACAATAACAATTTAAATGTTTGCTTTTTAAATGATTGTGATTATTTAATTACTGAAATGTGTGAGCAAAACCCCGACATTTTCCTCTATTTGTCCCACTAGCCCACCGGGGAAGAGGGAGTCCCTCTACCTAACGGAGAGTGGCAGGGTGGCTTTTGACCAACTCTATCGCCTATGGGAGGGCGAGCTGAGGGTGGTCAGCACAGGTACGCCCTCTCCTCTGCTCCCGCTGCCCCTGGACTCTCAGAGACAGCTGGTATCTGACCTCCTTAACGTCTTGATCGGAGTGGCGTCCACAACCTTCCCCCTTAATCAGGTGCATTTCATTCTCTGGCTGTAACGGCCTCTTAAATGCTCTAAAATGAAAATGAGTTGTTGTTTTAGGGGCCTGGTGGAGTGAAGTGATAAAAGAAGGAATGAGGTAATAAAAGCCCTTTCACCGAATTTAATTAAAACAAAAACATTTACGGAGTAGCATCAGGGGCAGAAAGAGTGACAAATCTGTGCATGTGTGATATTAACCAACCCGACTGACTTATAAAAGTGTATTACCTGAAAACTATAAAAAAAACGGGCGGGGGGGCATTCAAACACACATGCTTAAGATGCATTCAATAATGAACAAAGAGTGGAACTGTTCTCTAGTTTCCCATTAAGTTTTCCTACTTTAATAGAATTACAGCCAGATATCAAATCACTTGTATCCTCATTTAATCAGTGAGCCTTCAGACCTGCACTGCATGCTAAACCTTTGAAGTGAAAGTTTTGACTGTCAGTTGTTTATTAAACTGGGAGGTGTTCGTCGAGGCTGTGTTTAGTTGTGGTGCTGTGCTTATTGTCTTGTGTTTTTTTTTGTTTTGTTTTTTTAACTCTCAGAAGGGTCCTGTCTAGAACCTATGCATCCACTTCTCATAACAGAACCGCAGGAAGGACAGTGTATTACAAACATCTGATTGTGTCTTACAGTCTAATATAATAATAATAATAATAATAAAAAAAAAAACACACACACTATGTCTTCACAAGTCAGCATGGAGGTGACTCTCTGAGAGCCAAAACAACAGCTCAATATCATAAGCTTGACTTTGCTGTAGGGCTGCTTTATTGGATGTTATTAGAAAGTCCTTTTTGTATTTCTCTCCATCTTTTTCTAAATGTGTCATCTTCTTCCCAGAGTGTTCAGTTCGATGTCAGACCAGGAGTGTGCGTGTCTGGAGCCTCGACAGAAAGTGTGTCTCGTCTTCTCGGGGAGCTGGCACAGTATGGTACCTACTACCTGAGGCTGAGCCGCTTCTCTCTGCAGAGCGCGGACAAAAAAGGCCTCGTCTTCCAGGTATTGTTGTTTTTGTTTCAAAGCTTTTAAACACAGTTGAGACTGCACCTTCTGAATTGTTAATAGCCATCATAGTGACTGTCTCTTTAACTTGTTTTAAAAAAAATGCCTCAACAAGGGCTGTCATCGAGTACACATTAAAGTTTACATTAAAACTTATAAATCGACTAAAGACACAAACATTTTAAAGGGATGAAGGGAGTGGATAATCTGAAGCTGCCCAATAACCAGAAACATATGATGAGTCAAAAAGGTTCATCATGTTGAAAACAACATTTTAATCAGTAAATAAATTCAAGTGAGCGTTTCAGTTGGTGTACACGTAATTTAAAATGAAACATCTTCTTCCCTCCAAGGCTTTTACAGGTGGTCTGCGCAAGTATCTGCACTACTACAGGGCCTGTGTTCTGAGCACTCCACCCACACTCAGCCTGCTGACCATCGGCTTCCTCTTCCGGAAAGTAGGCCGCCAACTAAGGTGAGGTCATACCCGTTTTTCTAAGTGCTTGCATCAACTGCCCATTTTTATTCTTTGAACCCCTTAGCATCCAGATAGAGAGGACCTTGATGCCAATATGATCAGATCACCGAAACAAATCTGCTTTCTTTTAATCTAAGGTACCTGTCAGAGCTGTGCTGCTTAGACGGGCCTTTGGGTGCAGGCCAGGGTACCTTCCCTGTGGTAAGAGCGCTTTTATCTTCAAACGGCGATGTGTCGTTTATCATGTTCGGCCTATCAGATGAGGTGTCAGCTCAGTGCCATGTTGTTCTCCTCAGGGTGTTAAACTGCTCTCCTACCTGTACAACGAAGCGCAGAATAACTGCAGCAACGAGAACTACCCGGTGCTGCTGTCGCTGCTGAAGAGCAGCTGTGAGCCATACACGCGGTCAGTCACGGCGCCGCTCATCCAAACGCAATAATATATCCCAAGGACGTGACCTCACTTCATTGTTATGCAGAACTTGCACTACTGATTGTTTTTTTCTCTCCAGGCGTTTCACAACCGTGTCTGTCTTGTTTTTCTTTCTTTTTTTCCCCACTGTGCTTCATTTAGGTTTGTCTCGGACTGGGTGTACAGTGGAGTGTTTCGAGATGTTTATGGAGAATTCATGATCCAGGTGAATGAAGAGTTTCTGGGCTTTCGAGGTGAGACGAGACACACACACACACACACACACACACACACACACACACACACACACACACTCTCCCATAAATACTTGGCCTCAGTCAGCAGGTTCTAAAAATGAAAAGCCTGCCAGACGGAAATGTCGAGCCGAAAATAAACAACATTTCATTACAGCCTTTATTGCCTAGTTGGATTTGTCCTTGTTTCTGTAAAGAGTGTCATGAAGTTATTGGATGATAATCAGTGGGAAACAGAATCAGCTGCTGCAGCTGTGGAAACCAAAGCCAGCTCTGCTCTGTGAGCCACGGGAACAAACACAAACACACCATGTTTCTTTATTCTTGGAAGTTTTTTTACACCATGCTGGTGAAAGACAAAAAACAACAATCATGCAGTTATTCAGTTTGTCCTTCGATTTCTTGAATTGACCTCGACAAATCCACGACTGAAGTGATGCAAATATTCTAGCGTGAATAAGTCGGTGCTTTGAGGAGAGCAGAAGAGCAGAGTGGAGACAGGAGGAGAGGAGAGGATCCCTGCAGGGCAGATTAATTCAGGCCGGTCTGTGCTCCTCAGGGTTCAGGAGTTATAATTAGGGCTTTGCTGGAAAACAAAACAGTTACTAAGGAAGAAAAAGATGCCTTTCACATGATCACATTTAAGAGCTGATAAGAAGAGATGACTTTCTTACACAGGAAACAAACTCCAAATGATGCACTGTTTGTCAAAGACTAAATTCAGCCAAATGTTCTCCCAGTTTTACGCCAGAAATCCTCATCTTTCTCTAAGCTACTTTCACAATCCTTTTTTTTTTTTTATATATATATATCAAAACATTTGCAACATTTTCAACTTTACTTAGACATATGATGTATAAACACAGACACTACTTGGAAAACGCAAGCATCCTTTTTATGAGAATTTTAGATTGTTTGCAAATGACAGAAAGCCTGAAATGACCAAAAGGGGTCGGGCCTGAAAAATCAGCTCGTCTTTATAGTTAAAGGACGGGCAGGTCATTTTTCTCCAGATACACTTTTTAAGCTTTGGTTGAAAATGTCTTGAGGTCCCGTGTGGGAGAAATTGTTTGGAAAATAATGAATAAGTGCTTCATCCTGTCAGCATTCCATAAATATTCTTTTAAAACAATCAACAAATTCTATCTTAATATTGTATGTCATGCAACAGCCCATCCAAGGTCAGACAATCTCCTCAGCTTCGTCTGGCTGAGAGGTTCATTTGCTCATCGGCTACACCTCATCAACTCCCGCAGTGAACCTCTGCACTCCTCGCTCCCGCTTTCTGGAGGACGCACAAATGTCATTGTTCACCTCAAAGTCTGTTTGGCCAGGGAGGCAATCAGTAGCTCAGCTTTCTTGGCAAGGCTTTCCGTAAAAGGGCTCTGGTCGCTCAGTGCATTCATGTTCTCTAACGCCGAGGATCACTGAGCTAAGCGCTAACAGCTTCCAAGTGTTAATGTAAGCGGCCAGAGTTTTGCCATGCCCCGTGAGTCATACCAAAAAGCAAAAGTATTACTCCATCACTATTAGGTTGTTGTTGTTGTTGTTTTTGTTTACTGCTGTTGTAAGTGTGCCACACTGTTAACAGAGAGGCACAGGAGTCAAACTGCTTGGTCTAGATTGTAAAAAAAAAGTCAGGTAACGGGCATCTTTGAATTTCTGCAGACAAACATTTCTGGGTCCAGGGATACACTCTCATCTCGAAGGATGTGGAGGAGTGTGTGCCCCTCTTCCTGAGACACATCGCCAACGACGTATACGTTTGTGGGAAGACCATCAACCTCCTCAAGATCTGCTGCCCACAGGTTTGCTTCACTTGTTTAATGCATTTATTCATGAAGGCGAGATCTTTTTTTTATGCAGATGAATCTCCTGTGAAGACAGAGAAGAAGATAAAAGTACCTTATCTAAATAATATCTGTTATTTATTCAGCACAGAGTGAATAAACTAAACTCATTACACTCTGACCTCAGAGATGATCCCCATCCGCTTTGCTTGCAATCAACAGCAGGGCAGTGGGCTGTTTGTTGAAAATCACTGATTCCACATTCACTCCACAGTTTTCTACCTGCCACAACAGCAATCATTCTACCCCGTTTCAGAATCTATGCTGCCCAAAGGGAATTGGACAAATAATCAATAGTGTGACATATGAGGGTCCAGGCTTTTGCAAAATGTCATCAACACAAAACGCATCAGTATTCTGATCAATTGTCCCGTTGTGCTGAAGCAGAGAGGTTTTCATAGTGTGTGTGTGTCACAGCACTACCTTAATGTCAGTGTAAGCTTCATCTTAAAACTTCAAATCTTAAAACTAGAGAGGTTATGATGAGTACTTCTTATACTTCCCTGATACTTTAATTAGATAGATAGATAGATAGATAGATAGATAGATAAACATTTAGGCACAAAAAGTGTTTTAATGGGGGGTAAAGTGTGCATTTAGTTGTAAATTAAAATAGTTGGGTTTGTAAATTATACCTCATCATTACGATTTCTCTTTTTATAAAACATCAGATTGTTTAGAAAATGTCCGTGACAGTCTTTTGATCATCATTCTGATCATAATTTGCATTCAGTATTTAATGGATTATCAGTATGATTCGATCAAAGTTAACATCACTTACTTTCTCTTTTGGATTGACTCGATCAGTCTGAAGCTTGATAGTCCTGCGTTGCGACTCGTCTTCCTGTGGTCGAGTTTATTCGCAGGATCGGCACTCGGCTCCGAGCTGTGCCGTCATCGATGCGTGAGTGGTGCATTAATGTGGTGTGTAAAGTGCTTTGTGCGTTAAAGTGGAGAAGTGCTATATACATCTAAGTGCGGTCTTTTTATCATTGACCACACTTAGAACTGCCTGGTGCCACGCTGAAGCCTTTAGTACTTCACGTTGTCAATGTATAGTGGAGAGTGACCACGTGATTCCTGACGCTGATGTCTGCTCATCATTTGTAAAAGCCTTAAGTACACACTGTATAAATGTCTGACCTGCTGATTACGACTCGCCCCACCTGACCCAGTCTGCTTTGGTGTTTCTCGGTTTGCTACATGCTGCTGGTTTTAGTGTGTGTTATTTCCTGGACAAATTGAAGGGACGGCTGTGAACCCACGAGAATGAATAGAGTGACTCATGAACAAGTCAATGAATTGTTGATAATGTGCTTAATTAGTACTGGGCCTGATTTTCTTATCAATGACGTTTTTATCATGTGAAACCTTTTGGGTCTTTGAAACGTTCTATCATGATGTCATCAAAAGGAGACATCAGTAAACAGCTGGCTTCCTCTGTAGTCTTACCTTTTCTATTGGATGTGTCCACAGCACTACATCTGCTGGTCGGAGCTGCCGGTGCCTCGCATTGCCGTCACCTTTTCTCTCCGGGAGGTGGAGGAGATCGAGAGGGACTGTGCTGTGTACCGGGGACGCCTGGAGAGGATCGCTAAGCACAGCGCCATCAGCAGGGAGGAGCAAGTACTGACACACTCTTAATGCTTACATCGTTCCTGCTCAGTGTATTTGATGAGCTTTGGTCAAATAAACATTAACAAAGCTATTTGTGCATATGAAGCAAAGTCCCAGAGAACGTAGTTTATGAACTTCGTAATGAACGCCATGAGTCTCTTGCTACTGACTTTTAAAGGTGCAGTATGTAGAATTGCAAGCTAATGTTTGCATTAAAATATGGAACTTAAATTAAAAAAATATTTATTATTTATAATATTTATTTTTTAGTTGAGTACTTACGTCACCTGAAATATTTCCAAAATGTATCACAGCCAGAGAAATCTGTAATTTTATAGTTGTAACGGGCGTGTCTTGCCAAGACAGACACGAAATGTTGATCGTTGTCAAGGAAACAGCGGATGTTACATCAGAGACGGCTGTGTAAGCTAGCACTAGCTGCTACTGAAGGCTGTATGTGCTGCTGTGATTGAAAAAAACCCATCATGTTAATTATACTCAGATACACATGTTGTGTTTCTCAGTTCGGTCTCGCGTTTGTTTATACTCCCATGATACACCACAAGTGTCGACGTCATCTTTTGTCATTGTTTTCATTGAGAGCCCCCTAGCAGCTAGTAGCCTTAACATCAGCGCTAAACGGTAAAGCTGCAGTAAGATAAGTCATTACACAGGTGCTCTCATATAAGACACAGACGGGAGTTTTTGAAATGTTTGTTTGTTTGTTTTGTAATAGAAAAACAGGATTTTTTTGGGGCTTATGTCTTGTCAGTGCTGCTGACTTGCAGAGGTGGGAGACGATGGGGTGGGGTCTGTTGAGGTGAGATGAGTTGTAAGGCATGTGGATAGATCTGAACGTCTTTGTTAGTCATGATGTCTTGTCTCTGTGTTGTAAGGCTCAGCGAGCAGAGCAGGCGCGCCAGGAGCTGATCAATCAGGTCAGAGAGTCGGCAGCCAAAACCCTGGAGAGCATCCGCGGTTAGTGTTACACTTATACGCACGCCACGAGTATAATTTGATATGGTGCTTGATGTATATGCACACCCTTACTCACTGAGTATGCTTTCAACAAATGACTACTATGCACTCAGTTGTTGGCTCTTGACTGCAAGAGTTTCCTGTAGCTCCATTTATTCCTCTCAGGAGAGCAGCAGAGATGCACAGGGGCAATCACAGGGGGGATTACTTTGTACATCATCCAGTATTATGGGCAATGAAATCCAATCATCCTTGGCACAGCGTAGCCAACTCTTGATACCATATACTACTTCAAAAGATATGTGGAAATGTTTGTGGAAAAGTCTGAGCTCTGTGCCTTTTTGCATGGGCTTTTCTTTTTTCTTTTTTTTTTCAGCTGTGTAGGTCTGAGGCAGATGTCATGTTTGTTCTTTGTGAAGCAGCCCTCTGTTGTCTCTCTTTACTCCTGCAGGGCGGCAGGTGTCACAGCGTCTGGCTGAAGAGGCCAAGAAGAGGGAGCGTTTTGAGGAGCTGAAACAGCACCTGGAGCAGGAGCAAGAGGTACAAATGTGTGACGAGACAAAAAGGAGAGCGTCAAACATGCTGCGCCCGTGAATAAGAGTAACAGGTTTTAAAGTGTGTTGTGTTGGCGAGAGATATGTGTGAGCATGTGTCTGTCAGAGTGAGAAAAATATGATGTGTTGGCAGGATAGAGGCAAAGGCAGGGAGCTGTCTGATTTTTTTTTTTTTTCTTCTCTTTTTATTTTCCGATGGCAATCACATGTCAAACCTGTGAACACAACTCGATGTTTCTTACAAGTTATGAGGGAACATATCTGCTCTTTAGCTGCTGAATGTTCCACTTTGCTCACCAGCTAGCTGTACACTGTTTGGTGCTGAGCAGAGAGGGTACAAAAGGCTTCAGAGCTTTTCTAGACAACACAATGACATGTAGCTCCTAAAGCCAA
The DNA here is from genome assembly GCF_947650265.1 of Symphodus melops. Classification (NCBI taxonomy): domain Eukaryota; kingdom Metazoa; phylum Chordata; class Actinopteri; order Labriformes; family Labridae; genus Symphodus; species Symphodus melops. The sequence goes on along the minus strand of NC_136696.1, from coordinate 22,124,115 downwards.
GGTGAGCTTATCCTTTATAAGCATAAATGTTTATTATAAGCATATCAATTATAGCCACTTTATGTTATGTAAACAGAACAGTTTGGATTCATACATGACACCCACGGCTTTGAAGCCCATTTTAGAAGCTTGAGTTATAAGTGTGTGTCTGTGTCTGTGTCTGCGTGTGTGTCTGATGGCACTAGTGGCGAAGTGTAGCCAAGAGGAAGCAGGAGGACGATGACTTCAGCTTTGCCAGAGAGGTGAGGGACCGAGAGAAAAGACTACAGGCCCTGGAGGAGCAACTGGAGCAGAGAGCCAGGTCTGACTGATTTCACAGCCGCTACTACACATGTAAAGGTTTCAATGATGACTGATTCATCTCTCATTCCATTAGAACAGATTTTAGTAGAAAAAAAAAATCAGGAGTAAGCACGATTGGACATCAGTTCCATCTGTGCATAATATTCCAACATTTTGACTTGGGGCCCAATTTCCATGCAATTGGGACAAAGCATGTGATGCCACAGCTTGCACAAATGTGATCAGAGTCTGTAATGTGAGCACGGCACCAGTAGTTATCTACGAGATGGTTTCAAGTATTTCATTTGCTTTACAAAGTTTACTTTGAGGTTAAAACCCTAACAGCTTTTTACCTAATTATCACCCAGGAGCTTTCTTTATCATTACTGGAAGGCAGTCTTATGCGTTGATTTCTAAGATCAAGATTCCTTATTAATTAAGAGAACCTCTAAAATGAGATTTCCATTCAAGGAAAAAACAGCTTTCCTTTTATACTGTACAAGTCGTTTCATATAAATAGACACTAGATCGTTAAGAGGGTGGTGATTGGTTGTGGAAATTACATATATTTGAACTCTGAGCAGCACATATGGAAGGCAAACACACGTACAGTATAGGAGCCCCACGTATAAGCCTGTTGCCATCAAAGCTTTAGATTAGACCTCATGGAAGAGAAGGAACTCTGATTACGAGATGATTAGAACATACATTCAAGGTTACAAGTGTTTGAATTATCCATCACTTGTCGTGTGTTTGGAATAGTCGATCATATGTCTGCAATCAGCCGCTCTTTCTTCGGCACCAGCACTGAGATTGAGAGTTTGTAGTTCTTATCGAAGTTAAATATTAATATGAAGCCAGTGAAAGCCACCTAATGATTAAAGGGCACAGTAAGTGAGTAAGAGGTCACATGTTTGATCTTCATCAGTAATGTGTCCTGTCTCGAGTTCTGATCAGCAAAAACCTTTTTTTTTTTTTAATCAAAGCGCTGCCTTTTTGGTCTCTTTCATGCTTGATTAATTATTTTCTGGTGCTTTAGTCTTCAATGGTTTTAAACTGACTGTCTTTGGGGTCTAAACTGTTAGTCGAACAAGGCATGATTTGTGATACGTCGTTCAGCATTTTTCACCCTCTTATTTTTGTCACCATGGATTCATTGTGAGCATAATTTAGCATACAGCTCTGCTCTACATGACTCACTCCTCGACGGAGAGTGTGTAATGCAGGACACTCTGGAGAACTCCCTCCGCTAGATTATTTACTTAGTGCTCTTGTGCGACTCCCCTCACATCGTAGGAAGGAGCTGATTGATCAGTACAGCCATCTGTCAGAAGAAGCTGCTCGCAGAGAAAGGCGGGCCATGTGGCGAGTGCAGCGAGTGAGACTTCACGAAGCCCGGGCTCAGTTCTTTATTCAAGACGGGCAGCAGACTCAGGTTTGTAATGAATAAATAATTGGCATAAAAACACTCCCACACACAGATTACAAAGAAAAGATGATAAAAGAGAATGTAATTATAAAATGAAAGGGAGGTAATTCTAACAAAAGCTCTCATGACTTCTTTCCAGGCAATACTGGAGAAATATCCTTTAGGCCAGGAGAGACCTCCCATTGAAGCGCTACCATCTGTTCACTCAGTGCAACAGACTGCACCACAGCCAACGCTGGTATGACAACACATTGGTTTTTAACATGGATCCTCGTTTCTCTCCACCTCGTCACGTTCACAAGAAGTGTTTATAGACATCCTCCTTCCTATCTGTCTCTTTACAGGAATCTTCCTCCGCGGAGCCGTCTGAGCAGCAGCACGCAGAGCCTCGGGAACCTGATTCTGTGTCACCGCCACCTCGCTTATCCTCACCCCATCTTACAGTAGACCCCGCCCTCATCTCTGAAAACATCGACATCAATGATTTTCTCCCCAAGTCGCCAAATCCTGACAGTCAGCAGGTGGATGTGGCCCTACAAGAGATTGGATCTGATCTGCCTGAAGGATGTCCCACAGCACAGTTGGTAGACTATGACTTTAACGCCCCCTTTAGTCCACTCGAGGGTATCACTGGCCAGGTCTCCGCCCAGCCCCGGCCTCGTTTGGGCCCTGCAGTACAGCCTGACCACCCTTCTTTTTCTCACATCCAAGTAGGAGAGAATGTGTCCGAAGTTCTGGAGAGTGTCCCCAAAGCCGGTGCCTTTAGTCAAGCCACCAAATCCAGCTTTCCTTTGGGCCAGTACACCTTGGATGGGCCTCAAAAAACATCGAAAGCAAACATGTATGGGCATCCGTCTCAAGCGTCAGTGCAGCTAGTACAAAGTATAGTCGCAAAGAGTGAGGACAAGCGTGCAGATGCTGCATCAAAGACAGAAGAGAAGGCTGAAGCAGGGAACAGTGAAGAAGACGTAAAGGAAGACGAGAGAGCTAAAGACGCTAACGTTGTTGATACTGAACCAACTGATCACAGCTCAGTTGCTTTAGATGAAACGCGGGACGACGTTTCTTCGCCTAACATTGATGTCGCTGGTGCAGACTTTAAAGCTGAAGAGCTGCTTTCAGATGCTGTTGCCACGCGGCCTTCTCCTAGCAACCGTGGGCATTCTCCTGACGCTCACATAAAAGATGGAGAGTTAACATCAGAGATAGCTACGTCTCTTCCTTCCCCCGACGCACACGCTCATTCCTCAGATTCACACATTAAAATTGGAGGACATGTTTCGGAGGTGGATTCTCCTCGATTTTCCCCGAGTGTTCACGGTCACTCGTCTGACGCTCACATTCAAGTCGGGGAAAACGTCTCTGATTTCGTCCTGCCCGTTCCTCCTCAAAACCTCCACGGTCACGCCTCAGACTCCCACATCAAAGTCGGCGGATACGTTTCCGACGTAGACGCCCCTCTTCCCTCCCCCAGTGTTCACGGCTCCAGCTCAGACGCTCACATTCAAGTTGGAGAAAATGTCTCCGATTATGTCGCACCACTCACCGCCCCGAGCATCCACGGTCACTCCTCTGACGCTAATATAAAAGTAGGCGAATATGTCTCGAACATAACCCAAGATAGACCTCGTTGGAGTAAACATGGGCACGCCTCCGACTGCATCCTTCAGACAGGCTGTTTGGTATCTGGAATTGAACCCACCTTGTCTGCTCTACCAGGAAGCTCTTACGGACACTCCTCAGACTCAGCGTTGGGTATCGGATGTTTAGTTTCAGGAGATGAACCCAAACGTTCTCCTCTTCCCGGCAGTGCTCATGGTCATTCTTCAGACTCCAATTTAGGTGGTGGATGTGTCGTGTCAAAAGCCGAATCGGTTCTATCGCCTTTACCGGGCAGCGCTTTCGGCCACTCCTCGGACTCGGCGCTGGGTGTGGGTTGTGTGGTGTTGGGGACAGAGCTGCAAGCGGCTGCACTACCAGGCAGCATGTATGGCCACTCTTCAGATTCTTCACTTGGGATCGGGTGTGTGGTGAGGGGCAAAGGTGGTGAAACTCAGCAGAAGGCAGAAAGCAATGAAGACGGTAAAGGTAAAGAGTTATATTTTGGTTGGTAAACTTTGTTCTAATCTCTTTGACATTAAGTCGATTGATTAGTTCTGTAGTGCCATAATGGCAGTATGAAAAGGGATTATCATATTTTTATGCAAGTAGTTACAGAATACCTCATTTGGAATTTCTCCCACAGTTTTCTCGATGTTGGATTTTTTTTTCTTGTTGAAAATGTCGTTTACCATCTTGCTTCAGGTGCTAAGTCTCACAGCTTCAGCGAGCAGCTGGCAGAGAGCATGGGGTCCTGGGCAGCTGGCTTTTCTTTGTCCCCTGGAGAGAAGTCCGAGCAGGAATACCTCACGGCGTTGTCTGCACATTATCAGGTGGAACACTACGAAGACTGCTACAACCTCATGTGTAAGTTGAGTACATGTCATCAGGTCAATAGAAGCAATAATCTGAAGGCAATATTTTAATTTATTTTTTAAACGAGGGCCTGTAAGGCTTGTTTCTTAAAAGTGGATTTCAATAAATAATTATCTGTTGATTTAACTAAATCTGCATCACATGCATTCATGGGACTTCACACTTTCTGAGCAGTTTGAAAAACAAGCTTTTTCTAGACATCTGTAATTGGCTCTCATTAGAATAACAATGATGGGGGAAAAAACTGTTACCAACAACAAAAACCAAAACACATTCATTTTTAAACAATATTGACAAAGAAAGTGCTAAAGTTTAAACACAACTATTCTGCTCATACTGCTTTGCTTTATTGTGGACAGAGATTAGAGATTAACACTCAACACCTGGGGCACCTAATACAAAACCTAATAAGTTGTTTTATTGACAAAGTTTAGAGTCGACAGTAAAACTCGAGGTAATGAAGTGGGCTCTCCTCATCTATTGGCTGTAAAGTCTTTAATTTAAGAAGTAGTCTAAAGTTTTTAATTTGATGGTTATGAGCATATCTACACAGTCAGAGACAAGTAGTTCAGCATGTGCACCCTGTTTACTCCCGGATGCCTCCCAAGCAACATAATGAGAAATGAAACACCTTTTGAGACACAGAAAAACATCATGTCAAAATGCATGAATGAAAATGATACACCTTTCAGCTCTCCGGGGCTTATTTCATGTAAATTAAAACATGTTGGGGAGTGATGCATTTCCACAGGCTGTTAAATATTTACTCCCTCAGCAGGCACAGTGCTTGCATAAAAAGCAGTGATATTTCATGAGGGCATTAGGTCTGGTTTATTTTGTGTAGGATGCATCTTTGCGTCTTGAAGTCGCAGCTCGTCTTCTCCCCGCTCTGCGTGTTGTTGTTATTCATGCCAGCTTCCAGGGTCTCCATGAAATCAATCCGAATCTCGTCCTCCGAATACATCTTCCAAACGACTGATCAAAGTCAGGAGCCTTAATGTTTTACAGACTGTTACAAAGTGCAGGGAGGGGGAACACAGTAAATGACACTAAACATATGACGCTATTGAATACAATCAACGTGCAGGCAATAAATTCAGGAGAATGTGAAGTCCTTGTGTTTTACATTGTGTTGTGATTGTTTCAGAGGCGTTTTGATTCATATTAGTGATCATTAAGAGAGCGCCTATACCTGCAGCAAACGTTTATTTTGAGATTACAATCAGTCGGTATTTATTTATTCATTTTGTTCCAACACTTTTTCAAAATAGTAAAAAGCCCAAGTTCACTCATTTCAATGTCCTGGTTTGTCTTTAACTCAGTCAGAAGTCCAAATACGAGAAGTTGACTTATAAATCATGTAAATAAGAACAGCTGAGGAAGAAGAGGCTTTTGGCATTTTTCTTTAAGTAAAATTTGTCAAAAGATAAATAAGTTATCTAAACAGTTAATTTCCCTTTCTGTTGTTCATTTAATTGTTCAGCAGCTTGTTTGTTTCTTCGTGCGGATCTTTTCAGCTTTGGGTATTATTGTTTGCCGCCTGTTTCTCTTTCACTCCTCTTTTTTTTTTCTCTCTCTCTTCACACTTTTTTAATGCGACACTGTTTTCTGCAGCGGTGAGAGTGATATGTATTCAGCGAACGTGTCTGTCATCTCCCTCTCACACAGCTTCTTCCCCCGAGTGTCAGCTGCTGAAGCAGGTAACTCGGGGCCCCTGGGGCCTCCCAATGGACCTCACACTCCGCAAAGCCACAGACACCACGGCTGTCCAGTTCAGCGAGATGGTCTCCCTGCCAGTTCTGATCAAACACTCGGTCACCGCGCCGCTCATCACACAGTGAGTGTCCGGCTGACAGAGCGCAGCGGAGGGAACGCCTCTGCGTGGTGGTTGATGAAAACAGCACATTTAGAAGCGTGTAGCAAGTTCTGGTTTACAAGTATCTGTGACAAAGGTTGCTCTGCAGGGAAGTGCAGGTTGAAAGACTTCCTCTCGTTTTTCTGCTACATCAGGCAACTTAAACTGTACATTCTTCTCTGGAGGAGTAATTTAAATACTTATTACCTTCCATTTTCCCATTCTTCTTGGATCCCTTTTTCTTTTTGAAATTCCATCAGAACTCTTGACAAGCCTGTCAGTCTTTGCCTACAATGTTTCTGCACACTGTGCAGTTTAACCCGTGTGAAGAAATGGCTCTCTCTTCTGCACAAAGACAGGTTGTCGTATATATTCATTGTGTGGAATCCATAGCTCTCCATTTTCAGCAAAACATTCGTATGCCAAGCTTCGACCATGAAGTGGAGTTTGCCTGAGATGTTTTTTTTTTCCTCTGCATACTTTTCATCTAAAGAAACCTTTCCCTTAGTCCCACTGTGACATAAAAGGGAATTGCTGACGGATATTTTTATATAATAAAATAATACATAGTGAAATTAGTATTTTCTTTGAGCTTCCAACATCGTCTTGTCATTTTCACAACAGGAATCAAATTAGCAAGTCAGCAACATTTCAGTCTTTTTTGCTTTTTATTCACGGTCATTCTCTCCACCTTCCTATCCCCAGTGTGTCTCTGGTGAACAAGGCGGTGGTGGACTACTTCTTTGTGGAGTTGGGGGTGGAAAGACACTTTGAGGCGATGCGCCACTTCCTGCTGATGGAGGACGGCGAGTTTGCTCAGTCGCTCAGTGATCTGCTCTTTGAAAAGGTGAAACTCCTTTTTTTTTTTTCAGCTGTTGCTTTCATCTTTGTGCGTATTGAAAACGGGTCACAAGTTAAAACTGTCCTGGAAGAGGTCATGAAAGGGTTAAATGGACTGCTGCACCTTTGAATGCAACAGATTTTTAACAGCTCTAGTGCATATGTTTGATATTTTCTGCAGACAGGCACAGCTGAGAAAAAAAGGAGAAGTCTTAAGACTGAAACAGTCTCAACAAAGCGTTGTAAAAGTTTCATTAAAGAAGAGTTTGAATAAATAATGGATTAAACGTTGATATATAACGCAGAAGAGTTTTTCATTATTGCAAACCTACAATCGGTTCTTAACCCCAGCTGGTGTCAAATTCAACCTCCCAGAGCTTCTCGGCACCTTTAAACTCATTGTTTTGGTTTACAGCGTGAGACTTCACTCTGTGCTCACCAGCTTTATTTCCAGGAGCAGACGTTCTCTCTGTTTTGTCTGCATTTGCATTTCTTTCTTTTTTTTTGTAAAGTAGCAGCGTTAGATAGACATGACGGCGGACAAAAATCAACCCTAACCCACGATATTGCAAACTTTACGGTTGCTTATTTATATACTCCGCAGATAGCAAGCATAATCCATTAAAATCATATTTGTTGCCTTGTATGAATGTCAGCCTAATATTCCCCTTTTTTTTTTGTTTCATCTTTTTAAATCTCTCCCACTTCCCGAAGCAAATCTCTCTGACTGCTAAATACTGCACTCTGTTTGAATCTCTGCAGGTACTTCACACTTGTTTTCTAAAAGCAGGTGCCTGATGCAGAAATGATCCAATGAGAGCAGTTAGACAATGAATGTGCAGTCTGAGCAGTCACACTATGAACTGTGACTCTCATTATAAAGCTGAGGGAAGCTGTGGCTTCTGGTGATAATCCTCTCGTTCTTCTTTCACACACAAGTACATATATATATATGTGTGTTTGTGTGTGTGTGTATACACATGTACACATCTCTGGATGTTTTGTAGCACATACTGCCTCACTTCGAAGTCTCTTCTCGACTCGTGTCGAGCCCGAGCTTCCTGCTGTGAAATAACAAGCAAAGCTTCTGCTAACACCTGAGTGCTGTTGTGCAGATACATGCGTGTACACCTGTCTCCTGAGGCTCACGAGACAGAAGGGTTTTTGTTCCAGCCGAACACATCACCAGCTGATTCCACTGATGAGCACGCCTTCAACCGGGAAGCCAGCTGATGGCTGTAATCAGCTACCCATGGTGTTTGTTTGTTTGCTGTGAAAATGTTTCAACTTTTTAAAACAACAGGCGTAGATATCCATACTTGACATCTTGTAATGTCTCCTGCACGTACAGCTGGGGAGTGGGCAGACGCCCGGCGAGCTGCTGACCCCGCTGGTCCTGAACTCCATCCTCAGTAAGGCCCTGCAGTACAGCTTACATGGAGACACACCCTTAGCTAGCAACTTCACCTTCGCCCTTCGCTTCCTCCCGGAGACCTTCCACCCACACGCCCCCGACTCCCTCAACTGCCTGGAGCTGCGCTACAAGGTGAGGATGTGTGTGTTTTTATCAGAGTGTGGAACGCTAGTCATGAGTGGCAGCTTGAATATGACAACCTGTCGTGTCTTGACAAACTGCTCCGGGCGTGAAAAAAAAAGAGCTCATCACGCACTTTAAATGGTTGAACGTCGCAGATTGATTGGAGCTGGTGGTTTTGGATGACCTGCGCCGTGACTAATGCATTTATTGTCCTCTGCTTCTGTTCTCCGCCCTCCTATCTCTCCCGTGACTCTTCTCTCGCGCTTAATCTCGTCCCTTTCCTCGAACTCTCTCCTTCTCTTTATCTCGTGCCTCACTTGTTGTCTTGCTGTTTCCTGCCCATGTGTCTTTTCCCGATTCCTCTCCTTCCACTCCATCTCTACCTTCACGTTGCTCTCGCCTCCTTCATCAACGTCCCTGCGCTCACACCTCCCTCCCCTCGTTTTTTTACTCACCCTCATCCGTCACTCTCCCTTCACCTGTTTCCCCAACTTTCTGTCACACCTGTTCTCGCACCTTCCCCACTCTTTCTTTCTTTCTTTCTTTCTTTCTTTCGCCTCTCTGTGTCTGTCTGCCCCCCCTCCCCCCCCCCCCAAATCGTCTCCCAGGTGGACTGGCCGTTGAACATCATCATCACGGACAGCTGCATGAACAAGTACAACCGTCTGTTCTCGTTCCTGTTGCAGCTCAAACACATGGTGTGGAGCCTCCGCGAGGTCTGGTTCCACCTCAAGAGAACAGGTGAGAGCTTTTGATGCCGGCCCGGCTCAGACTCCAGCTTTCCTCTTCGAAGGAAAGATTCCTTCAGTTGTGTTTATAAAATATTCATAAGGGGAAACACTGAGCCCTTTATGTTTTATTTATACAAAGAATATGTTGGATAACCGAGTATATAGATTGATATCCTGAGGGGTAAATAGAGTAGTCAGTTGTGAGAGGGACGTGTACAATTCAAACTTTATTATTACTGATCAAAAGGAGGGAATGTGCATGTTTTCATCATTAAGCGCTCCAAATGCATTTTAAAGTCACTTTTATTCAAACCAGACCAAAAGAAAAGAGGATAAAAAATAACAGTCTCGGTCTGTTTTAAATGGATGGATGGGTGGATAAATTACTTGTTTTCATTCCTGTAACTGACTTCAGAGCTGTGGGATGTAAAAGGAAACAGGTGTGTTATAAAACAAAGCCTGTTCATGTGACTTGTTCCGATGTCCTGTTTCCCCTCAGCGCTGGTGAAAGGCGCCGGCCGCTCGGTGCAGTTCCGTCAGCTGCAGCTGTACAGACATGAGATGCAGCACTTTGTGAAAGTGATACAGGGATACATCGCTAACCAGATCCTGCAAGTGTCCTGGAGCGAGTTCACAGCCAAGCTGGCCACGGCCAGCGACCTGGACGCCATCCACCGCACACATGCAGACTACCTCAACAGAGCCATCTTCAGGTGAGGGCTGGGACTGCAGACATAGAGTGACGCGTGGCTCTATAATGCCTGCTGTTTGTCCCTTTGCAAAGCAAGGTGGTGTTTGACTTTTCTTTTTTTTTTACTGCAATCAATTTTATTTTTGTTCAACGAGAGCAAACATCTTTTAGATGTGACTCAATGATTGGTGGATTGATTCTATCAGATATCAGTTAATTCAAAGAATTTCAGTCATATTCAAGGTTGAAGAAATTGTCCTTAACTTTCTTGATTTGTCAGCAACTGAAGGAATCCAATTTATTTCTGAAGAGAAGCAAAGAAAGGAGAACATATTCCAAATTTAGGAGCTGAAATCAACAGATGTAATCACTTATTAAAGTAACCTGCAATTTATGAAACAGGCGCACAGCTAATGTTATTATACAAAACTTTTAGCCTGTCACTTCCACAATGTCAACTGTAAATCACACAGAAAAATTCATTTGTTAAAGCTTTAAACTGGAGATTGAATTGGGAACAAATCAGACAGACGAGACATCTCATACCGATGAATCAGAATTTAACGCCTTCAAACTTTAATTTTACACGACGTCCTTCAAAACAAGGCTGTGAACTTTGATAATTATATCAGTCGTAATTATTTCAATGGCAGCGCGTTTACTTTTTTAATTCAAATAAATAAGTTTGAAATAAATAGTGAGCCTTATTATTATTGTTTTTGCTATTTTACGCACAGCCATGACAGAGCGAAGAAGGGCCTGATGGTTTGTGCGACAGCCATCACTGCCTTTAAGTTCTTCATAAAAATGATTCTGATGAAGTGCTGCATTAATGAGTTAACGGTCCCATTTCACAGTTTACTGATGTTTGACAGTTTTTACACCCGGGGAGGTTTGCAGAGGGAGCTGAGGTGTCACAGCTGGTGTTTGGTGGAAAATAAGTTAGAGCGGTACATCACCCAGAATAAAGACGCACAGCTGTCTTCTTTTTTTTTTTAACTTCTTCAGCTCAGGTCCAGACATTTTTAGGTTTTCCTTTCAGTCGATTGGTCAACCAACAAAAAGTCATTGGCAGCACAGAATCCGTCATGGGGTGCTCGCTGATGTTTGCTGGTGTCAAAATGTTTTGTAAATCTGAATATGGGTATAAAAAAAGAATCTGTATCAGACTGTGTAAGTCCAGATGTCTTCTAATACACATCATATCAACACTTTGATTTAGTCCTTCAAATATCAAAGATGAAAAATACTCCTCACCGTTCTTTTGATCCATGTTTTATTCCCCATCTCATCCACAGATAGTCTATAATGTGAAAATATAGAATATTCCATAGTTTTAAAAAAAGAAATCATGTGGTTGGCTTTTGTTGTTTAAAAGTACCTTATTCTTTTCATCAACTTATTCTCAATCAAACTTTATTAATATCGCACCTTTCAGACATATTCCATTTAGAATGATACTCCTCAGTTATAAGGTTACAGCACAGATAATTTAAATATATACACCTATTTTAAACACCACAACATGCATGAAAAAAAATGTTCTTCCTGCTCTGAGCGGGCGACGCAACTTGAAGAAGCGACCTGTGCACACACAACTACACATACAATTAATTCAGCCTCTTCCTTACAAGTTAATTAAAAACTCCAGCTGTATCTGAGGCCGTGTTTTTCATGACACGATGAAAGATTTAATCTCATTAGGTGGACTTTTCAAGTATCACTCTTTTCCTTCAAAGCCCTTTCAGAGTTCCTTTAACTCTGCACTCTTGACTCCTCAGAGGTTTGCTGACAGAGAAAGCTGCTCCCGTCATGAACATCATCCACAGCATCTTCAGCCTGATCCTCAAGTTCAGGGCCCAGCTGATCGCACAGCCCTGGGACAGCCAGCAGGGGGAGGCAGTGCACCCCAGCTTCGTCGCCATGCAGCAGTCCTACAACACCTTCAAGTACTACTCCCACTTCCTCTTCAAAGGTGAGCCCGGATAAACTAGTTAGGTTCATTTCAATCAAGTACTTTGATGAAGCAGTTTTGTAAAAATGCTTCTGTGGTTACTCGGTGTAGCCGTAATAATCAATCAAAACGATGTGTTCAGAGGATCCACTTCACAATGAATCATTAAGTGACCATTGAAGTGACGCATTCAAAATAAAGGTAGAAACTATGAGCTGATTGCACTCACCTGGAAACATGGCTTACTTTCATTTCTATTTAAACACGAATATATAATCTATGTTACGAAGGGATTCAAGGTGGATTGTCTTGAAATATTCAATGGTAATGTAGTTAATTAAGGGTTGTCACCTTCTCTAAGAGTGAGTGTTCTTTAAACCACATCAGATCTTCGCTTAATGTGAGACATTCAGGAACACAGCCACAGTTTCAGGGTGGGCGGTGAGGCGTCGTTGACTTCAATATTAACCCTGCTGTGACTCGAATAAGGAAACGGGAAGAAGAGATGAGTTGAGGTTCATGAGATTGAATTTAACAGTGAAGTGGATTTAAAGATTCTGAGCATGGAGCATGTTTCATGTACATACCTTGTAGTTGTTGTTTTTTTTTCAGCAAAATGTTCTCTGTGTTAAACTTCAGAGTCCCACTGCTTCGTTGTTGTTATTAAGTGTAGAGTCAGTAAAAGTATTTGTTTTCAGCTTGTAAACGCAACATTCAAACTTAACCCCTCCTCCTCGGCTCATCACCACCAGAAGCGACCGGAGAATAGCCACATTACGTTTGTTGTGATTAAAGAGTTAATAATTTAGGACGCTATAGCACAAGCTAACCTCTGGTGTTCGGCACCTGCCTGTCTAAACAGGCCACGTCCGCAGCAGGTGAAATCCAACCCAACAAGGTTCACCTCACTATGTTTTCTCTACATCCGTTTGAATCTTGTCCAATGACTGAATTGTACTCACTCATGAACTCACCTGAGTGTTGTCATTGGCTGAGGGAAATACACCTGCTCCCCCGCACAGAAACGTCCCGAGTCAAACAAAACGCATGCACAGGAGACACATGTATGACAGCCCATGATTGTTGATTAAGCGGCATTACTGTTTAAGTCTATATTTTATTTTAGATGAAAAAGCTACTAACTCAATCTTGAAGTTATGTCTTCATCCGATGATTAACTGGAAAATGTCAGTGATCAATCAGTCTCTGACTTTAGTTTTTAAAGTGTCTTTTTAAGTAGTCAAGGAAACATGAAAAGAAACCTTCATATCATGAACATTGTTTGTACAGGTTAGACCAACTTTTCTGGAGCAGTTACAAAGTGACTCATGATTCTTTTGTCGTCTCACAGTGGTGACCAAGCTGGTGAACCGAGGCTACCAACCTCACCTGGAAGATTTCCTGCTACGAATCAACTTTAACAACTACTACAAAGACTCCTGAGTGAAGGTCGCTGCTCTGTGTGAAATGAGCTTCACCTGAATAATACAGTCAGCAACGCAACATTGTGTACATGAATGCGTATATTTTTTGAAACTGCTTTAAATGTGGTTAAGAAAGAAGACAGATCAGACAGATTTAAAAAAAAAAAAAAAAAATTCATTGCCTTTGAATAAAGTGCAGGACATTCACGGCATATGTGCTTTACTTCAAAGATGATGTGCTGCCAAAGTTTGTAAGTGTGATAAGCTGAGCCCTTCTGTAATGTCCAACATGCTCCAGCCATGTGTGTATAAATGGAATCAGTCATTTACATGTAAATAAAAGAGCTAACGCTGTCTTTAATAAAAGCTGTCTGGTGTCAAACGTTGAAGTAAAAAAAATAGAAAAGGCTTCTTAAGTTACAAAAAAACTGTTATATTTATTAAAGATTGCATGTTAACATTGATTTTAGAAAATGACAAATCAAGTGCAAGCATTATGGGTAAAAAAAAAAAAGAAAATGTAGTTTAATAGTTTACACTGAAAAGACTTTTTTTTCCCCACACCATCTGTACCCATACTTTTCCTGACATCATTACTAACGGAACCCACTTATCAGGACAGCGTTATAGAGCTTGAATTTCCCTCGGGATCAATAAAGTATCTATCTATCTATCTATCTATCTATCTAGAGGTTTGGTTGGCTGGATGCCTTATCTCAGCAGTACAACATGCTGCCTGTGACGGTCATGAAACAGGACACATTAGCCGAGGCTGTGACCGCCACGCTTCGCGTGTTTGTTTTCATTGCTGTAGTTTAATTTAAAGGACTCGACCAGCATCTGAGGGAAGAACTGTAGGACACTTTCTTCATAGCATTAGAACACCTTCACATCAGACCAAGGAGAGAGAGAGCTGGGTAACCTTTTTGACTTGAGGAAATGTCTGACGTTTAGGAGAATGCATCTGTCGTCTCTAGTTGGAAAAGAAGACAAGAACATCCATTGCAATAATATCTGTTCCTAAAGCATACTGCTACTGGTTATTAGCTTAGCACAAAGAGTGTTAAAAGGGTCAGGTGCTCCCAAATAACTGCATTATACTGGAGGAATTATGTTTTTTCATTTTTACCAGCATATAGCCAACCGCCAAATGTTACATTGTTTTAGCACATTTCCTCTGACAGAATATTCATTGTTGCTTTGGATGTTTTCATATAATTTTACACCATTACATAGAGCAAGGTCAGATATTTAGCAAGTTTAGCTCCGAGGCTAGCTGGTAATGGTTTAATTTGTCTTTTATCTTATCTAGCTCTACACCAGATAGTTTGTTTATTTTCCAAGATGTCAAGCCATTCTTATTCCTTTATTTATAATTATTTAATTTTCACCTACAGGCTGTCCTTGATAACACATCACCTTCTGTAATATTTGTTTCTGTCAAGAGCTCTGATATAGAGCAGAAAAAGCAAGCAGACAACCAAACACACTGGTCAACACAATTTCACTTCAACAACAATCACGGTCGGGTCTGTGGTTTTGGCCTGTGGTTTTGAACACGTCGTATTCTCAGGCTGGAGCTCAAATAAACTGAACTGGATCCAAACTGCACTGGGAAGTTTAGAGATGTAAAAAGGAAAGGTTTGCTTTTCCCCCAGGTGTGTCATTGTCTTGACCAGTGTCTCTTTTGACTAATGTCCCAAAGAGCAAACTGCATTCAAATTCATTTTAAATACCCCACATGTATCACCAGTAATTCAGATGCTAAGCGTCAAGGCTTTAGTCTGTGGTGGAGGGAGTAGGAGTGAACGCTGATATTTAATCATGCACTGCATCAGTCCCGGCATATCGGCTCCAAAAGCTTTTAATGCAGGTAACTCTGTTCACACACCATACAGACACTCAAACAGTTCTTATTTACAAAGGCTTTCAAGAAACAGAGTGCAACATTTACTTTTAGTAAAGAATATTTGGACTGCTCGCGAAAAACTGTGCATGCACATTATCTTAAATCCTGTCCAGTACCAGTAGCGGAGTCTAAGGCCCCGTGTCCACCTACTGTGGCGTTTTATTTTAACGGCAGGAAAGCGCTGGCTGTGCGCTCAGGAGTGTGAGCATGAAGCGTTTGTTCGCTGAGAAGACAAGCGCTGCATGTCGCCCTGTCTCTATGACAACAGTTTGTTGACTGGCCGCTGTATGACAGACACGGCTCTGTCACTTTTAACTGCATGTTTTATATTTGAGGTTGTTTTTTTGTGTGTTTTTTTTACCCCAGCAGACAGGAAGCAAAGCGGATGTGGGTTCAAGATACAATCTGTAGGAGGCTAAAATACGTGGAGCATAATGTATTTTTAAAAGAGGGCCGGTGACATCAACTTTCTTTCTGAAAAGTTGAAAGATTTTCAACTTGAGTGCTCGGACAAAAAGGGCAGAACGCTTGTTTAAAAGACACTGGGTGCTGCGCTTTTCAATCAGGCGGCTACTTTCTGCTGCGAACGCTCTCTACCCATTGAAACAGCTGAAAAAAAGACACTAGGTTGACACGGGGCTTAAATGTAGAATACAACTTATATTCTGTTGAACAGGATTACTTCAGAGAGTAAAGCAATCCTGGTCCTAAAGTCTGTTTTGTCCAATGTAAAAAAAAAACATTTACGACCTTCATCGTCATAACTGTTAAAGACCCTTCCACTTTCTGATTGCATTCTGCAGCCATCAAGCATTGTTGAAATATTTTCATAGGAAGTGCAAAGTAATTTTGTACACAAATAAACAAGAAATAAAATGCCAAAGTAGTTGCATACAAGTTAAACGATGTAAAGGAAGAAAGTCTGACTCAAAGACTATGTAAACTGTAAATGAATGTAAACCTAAACTATTCACCTCCGCCTGTTAGATGAAGTCCTGTACTATTAGAAGACAATGAAACATAATCAATACCTATATAGTGTCCCTTTTCATTTAAGTACCATCCACAAGGGTTTCAAACAAATCCAAACCCCCATGTTGCAGAAAAGCAGATCTCATGGGAGTGCCCAAAAGATGTGCTTTTAGGTCCAGGTACCCCCCCCCCTGCCAAAATCTTCTGCTCTCATTATAGCAAAGAACTGGAGATCTAGTACCACAGGGTAAGTGAACTACACTCTCTAATATCGGTGTTACAGTACCAGAGTTAGGGCTAGAAGGTCTTGATGATAACTTCATCCAGGGAAAGCCTTCTCTCATGGGCATAGTGAGACCGTGGCCATGGTAGGAATGGGTTTGAGGTTGATTTTTTTTTTTTTTTCGAGGGCTTGGACTAGGCCTCAGACTCAAGGTCTTCTTGTCCGTCTCCGTTAGTTGTGTCGCCCGTCTCGGCATCAAGCAGCAGGAATTTGCCGTCATTGGTAAGAGGCATGTTTTTCATCAGCTGGGCGAGGGCCTCGGGGTCCTTTAAAAAAAAAAACATACAAAGAATTCTTAGTCCAGTCTCTAAGTGGCATATATCAACTTTAAGACATTAATGCTGTTGATCCATACCCATCTATCTTTATGAATATCTCCAGTGTTTTAGAGAACTGTTTTCATTTGAGTATAAATGTCCTTATAAAACTTTGAATAAAGGAAGAATTCATACACATAGTAATAAAACAGAGCTTCACAGAGAATCATTCTACTATAAAGACTCACAGAGAGTCTAATGACAGATTTTCCTTTGAAACATTTTCTGAAGAGTGAAATTCATAGAAACTGACATTTATAATCTGTTTACTCTCTCAGTGACAGATCATTTCTACTTTAATTAGCTCTAAAGGATCAACTGTTAATTTGAGTCCAGAAAATGAAGTTAAAAAGATGTGGATCAGTGTTTCCCGAAGCCCAAGATGACCTTCTAATGTTTCCGTTTCCTTTAAAAATCTCCAACTGATAAGTTCTCTAAATAGTTGGCATTTATTTAAATGGTGGACTTGTTGATTTGTAGTTGTTCCATGATTTGACGCAAAGTGGAATCCATACTGTAGAGATTAGAAAGGATTCGTTTACGTTACACGACCGTAAGAGAATGATCATCACTTTTTCTTTCCTCTGAAATATCAGATTTATTTCATTCTGTTTTACTTGTGTTATTCTTCCACATCTTGTCAATGCTTAAACATCTTAACTGGTATAATTAGATCAGATCTCTCAAATAAGTTTTCTTTTTACCTTCTTTGCCTCCGCAATGTCCTTCGCCAAGCTTATGGTGTAACAAACCTGAGAAGAGACACAGTTCAATGTACATTTATGTATACCGTAAATTCCGGACTATAAGCCGCTACTTTTTTGTCACGTTTTGAACACTGCGGCTTTTACAACGATGCGGCTTATTTAAGGATTTTTCTTGGGGGACAATGAGCTTCTGCCGCAAAAACATTTGACCTCGTCACATCGGATCTTAATATCAGATCTTAACACACGGAGAAATGCTTATGATGCAGCTTTCAAGTTAAAGGCGATTGACCTGGCTGTCAAAGAAGGAACTAGAGCTGCTGCACGTAAAGTTGAAACTGACAGCGAAAAAGAGACTGAGGAAGTGAGTAATGAAGTCATTCTGAGGCAGTGAATGGATGGACTTTTTCTTGTGAAATGTATTACGGTCATCTTTTTCATCAGCCGTGTTACAGACACTGTTCGATAAAGGATTTCCAGTAGGCTTCGTATTTGCGGATGTAGCCGGTAGCCTACGTATTTAATTAAAAGTTAAAACAACGTTTTTGTGTCACGTCTTTCTGTGTAAATCGCTTTGTTACAATGTGGACACCTGCGGCTTATAATCAAGTGCGGCTTATATATGTACAAATACATTTATTTACCGGTACTTATTTTTTGCCGGTGCGGCTTATATACAGGTGCGCTCAATAGTGCGGAATTTACGGTATATATAAACTTTATTACAGGCTCTAAGCCCAATAGGCAGACATACAACATACAACATAGAAGAACTATATACATATAGTATATATATATATATATATATATAAAAAAGGGCAGTGTTTAGTTCACAAACCTTTTCGCCCTCTGTGTTGCTTTCAAATACGAAGGCGCTGAAAGAAGGCTCTCCCTCCTCATCACCGTCGCCCCAGTCTCTGCCCTCCACCACAAATCCCATCAGCCTCCCATTCTCCTGGTGGGCTGCAAACTGAGTAACCTCCCCGAGCTGGAACTGAGAAAAAAAGAAAAGGTGATATTCTTTTTCAGAGGCGCAACTGAACCTCTTCACCTTCAACCAAAGGGAGAAAGAGAGATTTTGAGTTAAAAATCTTACTTACACTTATTCTTGTAACTTGAGTTTGAGGGTCAATCAACCTGTTGTGAAGACAAAATACAAAAATTAAAACTCTGCGCTGACTGTACTGACACTTCAGCCTCATAGAATTTGATTATGAAGTCCTTTATTTGGCTTTTGGCAATGTTTCAGTTCTGATTGATGCTTTACAGTACATAAGGATTAAATACAACAATGGTGAACATTTGAAGGTTTACAAGGGCTGACATCATGTTTTTGTTTATCCACAGTTCACAAGTATTTTTTATTGCAGATATGCAGCTTGAACAGGTTCTGACTCTCATTTGTTTTTGTAGTCCTGGGGCGGCAGTAGCTCAGTTCGTAGGGACTTTGGCAATTTGGCCTTAATGCTGCTCAGAAAATTAAGAATGTATTATAATGTGTGTGCTCTGTCAGTTTTTACACATGTGATAAATTACCTGAGGTTACTGCTGGTGACCATGAGGTGGGACTCAGTGGTCCTGAAGATGTTGTGGATGGCTCGAGCAGCCAGTACCTGCCTCATGGCCTCATAGATCACTTCCTGATTGTCGCCACAGCGCACCGCCATCGAGCCCAGGAAGCGCACAGCGAATACTTGCTGCAGGAGGGAGTCTGGGAAAGCACACAAACATCACCGACATGCAAATACGTCAGCAGCACAAACACAAAACAAGAGCAGAGCAATGGAAAAACAGACAGGACCAATCATGTAGGAGTTAGTCCGATGTACACAAACACAGACGCTGTTAGTTTGAGTCGAACTGGTACACAATTGAGATCATTATGTTGAATTTGGATGAGAAAATTATTACCATCACTTTCTGTTGAACAGTCATCATCTGTTTCTCCAAACGGATTGGTGCGTCTGTCAGGAAGGGAGAACACATGTGCCAAGAAAAAAACAATTAGACCCCCTGCATCAGGCAGTTATTCAGCACTCAGTTTCCTGGAAATCATGCTATAACCTCT
Organism: Symphodus melops; assembly: GCF_947650265.1. Classification (NCBI taxonomy): domain Eukaryota; kingdom Metazoa; phylum Chordata; class Actinopteri; order Labriformes; family Labridae; genus Symphodus; species Symphodus melops. The sequence goes on along the minus strand of NC_136696.1, from coordinate 22,104,641 downwards.
CTGAGCAATCTTTCTGGAAACTAGCAGAACGTTGTTCCTGCCGGTAAAAAAACATGCGGCACACAAACTTCCTGCCTCAAATATCTGCTCACCTCCCCCCGGCCCTGTTCTGGTCCTGAAACTCGGATGCAGGCAGCATGATGTCAAACTGAATGGGCGTCCCAGGTGCTATCAGGTCGTCGGCTTCCGGAGCAGCTCCTGCATTCTTGGAACTGCTGGTAGTGTGGATGCCTCCGGGCTTCGCTCTGCAGGAATAACACTGAATGAGGATCATTTGTGAGGAACAAAATAATGAAATCACTGCATTTACAGGACCTGTAATCCATGCCTATCCTGGTACTCTCATGACTGTATAAGAATTAAAATCTTCATGAATCTGATGGAAGGGATAGGGGATAAAAATAAAAAAAGAGTCTGACAACAGGAAGTGTGTTGTAAAAAATGAGAGTGAAATGTGTATTGAGGCTGGATTGTCTCTTATATGACCTACATTTGAACAAAGACTGCACATACACAGTATGAGCATGGGCATATTTCTTCAAGATAGACATGATAAAATGTCCACATATGCTTTGACTATTTAATTCAAGCAGAGTTACTGACTCATACAGCGGCAAGGTCAGGATAGACTTTTTATTTCCTGCTAGTGAAATTAGCATGGACAGATTGTATCAGCTGCCGCTAGCTCCCTAATAAAGCTAACCATAGCTCCATGAAGTGAATGCTTCAGGATGACATGCTCTGAAAACAGAAACCCTGTTCAGAGGCTCTGAGCAGCAGGAGCTGAGAAATTCAAGTCTTGACATAACTAATGCTCTTAGTAACAGTTGCGCTAAGGTATAATTGGACAATTGCAGCTCAGGCAAGAGATAAAGCAGACAACCTGCACTGAAGAGAGAAAAGTTCCTTCTCGTTTCAAATATTTGGAAATAAATATTTTTACAATCATTCATTTCAGGAAAAAAAATAAATAAAGCATGTCACATGGGGGAAGTAAAATAGAGGTGCAGCTACAACGATAAAAAGATTTCAGGATTAAGTTCAGGAGAGGATGCGGCATGCAGTGTTGGGAATAAGACCTGTCAGGGTTGGGCGAGCCTTCTGGTCTCTTCTCAAAGCTAGTGATGGGCGTGACGGCCTGGATCGCAGTTTGGTTCAGTCTGATGGCCACCGCCTAATAAAAAGTAAAAGGGACATCATTACAGGTCAAATGTATCAGCTGAGTCATTGAGTAACCCAGGAGCATGCAAATATGTCTAGATATGACCACTTTTAATCATCTTCTGTATTTAAACTGCATGTGTGTGTGCTGGCTCTATCCAGCAGCTCGAGTCCTGGAAACAAAAGCGTGCATTAAGAGGTTTGTATTTAAATCAAAGAAAAGATTAAAGGTCTATGTTTCAAAAGTAATCCTTCTATCTACAGCTTGACTGTAATCCTCATAAAGTAGTCAAGATATCAAGTTCACGAAGGACAGAAGAAGTGGCCAAAAAAGGGGGTTTTATTTTCTGGCTTTTCACCATGAAGTGAAGTCAGCCTAAAGGGCAAAGAACATTTGATCGCTTCATCATTTCTTTTGAGGAGACACAAATTGAACATTTGCCTCCAGTTTGATCAGAATACTGGCCTCTGAAAAAAAAACCAACACACATACATCAGTTCCTAGTTCAGTCACTTGTGGACACTTGTGTGAAATTTGAGGATATTCCCTTCTAACATTTCATGAATCTCAAACACCAAAAAGCTGTCTGGATATTCAGAAAATGATTTCTCTGGCCAAGTCTGTCCTCAGCATGGTACACAAAAAAAAAAAAATTAACAAAGCAGTCCTCGACTACAATATACAGTATTAGACCGGAGTCTAACATTGGAAAAGCAGTCTATGATATAAAGTGCATTGTTTGAATATTAAGAGAAAAACTTTTAAGAATATGATGAGAGAAGGATACCAATCAAGCATTTCACTTCTTCTGTACACTGACCTTTTAATTTATTCAGTCACAGCTACTTCTCAAATGCGCTATTCTCCTTTTTCAAAAATGCACCACGAGAAGATAAAATGACTTTCATTTGAATACAACTGGATAAGAAGACGCTGGAGTCTGCCTCGTTTGGAATTGGAAATCTCGATATTTTATTTTTTTCATGGAGCCGAAAAAAATATGTGAGATTCTGGGAAAAGCAATAAAGGCAACAACAGAGACACTGCAGAGAGGATTAGCACAAGGCTTTCAAACAGAGTCCCCTCATGTAACGTATTACATGGGGGGGGGGGGGGGGGGAATAGTGGAACAACAGACTCCTCACAGTCTGATCAAAAACATGGCTGATAAGAGCTCAATCAATCGTCTGCTTCTACTTTACTTACAGGGAGTGTGTTGTTTGGATGGTGTGTGTGTGTGTGTGTGTGTGTGTGTGTGTTTGTGTGTTGTGCGCCTGGAGTGAGGGGTGTTACCTCTGGGTTGTCAGTCAGGTAGATTTGTCTGGAGATGTTGTTCACAGTACAAATCCACTGAGGAAAAAAAACAGAAATCCACATCATGACTTTAGATCAGATACAAGCTGCTTGAAATAATGAAAACTTAGTGAAGATGTAAAGAAAATCATCAGTAGTTTTTACACTTACTTCTTCATATTCCCTTTTACTCTCTGCTTGTAGAATCATTGACCTAGAACCATCCGCGACAAAGGAGAGCATTTATTCAATAAAGACATGATCCTATCAAAATGTTTGAGCATCAGTTGGACCGTCACTTAAATATACACACGTTTTGCCTGAAGGGGAGGTTATCTGAAAACAGTAGCGTCTGTCCTCACAGTCCACTGCCATGACAGAGCTGTTGTCCAGGTCCAGCACCATGCCCCCCGCCACCGCCCCGCGGGGCTGGCACATCAGGTTGCCTCCCTGGGTGAAGAAGAACAGTCGGTCCCATGCTGTGGTCACGAGGCCTGTTTTACTGGTGCACAGAAAAAAGAAGTTCATTGTGAAAGGATCAATACAGGACATAGTCTCTTATGTTGCGGATTTCTGAAGTGGAGTTATGAAGCCTAAATATGGCGGTTCTTATGTTGGAAATGCAACCTAAATTACATGTTTTTAAATAAGAAAATGGACTATTGAGACACATTTGTCTTTTTTACCAGGCTCTAAAAATGCTCTTAAAAATGGGATTTTAATACGGGATCTGGTGGGGGTCAATTGCTTTTACAGCCAGCCTCAAGAAGACACTTGAGTAACTACAGTTTGATGAACTAACTTCTCCCTTTTGAAACTCAACATGAGGATTTTTCTTTTAAAGCTGTCTTGCCTTCAAAAAAACATGAAATTTTTCTGATTTTCTGTTTTTTGTAGGTGAAAATGTGCAGAATAAAGAGTATGAAAGAAGTGAGTCAAGGGCTACATATAGACTAAGAATGAAGAATTTACATCTGGATGGGACTTGATGCCAATTCTTTCTCAAGAATGTGTTACTTATGACTTGTTTCTATAAAATGTGTTTTGTTGTGCACAACGACCCTTGTTTGAATATGTCATTGTATGATCCCTTCCAAGGGGATCGGTGTGAATCTGCCTTTCTCTGCCCTTTCTGTCACAGCGGTTTAGTTTTTCGCTCTCCTGGTATTGGTTCATAAAATACAATGTAACTGAGCTCTGACTCACTTATTTTCAAAAACAAAGCGACAGGTGTGTGATTCATTTGAATGGCTGATCTGTCATCCCTCCTTCAAAAAACGTTCCTGGTAAATTTCCCTTAATCAATATGCAAGTGCTGCTCATGCTGCCACGGTTGACTCATTGATATTGAGAAGCATTTTGAAACAGAAAATGTTCTCTGGACTCAGCTCTATTTGACAAGCTTTAGAGGCGGCTGGCATTGTGTGTCATTAAACAGAAGGGCATTGTGTGGAAACCTTTTCCACCGGTGTAGCAGACATTTGTCAAAGACTTGGATGTATATGAGGGAGAGACAGAGTTTGGCAGCTCTGGCATTTCACTGAATCACATAGCAGCCTACGTTACAGTTCTACCCCCTGAAGCCATTAAGGAAGTTTCCCTCTTCATACATCCATTGTGCGACAGGCTGACAGCGCACACTGTCAACATGGTACCTGACCCACCGACAGCTGTGACAGATTTATTGTTTACAGTGTTTCTTCTTCTAGTCTGTTTTTGCCAGAGAAGCAAGAATAGTTTCTGTAACGGTAGTATTTTTGTATTTCCTCATCTAATGCAGGAGCATTCGCTCTCTCAACAAAACATTTAAATGTGGCGTAAAAGGAGGATGGATGCTTATCTTTCTTAGCCATTTTCTTTCGCAAAACAGACCTACATACGTTGTACGAACAGGAGGCGTCCTTGAGTAGTGCCATAAAGTGTAATTAATCACTTACTTCCTAATGTTGAGGTAGCCAGCTTTCTGGATGAGTGCACGATTCACAGGCTCAGTGTCCTTATCTGGCATGTAGACGGTGTCCTCGACAGACAGAAGCTCCTTCTGGGACACACGCATGGACTCGGCTTCTGTGTCCAGCTGGTTCTGGATACTTGACCACAGAAAAGGTTGAATACAGGCATTACACTTTCATGTATCTGTTGGGAACGAGGTGTTCTGTGTGCATGATGAACCCTTTTGTTTAAGACAGGGTCTTTACCTCTGAGTCATGTTGGAAACAGAGGAGAGGAAGTTGTCCACCTTCTTTGACACCATTTCAATGCCTTTTTTGAAGAAGATAACCTGAAAGGAAGAAGAAGAAGAGACAGGAGCATGCAGTGAGAAAAAGACATATTTAGAAACAGATAATAATCATTTGGGGCTGCAACTAAAGATTATATTCATAGTTAATTAAATGTATTCATTATCTTGACTCGTGACTCATTTTGTCACACAAACAATAGAAAAAAGGGGGGGGGAAAAGGTGTTAACAAGTGCTCAAAAAGGTGTTTGGCAAACGGTCTAAAAACAGATTTAAATTTAGTTTGATACTGTATCAGCTGGGCAATTTGGTGGGGGGGGGGGGGGTTTGGGACTAAAAAGGGATTAAAAACATGACATAAAATGTGTAGTTTATTCTAGTGTATGCTTCTTTATTTTCTTTTTTTTAAATTGATGATTTGTTCATGCTTTAAACATGCTGAGACTTCCGCCTATCATTTTTAACTGCATGGAAACACTGCACGCCAACAATTACCCTATGTGCTCCCAAATCACTTCAAATGTTCCTTCTAGATGTTAAATGCAAAGTGTCAATAGTGTTTTGAGAATGTAGTTTTCCTAGTTTAAAGGCCATGTACCTGTGCCTGTGTGTAGCCTAGCATAGGTTCGAGCATGGCTACTCTCTTGCGATACTGCAGGGCGTTGAGGGCGCAGTAATACTGCAGCGAGGCCTGGTGCTGCTTCCTTCTAGTGTAGGCCACCTCCTTCACCAGGTCTGACTTCATCTGTCCAGACAGGAGAGGGTTAAACATGCAAATATGCACACACTAACACCCACTGTAAAGCTCTGCAAACACACTGATACACATGCAAACACTTTGCTTTGTCTCACACACAAACAAACGAGCAACACGGGAGGCATTATCTTGTCCGTCCAGGGAGAGTTGGTGACACTCTCAATAAAAGCGTAAAGCAGGGGAACCTTATCTCTGCAGCCATTATGGGGAATTATGTTGTTACAGCAGAACAACAACAACTCAGTCTGACTGTAGAAGAATAGTCAATTCTATTTTTGCATATCAAATGTTTATGAAACACTTTTACTGTGTTACCAGAGCATTACTGCACTGTAAAACCTTTAAGAGCTCTTGATCAATAGTGATAAAAATCTACATCACCAGAGCACTTCCCACTCTCCTTACCTTCTCATTCTCCTTCTTCTTGGGCAACCGGCTGTATTTGACCATAGCTGCCTCGTGCTCTGCAGGACAGGGGAGAGAGGGAATGAGAACAAGAAAGAAACTGCGGGCTCGAATTGTTTTTTTCTTTTTCTTGAGACTTTAGGATATGAACTTACCATCAGTGGCAATGCTGAATATTTCCTTCAGTGTGCTTATCTCTGAAAGATTCAATATAAGGGGATACAAATATCAGCTTTAAATCCACATCATTCCTTAAACTGGAGAACTGAAGCTGTTTTGATTATTGCTGAATGTGACATGTGGCTTCGTTGTGTAAATGTATGTAATGTTGATATTAAGACAGGATATATTTTATCTGATATAGAACGTGATGAGCTCTGTGCTTTCATATACTCATCACTACAACAGAGAACAGATTCAGTTTCTGTTGTAAGAAGAGCAGTTTGCTGGGGCTCTTTGTTAAGTGTCACTTCCAGGCAGTGTATCATCTCTTTTCTGCAAACTTGATAATAAACCTACACAGCTTCAATTTAAAAAAAAAAAAAAAAAAAAAAAAAAAGATACTCTGCATGTCTGTGCATGTGGCCTCACCTGTGAGATCCTTCTCTCGAAACTGAATCATAGGGAAAACCATGCTGTCTGCCATCTGGTTGGCGAGCTCAGAGTGAAGCGCATTCAGCTGAATAACACAAGAGAGAAAATAGCAAAATATCAACCAATGCCAAGGATGCAAACGGAAAATGAACCCTTGCAAAATAACTTTGGGGATTTCAATTTCACCTAATATGCACAGTGAGACGTGTTATTATTGTGTGCAGCAATCTGCGAGCAAACATGTTCACTAAACTCAGTGCAGCATATCGTGGAACAGTGAAGATTAAACTTTCCTTTTACTACAATATTGGTCCGAATATTGCACATGCACACACAAAGCAAGTCCTGCTCCACTTCTTTGTGCTTATCAACAAGTGATGGTCCAACAAGTGACAAGCCCACAACCTGTTTAATCTAAATGATTTAGCAAGTGCTAAAGTTCAGTGGATTAGGTGGAGTAGTGGGCCTTATTCTCTCTGTGCAATGAGTTCTCTGTTAATCAAGAGGTAAAGGTCAAGCAAACAATCAACCTGTGTCCTCAGAGCGTTCATATGTGTGTCATAAATCCTCTCAGGTGCTGACAGGGCAGGTATGTGAACCCCTGTGGCTGAAGGTGAGACGCCCATCTGTTTTGTCTTTATACTCCAGTCTATACTTATCCATACATCTTTTGATTAAGTACCCACCCACTGTTCCCCTCATGGTGTCTTGATGAAATCAGTTTCGCTCTTATAAAGAGGATAATACTCTCTTCATTGATCTTTTCATTGAGGTCATTTTCACAGTATGCAGCGAGACCGCAGGTGCAGCACCTTTGAAACATGCCAAATAGCAAACACAGTAGTTCATCATCCCCTCTTTTCTGCTGCAGGTGCACAAACACAAAAATATTCACACATAACAACAACAACAAAAACTGCAAAATCAGGCCTTACCTCCCCTACGGTTTTGGCGAAGTTCTGCAGCGTTACGATTACCTCTTCATCACCTTTTCCAAGGGCAAAGTTCTATGCAGAAGATGAAGAGAGCATGGAGAAGTTTCAACCATTATATTTCATGATGCCTCATAGATCTTTCTAGGCTAATTAAAGGCTACGAAGTCAAAAAAAAAAAAAAAGAAGAAGCCTGGTCCACATTTCTGGCATGTCAATTTCAAGGAACAAGGCCAACATTACTAACAATGGAAACGCAGCAAAATGCGTGCTGAACCGAGACGAACCGAAGCGGACCGGGCCGCTCTGCGTATGTCCCATGTTGAGTTTAAGGCTTTTTCAAAATGAGCTAAAAAGAGCAGCAAACACAGGGAACAGCAGAACACGTTAGCTCTGCACTTACAAATGTGTCCCAATAAATGGGATCACATATATTCATCCCTTCAGCCTGTTTTAGTACACAGTTATAGACCAGCTGTGTTGAATACAGATGCTTTTTTATTTATATATTTTTATTTTTTTATTTTTAACAAATAAATATTTATTTATTATACAAATAAAATACCAAAAGAGACACCAGTGTCTCCACGTTATTTCAGAAGATCTCCAGAGTTATAGTCAAGACCAAACTGACTGAAACCAAGACATGTCTAAGACATGAGCGTTCCAAGACCAAGACCATAAATATCACTGACACGCCCCCTCCTCTTGTGTGCAGGGGGCGTGTCCCTCATTTAGACTGTAAAAGCAGGAAGGCTGTGGACGTAACTGGGGAAAATAAGTCTAATTATTATAAATGAATTGAATTTTTTGTTCTTTTAGAAAGGGCCTTTTTCCTTTTAATCACAGCAATGACGTAAAAAAAGAAAAAGAATTGTTTGTCTGTGGCGGTCTCCAACGGTTGATTTAAAATTCAGAGTCCGCCCAGTCTGAGACCGAGACAAGGCCGAGTAATTACACTCTGGATTCAAAGACGAGACCTTCACAAAGTGATCTACGAACCAAAACCGATCTTTATCGACATGTACGAAAAACAGAGTTGTAAATATGGTCTCCGCAACTCTCTATTAACACACAATCCTTACTTGTTCTGCTTTTTTAAATTAATGACACCTACAGTCAATAGTTCTTTCTTTACTCAGCCCCCTGGAGTGATTTTAGGTGTAGGCTACTTTCAGTTTACATAAAAAGCTCGTTCAAATCAGGTGAGGTTGTTAAGGAGTCCCTCCCTTTGAGGAGAGCCTGAAGAACAATTCACTATCACAACGTCTCACTTCCCAGTTTCAGCTGAACTGAGTTTTAAAACAAGTAAGGACCATTGACACTTTCCGTTTTAAAAACGCATCCATCATGTCACATACATCCACTGTACATACATACATACTTTTTTCTCATACTCCAGAAGTTGCTGTGAGAGCTGCTCTGTGGCCAAGCCCATCTCACTCTGTAAAGGGCAGAGAAGAGGGAAAAGTAAAGGTCAGAAGTACAGAAAAGACATCATGTTGCCTCATGTGAGGATGTTCTCAGGAGGAAACGGAAGCATCATGTCAATCTCCGAAAGAGAGCAAGCAAAGACAAAACACCCTGAAAGCACATTAACACAACAGCACCTCAGAGTTCATCACCCTTATAGAGTTAATGTAAAGAAAAGACTTAAATCCACATTTCATTTATCACTTCATGTGGAGGTTTGTGTTTCTATATCTTAGTTTAATATATAAAAGCTTGACTCCAACAGAATAATCTTAACAAACTTCAATTGTTTAAATGCCAAATCAGGCGGGTAAAATTACAAATGTTGTTTCTGTAAAAGAAGAAAAGACAAACACGTCCCTCGAGCCTTCTTTGTGTTTGAACATGTTCTTACACCTGAGTCTACACAGTGTGTGGCTGTTTGTGTTTTGTGTATTTACCTGGGCTCCATACACCCGCTGCATTGACTGAAGCAGCTTGTTGGTGTAGTCTGTCAGATTCCCAGCATCCTCCTCAAACACACTGAGCAAGGAGCGAGTCTGCGGGATGTAACGGTCACACGTGTCATGAACATGAAACGAGGGAAACCAGACGAGAACACGGAAAAAACAAAAGCTGTTTCTGTGTCAATCAATATGGTCTGATTTGATTTACATTATATCTAATATGATCAATACCAGGTAATTCCTTTTCAGCACAAATGCAGACAATTCATTGGATCTATCGATCTTTCCATTTCTTTGGTTTTTACCCCTTAAGCCTGCGGCTTGGGAAGGTTCCTGTGCTCTGGAAGACCTCGTGCCTCACCCCGGTCCCCAAGAAGAAAAACCCCAGTGAGCCAGGCGACTTCAGACCAATCGCTCTGACATCCCACGTTATGAAGACCTTTGAACGGCTGCTGCTCCAACACCTCGGACCCCAGGTCCAACACGCACAGGATCCACTGCAGTTTGCATACCAGGCAAAGGTGGGCGTGGACGATGCCATCCTCTATCTCCTACACAGGGCTTACTCTCATCTGGACAAAGGGAGCAGCGTGATGAGAATCATGTTCTTTGATTTCTCAAGCGCCTTCGACACCATCCATCCCCTCCTACTGAGAGACAAGCTGACCGAGATGACGGTGGACTCGCACCTGGTGAGGTGGATCACGGACTACCTCACAGAGAGACCACAGTACGTCAGACTGAAGGACTGCACATCTGACACTGTGGTCAGCAGCACCGGAGCACCACAGGGGACCGTGCTCTCCCCTGTCCTGTTCACCCTGTACACCTCTGACTTCCAGTATAACTCTGAGCTCTGCCACATGCAGAAATACTCGGACGACACTGCGATAGTTGCTTGTGTCAGGGATGGACAGGAGGAGGAGTACAGGAGCCTGATCGAGGACTTTGTGACGTGGTGGAGTGACAACCACCTGCAACTAAACACCTCCAAGACCAAGGAGATGGTGGTGGACTTCCGAAGGAACAAACCATATCTAGAACCTGTTTCCATCGGGGGGGTCGACGTGGAGGTTGTCAGGACCTACGGGTATCTGGGGCTGCAGCTGGATGACAAGCTGGACTGGTCGCCTAACATGGACACTACCTGCAGGAAGGGACAGAGTCGTCTGTACTTCCTGAGAAGGCTGGGGTCCTTCAACATCTGCAAAAAGCTGCTGCAGATGTTCTACCAGTCTGTGGTGTCCAGCGTCCTCTTCTACGCCGTGGTGTGCTGGGGAGGAAGCTGCAAGAAGAGGGACGCAGCACGCCTGGACAGACTGGTGAGGAGGGCCGGCTCTGTGGTGGGCACAGAGCTGGACTCACTGGTGACAGTGGCAGAGAAGAGGTCTCTGGACAAAATGCTTTCCATCATGGACAACACACAACACCCTCTGCACAGCACCTTCACCGGGCAGAGGAGCATGTTCAGTGACAGACTGCTGTCACAGTCGTGCTCCACGGACAGACTCAAGAACTCTTTCGTCCCCCTGGCCATCAGACTGTACAACACGTCACTGTCACGGCAGGGAAGAAGCACACGGTGATCCCTGGACTCTTTTTTCACTTTTTTTCTCACTCCTCATCTGCACCGCTGACCTCAGAGTCAGCCTCCAGTTGGACACTTTAACGCATATTGATAGTCACCTTACTGAGCACTGGTCACTTTAACGATAAATCACCCTAATCATCTGGTTCCACCCTACTGTATTGTTATGGTACATCTGTAATGGTTGACATGATCACCCTAACTAGGTCAAGTTTCACTCTATTGTCTTCAACACTTAATGCTAATCTGCTCCTCAATAGTTGGGTACTTAATTGGCAATCACCCGAATCATCCCTGGTCTCACCTCTTTGTCTTAGGACACTTAATGCAAATCACTGCTCACTGTTTAACGACTGTTTAACGACTGTACTCACACCTCGGGCATAAGCTCAAAGACCTCTGTACATACACCCAGCACACACAGCACACATGCTTCTCTCATGCAAACAGCACACATGCTTCTCTCTCCTCACAGGTTAGGTACACCATGCTACATAAGTTTTAAATCTTATGCTAAAGCCTTAACTCTCAGTCACATAGGGGCTGCTAAATCTTGTTTGGGGGATTATTGTATAGAGAGGGGAGGGGGGACAGCGGGTGTGTATTGTATTGTACAGTCTATGATTGTAACCGATGTTTTGTACTGTAACCAATGTCTTGTGTCTTGTGTCCTGCCTGTCTGTATACCGCTACTGGATGCCCTGAATTTCCCTCGGGATCAATAAAGTATCTATCTATCTATCTATCTTATTGGCCATGCATCCTCGTAATTTGTGATTATTAAATCACTTCTCCCGGTCTCTGGATAAGTAAAACGTTTAATTATCAATAATTTTGACATTTTGAAGAAAACAGAATCAGAAATATGAGGAAGTGGGACGTGCATTATCATTTAGTGCCACAGATGGAAAAGATAAAGAAAGGAGGGTTGCCTTCCTATGCAGAGGCATAGTGAGGAGCTGTTTGCAAGTGAAAGTAAGTGCAGCATAATTGTCCTGTAGGCTAGCCATGCAAATTTGGTATGTCCTGTTTGGGTGCACTTTTTCTCTTCAATAAACAAGTGCAGCAAGATAGGGCAGATTTAGCAATGAGGAACACGCCCATCAGCTAAAGTCTGTTTACACTTTACTGACGTTGGCTGTTGTTGAGGATATAGAGTCATTTCACTCTAAAAAATAAAAGAAAAAAAGAAGTAGTTATCTGGAATAATATCAAAGTGAACAAGGGCCCCATCTACATTTCTTGTAAGGAGGAAGTGCATTATGAAGGACTTCATGTCCCCGCAGCGTGTGTTGCACTTAAGCAGAACTATTAAAGAGGTCAGCCCTGTTTGATGAAAGACTGATGCAATACACTGCAGAAAACACACACTGCATTACAAGTGAATAACATCAAACACTGTTATGTGTTTCACTTCCCCATCATTTTTGTCCTTGCATGAGGTTTATGATTTGGTAAACAGCCATCACACTGGCTTTCAGACAATAACACATCAAACAATATATAATATTCACTCCTATAACAGATGCCATTGCTACCCTGTTGCAGGCTCTTGAGCAGTGACATTGGTGTCCGATAATGGAATGATGTCCCACATCCTGTCTATCAGGCCCAGTTCGGCTCTAGCACAGAGTCCAGACACATTTTTGTACTTTCTATGACAGTGGAAAACAACAGGTTTGCAGGGGAAAGATGGGGATTTAGCTACGCTTGTAACATCGTTAATGGTGGTGTGAGTGGGTGAACACTATATATCAGTCTTCACAGAGAGAGAAGAGTTGTGATGAAAGGGAGCTTCGTAAATGCACCATACACTAAAAAAACACATTTATGACTGGCAGTAAAAACTAAAACAATGTTTACATCGGGAAGGCGCAGCCACTCCTTAAACAGGATTATGTTTCCATAACAAAGTGTCAATAGAGAGCTGTCATCGACCAGCCAGCCTACAAAGCCAACAAGATACTGTCTGGGCTAGCAGGCTAACTTCGCGTTCGCAACGTCCTTTATGTGACAATTGTGGCTTCAAAGGTTTTATAACCAGCACAGGCCTACCTGAGGACTGTCCTGTAAGGCTTCCTCCAGGAGCAGTTTGTGATGTACGGCCGGCATCTTGTTAGCGTTGGAGGAAAGGGAACGGCTTGAATTATTGAAAGCGTGGACTCGGTCTCCCAGAAGTCTCCGCGCGAAAGAAACGCACACGTAGTACGTTGGAGGAGGGCCCAAATCTGATCTCATCCAGAGCAACAAAGGGGGGGGGGCTGTTTTACTTTAACTTGAGGTAGATATTTTCACTTCTCAACAGTTAATTCTCACATTTTCCGAAGACGGATAATAAAATGTACAGCTGTATAAACGTATACATGGTAAAGGAACGATTGACGGACCATTATTTTATTATCAACAGTGACCCCGCGTGGCCATTTAAAGATTTGCAGTGGTAAATATTCCTAATTTATAATGCGTCTCTTAGAAACACAGTATGACAAGGTCGAAATATATCAACATTTATTAATTAAACGTTGAACAGCAGAAATACTTTTTTTAAAACACTGATGGTTTGAATTAACTATTTAATTAATTATGTAGCCGCTACATTAAACTAAAATAGAAATTAATCAAAATGTAGGGACAATGATCCATTACATTACCATTTATTCTAGCTTATTCTATTTCTGATACAAACGTTTTTAAACCTTCTTACATGTATTGGGGGAAATAGTAGTCTATTACCCCCTTTATCTACAACTTTATCTATAACTTTAGTTATAGCCCACTGAGTCATGCATTTAAATTAAAAAAAAATAGACATCTAAAATTCAAGTTTTCAAACATGATTTTTTTTTTCAGATCATTATTTTCATTTTGTAGCCTTTGTAGGCCTATGTACAAGTGCATGTAATCTATATGTATGATATATGCATATGTGTGTGTGTGCTATATGTTTATACAGCAATGAATTATGTTTCTATTTATTAAGATATTTACTTGTTTTGTCATTTCAGTTCCAACCCAAGTTTTTATATGTTGAGTTACACAAAGAGGAAATTCCAGTTTAAGAAGCTGGAATCATAACAAGATTTTTTTGGTCATCATATTGAAATGTTTTTTTAATTAAACAATTACAATTGTATTGATTAAACAATAAATGAACTGGATGTTTATTCATAGAATTACAAACAGTTCATTAAGGTATCCAGGGTAATTGGAAATTATGCTGTGTTAAATATTGGACGAAGTTAAGAAGAACCAACATTTTGAGTCCCATTTACCTTCTAAGACTTCGAAGTGATCATCATTCAGCTCACGTCTTTTTCGTCTCAGTCAAATTGCCTTATTTCAGGCAGAGCATGTTTGTTCTGAATATTGTTGGACTCGCTAACTCTTATTTACTTCACACTTCCTGAAGAGAATGCACAATGTCCTCTAATGTCATGCTCATATACTTTTTTAATCTGATCTCATTTGGATCTACTATCATACTGTAAATTAAAAAAAAGAAATTGTTAAATCAAACAATATCCAATGTAAAAAATTAATATATCAACTTTGAAAACCATTCTCAATCATGCATACAAATGTAATTTTCCTCCTGTTGAATAATTTAATTAAAGTGTATGAAAGGTTACCCAGAGTAAACGGGTTCTTTATACAACGGCTTTAATCTTCTTAATCTACAAAACACAAACAAGTGACCTTCATTATTCTGAAGTGCATTTTCCAGTGACTGTATCTAGATAATGAATGATATCAAAAGGGTTCTGTGTTAAAGTGAATTATTATTATTTATTTTTTTAAATTGAATTCCCGGGAAGTAATGAGGAGATAAACTGTCTTTAGAATCCCAATTTGAAAAAGTATGTCCTTTGAAAATAGTGTTTTTTGTTTTTTTTGAGCTGACATTAGGGTTTTCAGGTTCAGGGGAAGTCATCACATTGTTCAAATGTCTTTTTAAAATTAAATAGCACGCGGTTTTGGTCTGTTAGAGAATTAAGCAGCAGCAATAAAAATGTTATGTTACCTGACCAAAGATATTTTATTATCTAACTAACAATGTAATGAACTTTTGAGATGGTCACCTCTTGTTTTGTGTCTTGATAATTTAGGTAAGCTGTGACAATCTGTGCTTCCTCATCAGTCTCCCAGGCAGCCTGAGCAGGAGCACATTCCTTCCTCCCCAGTGGACCTCTGTGATTTAATTGGTAAAGTTGAGGCTCTAAATTAGATAAGACATTTCAGCACTGACTTTGATAATTAAGTGTGTTTGCCGGCATGGCTAAGCCTGGCCTATAACAAGAAATGCTTCATGTCATTGGAACTAAGATTAAACAAAGGAATGATTTAGCTGAAGAAACAAGTTCTCAGCACAACATTTTGAAAAAAAACTTCAAGAGTGCAAACCTTTTTTACTATAGCACTGATATTCTTTCTTTTGAGTTGTTTATTGTGCATTTGCCCGCTGTAGAAAGTTTATAAGTGGCTAAAATATAGCTTTAAAGCAAATTTTTCTGTAGGACTGTACAGCTGTGCTTGCTATTATGGTAACATGCTAAAATGCTCACAAAGATAATGTTAGTTGGTTGTATTGTTTGTTTTAATGCTAATTTATCTTAAATGAGCATGGTAAACAGATATTTTCTGTGTACCACAAAGAATTGTTCCTTTCCTTTCAAATTTGTATTAGGCACTTCCACCTTTATCGCTATACACTTTACCGTTGGCATAAGAAGGCTAGTCTAGATAGAAAAAGAATGACAAAATAAAAATTTCCACCCCATGAAACTGTAACTGTTTTTCCAGTGAAATTGATTTGTGCTACCAAAAAATATCAGCAAAAATAGGCTGGGCTTTTAAAGTAAATTTGTACATACAAATTCTGGGCTGTCAGGTGATGCACAGGGTAAACATCTCTCAACCCATCGGCTTTTACTGAATCTGATGATGATGTAACCCTTGAGAGTCAGACAGTCAATTTTTCTGGGCCTCTGCTGAAACACGTGGCGATTAAGATAAGCCAAAACGTTTTCACATCCTTAAACTGGTCATTGTCAATGGCATAGAGACATGTCTTTAACCTGCACTAACGTGCAGATATATATTTAAAGAGATTTAACAAAGACTTGTGAGATGATCGCAGACAGTTTATCCCCCTTTTGCTCTGCACCCAGTAAGAAATAAAAAGTCATGCTATATGGATGTGTGTTGTCAAATAAGACTCATTTGCAAGGAAAAAAAGAAGCAAGATATGATTAGTTAAATAGTGAACTTTAGAGGATTTGGCAGAGGGATTCTTGTTTACCTAAGGTGGACCAGACAAGCTGTTCTCCCAGCTTGTTTCCAGTCTTACTGCCTCAAGTTACTGGCTGATTGCCTTATACTTACCTTCTGAAAACAGATATACTTGTTCATCAATATTTTCATGTTATTAATTGCCAGCAAACTTGGGACTTATCCTTTACAGTGGTGGTCTCATAGTGTCTGAGCTCATAAATACGCAGAAAAGAACAATTTCAGTACAAAAATGAACTCATCCTGTAGCACTGCTTCTGCTTCTGTATCAGCCTCTGAGATGGAGAGTATGTGATATTATTTAGTAGCAGTTTTGTGGTAATTATATTTAGCCATCTTTTCATAAACAATTTTGTAAACTTGAATATAAATTGATTGGATGTTCATAGAATTATAAACGGTACCTTGAAGCTTCCAGGCTCGTCCATGGAAAATCATTTTGGGAAGATTTCAATTTCTAATTTAAGAAGAACCAAAATGTTGAGTATTCCATTATTAGGATACGATATTGAACCTGTCGCACACACAACACACCGAGACGAGAAAATTTGATTTAATTTCTGCTTCAGAGTCTCTGTCAGAGCATACTGAAAACTTCTCATTATGTCTCACAGCCACACAGACTACTAAACATCATAAAATAACACCATCGAGTGATGTGAGAATGAATTCCAGTGGTGGAGATTGGTAATAAAAGGCATCCTGCTGTGTGAGCTCCAATCATGTCTGAATCGATCCTCACAGACAGCAGTGTGATGGATGAACAGAGGAAAGGAGAAGTCTGGAGATGTATCAGGTTGTTTAAGTAATCTATAGCTTGATTTTGTTTTAGTTCTTTCATTGCAAACGTGATGTGTACAAGATGTATAAATCAAGCATCGCTCTGTTTCGGTACAAACAACAATTTAGGGATTTTACATGATGTCACTCACATAAACACACGCACAAACACACGCACACACACACACACACACACACACAGATATATTGATGCCCCTAAATTTTTTTCCACCTTTATATAAAAAGGGAGCTTCCCATTGGTTGAATCCCCCCCCCCCACCCCCCGGTTTCCAAGGTAACCACGTTAGGGTGGAGGAATAGAGCAAATCATGTCAGAGTATAGCATCTTCCTCTCCCTCTCTCCCTCGCTCCCTCTCTCCCTCTCTCTCTCTCTCTCACTCGCTCCCTCATTTTCTCACTTGGTGTGTGTGTGTGTGTGTGTATGTGTGTTTGTTTTGTGTATAAAAGCCTCTCTCTCCATGCTTTCCCCTCACTCCTGTAGCTTTCTATTGCATTGCAGAGAGGAGCAAGACTGAAGAGGGGAGAGGGGGGACACGACCAGAGGAAATCCCTGCGTTACAGTGGGAGACAATTCTTTGACCTTCCCTCTTTCTCTCTCTCTCTCGCTCTCTCTCTCTCTCTCTCTCTCTCTCTCTCTCTCTCTCTCTCTCTCTCTTTCTTTTCTCCCTTAACCCGCGATCTCCACATGTGTTTTGGTTCTCCCTTATTTTTGCCTTCTACTTCTTTGTAAACGTCTCTGCTCTGCTTGGACGGTGGCTGCATTGATGCAAAATGGGTTGTGGCAATTCCTCAGCCACGAGCACATCAGGAGGTGGTAAGTGAATTTGAGAAAAATGCATGTGTTGATTTGTGTATACACATGTATGTGTGTGTGTGTGTGTGTATTCCTTTGAGTGAGTGGGGAAGTGAGCTGTCACTGTAGCAGCAACAACATGAGAGGCTGTTTTGAATGTAAATGAAAGTCCTGACATACCGTTGCATGGAGTGTATGTCCCTAGATGTGTCAATGCATGTGTGGCTTGTCAGTGTGTGTGAATGTGGTGACCTAAATATCTTTATTTCATCCAAAAATAAATGTAATACAATATGTAATAATATATACATATGTACATAATCCTGTTGGTATTGTGAAATACAACTAAAAATGAAGATTTTTCAGTGTTCATTAGTGTGCAACATGGAGGTTCCCACTTTTCAGTGTGTGTTCGTGGGGGATTTATTGGTGAAAAGGGGTCTCCTATATTAAAGCATAAGGACACCCTGTAGCTTCGGGAACAGGCTTCATAGAGACATATAATGACCCTGACAGCGATAACAATGTTAACACCTACGCTATGTGAGACTATTTATGGGCTTTCGTTTGCGTTGGTTTCCATGGATTTTTCGGATAAAAAGCAAGCACTCTCAGTGGTATTTAACAGTCTTTGTCTCCCCTCATGACTGATGCTGGTTGTGCAGCTTTGAAATACTCCATCAATGACTAGGTTTCATTCATAAAGACAAGAGGAAAGATTCGATGAAAAAATTGTGTACTGGATCTCCTGCCTCATTGTGGCTTTTCTTTAAAAAACACACATCTCATTCTCCCTGTTATCTTAGGCTGATACCTGTGTTCAATTATACTCAGCAAAGTCTCTGAGCACCACAGACAAATAAAGGTGTTATTTAGATTAAAGTACCAGCAGGACTACTTCAGCACAATGGCATATTAACGCTGTATTGTCTGTGTGTGTGTGTGGGTGTGTGTGTGTGTGTGTGTGTGTGTGTGTGTGTGTGTGTGTGTTTGTGCTTATGTAAAGGTGCGTGTGCTTGTAGGTATCTAATCAGTGTCGCCAGGCGTGTCATTAGAGCCACAGACAGCTACTGGGAAATGAAACTCAGCAATGTCTTCTGCTCCAGATTTGATTTACTTCAAGGCTACACTGTCTGTAAACAATATCTTATGAGGTGTCTGAGTTTGTTGTGACAGTGGCTTGTTTGTCCATGAAGGATATAACAATAGCTGTGTTCATTTCTGCGCAGCAAGTCTTATCCATTTTTTTCTCCATCTTAGAGGTCAGTGTTCAGCACAATGTCAAGGACGTGTGACATGCTGTCACTTTGACAAATGTGCATTAGTGGCTGCACTACTCATATTTGCCAGTTGACATGAGGCCAAAAACGAGACCGTTTCCTAGAAAAGCAAGAGTCTTAATAGAAGCACCTTCTGCTCCTATTTTGTAGTGATTAAATAGAGTGTGCTTAGTAAAAAGAAAATCTTTACACTGCCCACTTAGCATTCATGAGCAGCTTGGTCATGGTGGTGCAGTGGTCATGGTAGTTTCACAACAAGCAGGTTCTTGGTTTTGAATCCTAGGCAAGCAGGGAGTCAACCATCTTTCAATCACAAGGTTGGTGATTCAATCCCCAGCTCCTATAGGCTACATACAGAGTGTCCTCGGGAAGACCACTGAACCCAAAATTGGTCCACTTGGTATTAATGCTGGCATGTGAATGTGTATAATTAGGATTTACCTTTACTAATGGGTCCCTATGTGAATGTGTGTGCGTGTGTGTGTGTGTGTGTGTGTGTGTGTGTGTGTGTGTGAATGGGGGAATGTGACATAGAAATGCTGTGAGTGGCTAGAAGTATTAATAAATCCATTTACCATTTTGTGTCTTTTGTTCACTGTTTATATGCCCTGCTTATAAAAACTAAATTAACAGGATAAAGAAATGTGTGAGAATTCATTTTGCTTCCATTTAAAAAACAAATGTCTAAAGTGATTTAGAAAGCTTTAAATCATGTGGTGACCGCCTCACTACATTCTATATCACATTGCTCATCCCATAATCTTATGCACCCAGATGTGCACCCTTGGATATGAATGAGCTTTTGTCAGTCTACTGAATAGGTCCCTGTGTTAAGCTAGTAGACTCAGAAATTTTCTGTGAAAGAAGGCGCTGCATTCCTGAAACAAGGATGAAATTTACCGTTTCTGTGTAATGTGGATTCTCCAGTTTTATATCATTGTATTTTAATCCTCTTGGATCTTTTCAAGGCATTTACATTTATACTGAATGGAAAAATAATTGAAGTGCTGAGCTGAGGCCTTTGTTTTCCCTGCTATTCTTAATATGATACAAGGTCAAGCAGGAAGTTAGTTTATCTTTAAACTGTATGTTTTACGATGTCATTTTGCTTCAAATCAAGCTCAGTAGGCTGTCTGGGCCTCAGCAAAGAACGAACTGTTGTCAGACCACGAGTGAATTGAGTGAATCAAACTGTTTAATTTGAGACATTTTACACTTAATGCTTTATTTCGGTATATAACACATTCTCTGTTACCCCTCAGAGCATGGGTTCGCGGTCGAGGATAGCATGGGGGTGTGTCTATGTATAAATTGCATCCAGTGTTAACAAACATCTGATGTCTGATGATCACTGGTTGTGAAGCGAGGCATGTTTCCTGTCCTGACAGCCCTGAATAAATGTCTTGTTAAGGCTGGACCACATCATTTGTCATCATTTATAGCCTCTCCTTGAGTGACTCTGCTCAAAAACAAAGTACTACCAGTGTCATTCTTAGTGTTTGTTGTTAAATAGTGGATTCATGCAGCATTTCATGACAAAGACAGCCTATCGATAAAACAGATTAGAGGAGTTAATGTTGCGATGTACCAGTGCTACGTATGTATGTTGTGACGTTTGTCTGCTGTCTTTGTTATGTTTAAGTGACTTTGGTTAACTTTACCTGTTGTGGCTTTTAATTGGTGACTTTATAAGATACAAAGATAAGATTTGGAGAGGCTAATAATAATAATAATAAAGTAAAATAATAATAAAGAAAACTCTTGTTAAAGACCGAGCCATTGAGGTAACACATTCTCTCCAAGACATTCACACTGAAGGTTGATTCTTGTCTTTTCATATTCTTTCAGGGCCAGCAGACGCCTCCAAAGATGTGTAAGTACCTCACTTCTATTCTTTCCTTTCACAGTAGGCGCTTTATGAAGCGAATCAGAAAATGTCCAGGCCTCACTCATCCAGAACAATCTATATAACACTATACACCTGTGATGTGACAAGGTATTGTTCGGCATATGGCCTTGCAAATATTTTATACAACTGTTACAACAAAAAACATCTCGCAAAGAAGACTAAACAATTATATGGCTGGAAATTACAAAGACTTCAAATTGATTATAATAGCAACAATATATATGTAACTTTTCCATGTACAAATAGTAGTTTCAAAGTCGATGTAGTTGTACAATAACTTTCATCAGGCAGAACAGAGTCTCTCACATGTCCACAGATCACTCTGATAGCACTATATAAGTTTGGCAGCGAGCTGCAGTTCCCCTCACGTCAAGTTCATTCAGACTGATGGCACCAGACAGTGAGTCAGTCTTGGTGCTGTTTGATACAACAGCTGAGGTTAAGAGAATGAAGAAGATGGTGACGTATTCAGTGGCAATTCTACAGTCTGTACGGGCTCTAGGCAAAAATCCTTTGGGGGCCCCTCCAAACAGCGTTCATTACCGTCATGTCTGCCAGTTGCAAATCCCTGCAGATATTATTCATAATAAATTGTAACATAACTTCAGGCTGTATCGTTGTCGGTCGCCTCATGTTTAGCTGCTTCATCAGGTGCAGAAAGTCATCTAAGCCAAGTTATGTCTCAGGTCCAGGTATACAAATAAAAATTAATAAAACCAACAAGGTCTCTACAACGGGCTGTAGCGTTAGCAAAGTCATATTTGCACAAAAATAGATAATTATATGTACCTTGGCAGTCAACATAGGTCTTTCGCTTCTCCTCTGCTTGGTAAAAATGTGTGTTGTCTGAATGGGGAGTGGTGGGGGAGGTATAAGAGCACAATGTGTATTACAACCAGGTGCACTCAAAAACCTTCAGTGGGCGCCAAAACGTACCAGACCGAATTCCTACATATTGTTGCTTTAAGTATATCATTTACATATGCAACAGCAGTGCATGCAATTGGTTCAATTCCATTTTTTCACAGTACAGTTGAAAAAATATTCAACTGATAATGAGAGAAATTAACTTTTGGTAACTGGTTTAATTTTTTCTGCATATCAAGAATAGATGATCAATTAAAACTCAGAGAAAAACACTGTCTACGTAAAAATTGTCACTCCCATGTGACAATAATGATGAGGCTTTTTAATCATGTGATTTCAGATATTCAGCTGTTCAGATAATATGATGGTAAAGTCAAGACATCTACATAGCAATCTTTTATTTACTAAACACCAAAAGAAGTTTGTGTTTTCTGAAAGGTTTGCTCATCCCTATCCCTCATTTACACTCGACAAAACTAACTCTACATTATCTTATATTTTTTAAAGTTAATGAACACTGTTGATATTTGTCCATTAAGCCAGTGTCAGAGAGAACAGGCTGTCCTAAACCATCAGCTTTACGTCTTTCAAATCTATGGGAGGGGCAGCTTTTTCGAGAATAAGTCACAGTGAGTGTCTGTGTTTGCATGTGTGTGTGTTTGCATGTGTGTGTGTGTGTGTGTGTGTGTGTGTGTCTGAGTGTAGGGCTCATATATGTCTGTTTGCCTGTTGATTGCTATCTGCTCTGCCAGCTCAGGACCCATGAGAGCTGACAGCAGCACACTACTGACTCACTGAGGCTAATCACTACCTGCTAGGACTCCACTACACAGTAGAACACACACACACACACACACACACACGCACACACATACACGCGCGCGCACACAGACACACACACATTGCCGTTAGTGAAACACAAAATTAAAGCATATAACACAATAACACACCCTGTTAGCAAAACTATAAATTAGATGAGGCAGCTTTATGTCAGCATCTGAAAACAAACAAACAACAACATGAAAAAAGATGTGGTCATTGGAAACTGGTATTTCAGTCTCCTGGTTCCAAACCTGAAACTAAAAATAGACGAGTTAGTCTGATTAGTTGTTCATAACTCCAGAAGAGAGAATTAACAATGTTCCCAACGGGGCTAAAGCTGCATTTTTTGCAGCTACCTGATTGCTCTTCCACAGTTGAATGTTTCCTACATCTCATCAGTTTGTTTTTTTGAGTTTTGATGTCTTCTATGCTCCTAAGAGCTGACCTGACCTGTGCTTCTTCTCTCAATCAGGACAGAAGATCTCATGGTAGACGATGAGAAAAGAAGGTATTTCACTTGTATTTTCTCTTAAATTTTGTTTTGCTTTAAAGTCTTTTTCTTTGACTGTATATTAGACACTCATTAGTTAAAGTAGAGCCATCAATAGTAAAGGTGCCTGGCCATGACTGCTTAACTGTCATAAGGTGACGCATATATATTTTATTCATGTGAAACACTGAAGTTTCAATCGTCCTGATCCATAGCTAATAGACAAAACCTTCAGCTGTGATACTGAAAGATAGATAGATAGATAGATAGATAGATAGATAGATAGATAGATAGATAGATAGATAGATAGATAGATAGATAGATAGATAGATAGATAGATAGATAGATAGATAGATAGATAGATAGATAGATAGATAGATAGATAGATAGATAGATAGATACTTTATTGATCCCGAGGGAAATTCAGGGCATCCAGTAGCGGTATACAGACAGGCAGGACACAAGACACAAGACATTGGTTACAGTACAAAACATCGGTTACAATGCAATACACACCCGCTGTCCCCCCTCCCCTCTCTATACAATAATCCCCCAAACAAGATTTAGCAGTCCCTATGTGACTACGAGTAAAGGTTAAACCTGTGCAGTTTGCATTAGCATTAGATTTAAAACTTATGTAGCATGGTGTACCTAACCTGTGAGGAGAGAGAAGCATGTGTGCTGTTTGCATGAGAGAAGCATGTGTGCTGTGTGTGCTGGGTGTGTGTACAGAGGTCTTTGAGCTTATGCCCGAGGTGTGAGTACAGTCGTTAAACAAGTCGTTAAACAGTGAGCAGTGATTTGCATTAAGTGTCATAAACAAAGTGCCAATTAAGTACCCAACTATTGAGGAGCAGATTAGCATTAAGTGTTGAAGACAATAGAGTGAAACTTGACCTAGTTAGGGTGATCATGTCAACCCTTACAGATGTACCATAACAATACAGTAGGGTGGAACCAGATGATTAGAGTGATTATCGTTAAAGTGACCAGTGCTCAGTAAGGTGACTATCAATATGCATTAAAGTGTCCAACTGGAGGCTGACTCTGAGGTCAGCGGTGCAGATGAGGAGTGAGAAAAAAGTGAAAAAAGAGTCCAGGGATCACCGTGCGCTTCTTCCCTGCCGTGACAGTGAAGTGTTGTACAGTCTGATGGCCAGGGGGACAAAAGAGTTCTTGAGTCTGTCCGTGGAGCACGACTGTGACAGCAGTCTGTCACTGAACATGCTCCTCTGGCCGGTGAAGGTGCTGTACAGAGGGTGGTGTGTGTTGGTGTGTGAAATCACGTTAAAAAAAAAAACTATCAGAATGTTAAACCTTTTTTTAATACTTGATTTCATAAAAACAGTAGGTTTAAAAGCAAAATCTCAAATCAAAGTAGTTAAAACATTCATCCAGCTTTTTTTGTGGGGTGTCTATTAACTTCTATTTGTTCTCCTCTTCTTTCAGGAACTATGGTGGCGTATATGTAGGTCTACCTGCAGACCTGACTAATGTGGCTGCCAGTCAGTCTAAGTCTACACATAAAGGTAAACATCTATAAATAACCACAGCACTGCAAGTCCTATATTCTAGAAAATGAGCATGTAGAAGTAAAGAAAGCAGCGGGCATAGAGAGGAAAGATCCTAAGCGGCTGAGCCGACACCACTTCACGAAGCCACATGGCAGCCTGCAGCATTTTATGTTTAATTTGACCTTTATTTTGACTGAATCTTAATGACAAACATCCTCTTTACTGTTAGAGTTTGGGTGCTTCTATATGGTTGGCAGCTTTTCATTAAAAAGGACAAGAATTTTTATATATTTTTTTATCAACATGGGCCTTACTTTTTCTATGAGTGGTACTGCCTCTCTTACAAAGCTAAGGAAATTATAAACCGACATTTTGAACAGCTGTGTGACTTGTATTATGAAATTAGGAAAACATGTTACCCTGCGTTTGTTATTTTCAATCCAATAACATTTGCTAACATCACGTGTGTCCTTCTGAGTCTCGAGGTTAAATTAATCAGTGAGTAAATTACGCTGCACTTCCTGCACTTCACCTTGCCCTGGGTAAAGCCGACGGGTATTCTTGAGGCAGAAAAACAAGACCTACAAATCAGCCAGATGAATATCAAAAAATATCCAATTAAGATTCAGGACTTATTCTCTTTTTCCCTTTTTTTGTAGACTAGCATCAACTCAAAGGAAACAGGTATTTATGGTTGCATTTCAAGATGACATACTTTTTTTTTGTCACTTAAATTGTTTGGTTGGTTGTCAAATGACTCACATGCTCTATTTTTGTTTCCACAGGACCCTGCATATTCATTCATTCAGAGACCCTCATATCACTTAATACAGTCTCAGCCTGTTTGAGCCAGGATGACAGCTTGCCAGAGCACATTAGACGCCCCCTCATAGAGTCATGGGGGGCACAGTGATGCAGGGGTGCAGAGTGGAGGTTTCGAGATAGCATCCATCATCAACCTTAACTTTGCAAAAAAAGCAGATGGGCTTGGAAGGGGACAAGCAGCCTCCCTGAGACTGGCAGTGGCTGGCTTTGTGACAGCCATCCTTGTTTCTCTGTCACAACGCTCGCACGTCCTCTTTCTTTCTTTCTCAGGAGGAGACAGCGGAGCCAGTCAACTCTATGAACTGTCTTGGACTTGCGCACATTCCCAACAGCCCCCTGCAAAAATAATCACTGCTCAGTTGTTTCCCTGAGACGTCATCAATGATTCATTGTGTGGCTGAAACAGAAAGTTGGAAAGACAGAGTAAGCTCAGAGTTCCACAGAAAGCAGCTAGTTTTCTTTTTATGGATGTTCCCAAATGTCCCTGGATGTGTAAAGCAGCTTGTACCTGGTGTTGCCACTTAACTTGTGCCCCAGACTTGTTATGTAACGTCATCATCATGTGACTCATGATACTCTCTCTTGTTCTCTCTTTCACTCGTTCTCTCGTGCTCTCTCAGCAGCTTCTTGTTTTGTCTTTGATTCGAGTGCTTCTGGGTAAATCACACAGCTCCTATAAGCTTTCTAAGAAACAGTTTGTTTGTATCTCAGAACACAAATGGGATGTCATGTAAAATGTAAACAAAGGAAATCTATTAGCAATGACAGAATCCATGAAAATGTTATATCCTCCCTTGTTTTGTTTTCATTTTTTATACAATTGATTGTCTAATATGTAGACCTTGTTAGAGTCCCTTTTATAAAAAATGTAATCTCACACGTTATTGTGAAGGGTGTCCGACCCTTTGTTATACACATAATGTAAAACTAGGACTGAGGTTGTTGTGTTTTTATTGTCAACATATCCCATATGTAAACTTAGACAACTTGTATTTTGGTGTGACAAAAAAACGTTCATCCAATCTTTTAGTGCTTTAAGGTTTCCTTTTGATCTACTTTAGCTTTAGTCTTTCCCTTCAACTGCGTTCAGGATCTTAGACACATTTTTGTTACATGTTTGGGTCTTGTTGTTTTTTCTTTAACCTTTATTCCAATTTAAAGTTCCAACAGTAGAATAAGGAAAATCTTATGTTTTTCCTCTTTAAAAATTTCTTTAATTTGTGTCTTCTTTTTTTCAGTGTTGACATTGAATAGTAGTTTCATTCAAAAAGGCCAACTATTTTCCAAAGCTGGGCACTGTAGTTTTTCTACAAAAAATAAATAAATTTGACAGCAGTGAAAAGTGCACTTTTGGGGACTATTTCCCTTTGTGGATTAATACATATTTGGGTTAGTGCCCTTGTGAGTATTTACAGTAACAGTCTGACCTAATTTTCCATTACATGGTATAATTTACATTTTTACTACCTTATTTTTGACACCATGTAATTCTCTCCGATAACTGTTACTGTAAATGTTCGCAGAGGTCAAAACAACGCTGGGTTGAACTGTCTTGAAATCAAAGAGGTGTCCATCGCTTTGAGAGTAACAGTTATTCAAATTGGGTTCAAGCTAAACAAAAAGAAAATAAGCAGTCATTACCTTAGTACTCTTGCTTTTTTTCCTTTTTTTAAAAAGTGATAATTCTAGTAATGATTCTCTCTCACCAACCAGTGGAGTTTACGATGGATTTTTATTTTTTTTTACGTCTGCTGCTCTATTGGAACCATAACACCAAGAGCTATCCATAATATTGGCCAGTGGACCAAAGACAAAGAATCATTTCAAACAAGTCTGGCCAGTATGCGGAAAGCCATACCATTGCGTATGAAAGGAGCAATTTGTGGAACATAATAAATCTATAGTGCCCTTGCTCATCTGGAAGGACATGTCACCCAGTACAGCAATGTGACTCACTGATGTATTTTATAAGAGGTCTACAGTGCAGGAGATTGAGCTACTGTATGTCACACTTCTGCTTTCAAAAGGCTCTATATGTGTTTGTTGGACTGCTTCAAAATTGTTTTTTAATGGGATTTGTTGAGAACAAGAAAAATATAGAACACCACCAACCTAACCATTTCTTTTCACAAGAAATATCACAGTATTCTCAGAAATACTAAAAAACAGTTTCAGCTAGGACAAAAGTAATTTTTCAGCCAGGCTCTTAACGGTCCTCTCTTCTGATGAATGTACAACATCCTCCACTCACCAGGAGCCCAGAGGAGGATGGAAATAGGCCAACTTCAGACACTTGTTATCAAGAGATGTTTTTTTTCTTGCAACACAAAATGGTTTGTGTGTGTGTGTGTGTGTGTGTGTGTGTGTAACATTGTACCTGTATAAAACAGACTTCCTTCACAATGCCTAAACACAAGCTTACTGTTTCCTGTGTTTTTTTAAGTGATGCTAACTAGCTTCCAGTATCCGTCACATTGATACAAAGGGATTTCATGTAGTGTCTTATGATTCCAAGCCATTTGTTAGCTCTTTCTTTGAGCATTTAACTGTTGACCTGTGACATACAGTACTCTCCACACAAAGAGCTGCTTTATGAAATGTCTAGTTTACAGCAACTGCAGTTTGCCTACAGCATTATAGCACCAATCTGATCAAAACCCACCTGAGACATGATATTTTTGGTATCCCTTTTCCCAGAAGTCTAAATCTCCGTCCTGCTGCTGCCTCAGTCTCTCTGCGTGAGTCCGCACCAGAGGCCTCTGGCTTTGACAGCATGTTGTACCGCATGTCTCTCCCTCTTTGATCAACCCCTCATTGCCCTTTGAGGCTGATCCTCCTGTATATGATGAATGCTGTTGCCTTTGTCCTATTCAATTAGTCCAGCAGGGACACTAGGGCAGAATGTGGATGAATAACAGTCTGAGGTGAAGGGCTCTCCCTTAAAATGCCACTGTGCTGCATTGTGGGATAGTTATAAGAAGCTGTGCAAAGCAGTATGTCATTGAATGTTGTGTGGATGGACCATGTCTATAGTAGTATATTTTGAACTATATGAAGTAGTTCAAAGGAATATATATATATATTTTTTTTCATTCCAGAGTTAGGTGAGAAGATTGATATGACTTTCATGTCTGTATGCTATATCTAAAGCTACAAGTAGCAGCAGGTTAGATTGGCTGAGCATTTGACAGAAACTAGAGGGAAAGAGCTAGCCTAGATATTTGCAGAAGTTTTAAAACCAACCGACCACAACCATGTCTCTTAGAAATTATTTTTTAATGTTACTTTACCACTTCTCTTATGAGGTTGTAAAAGCAACATAATCCCTTGAAGTCTTTCTTTGAAACAAGACATTAATTGTACTGCACTGGAGTTGCTGTGAGATTTTTAGTGTGGCTCGTTAGTCTTGGATTCCAGTGGTATCTCCAAACTCCAGACTGTGGTAAAGTTTAGGCAATAACTTATTTTACATTTAAGTTAGACTTTAAACAGGAAGGACTTTCTCAGTCACCACAGACTTTTTCTACATGTAACATAGCCTCACATATTCAATTTTGACACAACATGCTTTGTCAGACATTTCACTTTTGTACAATGCTTTTTAGTAACAACATAACTTGTCAGGTACATTTATTAACATTTCTTTAGAATAATTATAGAACACTGAATTTATTGGCATTGTGTTGTTTGTTGTAGCAGCTCATGTTTGTGGTATGATTCTTCATGTGTTATTCGGCGCGAAAGCAAATAGTGAAAAAACTGTCAGACACTCCCTTCAATGTTTAGACTCATACAGTAAGATCCTTAATGGTTCTCTTACAGAAGTGATGACTGGCTTGATAGTATTCTTGAAAATCACGATAGGCAGTTTATTTTCACTACTTTTGTCTTGACTTTCATTCTCAAAAATGTCCCCACAGTCAAACCAATTCATCAACTATGCTGACATGAGGTGAATAAAAAAACATGCCTGCCTCTGCCAAACTCATTCATGATTATCTGATAAAGACTTTTATATTGTGCGTGCAATGCTGCGTTTAATGATTGTGCTTCTTTGTTGATATGTATCTTCCTTTTGTGATCAATAACCCTGAGCCTTGAGAGAATACATGTGTTCATGGTGAGTACCACAGACATAATCAAGTGAGGATTTGTTAAGGAGAACATTTGTCAGTATTGAACGTCACGGCCTTTCTTTTTGTCGCCTGCAACATGATCCATCACAGCTCTGTAATCGGCTCGGATGGAGGAGAAGTTTGTTTGTTTGTTTGTTTTTCATTGTACAGCAGTGATGCAAGCCCTTTTTGTGATCTAATGTTATATCATGCAGTATGTACAGTAAATTAAAGGCTATTCAATAAGACGTTAATGTCATAATTCATTTGGAGGGGGACTTTTTTTTAACCACAGCCAGCATCAACCTCTGCTGGAGTCTTAAGCACCCCCATGAAACGGCTCAGCACCCCTAAATAGCAATTTTGTTGCAAAACTATTTTTGGAATAAGAACTGTAACAATTCAGTCAATCAATCAATTTTCATAACAAGTGTTATCTCAAGACAAAGCAGGTTAAAAGACCATAGGCCTACTCAGAATCAGAATTAGCTTGATAGACCAGGTATATCCAACACACAAGGAATTTAACTTCGGTAGACTGTGCTCTCTTTGTACAATTGTAAACATTAAATAATAACAATTAGCTAAAAATATGAACAAGTAATTAAAGACTAATATGTACGGGACTAAATAAGATAATAGTGCAGTGGTGGGTAGTGCAAAATAACAAAGTCAGGTGGGGGTAATCATTGTTATTTTTACAAAAAGCAGGTAAAAGTCCTTGCTGTATGTATATCTCTTTTGAATTAACATAATGTGACATAACACAACTAACGTATGCTTCAGTGACACGAGTGATGATGACTGTAAACCTTTGCTGCTCCATACTCAATGTTTTGTCTGTGCGTATACAAGTTCATATTGTTTAGAATAAATTCATCATCCATAATCACATATATTAAAAAAACAGAATCTCTAGCAAATCATTTTGAAACATTTTTTAAAAGGAAGTCTGAAAACATCTGCAATGTGTTTCCTTTTGATATAAAATGTCAACACAGCTACATCACTTTGAACAATAAATCCAAACATACAGGGAAAGAATAACAAAAGAAATGCAGAAAAAGATAATTGAATACATGATAACAAATCAGCGAAGGGCCTTTTTATTTACAGTATGATATTGTGCAAACGTATTCTGAGTTGGGGGGGGGGTACATTCTGAATGGAAAAAAGAATCCCTCCATAGATTATAGCTTTAACAACCCATGACGTTTTATATCATCAAGCATTACAAAATATGATTTTCCATTCACCAGTATGTTGTTGAATAAATACAAACTAAGCCAGTGGTTTCCTAAACTCCCTCCAGGTGAATGTGACCAGTGTTCTTTGTGTTGGGCACTGATAAAAATCAGTGCGTGTATGTGTGTTTGTGTATACATGCACGTGTGTCTGTGTCAGCTGTGCGGGCTACGTGATGGAGAGCATATCCTTAATCAGATCATCTGTGCATCTGGCCCAACGAGACATCACAGCTGCTTTTCCTCCAGCTGAAATTTGAGTCAACAACAGTGTTTTCCTTTGATCCACTCTCTTGGCAGTTGATGCTGCTTCACCTCAAATCTAGTTCAGATTTACTTTGAGAAAGAAACAAAGATCACTTTATTTTATCCAACTTTTAATTTTGGACTCTTTGTATAAGTACATCACAACAACATACATACATAGACATAAGAAATCATAGTATTCAAAGATGCCATGTTTTTAAACTCATGCGTACATAATAGTTTTCCTCCAGTGCTTGTCAACAGAAGTGTTTATTCAAATAGTCAAACTAACCGATGATGAAGATGTTATCAGAGGTGTTCTATGGTGTGATAAACCTTCATCTGCAGCTTTTCAGTACATACTGTATCTGCTTTTAAAGGCAGGCACTCACTTGCTAATGCATGGCGCATGTAAGTGAGGGGCGCAGCTTTTGAGGGCGCACAGAGGGGAGGGAGAACAGAGAGGATGCTACTTTTTAAAATCAAGAATCCAAACATTATCATAACAGACCAAGTGAAGAAAACAGAATAGAATAGATCTGTATTGTTATTGCTTTAAAAGCCCCCAAAGACAAATTGTTTTGCAGCTCTTGTCAGCGGTGGCACAGACAGACACAGAGGAATAATAATAATAATAATAATAATGATTTAAAGACGTTACAAGCATATCATAAAAACAATAGTTAAAAACAATGAAGTCTAAATGAGATCTAAAAAGAAAGTGCAAAAAGTGCAAAACAGCTGTCAAGATCAATAGATAGTATAGGGCAGTAATGTGGCCTTCAAATGATCACTTCCATTACATGTAAACAGTCTTCAAAAAAAAAAAAAATATTTTACTCATATCGTCATATCATATTTCATTTATTAAAGTTAATCTCAAAATAATTTTAACGTTTTACTTAATAAATAAGGTATAAAATAATAGATTGAATGTCTTTTCAAATCTATTGATCGAAAGCATCCAAATTCTGTAAGAGAAAATTACCAGTACAATATCTTACAAGATGTATCAGAAGTAACTCCACTTGTCACCAGTAGATGTCACTGCAGCACAGTCAAAGCTTCGACCCTGGCGCTAGCTTTACCATGCACAACCAAAGGCCACAGTTGGAGGATATGTACTAAGTTATCCAAGAAAAGTACAAGACCTGTCCTTACTGCTTCAAATATGTTTTACGCACTGATAATATGGTCAGCCAGCAGCTCTCACAAACACCTTCCAGTTGATTTGCAAAGCCAGAGTGCTGCACTAATCCTTGGCGCCAGAGTTGCAAATAACTGTAATAGAGTGCAATCATTGTTTTGGTGGAAAAACCTTGCCAGCTTGTCCATGGCAATCAGGCCACTTAAAGGCCCCCGTTAACTTACTCCGATGAGTTTACAGCCAATGTCAGTCTCAATCAAGGACCCTACTCTGAGGTTTTCACAATAACGAGGATGGAACCTGAAAATGGGTGCTGTACGTGCCTAATATTCCCTGTAATTTCTTTAAAAGACTCATACTGAGTAGTACAGCAAACAGAAACACTTTCTTTCCAACTGAATTTACAAAAATATTTACTGCCATTTACACCTGATCTCATTGATTGTTTCAAATCTTAATACCTTACATCACCATCTTATATTCCAAATTTAGTGTTAAACAAGATTGAACAAAAACCTCTCTCTTACCACTGTTTATGTTCACCACATTATTTTACTGACACTCAAACATGCAGTGTCTTTTTGACACAAAGTGATATTCTTTTCATTTAATTCTTGGTATTTGCAGGTTTTAAGTCAAGAAGATCTTTATACAGCGATACAAAACAATGAATTAACTAGATGATATGCTTGCACATCTTATACTGATAAAATAATGATTACATCATCCAAAATAATTGGTCGGGGGTTTTTGTTTTCCATATGTGAACATGAAACATTCTCTTGCATCCAAAACAAATTTCTTCTTAGGGAGACAATAAAAGCAGCTAACTAACTATATGGCTCTAGGATTTAACAATATCACATCCTTAAATAGCGACAGCATAAATTTTAAGACTCAAAAGAGTTAAAGACAGCCTAAGCTTGGAGCGATGAAGTATTATAAATGAATATAATTGATATGAGTTAGTGGAGAAGTGAAGCCTATTAGAGTTGTTCAGACACTCAACTTTTGTGGCCTCAGATTCTACTTTGATAAATCGGACTCGAGACTTGAGTTTTTGACAATTTGAGAGGTATAACCTGGCTCAAGTACACTGGGAATAAGACACAGAATCATTTAGCCAATTCATGATACAAAGGCAGTGACCATCACAGCTATGGCTTAACGTTAGGCTAGCATGACTAACAACGAGTCATTTATATAAATAACTTCTGATAAATGTTAAGAATCAGTCATTGGCAAATTAGTTCAAAAAATGTTTTTCAACCAAAAGAAAACACACACTAACTATTTTTACATGAAAACATGTTATTCATTGTTACACATCAAACATGTCTTGTCAGTCACCTGTTGCTCCACAGACTTGAGTGCACTATTTTCTTTCAACAAGGAAGTGTCAAACAGAGCGGAACAGAGCCTTGGGTTCATATGTGGAAGGTGCCATGTTTGGTAGAAGTGGAGGGACGTTTGGGTTGTTGAGATTAAAAATGTTATTTAAAAGGCAGTTTCAGTATTTACTTAACTGAAATGTATTTTGACATGCTTTAGCTTTATTGCAGATACCTGTTGTATGTGTTGTTTGTGGAAAAGGTAATACTCACCTGAGAGTGAGCTGATTTCCACCCCCTTTTGGTAGATTCCAGCTCCTTTAAAAGAGGAGGCTTGATGGATTCCAAGGACAAAGTGGCACAGTACTGGTGAGTTTGAACAACGTATCAAAGAGTGTACAGAGCTGCAAAGGCCCAGACTGGTATTGTTTAGAGCTCAGTCTTTTCATTTTCAAGGCACTTTTTGCTTAATTAATTTTTTCTTGTAAGTATAATTTTCATTTTTACAAAGAAGGGCCTGCAGGCCTGGTGAATACCTAGGAAAGGCAAGTCAGCAGAGGTGTAAGAGTACTAAAATATAATAATATATTATACTCAAAAGTACTGTTACTTTAATACAAATTTACATTTTAATAAAAATGTCCCTCTTCCCAGAATCACACACATTTTATTAGAGTACGATAAGTCTCTAAGATAAATAGGCAGATGGTCACTCTAAAGCAAAAAAAAAAAAATGGCAAGACTTTTTGGTCTCTTGTAATGTGTTTTTGCAAATCCTTTTATTGGAATAACGATGAACTTGCTTTCTTATTCTATTACCTACCCTGACTTATGTTTTAATTTTGTTCTTTTTAAGCAGGATCATTTTCTTCAGGAGGCGAGATGCTCCAGAGGGACAGAGAACGAGAACAGATACTTTGTAAAAAAAAAAAAAAAATGCTTGTATTATTTGTTTCGTCAACTGTTGCAATCACACTGCCATTCAAGTGGTACTTTAAGGCATTTTATTTTACTTGAATAATGTCTTTAAGTGTTTATATTTGTGTAAATATTTAAAATGCAATGGATGCACTGTTAAAAACAAACAAGTAATATGTCTCTAAACCTTTTGCTTATTCAGTGGTTAATTGATAAGAATTTTAAATATATAAAATAGTTATTTCGGCTCCTTATTTTGAGTGAGGAAGGACTATTTCTGAACAATTCTGACATCAGCCTCGTCAATAAGTCTCATGTTTTGTTGAATCTAGAGTCTTCGGCTTTTCTACATCTGGTTATCTCAGACTGATACTTTCCATACATAACTGACAGACATGTTAAATTAACGTGACTGACTAAGTTCATAAAAATCATGCATTCTTCCCTTATGCAATCTCACTCTGGTACAAGGGGGTGATGTAAGGGTTTTTGATACTTCTGCCCCTCATCCCTGGCCTGTCTGTCCAGACATCGCAGACCGTGGCGAATGAGCTGTACAGTACTGCCTGTGTTCTCAAAGCATGTCAGACTCAATGTCAAGGCCTCCTTCCTCAGCAGACTCCAAACTGCCACTCAGATTTCAGTCCCATGGCTTGAAAGACTCGTGGGACACACAATACAGTTGTCCCATTGAACTGGATTTGACGTGGAACACCAGGTCAGGCAGTTCAATAAATGCTCTGTAACCCGTCACTAGGCCCAGACCAAAATGTGGCACCCCTGACCCTTGGGAGGGAAAGGGAGGGGCACTATTGGCTGTGGTGGCTTCGCTCAGCTTTCGTCTTGGCTTCATAGTGCATGTGCTTCCAATTACAGACAAAGGAGAGGCGGTCCTGAGCAGCATGTGGTTTCATTTAGAGCAGGTGAAACAATGTAGGAAAATAGATCCGTCACCCGTCGCATTCCAGAGGCCAGAGAAAAACAGTGCTAAATCATAGCAAAGCTAATCCAGAGAGGAACGGGTGGGTTAAAAAAACAAACAAAAAAAAACGACAGTTGAGGGTCCTGGCAGCATCTTCATAGTTGATATAATGTGCTTCAAAGCTTTAGACCTAGTATAAACAACACCTCTCATTCTCTCTTTAGCTGTATTAAAATTCTAATTGTTTGACCCAGGTCCCTGTAGTTTTTGCCATCCTAGCTTTGTGTCTTCAAGGACAGCAATTACTGGTCTGACAATCTAGCACTTTGATTCACACTGAAATATCTCAACTAGGTTTCTACATGATAGATCTCCATGAAATGTTTTACAGATTATCCTGAATTTACTGAGACCTCGGCCCTTTTAGTGTATTATATGTAGGGTTTTCAAATATCTGAAGGTTTGGTTCATGGAATGGGTCCCAGATTGTTTCTCGTCGCTCAGCTTGTTTTAGGTAAGGTCTGCTTACACCGTTACCTGTTTACACCAGGTTTTGGGAAAAAAGTAAAAGTAAAAGTTTATTTTTACATTAAATATGTTTACATTTCAACATAAACATACAAACATAAACATTAGAATAGGAAAGAATTTGTCATTGCGAGTTGATAACATGGCTGTACACGCAGTTTAGGTTGTTTATTGAAAATGGATCCCTCTGAAACATCTTCTGGTCACTCGGGTCCCCAGGTGTTCCTGCCTTAAACACCTGAGGAAACTATTTAATATGATTTGAGGCTTGACAAGGCTGTGGAGCCAGTGTTTTGTAGCAGAAAAGGAATGTTATTGACCACTCTATTCTGGGTATTCAACAGCAGGTAGGCAGCTGATTTTATCAGACGGCTTTCCAAGCCCTCCATCTGCCCTTCACGTGAGCTCTCTGCCGGGGCCTTGACAGTTTGCCTCTTCTCACCATGTGGTTATAGTCAGATCATTCAGCCACCCCACTCTATTGGAAAGAATGTAGGTTAATATAGCAAGTGGGATCTGGACATCTCGCTCTCATTTGCCTTTTATAGCCCATAGGAGCAAAGGCATAGCGTGTGCTCCAAGCAGTAAATCAGAGGATGTTTGGCATCCCACTACTTTAAAGGAGGGGGCTTTAGGCCTCAGTTAGGCTATGGCCCAGCAGCACCCAGTAAAGCTCTCGCATGCAGAATGAAAAGGGAGGAGAGATGAAAGAACAGGAGACATATTTTTAGCTTGGGTAAAAGCCCAGTGAGTGTCAACTTGAGTAGGGGCTAACAAGGCATATTTGGGTGATTACTTCACAGCCCAGACTGTTTCCGAGGGATATCTTATTCTTTATGCATTTACCCACACCCAAATTATGGGAAATAATAAAAAGGTACAGATTCCAGGGTGGTGTTAGCAAAGCCATTCCTAAACCAATCAAACTGGGCAGCTGATTTTCCATCTCTTACTCCACATCTATTAGATTCCAGTAGGCAGAAATTAAGGTTGACATTAACTTCTTTTTCAGTTCATTTTAGAGCTGATCTGTCTTTTTCTGTTTGTTTAACCTGGCAGCTTAGTTTGAGTCTATGTACGATTGGTAAAAGGTTAACACAATCAAAATTGTAGCTCCTTTTTTGCAATTATTTTTAAGCATCTGTTGTGCCATTATTCGATAGGACAGCTGAAGAGAGACAGGACATGTGGAGAGAGAGAAAGAGAGTCGGGGGAGACACGCACCAAAATGGCAACAGGACCAGGACTTAAACCTGCAACTAGTAGCCTCAAAACGTGGGCCACTTGCTCTACCAACTGAACTGAACCAGCCCATGTAGTGCAGCAATTCTTTTGAAAAGTGAATTTTTAAGGTTGAAAATTGGCGCAGGTTGATTATTAATTTAATTCATTATCAGGAAGCACAAGATTGCAGTGTATTAGGTTTGTGTCTGAGGATAGGAAAACAACCACTTGTTCTTGCAAATGTATGAAAAGATGGGTGTAGCATTTGATATTGCTTTTTTTGTATCTATCCATCTTTTTCTATCTGCATCGTCCTCTTTTTTTACCTTTCCAATCCCCACACAGTTTGATCCCATGGCTCTTCAACATGAGTCTGGTTCTGCCTTTTTAAAGGCAGCTCTTCCTTGCCTCTATAACTTCCTAATGTTCCTTATAGTGTTGTGCTCATGGTGGATTAAAGCTGGGTCTCTGTAAAGATTATAATAAAGAGAAAAGGTCGACATGATCTACTCTTGAGATAACGTTTGTTATAAATTGGTGCTTTACATCAAGATTGTTTCTGCTACGCGACACTGGTCCACAGCCTTGTCTTGCCTCAAACCATTTTAAATAGTTTCCTCAGGTGTTTAAAGCAGGAACACCTGGGGACCTGAGTGACACAAAGTCAGAAGACGTTCCAGTGGGATCCATTTCCCAAATACAACCTAAGTCACAGTGCGCCTACAGCCCTGTTCTCAAACAGACATCAAGGCCCCATATTAGTCGCTCAGACTCGCAGGCTAATAAAGCTCGCTTTATCAAAACTGTTCACATGGAGGCATAGCAAAAGCAGTCAATAAGTCAAAACATGTGTTGTGAAAATTGTGATTGAACCACATGGTACCGTAGCCTGAAAGAGAGAGGTTAGGGCCACGGCCATCACAAGGCTGTTTAAGGCCCCTTGATCATTGCTGCTTTATAATGGACAGATCCCATGCAGCTGGTCAGAGCAGGAAGTACAGAAAGAATAACCCTTAATTGCTGCAATAATGCAGACCACTCTATTCCCTGTACTCTAACCTCTCCCTCAGTGGCCCAGAAAGGGGTCTGGGGTTGAGGGGCTATATGAGCTCCATTAAAAAGCTAATGAACTGCATGTTAAGATCTGATAACAGGTGAAGCCATAACACCGGCGTTTGCAGCCTTTGGGTACAATTTCTATTCACCCAACAATTAACCCGGCAATAAATCATTCCACAGCTGCGCCCTCACATGGGGTCCATCACAATCTGGAACCTCTTGCTCTGAGATAGGGGTCGTTGAGAGAGGGGATCGCACCCAGGGGGGCTGGCGTTACAGATGGAGCGTTTGAAGTCTGTGATGTTATGGTTGGTGTAGGAGGGAAGGGCCCCCCTAGAGAGACTGTTTAGGGTTTGGGATGAGAGACTTGAACAGTGTTTTATATTAGTCTTCTAATCCCTCTAATGAAGGCTAACTTTAGTGCTCCATTGTTGTGTAAACTGCTGTGCTTGTAATGCCCGCATGCCTGTGACAGATTCAGCTCCTTGTCTTTCATCAGCAGAGCGGTTGCACACACCGCAGCGAGTAATCAAGTCAAGCTGATGGTATAGAATGGCGGTGTGAGTGTGAACACACACACGCATGTATGCAATTAGCTCACAGTGTGTGAAGCGTGTCTGAGCATGTGTATGAGCAGTTGTAAGCATTTAATCTGCTTTTTGTTTACAGGAATGGGAGCACACTCCATTTAGAAATCGTATGTTTCTGCTTTTGTTCGAAAGAGAAAAATCAATTTGCTGAGCAAAGTGTTCACTTCCTATTTCCTGAACAGGGCCTTGATGTCTAATAAACGGCTATCATTTCCACATTCTCTTGATGAGACGTGGTGATTTGCCTTCTCCATCAGTCTGGAGTATACTTACATGGCTACGTTCAATCAAGGCTGATGGATAAGTGTTTTAGATTAAATGTTTCCTGTATTTACAGAGAGACTCACCAGTATGGTACTCCTCACGATCTGTAGATCATTAATCAAGAATGTTAAGTTGAGTAAAAGAGTTCACGCTATCATGTAGAAAAACTTATTTAAGAAGTTCCTTCAGTTTGAAAGAAAGTGTTAACAATGTAACAATAGTTAAATTTCTGATAATCAATGTTAATTGTATAATAAAAATATATATATAATGACAAGAATGTAAAAAAGAGTAGGTCTAAACATAATTTCTTGTTAAAAAATACTTACAGAACTTTCGTCTGTATTGCTTACTGTATAGTGACAAACTCATAATTAAACTTTAAGAAATTAATGCTGCAGTTCCCTTTAGCTCTAAAAGCCTATGTTCTACTTATCCCTTACAAAAGAGCAGACGAGCATCACACTACATTCACCAGGAGGCCAGAAACACGACTTCATAACAATGAAAATGTGTAAATGAGCAGGGGATTTTGGACATGGTCATCTATCATCTTAAAAAAATGTTGAACTTGTTTCCCCCAAGTGGCCAAAAATCTGTTGTTTAAAATGTTTTTTTCTTTTTTAACTTAAAGCATGATTAAGCTGTACGTAAGTAAGACTCTAAAGTAACTGGTCTTTTGGCATATAGCTGAACTTTAAGTGGTAAAATATTCATATTTATGGTATATCCCTAAAGTACTGTTATATAAATGTACCTGGGATGATATATACCCTGTAGGGAGAGAAAGACAGCACTCCTACACACACAGAGACAGAAGGGCCTTCCTCTCTAATTATGCTATTCCAGGAGCTGTAATGATCACTCTCTCCCTCTTTCACTCTCTGTACTCCAAAAAAGCCCTTCAATACAGGACTTTATAGCATGCTGTTTTCTGACAGACGATCATCCACAGAGTCCTTTGCCAAGCCACGACTGTCTTCCCCACATCCTCTCACCTCTTTCCTACTCTTGCCACCAATGGCTTCCTTTAAGCAGGGCCCACAGTCTATACACACACAACTGCTTGGCAACACACTTCTCTCCTCTCCTCTGTAGGTCATTAAGCCTGCCCGAGTCGTGCTTGGTATCGATGTGAAAGAGGAATTCGAAACAAATGAATGTTGCTGACAGATGTGTTGTTTTTGCTTTGTACTGGCACAAAAGCTTTTTTCCTGTACTGAGCTCAACAGCGGAGGCAGTGAATGGAGAATCTGAAGGAGGTTATGTAAGATCAATGATGTCAATCTGATATGAGTGTTTTCAGTGGCACTGAGGGCTGCTGAGGACCTGTCAGCATAGAGAGGAGTGTGCAGGGGAGCCCTCAAGTCCAGATTTGTATTCACTTCACATTGTTACTTAACACACAATGGAACTTATAATGTTCATTTTTACATTCATTGAATCAACGGATTTCTTAAATAATGCTCATCTACTTCTTCACAAGGCTTTTCACTGCATTCACCAGTTTTTAGCAAAATATTTAATGTGAATTTCGTTACCTATAAAAGTCGGAAGGTTGCCTCTAAGATTGAGATGGGGCCGTGGATGGTTGCCCCGGTGTGTTGGTGCACATGTCTGTTTTTGTGCATTAACTTAGTTTTATGTAAAGATACACTGAGCTCTTTCACCAGAGAAGAGCTTATGAATAGAAGGGCTACAACTCCAGCTCTGTAAATGTACTTGGCAATTCAAAACAATTCTGATTTTCAAATATAGTAGTTAAAGCCCGACCATTTTAGCTCCTCGGCTACAAGTTATTTGACATGCTGTCAGTTAAATTAATCCAATAGGTTCTGGATGTGTATTTTAGGGGGAGGTTAATATTTTCCATGTTATGTACAACCGGGGAAAGCTAAGAAGTGACACATCTACGGTGCACATTAATTAGTCTGTGACAGTGCATGTCAAACCTTTTAAATGATTTCATTGCAGTCCGTTGCCGAGGATGCAGTAGTTGGGGTTATCATGATGCAAATTTGGCACCAAAAAAATAAATAAATAAATAAAATAAAAATAATAATTATATATATATATATATATACATACATACACATACATACTTAATGTTGGGTCTTTGTAATGCATCAGTGAATAAGATCTTTTGCCTGCTTTTTTGTAAAGTGTCAATCCAAGATTGATTGATTGACTGTGAAGTAAATTATGAAAAGTGTAAAAAGTGAGCATGAAAAGTATAGCAGAATATATGGTGGGAAAAAAATATGAAGTTTATCGTATTCACAGTTAACAGGCTAATGCATACAAAATCATCAGTTTGTCCGTTATGTAACTTATGTATTTTATCTTCCACACTCACGCTGTTTGCTCACTTTAGCCAGCTCATTACATCCTCAGTACAGCTCCTATGTCAAGGGTCTTGTTTGCACGGCAGCTTATGGAGGCCCTGAAGATTAGAAATGGTGTGTGTTTACAGTGAGCAGGGTCACAGAGGATGGTCTCTGTGGTTTTACTTCCAAACTGAGCTGGACAGCGCATCCCAGGGTTGAAAGTTTTCCACTACAGCGCCGTAGAATATGTTCTGACAGGGCCTGTAATCAGGAAGCATATATGAGATGTGTCTGTGACAAGCTGTTAGACAGTTTCTCCTCGATACATAACATCAGGTTCACACAGACATACACAAACACACACATGAAGCCTGGCTGTTTGGCTATGACTGTGGAAGGACAGAGTTAAAAATAGCACGCGATGACGCTGGTATCACATAATGACATCCTGGCTGGACCACAGGCCAGACCCGCTCTTTCCTCGCTTCACTAAACTCCTGACATCGCCATGAGGGAAATTTTGAGGGGAAAAACTCCAGGGCTTTTTGAGAGGTATGTGGTGCTGGTGCTAAGTATGGGGTGGTTTCACAGTGCACCATTTGCATTCTTTTTCTGGGCTGAGGACACAATGTGCCGGCACTGTTTCCACTCCCTGCTGAAGGAAAGCAGTTAAAAGACGACAGCTGCATGTCCTAACATACCTGTGGTCACCGTCCTTACCCAGATTAAGAGAAGCTCAGGATAGGAGCATACAGGTGGCAAATAATCATTTTATCTGTCAGTGCGTCTAAACTTTTACTTTAGACTACTTTTGATTCCTGAATCGCTTACATAAATCTTCTCTTGGACCGAAAATAAGTCTATGGTGACAGAAAATCAAACTCAAAATATATTTTCTTTATGATTTTTTTTAATACTTGTGAGTAAATATGGTCAACATATTACCAACATTGTAATCAGCATTATCAAAAAAATCTATGTATTGTCCAAACTGTGATCCTCAGACTGCTGAGGTTATTGAACTTTTGGTTTGTTTTGATTTTGGGCAGTCTTGACAACAGCACAACAATCCCTTTCATCGGTCTAAGTCCTAACACTTACCAAACGGTGGTAGAGTTGATTGCATCTCAACTGGAAGGTGGGAGGTTTGATCCCCAACTCCTACAAGCACAGTGCACTCCCAACACAATACAACCCTGCTTGTAGATAGCTGACTGCTGTAACTTTATGAGCCACAAACCAAAAAAATATGTCTCAGCCATTCTTTTTTTTCCCCCTGTCAAATGTGTCATTGAATTGATGCAATCATTTTCATGATTAACTTGTGTGTATAAATACATCATTTAAAAATAAAATCATAAAGAAGTTGCAGTGCGTTGAGCTCTCAGGGCCACCATAGAAATGCATATGAGGAGTGCCAGATAGCCTAGTGGTTAGGTTATTTAACATATACGGCCTTTGTTTTAAGTTCAACCCTTTGCTGCGTGTCAACCTCCAATCTCTCCTCCAAACATTATATGTCTCTCCTCATCTACCCTGCCCGAAAATTATCTTTTAAACAAAGAAAGGGGAAAAAAATACAAATTTGACCCATAATTCAATTTCCACAGTTATGTCAAAAACAGGTTTATTTACCTGTGCCTCAATATCTATCCTCAAGAAATGAAGTACAAATTCAATTTTTTAAAATTTGTTTAACCTTGAAATAACTAGAACATAAAATAGAGGCTCTTTCGTAATTCTCAAAAACAATCTGGTTGGCAATCCTTCTGTGTTTAGAGGTGGTGAACGGCCTTCGATCCGACCCAAATGGCTGAAGGTCAACAGGTTTACAGATAGTTTTGGAGCAAGCTGCTTACATAACTTTGCAGCTGCTGTCGGAGTTTGTCCCGTATGTGTTGACCTGTGAGATAGTAGCTGAAAGATCGGAGAGGAGGTGTGAAAATGTCTGGAGTGGTCGTCGGGGAGAATGTGTGAGAAAGCTAAAGGGCCTGTTGCGATAACACAGGCTAAGTTTGACCGTGTGCGTGCAAGGATCCCTCTGACTTATAGCTGCTGATGCTTCTGTGTGAGTGTGCGTGTGTTAGTGTGTACAGCTCTCTGAAAACAGCACCCTGTCATTAGCATCCTTGCCTGCTGATTACTGAGGCTACATGGCCTGTGGAGATGCACCTGGGGAGCTGCTCACACCTGTCCCAACCAAGCTCAGGTCTTAAACTGATTTACAGGCCCCTGAGTCCTTGTCCGGGTCAGGCTCAACAGACTACTTATTTCATGTTTTATAATGTTTTTACACTTGTGAATCAGCTTGTAAGAATGTTTTACTCACTTCTGAAAACTCTTATGTAATGACACCATAACAGCGTGTACAGTACAGGCTCTACACCTGTTGGGACATGTTGAATGTTACAGTTCACGTCTATATGTTTAATGGTGCGTCATCATCATCACTTGTCGCCATAGGAACAATATATTTTACACTGTCAAAGGATAAAGATTATTTTTTGTTAACATGTATTTGCATTTTTGTCCCTAACCTCTTTTTTTTTTTTAAATAAGTTTTCATTTATTTTGTGTCGGACAATAGTTTTACAAAATGTCTTCAATATTATAAGTCTCGTCTTTGTCACTCACCTTTCAAACACATCAAAAACATGTTTGAGAGGCATAAACCAATTCAGTTTGATTGATTGAAACAAGTAGAAGCATTTTCTATTTGAACAAAGTAGAACAGTGATATGAGGTGTTCTTGAAAATAGCATTAATTCTGAAACTTCATGGTATCCCTTTCTGATTATTAAGGCCCTGAAGACAGTATCAGTTTACACTTCAGTCTTTAACTTTCAAAACGACAGCACTCTCCTGTCTTCTGCTGACGATTAAAAGTAGTGCACGTCAGTTGTCTTTGACATACTGGTGAAAAAAGGTCAGAGGACAAGACCGCAAGAGAAAAAAAACCCCTTTAAGTTTGCACCTTTGTGTGTCAAAACAGGAGATGACGCCGGAGGCTTTTCTTTGAAAGGTCTGACTTTCACACATTCTTTTTCCTGACGACTCCTGTCTGTGTTTTCCTTCTGCAGAGCTGATTAGAGTTAAGCCTGAGAAAAAAAAAAAAAAGACAGGACCATTTTTCTTCTTTTCTCTCTGGCTCTGTCTTTGTCTAGTCCTGGCTCCGTCTCCTGCCAAACTCGTGAGCTGAACATGTTGTAGATTCAACATAAATCCT
The DNA here is from genome assembly GCF_947650265.1 of Symphodus melops. Lineage (NCBI taxonomy): Eukaryota > Metazoa > Chordata > Actinopteri > Labriformes > Labridae > Symphodus > Symphodus melops. The sequence goes on along the minus strand of NC_136696.1, from coordinate 22,060,020 downwards.
GCCTCCGCACTCACATACATACTGCATGTGAGTTGGAACAGGGGATTGTAAATTGGCTCTCACTTTCAGATCAAATCTCTGGATTAAGTGACTGAACAAAATCTTTCTGCAGAACTACAACCTCTGCTCCCCTCACCGTTCTTTATTCATTTTGGGGTTTTGGGTGACTATTTATTCCTGGCCTGGTGATTTATGCCCGCTTGTTCTAAGACAAAGGCAGCACAGAGCTGTAGAGGTGAAAGGCTACTCCTTGTACATACACAGAGGTATGCAATGTTGCTGCCCCCCTTCCACCCCACATCGCCCCTCCACTAGGTAAGCAATGTTCTCCAAATAGGCACGCACAATATATCATCCGAGCACCAACTCGAAAGTAGGTCAATAAAGGGAGTTTGGATTGCAGTTCTCAGAATCTAAAAGAGAAAAAACATCTCAGAGGTAGTTGAGTGTGCAATGGGCCAGTGAGCATGGGCTACGCTTTTGTGGCACTAACATCTTCAAGGTCATCTTTTACACGAAGGACGAAGAAAGCGTACTTCACCTTCGAGAATTCTTAGCCAAAGTTTTTTTACGGTATCAATTTTTTTTTCTGAAAACTGTAAAACATAAAACCCCTAAAGGAAGAAAACTTATTGATTTATTGTATAGTTGCAAGAAATGAAACTTTCCATACAGGAAAGAAACGAGAGATAAGGATTTGATGACATTACTGTATTTATTTTTCACATACATGAGAGATAAGAGTAGAGAATCAATGGACGTTGTGATGTCTTGCTTTTCAAACGAAAAGAAAATGGAAAATGGATGGATGGACAAAAAGCAGCTGTCTCAATCTGTGATACAGCAGCCAGCATGTGTGCAGCAGGATACCAACAAAGTGCTAAGGAAGTGAATCCCTATCCACTAACAACAGCTGCAGTAATTTTAGCTTTAAAATACCTTCTATGTCTACTTACAGTCAAAGCCAAAGATGAATTAATCTTATCTTTGTCTTTTAAAAAACCTAACAACATAAGGCTATGTAATGACTTATTTAGGCATTATGATCATCATTGAAGTTTTGAGCCTTGTTTCTATTTCTTGTACTTAAAGTATTGGTTTGCTGGTAGTCAAAACAAACCTATTTATTTCTATATGACTATGATAGATAGTAAATCTAGAATGTAAGCAGATCTATAATTCATAGCTCTGAATGATGAAGGATCAGAACTTAAGTGGTAGGCATAGTACTGACATATTAATACCTTTAAAATGTTAATATTGCAGATGTGTTAGGATATATCATCTATACGTCTCTCAGGTACTGAGCACCAATATAATTAATGTGAAGTTGGTTTCTGGCAATCTGAATAAAAGTGGTGAAACACATTATAATGCTCTGGGTTTGGATAGATCTTGAGGGTCGTCCATGTTTTTGAAGGACTGCAGGATCAGATGCCTTGAAGAATGATTAAAAAAAGAGGAGGGATGAAAGACAACAACTTTGACACGGTTCGAGGATAAAGAGACACAGAAACACATAACACAGACTTCCACATCCAACCATAAATTCCTTTTACATGAGGACCAAGCATGAGCGTTGGGTTGGCACAGGGAGAGATGTCAATCTTACATTCATTGGTGTCAGTTTGACTACACATCAGTATGTGGATCTGCTTATTCTGACATAATATATATATATATATTTATATATAAACTGTATATAATCCATTTTCTGCCCCCACTTGCTTCTAACTGTTGGTGAGCCAGCCCTTACATAATAACATTCAATGAAAGTGATTTAATAAAGAACGATAAACTCTGAAATGACACAGGGAGAAAGCACCTTTCCAAATGAAGTTTAAATTAATGAATGATGTGTTTCACACGTAATTTTTTTGCCTGAGAGTTGACAAGGTGAGAAGAGAGGCTTTTGTAGGAAAAAAAAATTCTTTCATATCTTATAGGCCTCCCATAATGCAGTGTGAAGGAGATCGGGAAAAGTCTGAAAGGGAGAGGGGGTAGGAAGAGAAGAACGGAAGGAGGAGGGGGAAGCACACATGTCCCGTTAGGCCTTTGTTTTTCAAAACACACATCTTCCATCTGGGCCTCATTGAACAGAGAAACCTGAGTATCATCCAAGTTATGCAACTCAGTTAATACAGCTCAGACCTCCATGTGTCGGAGGATCACCTGAAACATCTCTATATGAGGTGATCATCCAAGAGGGTCATATAGGAGAATCTCTGGTATCTTCTTTGTTGTGGGTGTGAGATTTAGGGCTGTGGTTGTCACTGTGTTTGAGCTGAAGGTCAATGGCAGTAAGTTATGGGTTTTGAATGTGTGGACAAGGTCTCCAATTTTGTGTCAAGGGTTGATGTTTATGGGTCAGAGGAAGTGTTTTCGAGACGAACTCCAATCTATCAGAATAAGCAAGGATTTTCCACTCGGAAGACCGAGGTAGCAACAGAAGGTGTATTTTTGTTTCTCTGTCTGAATGAGCCCTTCCTTAGTGGAAGTGGGTTTATTGTTCTGGCGAAAGTGGAGAGGATTGATGCCTATAGGTAGCAGGGGAGAAAGCTGTGTGCAGCCCGAGTGTCTGGAATGCATTACATGTCCGTCTCCCAGTCGAAAAATACCTCACCTCACAACATTGCACTCCCCATGTGGTCCAGCTTGCTACTCAGGCTTCATGTTACAGAAGGATCAAGGAATCGCACGCTAACAGCCAGTCCAACAACAGGCGCTTGTCTCCAATCTTTATAGAGTCCAAATAGTCGGAAACAGCTGATAAGGTTTTGTTTTTTATGATAAGATGGAGTCTTACCAATAGTCAAAGTCCATATTGAAGTAAAAAAAGTTTGGTTCAAAATGTGTTTAAAAATTCATGGCATATACAATTTACTGACAGTGCTTGCTCAGTCATTAGCCAATAATGTTAATCAAGCATATAACTACCTGCCTTTAAGTATGTTGCCTGTATTTTAAAACATTCTTGAGAAGAGGTTGCTCAACAAATGATTAAACACTCAGCATCTTTAGCCACTGACACTGAATTAATTTTTTTACACAATATCTTAAATCATAGTTGGATATATAAAATGTAATTTCTCTGCCAGAGTGGAACGGTAGTTTAAATTCTGTCTTTCTGACTGAGAACAACGTGTTTTCAAAAATGAGAAAGAAAACCAAACCACAGGTGAACTGTGCACGGTTTGCGTTGTTCGCTTCTTGTCAGTCTGCACATTAATAAGTGACTTACCACTGTAATGTGCTGTAGCAGGTTTCCATATGCATGTAAACAATATAGTCCTGCATGTATCTGAGAACACCACTTGATTAGCCTCTGTACAGATTACTCATTATATAAATTCTATCACAGTTTGGTTTAAGAGCTCATGTCTCAAACTCAATACAAAGAAAACAGATGCATCCTTGATGGGTGCATCAATATGTGGGTGTATTGATGCATCCCTGATGGGCAATATTTAGATCCAAATATATCTTTCCTTTTTTTCTGCAGTTTATACATTTCTTTGTACTGCATCTGTATTTCTCTGGTTTGGATGGCCGGACTACTTTTCTCTTTTTCAAGCATCCCTACGTTTTTTATCACAAGAAAAGAGCTAATGATACTCCCTCTTCAATTGTGATAACTCTTTCTGTTTTCCAGGTCAGATCAGAAAAAAAGGCTTACATGTAAAGCCATGGTTTGTTTTCCATGCACCACTTCTAAACATACGCCCACTTATAAACTCACAATTTCAGGTTAAATTAAAGTGGCAGTTTTCTTTACTAGTTCACTGCAAACACTTTTATTGCCTCTTTCCGACTGACAGATGATTCAAAACCAGTCAGCAGGGTGATAAAATACATTTTAGAAAATACAGATTTCACATTTATCTCTGCTCTTACTGTATCTGCAGTGTTAGCCAACTCATATATCTTATATTAGGCTTTGTAAAAGTCCTGATGTCTGTTTCAAGACACAGCCGTGCAAGGAATCAGCTGTATGCCAGCTGTGAACGACTCCATGATAAGGGGGAAACATGTTTTAAGAGAGCTACCTGGCCGTGGGCAGTCTTCATCTCCACTGGCATTTCTGGAATCCCTTTGTACACAAGCACTTCATCTTAAGCCAGTAAAGTCACTCTATTGCCTCCTTTTGCCTTTCCAAACTGAATTTTATTGCTGACCTTCTGAAGCTATCTTGGCTAAAAAACTTCCAGCTACAGTCTGGTGATCTCAGCTGGGCCTATAAACCTTTCACCATATGACCTTTGATGCTTTCAAAGCCACTGCTTGCACGTGCAGCCATTGCTTGCTGTTTTAAATGGCACTTTACTGTAACAATCTCAAAAACTACATCCAAAAGTAATATGCTGGCTGACACACAAACTAGCGTGCATGCACACACTTGGGCTGAGCCCCATCTGCGTAATGTAAAGAATCATTCTAATCCAAACACCCTCTCAGTGGTTCAATCAGTGCTCACGTTGAGTGCCAATCTATTCTTTAAAACATGGGGCCCAACATGATCTACCAGCCTCTTTTGATTTATTGTTGGGAGTTCAAACACACACACACACACACACACACACACACACACTCTCAAAAACACAGACATGAAATAACCACAATCCTGAATGCAGCTGCACATACACCATGTCAAAGAGGGTCTCAAATGAATTGGTCAATTGTTGGTAATCATGAGATCTATATTTTTCCCCAAAGCACTAACAATCTGGCTCACATTAGGCTGTCCAGAGGTAAAAAGGAAAAGAGCCCCAAATATCAGAGGGACATACCTTAATATGGCTCCCCTGTCCACATGTTGCCTGGAAGCCTGTCAAACTAAGAGACAAAAGACCCCTGTGTGGCCTTTTGAAATGCTGCCTCATTTTCATTTGACTGTGCCACATTAGGGAGACTATCTCTAGAGCATCCAGATGTCAGGAGACTCAAGATTGAGCAGCTGCCACCGCAATGGGCATTATTATTACACAGCTATTGAAATTGCTCCGTTATTAAAGCTGCAGGCTTATTTGGGGCTTCGACAGAACTCTGTGTCCTTGCCACAACAGAGCAGAGTGAGTGAGACAGAGAGGGCCTATACAAAGGACATCATCAAAAGCACAATGCAAGCTGGATTTCATGGCTGTAAATTTAAAGTCCAGAAAAAGGAGGACAATTGAATGGTGAACAAAACATAAAAAACAGTTCGGTGATAAATGTACACAACCCCTGATTATTTCCTGACATTTTCTTGGTGAGCTGCATGTTTGAACAGAAACAGCAAACATTTTTGTATCCTGACCACCCAGTTTTTTTTCCAGCCAGCCCCTGAATAAAATTTCCATGTGAAGTTGTGGTGAGCGGATAAGAGTATGTAGCAGGTCAAAGTCAGGAAATTTCAAGGCAGGCGAGTTGGAGGGGCTGACATTTTTAAATTAGCAACTGGTCCAATACTGTGCATGTAAAGCCCCGTTTCCACCGAGTGGTTCGGCTCGGTTCATCTCGGTACGGCGCGCATTTTGCGGCGTTTCCATAGACGAATCCCAGGAAAGATTCCCAAATAACCGATCTGTACCGTCCCACTTTTTGGGACCTTTCCGTTTGGGGTGCCAAGAGCATCAAATGTAAAAGGTGGAGCTAAACACTGCAGTCCGTTGATTGGTTGAAAGAATCGTCACTTCCCGTGTGACAACAAAAAACAAAACCCTGCCGTGTTTAAACCATACACAGCCGATTGTTTATGTCTGTTTATTTCTCCTCGAGGCACACAGCCTTCTCTGAAACAAAGCTTGATTGAGTTTTGCAATAAAGATCCACATGCCAGTGACAAAGTGGATGAACTGGGATCAGGCTTAATCAAACCAAACCGTACCAAACTGCACTGATCTGCACCGGACTGCTGTGTGGAAACGGGGCTTAATTAAGCAGTTTCATGCTCTTTTCTGCACACCACTATACCTATACCTATTCACACCTATATAGCACACAACAAGGCACTTCACACAAGACATTAAAAGTATCAAGACAAAATTCCCTTCCTCCTGACAGGGTTAACTTCACACTGTAAAGGTCATTTTGGTGGACTAACTTTGGGAAATATAATGGTCCGACTATCATGATTTTAGGAATTTTCAGGAATGCACATGAGAAAACAGAATGCTTAACACTGTCTGAGATCTGTGATGAGCATATTGTGTTCTGCTATTTGGACCTCCTGTTTCATCCTTTCTTTTACAGTTTCATGTTGCTGGACCTATCTCAGCAGGGAGCCCATTGGTTTCCTAACTGGCCTTTAATTGTCTTTAACTGTTTCACTGTTGTGGCTTAATGAGCCGTGGCTTTAGCTGTGCTCCAGGCTTCCCAACAGAGATCTGGAGCTGAATCAAACTCATGCACATTTCAAAATATTCTGTCCAGAAAATTGGACATACCAGAGCTCTGGCTGTGCAGAGATTTATGTTCCGGAGGTGTTTAAACATTTGTTACTCAATAGATGAGCTCATGTTCAACATCGAGTGGCAGTGAATCAGCAGTTTAACTGATCTGTTGAGCATTTAAGGACTTTCATTTGAGTTATTACCTGGGTCTAGCATAATATAGTAGCCTATTGTCTTTCATGGTTTAAATCGGACAAAATGTTTTTTGTAAAAAAAAAAAAAAAAAAAAGGGCAGTTGGGAAATCTGATTATCTTGCATTTTAGTGAGTTATCAAGTGGAGGTCCTGAAGGGGTCACAAAACCATTTTGAGTATCGCAGACAGTAAACAGGATAAGGAAAAAGGCAGAGACATATTCTTCATCTTCTTTTATTAGTCTAATATCATTTGTTTCTTGACATAGTGAAACTTCTCAACCTCTTTTTGATCAATTGGCACAAAACTCCCAGACTTTTCATTTAATAATACAATCAAGAACACATTTGTGTTGGATATAAAACTATAACCACTTCACTGATAAGCAAACAGTGTCATGCTAATAAACTTATCTGAAATCAAGGTAAAAAAAAACAAAAAAACTGTTTTTATTTTTATTATTGTCAAAATATTAGCATGCTGAGCTAAAAGCATCCCAATAAATAATCAATAATAATAAAGATGCTACTGTAGAATGGATAACGTAATTTCTAAATCAATACATTTTCCTTCCTATTAGCCTAATAGATCTATTTAAATGAAAATTTCATAGCTCTTAACTCTAGATATACCACCACTGACATCCGGTTTCACGATAGATTTCGAAGTGGTAATGGACCTGTTAATGTAGACTATTGTAAACTATTGTAGAACCATGAACATTTTGTTTTCTGTTTTGACAGTGTGTTTGTTTTTTGTTTTTTATTTGAACCATGTATCTGCTATCTGTTTGAGATTTATAGAGCCTGTGTTTAGCAGAAGCCTAAACCAATACTGAGAAGGATTTTGAACCCAAACGAAAAAATTGAGATATCATACCAATGTGACATTCAGGGTCACCACAATAACAAAATGACGTGCATTGGCAGTAGTACAGCACAGGAATGAGTACCATTTGGCAGAAATGTTGCCACACATATACAGTACTTTGTGTATCACTAAGCAAAACCACTCAGGTCTTATCAAACCACAGCCGCTTGTGGAAGACTGAACAACTGGGGCAAATTCATTTATTTTTCAGAGATTGATGGACCCTGTACTTTTCAGAGCAAAATTGCCCATTTCTCAGTCAAAATTGGAGCACAGCCTAGTAAACGTTGGTCAGACCACAAAATGGGGCAAATCTCTCACTCCAGCTTAATCTTTCCCCACTTTTCACCTTCAGCAGTGTCAGCATCTCTCAAGCATCCTAAACCTCCTAGTTCCCCCTTCTCATTCACAGCTGCCCAGGTATCACTCAGCACATCAAGGATTTATCCCCCACCTTCAATTTGGCTTTATTGCAGACCTGGAATGCTCGGTATGTCCACAGGCTCACCCATCCTCTCCATCCACACGTACATTCACAATCAACAATGCAAGCACAGGCCCAAGCTTGCCCTGATGGTTTTCCAAAGCAGAGTGAGTTCCTGTGGCGGGGGTTGGCATTGATAGATGCAGACATGGTCAGATAGGGTTTAACCAAACCTCTGTCACTGCTCCACCTGAGGGGCCATGTCTTTCTTGCCTTTCAGTGTGAGCAGGTGATGCCTGGAGGCCAAGTTCCAATCTGAGATTTCATCCAGAGACCTCTCCTTTGTGTTGAGTGGCACAGAGGAATCATGTTTCCCGTTTGAAATATTCATGCAGCACCAGTCTTGATGAAAAGACACATTCTTCTTGCTCCCACCTTTTTCACAGAGGAAGTGTGGAATTGGGCCCGCCGAGGGGCAGAAACAGATCTAGCCTGCGGATGCTGGGAAAGTGTGTCAGGATCTAAGAGTCAGATATCCCAAAGAAAAAAGATTTCGAGTCAATGCATACCTTTAAAGATATATTTACACACGTGCACAGAAATGCAAAAACATGAGCACACATATTCATGCATTTTTTTTTCCCGCGAATGATGGATGATGTGCATGAAATTCTCCTACACTTTGCAGACCTTTACCTCCCCTACATCACCTCTCGTGGGAAAAGGTGGAGGACCTCTTACATTTTAGCTGCCTCATGGGATACATAAAAAAGAGGCCCAACATGTGGTGCACATACCGAGTCGGCCTGGAAGTTTACCGTCCTAATAATATGGCTAAACAACTGCCAAGCCAAACAAGCCTCTTTGGCTCTTCTCCTGTTTTTTAAGACAAACACAAGACACAAGCTTGTTCTCTGGTGGTTCAGTGCAAGGAGGATGAGAAAGGTGTTAAACTCAATGCCAGTAGCATGTAAGAAAGTTTACAATAGTTCTGAGAAAGCAAAGACAAGTATCAGTAAGATATGCAGAACCTGTAAAAGAGCTCATCGTGGGACTCTTTACCTTTACCACAAACAGGATGAAGAGGTCAATGTTTGATGATTGTTATAGTTTAAATTCAAGCAAAGCTGATCCGTCTGTTTGTCCAAGGTGGTTACCTGGATTTTGACAGCTATTTTATTGTTTGTGTTTTGTTTTTATTTGGTCATTGTATTTCATCTATTGATTTTTGTACACTTTTTTATCATTTATTATTTGTCATCTATTTTGACTGAGAGGTCTATTTGTTGGTCTGGGATGATTGTTTTATGAGGCTTATGTTACAGGGCCTTTGATTGTTTTAGAGGGAAGAAAAAAAAGAAATATGTTGACTACTTGTCGATTGCACTGTATGTTTTGGACTAGATTTAATAAAGTGTGTTAAAAAAAAAAGAAGCTGATCAGTGCCCTCAAAACTAGAGATGGTACGTGATGATAAACAGCGGTTACATGGTGGAGGAAAAAAACTTCTCCAGAGTGGTATGAGAACGTGAGATCTCATGTGTTTCTAACCCCATACACCAGACACCATGGAAATCAGTGTAAGCCGACACTTTAGTTTTTTTTTCTGCTTTGATTGAGCACATCTGAGTGTTTGTTAGTATATGTGTGCATTCTTGTGTGTGTAAATGTTGTCCTCGCAGCACCTCAGCTGCTTTGGGATTTGCTCTATATGGTCCTCTGTGCAGCGTTGACTCTGAAAAGCACCACTTCAGTGCAGCAAGCGTAGCCTGTCATTAGCCAGCATGGCATGGGCATGCTGTTTAACCATTAGTAAGGAGTGTAGCTGCAGCACCGGGCGCTGCCAAGAACAGCACTGCTGTGCCACGAGGACACAGAGGAGGAGGAAGAGGCCTTCTGCATGTATGAATTCTTCAGCGTTCGTTTTGCGTATTTTGCTTTCATATGGGAGGTTGACACTTGCACTATGAAAATCAATCAAACTATAATTCCTTTTTCGACAAAACTTTTTGCGCTCCCAATTTCCCCCCATTTTAAAACCACTCACTCGACATTGATTGACAGCCCCTTGGACAAAGGTCTTCTAAAGCAGCCATTCAACATGTTTCAGGGGGTTGTGGGCAACATGGCCAATGCGAATGAACGCACATGTGACGCAGGCTGGCCCCTGGAACTGTTGAGTCGGTGTCTCTGAATTACAGAGTACAACTGAAGGCACGCTGCTGCAACTAAACCACCTCATTAGGTCGTGGTGACTGCATTTAGCCGGCATTTCCCCCCTCACACATCCAGAGAGGCCGCATCAGACATGGTGATTAACTGCAGAATAAACACGTCCATCTTCAAACTCTTAGGTTGCTGCCATGCACCACACATGGCAACACAGTTTGGTGCAACAAGCAACCAAGAAACACTGGAAGCCCCCCATACACAACACGGCCTGCTTCCTAAGATACATAACATTTAGTCAAAACTGTGAGGCAAAACAGGAACAACAGTTTGTTCTAGGTTTGAGTTCACTTGCAGTTGAGAATGATGTTGTTTCAAGTGTTTTAGGCTGCTGCCTCCAATAATCGAACTCTTCCTTTGTTGGACCAGACAGGAATGTTTTGTTTTTGACCAATCGAGAAAATTATCCTGGAACTCTGAAAATAACAGGAACCCAGCTATGTAAACTTTTCATCTCCACAACAATGACAAATAATGTCGAGACATAAAGAATGCATAGTTTAGCTTGGGCTTCTTCTGGGAAAAAAATGAATAAGGAGTTCAGCGAGTCCCCCATCTGAAACTGACTTGGCGAGCAGAGCAGATTACCACAGCAGAAAAGCGTGCAGGAGTTGTATTAATTGTTGCAATATCTGCACTAAAGCAGGGCTAATTTGTTGCACACTTCATTTGGTTTTACAGCCTCTTCTCTCGTGGGCTGTTGTACCAAAGTTTACCCCTGTCAGGGGAAATTCTTTACCCATTTTTCTAAATGTCTGCAGTCTGTGGTTTGAGTTTTAGTCAAGGCAATGTGAAGCCTCTGCCAAAACTTGGCTGTTGCTGGGTGGAGACGACAATACAAAAGAAAGGCATAAATGCTGAGAGCACTCTTTTTGAGTGCAGAATCCTCTTTTAGTGCTTTTCATAGTCATTTAAATACCTCACACAAAAATATCACATTAATCATCAAATAAATATAATATTCATTTTCTTGTTATCTGCTCTCCACAGAATCTCTCTGTGTGTGGGTGGTTTTCCAGAAAACATGTAGTTGTTGTGTCAAGGTCATGCTCAGGTCATGGATGCTGCGAAGAAAGGAGACATTTGCACTGGGAAAGAGTTGCACGCCGCAGGCTACAAGGCCTACCTCTCGAGCCGCAACTCAGCCTCGCATAGACAGTTGTAGACACCGTGTCTCGATGAACAGCTGGCCAGGATGTTGAGGAGAAGAGGAGGGGGAAAAAGAGTTACCAAGTTAGAGGGATAGAGAAAAGGTAAAGATATACATCAAATAAAGAAATGGAAGAGTGGGACAGGAAAGACAGAGGAAGGAGAGTTAAACAGAGGTGACAAAAAGTCTTAGACAAGGTCTAATACATCCAGAAGCTCGAGAGAGGGGCCTCTGTGTGGGAAAAAACGGGTGGAGAGTCATAAATCTGGCTGCGCCTAGCTGTGCTGTCTGCTAGGTTCCACACTGGGTTTGTTCAGGTGGCCCTCTCCATCAGCCTCCTCCTGCTGCCGCCACAGCCTCCAGCTCAGCATGCTAAAAAGAGAAATGTATTGGTGGGAAGGAAGAGAAGCACTTCATGGTTTTATGGTTTCCTTGTCTTTGCAGGCACGTTCACAGCCTGAGTGACATGCACTGGAAAGCATGACCTGTGAGCACAAGTTTGGGAGACATACAGTAAGAGTTATTGGGTTGAACTTTGGGCTGTACTGCGAACCATTTTTAAACTTGTTTAAGAAATGTTTTTGTGCTGGCTACAGACAAATAGACATGTTCACATTTTGCCTTGTAGTATCACACATTTGTTAATACTGAGAGAAGATACTGGTTGAAAGGCTTGGGTTTTAAATATTTAAACTAAGTGTCTGTCAAAAAATAGATTTATTACAAGGTTAGAATGAAAACATGGTTAACTGTAGGTATTTTTAAATTTTTTTAAATGCAAACTTGGTTTGGAATTTCACCTTTGTTGATTCTCAGTTAAGGATTTATAAATGTTTTGATTTTTGTTTCATTTTCATTTTTAATATTGGTATTATTCAAAACATCATCAACAAAAAAATTCTTCAAATGCAAATGTAGAGTTTTTCCCAAGTAATTGTTATGTATACAAATAAAGTGAAAATGCCAAAATGTTTAAATGACAAAAATATCCAGACTTCTATAGTAAAGGTTTAAAGGTTAGCATTTTTATATTCGTCGTTGCGCCACAAACCCAAATGCAAATATCTCTTTGACTTTCAAATAAACCCTAACAGCTGCAGTTTACACCTCTGAATATTATTTTTTTCAATGGGTACTATCTATTTGTTTTACAAAAATCTGTATCTTTAGAACTGATGTTTAAATGGTGTTCATTATTTTGTTACATGCATCTGGCACCATTTTCACAATTTGATGAATGTTACATTATCTCTACCAGCACTACATCGGGATGCAAACCTGCCTCCTTTCAGCCAAAGGCCGTCTTTTTATGAAGCTGGAGGGTCTGCTGAGTTCAAGTAGGGATTTTCCGCACACACCACCAGAGCCAGAAAGTGGCCTCTTCATGGCCAAGGTCCAGAGACACTGGCCTAGTGGGCAGACTGACAGAGAGAAGATACAGAGAACAAGAGGGGAGAGGGGGATATATATAATGGAGAAAACAGACATTTGGTGTAATCCACACTCGCAGTAGAGTACTACAAGTGGTCTTTTTTGACACATCATGAAAAAACCCACACAAAGAAATTCATATCAAACCAACATTCTGGATACACAAGAGTCACGTACTGTATATATATATATATGTAAAGGGGAAAAGCCAAAATATTTTTCACACAGAAAACATGCAACACAGAGAGGACATAGCCTCATGCTTTTCTTCTTTGTCTCACGTGCTAGTGAGAAAGTGAATGAGTTTGCCGTGCAGACAGGGCCCATTTTTCTCCTTTCCTGTGGTCAGAGTGTGTGACTTGGGATTTATTTTCGCAGTTCTCCAGAGGGAGATCGGTGTTTTGCTGAATTTGAAACATTTGAAGTATCCAAGGCCCCCCTATTCCTGTTTCACATTAGAGGAATGGCCATTCATTTGGAGCTGTCAGAGTGCATAACGCTTCTCAGAGTGGATCTGCTTTTTGCTCATCAAACTGGGTCACACAGGCACCCTGGCCCTTGACCTCACTATGTAATTTACCTCTTTATATCTTTTGTGCTTGATATATGTATAGGTAAGAACATTGACAAAAAGAGCGAGTGATTAACTTCAAGATTGGACAAATCTAATTTAATTTAAGGACATGTTAGCATGTGGGTGAAGTTTCTTATGTGAGAAGAACCTGCAGATAAATAGTACACAGCCACTAGCTGTGACTCTATAACAAATGTATGTAGGCTTTTTTTCTACTCTTAGAGGCTTATTTTATTATAATGGTAACTTAAAGATATGGCAGGAAAAAAAGATTTCCAGAAGTTTCTGTTACTGTAGGCCTATCATAATGGAGTTCAAAGTAAAATCTAACCACAGGGACAATCCAAATAAACAACAACTGAAAGAAATCCTCTGCCCTAGAAAGAAGTGCATTGACAGTTGGTGATAATTTGCCATCTACAGTGACACTGCTGTGCTGAGTTATAAATCTGACTGCTGATAGCCCCTTTTGTCTGTAAAAGTCTTAATCTGCCTCTGAGTTCACATTACGCTCACGGAGGAAAAATGGGTGTTTTGTGAGTTGAAAACGGGCCCAATTTGAAACAGACCCACTCCATTTTGAGTCTGGTCCATTTAAGGTAATTGAATTTGACTCAAGCATTTTTCTCTGCTCACTAGCTGCTGCACATTCAAACTTTTAAGAAGTAGCAAAGTCTTCATCTGTGTGCTACCTCACTCGGCCTATAAAATGTTTCAAAGTCATGCAGAAGACCACAAGGGTGCAAACACATTCATACTCACACATACACACACACAAACACAGTTGTGCCTGAAAACATAAATAAACATTGAGGACAGTTGCCCTTGAGAGAAGTAGACTATTTTAGAGGAGGCTAGTTTAGAACTAGGCCAGATATTCTCAGCCTCATGCTCACTCCTACTCCTCTAGATTATGTTTGCGTACTTACATGCCCTCTAAAAAAAGAGGTAGGTCAGTCCTTGCCCACAACATTTCCTACAAATTTCTATATGAGGAAAACTTTTTTTTTCTTAAATTGTGCTTCACTGTAAGGCTCCAGGGACAGTTGCTAGGAAGATACCAATTTTTAATCTGCTGAAATGTGTAAACAAACATTTGTTTCTGCGAAATTTGGCACTTACATCTCATACCAATGAATTTAAACTTAAAGGGCCATTTGAACTATTTCAGTGTACTCATAGTATTAACAAGCAATGATTAACAAAACATAATGCAACACTAAGATAGTGTTAAATATTGTTAAACTACCTGCTACAAATCAGCTTGTTAGCAACCTCTTAATCTATATGTTAGCATGCTGTCTTTAGCGGTTATCTCATAAAAGATTTGTTTCAAAAGCTAAAATAGCATCTATTAGAATGAAGTTGAATTTATTTTTGTTTAACTTCTGTAATGTTTAGACCACTGCCTGGCTAATAGACTTCATGGAGGGTTTCATATAGCATGAACAATAGCATGTTGTGGCTGGGGAGAGGTTTATGCAAACATCTTTATGGTTAAATAAGAAAATAAAAAAGGAAATAAGTCTAGTGGCTAACCATAACAACACCGAGATATCTCTCGAAATGGCTTTACTTGTCTGAAAAGCTGTTTTAATTCTGCTATTATAAGACATATATCATCAAGACATCCTTAGATATCGTATCTCTTGCAATGGCAACAACCCCATCATTTAGCTACCATGAACAAGTGGTGGCAGAGTCCATTATGCAAAGCTAACAGGGGTTTTGCCTCATTTGAAGTGGGGTAATTAACAACACACTAAGTGCATTGGCCCTTTTTATTGAACCATGGCTAAGTGGAAACCCCTTTTTACAGGAGTCAGTGGTTCATCCCCGAGATATTTGGGGGTTGGCCAGACAACACAAGGCCCCTGACAATGATGAATGGAGGCTTTGCACGCATAGAGCTTCTCGCTTACCATCTTCAATCCAAGAAGACTCATTCAACTCCTCGCTGTGTTCGTCTACATTGAAAGGCTTTTCTGTATCATCTCTCTGTCAGAGACAAAATTTCAGTGCTAATGGTAGAAGTGAGATGATAAAGTAGAGAGAGCTGGTACCGTGATGTGCGCAGGTGACCTTCTCTGTCAACACAAGAGGCACTTACTCAGCTGTGACACTTGTTTTTTGTACTGACATGTGGTTTGTGTGTGTTTATTTACAAGCGTTGCACGTGTGTGGGTTTATAAATTCACAGCTGTTAAATGTGCCTCACTTTGTGACACAGAGCTTTTTCACACACAGGGCCGCTTGTTTTACTCATTAACACAACATTACAGCACATGAAAGTTCCACTTGTCATTGCACATGTATGTTTTTCTGTTCCCCCCTATGTAAACACATGCTTCTCTGGCTGCCTGTAAAGACAAAAGTCCTGAATGCTCACAGCCCAAACTCCACCCTACTCGCACCCCCATCTTCCGTGGGCTAATTAATTTTCCCAGTCAGACTGCTTGTACACGGGAACAGACTATTTCATCACTGGTCGGATGGCTGGGTCTGGCCATCATAGGCTGGTGGTGAAAGACATTGATCGTGGGTATGCAGGCTAGGCAGCATATACAGCAGATTTAGTAGTTCAGTGAAAGCTATGAGAGGTCGTTGGCATGATTTACCTGTCAGAGGAGCCAAACACAGGTGTCAGAATTAAGGAGGAAGCCGCAGGGGATTCAAAGGACCAGCTCTGACAGAGTGAGAAGAGGATGGTGTAAGACAGCTATCACCTAAACCCTGCTCCATCAGTTACATCAAAATTGTGATCAAAGGCAGTAGATGGCCCCTATTCATGGGAGGCACTGCCAAACAGCTTCACATCAAAGTTTGAATGATCTCGTTTGGGTGCATGGGTGGTAGCCAGATCAAGGAGGAAAGAAGAAATCAACGCGTCAAGGACACAGAGGGGGGGATGTGGACGAGTTCAAGTTGGAAAATGAAGGAGCCATATGACTTTTATTTTTTGAGGAACTGATAAAAAAATTACATGCACTCTTTGGAAAACATACGTTGTAAAATGTTTGTAAAATTTGTTCTCTGTTTTCTATAAAGCTGAGTATAATTCATAATGTCTTGATTATTTGCTCCTCTAAATAACATCTGATTATAATACAAGTTCAGAAAATGCCAATCCTGAAACAATTCTTACCATAGTCAAAAACCAAGAGAGCTCACAATCTTAAAACCCATTTCAACAATGGCCATGATGTGCTTTAAATGAGATTGTTCTAACATCTTCTATTTTATTTTTTATTATCAAGTCAATTTATCTGGACCTGAGTATCCTGAGTTTTTATCATATATGGATTTTTCAAGTTTAGTGTTGTTTAGTAATGCAAATATGTTTTTTGCGAAACTTTGACAAGCCATTATCCTATTTTTTCACATCCTATTCACCCAGATTGTATCCAGGATCTGGATTTTAAGATGGGCCCTGATGGGGATTCCTTGGCTTTTGCAGTCAATCTCCAACTGTAGTTTTAATTTGCAGTGGCTTGAATTTTTAACAACTTAAATTACCACTTGATAGAAACACGAAGGTGTCTTTTTAAAACTGAAACTGCTTGAAAAACTTTTGAAGCCATCCATTGTCTGTATGATGTAGCTTTAAATCTGTAATGTATGTTATGATAACTCACTATACAAAATCTACTAAATTATATTCCACTACTTTAAAATTGGTATTAGATTAAAATGTCAGGTGGCATTGAAGATGGTGATGTGACATTTTGCTGTGGGGTAAGACTGAGTTTTTTTTTTTTTTGGTTGGTCATGTTTGACACTGTGGATAACAACTTTCAACTCATAGCTCTAAAAGAAAATTGCAATTATCTTAGTCTAAAAGCTACAGCAAATTAGCTGTCAGAAATGGTATTGCCAGTTACAGTACCACTGAGTGTTGGTTCTGCAGGGCATTTATATGGCTGGCACAGTGCGACTGTGGTGTGGAGACAACTTTGGCAATGTTAGACTAGTGAGGGTCTGGCTCAAGGGCACAGCCACCACAGAGAATTCCCATCGCTAATTCTTCACAAACTCCACATTAAACAGCTTCAGCCTCTTTTTTCTTTCCAGACTTCCATTGCCTAAACAAGGGAGGTGATTTCTGTGGAAAACGGATGAGATCAGTCTCTCCCTATGCCATCTCTTGGGTGTCACATTGTCACATGATCTTGGTTATGAAGCTCAAAATGCTCATGGTCCCTGTTATACCCATCTGCTGCTTATAGAGGCCTTGGGGAGACATCTGAAAGGCAGCCACACGACGCAACACACACAACTAACCACAGAAGAACAAGGGTGAGGAACTGGTACAATTGGAAGAGGATGAAAAAGGAATAGAGAGGAAGGCAGTATATTAAAAAAAAGGAAGACAGGGGTCACATGTGCTTGTGGAAAGAAAAGAATGCTGCTCTGAAGATCACAAGCAGAGAAATAATTTATCACTGCTCCCTCTATCATTTCTTCTGGCAGAGAAAGATTGCCTGGAGTCAGATTGGATCACTCCTGCCTTTCTTTGGGATAGTTGCCTGCTGTGTGTTTTTAGAACATATACACATAACACATTCATTTCCTTACATACATACACACACACACACACACACACACACACACACACACACACACACACTCACAGAGCGAAGGAGACTGGCAATTAGCAGCGTCAGCTTAATGAACATCTGCCTTCAATAATGAACCGACTTCATTTGAAAATATGATAATTGTAATGACAGAACTCAACAGCAGGAACTCATGCAAGGTAGTTAATCTTTCATCAAATCGATTAAAGGGTATATTTAAACAAGTTTTTTATAGGATGAAGAATTAAGAGACCCTTTGAGATAAACTGCAATCCATCATCCTTAGCACCGGAAAAATATTAGTTTTTGTCTGCTTCCAATTTCCTGCCAGTGATAGAAACTTGAATAAGCTTGCAGCACTGTTTGAAAGGTTGTGGTACAGTAATTGCAGATGTAATTGAGAAACATTTTGCACATGGGCCACCTACCTACTTCATTTAGGCTTCAAATTTTCATCAAAGTTTTTAGCATTTTAGATTGAATTTTTGTAGTTTCTTAACAGAAAAAGTTATGAGGACACATAGATAAAATTAAGGAGTCAAAAGACTTAGAGTAGATCATATTTCCAGATGTATACTGTACTGTATCAGTCAGTGTTGTCAATCTTGTCATACCTCTGTTAGCCACTGGTTTAATAGACATACCGGTAGATGACATTTCTTAACTAAATGTACCTTTAAAGTTGACTATATCTTCTTATCGAAAATGTAACTGAGCATTCAAATAATTTATCAATGTGACAACTGTATCAAAGAGTGGCATAGCGAGCCATGCTATAGAAATGTTCCTTACATGGGTCATAAATAAAATATTAAAAAATAAAAGCTACATTAGCGTGAGGAAAAAGTATTGCCTGAAATACCTTCTCACACTATGTGATATTTTCAAGTTCAAGTCCCAGTACAATTTGTGCAAGAAATTGGAAAACTTGGATGTAAACTGGATTGGCCAGATATTTGTTTGTATGATACTTAATCGCCCTAAAATCTATTGCAGCTCTCAAGCTCAGTACAAATAAATGTAACCAAACTATAATAAGTCTATATGTCGCTAAATAATATTAAAATGACTACCTACAGTCACATTAACTTGGTGCTAGTTTATCCAACTTAGCTAAAACCGTATATATGTGTCACATGACCAGTAGTTGAGTATGATGCTATGAGATACTAATGGTTGTTGCCTTAATTTTTATGTAGTAGTCAGTATGTGGTTTTGGATGCCGCAAAGTTAGTCTGTGAAGGCGATCATGTTTTATACAGTCTATGGTTCCTACACAATCACAATTTAATAAAGTTTGCAATTACGATAGACGTGTTTCTGCTTGACGCTTGTAAAATGTGACTGTTTCCCTGATTAAACTGTATCCAGGAGAGCTTACCTTTCCAACAAATATAAAGCAGATGAGTTTTTCTTAGTGTTAACATAGTTGCTTCTTATTCCATTCAAGTCTTCTTGTGTCAGGTTCCTGATTCTATCTATGTCGACTCACTGCCATGGCTCACTGGCACAGTTGAATGGAATGGAACCATCATTAATTTTATTAGTTGCACCTGTGCTTTTCCTGCAATTGCAAGTCAAAATGTTTGCTGTGACGAAGGTGTATGAAGGATTTATTGTGCTGGAGCTTTGCCTCATTAAAGTTGTGAAAAATGTTTTCAGGATTGAGATGGGAAGTTTAAAACAACCAGCATGGAAATGTAGAAATCTTTCAACAGATATGAAAGTTTAGAAAGCTTATAATCTATTTAGCATGAACGTAACTAAAAAACAACTTGCCCCACTTGATTCCTACTGATACTTCTTTATTTATAAAAAAAAGCAAGTAAAATCTAACTTGTTACTTCTTTAAATGTTACCTAGCTCCATTCAGATAGCTGCCAGTTAGAGGTTGCCCGTAAGAAAAACATATACGACGCCTTTATCCATCCAGTGAGTGATCACAGCTGCCATCTCGTAAACACACTCTCATAAACATGTAAACACAACAGTGTATATAAACATTCACAAGGTCAGTTTCACCCACATAATCATTGCGAAAGCATCCTCACAAAGCAGGCATGCTGCACTAGACAGCAAGTGGACACTCTTATGTAAGTTAAATTAAACCAGAGAGGATGGTAATGCTGATGCCAAAGCACAAGAATGATTTAATTGCTGATTTGTTGTAAAACAAGAGTTGAAACGGCAGTGCACCTGACCCCCTTCTTTGATGGTAATGAGCCCCTCGGTTATCATTCTCAAACGAGGACACCACATTCCTTTTATGAAGTGGAAACAGTAATTTTTGTGAGGATGAAAGTGAGTACAAGGATACACCAACCTTTCACTATTCTCCTGCTTTTGTATCAATAAACTATAATGTTTTCGTTGTGAAAACCGACATGCCGCTAAGATGTTTTTGTACATCTCTGTTCTTTGCAGGTGTCTTCGTCTCTTTCCTTTAAATTGTCTGTCAACGCTCAGAGGAATCTTGGATTTGAGGAATTTAAGTCCAGGATGTTTGGGAATGCTGATAGGCCTTGTTTTCATCCCAGTTCCATCAACTTATCTTGGCTTTGCATGCATTTTGGTGATGGATATGCTCACAATAGATGCCAACAGCAATCCAAGCAGAAAGAGAGGGAATGATGGGAAGAGGCGGAGACAGAGACTGAAAAAAAACACCAGTGGAGTGTGTTATGGATCTATGGGAAGCAGATATTGGACAGTGGAGACCGCATTAGGAGATGGCTCATTTAAGAACCTCAAACACCTGTGTGCTTCACTGCTCATCAAATATGAGCATGACTTTTACAAATAAAGGGTAGGTTAAGTCACACTTGTGATTCACAGCGTGGTTCCTTTGGTGTTTGAAGGATGAGATTTGGAACTGTTTGTTGGCTCACACTCACATCACTTACACTCTTGGGTAAAGTGACTTGTGTGAACACAAAAAAATATGAAGAAATAGTGAGAAAGAGAATTTCCCTTGAAAAAAATGAAACGTAAAATTGCTTGAGACCTAGTGTCATCCCCTCCCCCCTGACACACACATTCATCACCCAGATCAGTCAGCGTGTGAGAGATATGAGCTACCTCCAAGTGATGATGAATAGAGTGCAAGCTCCCCTGAACTTCATAATTACAATGATTACACATGGCTGTAATTCTAACTCGACACACTTAACACTTCTGCTCAGTCTTGCTTGGCTGGCACAGACATGCCACACCAATAAATATGCATTCCTGCTTTGCTCTGCAAAGATTAAAGGGCCAATTTATGTGTACTCTACTCTGAAGCTTGCATGCCTGCCTGCTTTTATCAGCATACTGTATTTACAGTGGGATCTTCAGGACGTAGTCTCTAAGTTGGCTGACAAAATATAAAGTTTCGACACAACAGTAGGTAATCGCAATAAAGGGTTACATGTTTAGAATTATTTTAGCTGAACTTATTAATTTTTTAAAAGATAAAGCAACTATTATAAAGAACACAGACGTAAGCTCAAAAGTTACAAAAATAGAATTATTTGTATTGTTTTTTATTCAATATTTACAATTACTTATTAATTTGAAAGTTAGCTCATATAGGAGTTAAAAAATGGAAAAGAAAAACACTACTATGACTATGATAGTTTAAGGATGGATATATTTGAATGATTTATATTTTTGGCTTAGTAAAAGCTAAAATTAATGAGTAAACACTTTTAATTATAAGCTTAAGTCAATGGAAAAGTTGTCGACAAAGCTAGAAAAAGGCACAAATGGCTAGTTAGCTAGAAGTAGGCCTTATGAATGATTGCATTTAGCAGTTAGCTTAAAGTAGCTAATGTTAATGCATGAAATGTAGCCTATTGCTGACAGGTAGTTTGTATAAAATTACAGTGTTGCTATTCGGCCACTTGAAAATACTGTAAGTCTGTGTGAAAATGTTTAATAACCCCTACTATTAAATACTTAATAAGTCTAACTGATGGAAACAACTCCCACACTAACATTATGTTTTTAACATTGACATCCCCAAAAGCTTCCCGAAAACAAGTCAACATGCCAGCATGCCTCATTTTCTCAACCATCCACAATCCTTATCTGCAAAGTAAATAAGGGCTCCTATCCTGCCTGAGGGGGGGGGGGGGGGGGGGGGGGGGGGGGGGGGGGGGGGGGGGGGTGTCTTTTGTCTCTGTCTACACTGAGCTCTGTCTGCCTACCATCCTTCCAACACAGTCAAAGGGAAAGAGACAGAGAGTAAGAAAGTGTCATTAGAGACTAAAGGCCTGGTATGTTTGCATGTTTTGCGGGACTTTTTTTTAAAGAAAACATGTTGGAAGTGTTCAACATACAGATGAATTCCTGTTTTTGAGCTTTTACAAGACATCAGGTTACGTCAGGTTGTAGTCTTGAAAATGATGTGCATGGATCACAAACACTTTTTGTTGTTTGTTTTGTATTTGATGCCTAAGTAGCTTGCAACATTATTGTGATTGTGACAGATAGGTCAAACTCAAACTAAGCTTTGAACTTAACAGACTAAAAATGTCTTAGTGTCTCTTTAATTGACATTTCAGCTTCGGTATCCTTTGAACCTCTACACTTAAGAGAAATAATCAAGGATTTTCACATGTAATCCTTGTCCTTGAGAAACGTCCTCCTCATGAAGAAGGTTTTTGTTGACTTCTAGACTTCAATTCCTGCTATAGTTTCTCGTAGAGGCAGAGCAAAACACGAAGTCAGTTGCCAACTGGAGAAATGAACTGTAAACACTTGCATGCCTCTCATTTATTCACATTGTAAGCGGAGTTGCCAGAAAACAATTCAATTAATCTTTGGCAGAGTGCAGGAAGGCTGTGTGGAGAGCAGAATAAACATACATACACACTTGGTGAAAGAGAGAGAGAGGAGCTAGATCAGGACATGTAAACAGGGGCTGTGATGAGGAAGCGTGCCATGGAAGCCATCCTGCCGCAGACGAGGACCACGTAAACAGGCCGCCTGATGAAATAGTAGCACAACAGCATCACCAACTGTGGGAATCCAGTTGTAAGCACTGTATATCAGTGGGCAAGAGGAATGATCAGCCAGTGGTTGTAGACTTGCATATGTGACCATGTGATGCTAAGCTTGTGTATGTTGCATCCATGCCCATTTGGTTTATATTTGGGTGTGGAACATTTTCAAATGAGAGCCCTAAAATGTTTATTTCAACTCTTTGTAAAAGCAGATATGAAGGTGGTTGGTACAGTAAAGAAGTGGCTTCAAAAACCCACAACCATAAAGTTGTGTAAACCTCTTCAAACATAGATATGTTACTGTCATTAATCAAAGCAGACATGTGCCTTTAAGTAGTCTTTTTTTCTAACTTTAAGGTCTATATAACAACTAATTTACTCTGTATTTATAATGTCATGACTGCATGTTATGTCACCACATCTTAGTGAGCTAGGACCATAAACAAAATGAGCACTGAGGCTCATAATTCAAAATGCAATATCTAGCATCTATATAGGCTTATATAACTTGCATACAAAGCAGAACACCATCTGAAAACCAACACCTCAAGAACCATTTCTGCTTGCACTTTAAGTGTCCAAACAAAATGTTAAGACTTGGCGCCACGGAAATAAGTGGAGGTAAAAATAGTCACGGTAAAAATAACACATTCCTGCTGAGTGACAAATCTACAGTACGTTTGCCCATTTAGTCCAAATGTTGCTGTACTCCTGTGGCTGCAAAGAGAAATATTAGCGGGAGGCACGTTCCCAGGAAAAGAGCCCCCTTTTGTTGTCTGTATGCTGAAAAGGATAATTGCTCATCTGAGCTCACACAAGACGCCTCTCTCCCTTTCCAATGGCAACATCAACTTCTTCTGCATTCTTGAGAGAAGAGTTATGTTGACCTCCGCTGCCTCTCCCGGTGTGTTTGTCTATTTGACAAGACTGCGTGTGTGGGTGCTTGCATTTGTGTATATACAGTTTGTGTCTATGTTTACAGATGCTGACTGTACAGTATGATTATACTTGTATGTTGTGTATAGGATGTATGGTGATTTTTTTTAAACTTCAGGAGGATTCAAGAGAGAGCTTCAGTGGAGGCGGTGAATTGTGTGGGAGAAGGAGAAGAGTTTGAGGGGTTGTGAGGCAGAGTGGTGGTTGGAAGGTTGGTTGGGGGGTGGGGGGGGGCACTTTAGTGGTGTTTGAACTTTTGTGAGTCAGACTCTTGCAATGAGGGAGTAGCAGAGGCCATGAATGAGAGTGCTTGTTTATATGGGTCAGTGGACTCCCTTTTAACCCCTTTAGGCTTTTTTCTGCCGTCGCACAGGAAGTAGCTGCTCCACCCACGGTCGTGCCCGACTGAAAGACAAATCACGTGTGCGGGAAAAGAAGTCAGACACACCCACCAACCAGACAAAACCCTTTGTAGTCTCCATGGCTCTGTACAGAGAGCTCTCCAATAATTAGCATGTTTACACTGGGGATATGAGGCTTGCTTTTCATCACACGTGCAGCACAAAGCGTCTATCTCCATCCACAGAATGCCGGGGTTAATTGGAGTGAGATTGCCTCTCTATAGTAAGCTGCACAATGAACTCTTCTCTCTGCAGGAGGCAAACGGTTTCTAGAATGGAACTCAAAACTGCCGCTGACATTTTACTGAGAGCAATGTGAGAAATGTGGCGGAGGAAGCCTCGGTGCTTAGCATCGCATGCACACAAATTGCTCGTCCTGTTTATGCAGCTGCTTTATTTCTGAGAAAATTCCAGATAAAACAGCCATTTTAGGATGCGAGTTGGATGAGGGAAATTACCACATCTAAATACTGTATGTGCACCTGGGTGAACTCAATCAAAGCTCTATAAATGCTGGGAAAATATAAAAAACTTTAGAGAAGTACAGGTCATTTGCAATGATGCACACGATTGCCGAGATTGATGATAAAAGCTATGATTATCCTGCACTATAAATGTGATGTTTTTTGTTGTTGTTGCTTTTATTAAATAGAAAACAAAATAGAAGGCACACTAGCATTTTGCTGTAGATATAATGTGTTAAATAAAATAAGTTAAAACAGATCTTTTGTCCAGTTTCAGGCAGCTGTAAACACAATATTCTCATTTTTTTGTTGTGTTGAACAAATCGCTGCCTACTGACACACTTCGAGATGGAAATTTAAGAGAAAATGCAGTTAATGAAATATCTGGAGTGTTCACCTGTCAGATGCTAACCTTCAAGAGTCATGGATGACTTATTCTTTAATGAATTACTTTTTTGGTCCAATGGAGTACTTACTGATAGCTGTTTGAAATGTTTGAGAGAAATGCTACACTTGAGAG
This sequence comes from Symphodus melops, assembly GCF_947650265.1. NCBI lineage: Eukaryota > Metazoa > Chordata > Actinopteri > Labriformes > Labridae > Symphodus > Symphodus melops. The sequence continues at coordinate 22,034,891 of NC_136696.1, read as the reverse complement.
TTGAGAGACAAATAAGTGCTAAAGAAACCATCACAGTTTCTTTTCCACTCACTTACATTATCCGTGTGACTGGAGACCACTACAAAGATACATCTGTATGATTCTGACGGTTTTTCTGACATGTGGGCTTGAGCTGTGAGTCTTAGTTCAAATGACCTGACCTTGAAACCTCAGGCTGTGAGGCCTGCTGAGTCCAAAGTTATTTTTCCTGGTCTAACATCAGAGTCTAAATAAACTTCTGGCGGCTTTTAGATGGATGAGCTTCACAGGGACTCATACAGAGTGATTCACCATGAGTTCAAACCACAGCAAGTCTAGAAGAGGGAAAGAACAATGATATCAAAAGATCCCCTGCGCTGTCTCTGATACCCCCCTCCCCCTCCAGTCATATGCCACACAGGTTGCGAAGAGGACATCTGTCCTCTGTAAACTCAGCAGGACATTACTGTCAGAGGGTAGAATGTCTGGAATGTGCCCTTGTGGTCAACACATTGGTGAACGAGTCATTTGGCTTGTGTTGCTTCCATAGTCTGGAAACAAAGGATTCCTGGTCCACCTCTCACCTCTGTGCGATTCTCTTTGGACCAGGTCTTAGGAATTTCTACCTCAGGAGTTATGATTCTGACCTCCAGGTCATCCCGTTGGGGACCACCCTCCTCCAAACATATCAGCTCTCACATTATCCAAGGGGTTCATATTTTGGTTTGTAACATCATATTGAGCATATTTTGTGATAGAGCGTTGACATCAGCTTCTAGGAATGTCTGTCAGTTCACTAATCTTTCCCACCCTGCTCAGAGCATAGCTCACCACTGTAGCGTGTCATTAGCTTATGAAAGATTTGTGTTTTGAGAAGGAGACGTGTGGGAGGTGTGTGTGTGTCTGTCATAGTCTTTGATGTTGTCAGGTACCGAATGTCTTGGTTTAAAATGTTTCAGTGGTCAAAAGAACAAGTTATGGCAGCTTCCCTCTAATCACAAAATGATTGTTTTGTAAGAGATGAGACCTTGAATCTCAAAGAGTCATGTGAGTGCATGGAAAATATTTAGCATCAAAATGGTTTTTGTTTTTTTGAGATGTGCAAACCATACTTTTAAATTTGCCAAATAGGGTTGCCAACTTTTTCAGTACCAAATGAGTGACACAATATATTTTTTCTGGGAGTTCCGTGCCAAGGGAGTTCATTGACAGACAAATTACAGGCAGCCACAGGCTGCCAAATAAGAATAGTTTTAGAAACTTATATACCAAAAAGTGACTGCAGACCATAACAGAAAGTGTCACATTGTGGTATTGTATAAAAATGATCATAGTGGAAAAACTATTTCACTCTTGTCTTGGGGCCTCCTGTCTAGCTGATATCACGTGCACCCTTTGTAACCCAACACTAAGATAACGTTATATCCTTCTTTCTAAGTTTCTTGAATAGTTATAGTATTAATCGTGTTACTCTGTATTCTCACACAAAGAATAGGATAAATCTGTCAATTACAATTTGTGGACCTTGTTTTAGCTCTTCTCAGCTAGCCACATTTAGCTTGTTATTTGGTAATTGTTCACACTCCTGGCTTTCAGCAACAGTAACACTTTCTGCTTCTTTCCCTAAAAAGAGGCATCAGGTTCATCATAAAATGTACGTATCAGTCTTGAGGGTGATTATGTGAACGTTCCTGTGAACAGTTTTTTAATAACTTTAGATGTGAAGCCAAAATTGTCTTCACAAACGTTAACTAAGCAATTAGACAATTTTACAGAGGTTGATAAAGTCTGCCAACCAGTACTTTTAAATCTCAACAAAAAGCATTTTTTATGCATCCTCATGTTGTTTTATGCATCATTATGCTGCAAACTGGGTTTTTTTTTAGTTTGTTTCTGAAACGTCCTGCTCTCTTGTTACAAATACAGGAGTAGGCTTTTGATCTTTAAAGCCAATTGTCAACATAAATCCTTCCTTTTCTCAATTCTTTTTCTCACAACTTGTCGGTATTTTATCTCCTCTATCTGTGACATTTTGTTAATTTTTGCTCCTCTGCTTCATGATACTTTATATTTATTATCATCAGCCTCTATTTTTTTTTTTTACCATCATTCTCTACTCCTTTCTTGTCTTCATTCATTCCCTGATCGTCTATCACACATTTTTTTCATTTAATTTTTACCCCTACTCTCCCTTCCTACCCTTGCGTGCGACGGAGAGAGAGGTGTACTCCTTTGTCAAGCCTGCACTAGTAGAGGGAGGAGGGGGTCAGAATTGAAGGGAAGAAAGGAGCTGAGCAGAGAGGAGGTGGAGGGGCTGCTGGGATAGATCAATTTTCAAAGCGCTATCTTTTCATTTGTTTTCCTTTAACATTTCCCTGCTATGAGGAGGAAGAGAAAAAAGGGAGGGGGAAAAAAGAGAAAACCATACACATGCTCACTCTCACATCCTGAGAAATGGCCCAGATGGCCATCACTCATAAAGGAAATCTTTCAGCAGCGACTCACCAGCCTATATACCATGTTAAGACAAGGCAGCCCAAAAGACAACCCCCCGCCCCAACAAACCGCAGCTGCCAGAAGAAGATTTGTATCTTTGCTTGGGAGAAAAAAAGTTCAGTGCTCCCATCCAAATGTCACCCCATGTGAGCATCAAACAGCGACTCACCTGTAGTAGCAGAGTGGTTGCTTTTATTTGAAACGCAATCGTTCCCAGAAGAACTTCCCCACTTCAAGTCTTGGCAGGTAATACAGACCGTGATATCTGTCTAGGATTTTCTTCTTTTCTTAAATCAATCCAAGAAGCGTATATTTACCCCCGTGGGGCTGTTTTTAATCCTGTCGTCATGTGAAGAACCACAAAAACTCCTCATAGTTATTTCCATTCCCAAAAGCATGCCTGAGACAAAAGTTTCTTCCATTTATCTGGTGGAATCCTTTGTCAGTGATGTACTATTGTAAAAGAACATGAGGATGGTGCGATAGAAAAGATTAACCGGGGTAGAGGGGCAAAAAGGTAAGGGGAAAAGGTCACCGCTTCGAGAGTGATTACCTCAGTGGTTAGCACTTCATTACCTTGTGTCTCACGTTGTTTTATGTACCCGACTGTGTCTTAGGTGGGCTGTAATGGGATAGCAAATGTCAGGCCCCACATACTCATGGGAAGTTTTTTTCCCCACTTTTCCTTTTAAAAAGAGACAACGGTAGATGGACCACCCGGACAGGGATTATTATATACAAGGGTTTGACTACTCAGCCATCTGAATATGGCAAGGGTTCAAAGAGGTCAGCAACAACATTTTCTTTAAGATATGGGGTCACCTGTGCAGTAGTTGTATTGAAAAGATCATGGTAATGGGGGTTCTTTCTGAGCACTGGACGAGCCAATATGATAACTCTCCAACAATACTGATAGATTAAAGGAGGAAAAAATTCACAATTCATAGCTACCTCACAACGGGTACAGGGAGGGCCAATTTAAACAGAAAAGCTTGTATTCCAATTCATTTTGCAATCTGAACATACAGTATACGAAAGCACTTAAATTCATTGCTTTAGTCGTCATACATTGACGTTCAATATATCTATAGTGTAAATGGTAGAAAAAACTTGATGTGTTACAAGATTAGAAAACATGTTTTTTCCTAATAATTGTCCCGGGTCTCTTCTGAAAAGCAGTTTCTGAAGTTTTGAAGGTATTCTGTGTAAATTATGAAACAAGTGTCATGTATAATAGCTTAAATGAAATCATCTTTATGGCCAACTCATGTCAAGAAAAATCCAAACAGTAACAAAAGACTTGTTATTTGTAAACATGTTAGAATAGTTATATTTGATGTGTAGTCACGGTTTGCATAGCAAAATTTGAAAAGTTTTTTTGTTGGCCTGATGCTTCTCCTTTCTGAAAACCAAAATTTCAAGCTTTAAACACAACGCGTGCTGTGCTTCACTGTGCATGACAAAGAGGGTCAGAGCTCGTAAAAGGGCACCTCTGGCCCAATTCCTCGGTCGTCTGGGTCCACACGATCCCAGCAGTAATGGTTGGTAGTGGATATGGACTAAGGCATTTCCAATATACTGTATGATAAACTTTTACACCACCAGGTGGATTTGAGGTAAGTCAAGAGAAAATTCCTGAACACAGAATAGGATGCTTGTTTGTGACAGTGCCACTAAAAATGACCAGAAATGTCACTGGATTAAACTATAAATATTTTTGGCTGTTTTAGGTATACAGGGGTACAGCTCTCCGTGCACTTCATAGTGGTATTACCTGTCTGGATTAACAATCAGACCAATAAAACTTGTACCTGGATATGGCTTATTATTATGTTTGTCAAAGCTTTTGCCAAAATTATTGGTCTAGCACTTGGGAGTCTCATCAAGCCCCCCTCCGTGTGAAACAGCCAGGGTAGAGGAGGAAGAGGAAGAAGTACAGAGAGTCCACACCCAAGCTCATATCAATCACGATGATGTCAGTTGAGGATGGCCAGTCAGCAGGCATGAATGATAAGGCACTGTTTAGAGACATTGTGAAAGGGTGGCAGAGCGTGAGAAAGAGTGATACTGGTGCAAGAACTGCTTCAAAACTAATGCACAAAAAACAAACAAACATAGTAATTACTATTATAATTGTCAGGATGAACTATCAAGGAATTCATTTTGAGGTTTTGTTTTTGAAGTAGCTGTATGACTTAACTGGACGGGAGTTTCCCTGGTTTTTTGGACTATCAAAATTCACAAGAAGAACAGACAGGGGGGGAAAGACAGAGAGGAAAATAGCAATGAATGGAAAGAGAGTGGAAAAGCAGAGGGACAAGGAAAGGGGAAAAGAAACTTTAATCACAGAAACACTGACCCATAAAAGAGGAGAAGCAGACACAAGTGGAAACCAGAGGAATGTTGACCAGCTGGGGGATACATCCATCCATCCAGCTCTTTCTGCTGTATTTATACTTAAAGCTATTGGTAAAGTGGATGGGGATGGGGGTAGGCTAGTAAATGAAAAAGCCCTCGATAAAATAAAAATAAAAAAACAAATTGAAGGATGAGCTAAAACCAGTAGTGCTAAAACTGTGCGACCATGCGATCTGGTCCAGGAGCAGCCAGTCCGCACATCTCTGAGCTTCAGCCAACAACGACTTTTCTTCCCAGCCCTTTCACACTCTGCAGAGGCACTGCTCTCATGCACGGTGCTGAAGGCTGTTTAATTACCACACTGGCCAGTTAGCTGGACGGATCAGCCACAGTGTCTGATGGGCTTCCTCCAAGTCTCCATTCTTCCCTCTCCATAGACCTGGCCCCACCATATTGGACCTAAACCCACATCCCCTTTTTGGGAGCCAAAGCCAATTAGCTGTATCCATACTAACACTGCTGACTGTTCGCTTTTCATACTTTCCTGTGTCCATCCTTATGCTAAAAAGAACAAGATGTTTTTTATGATGAGAGATCTTATCAGTAGCTTGAGAAACAGCCGGATACAGAGTTAAGTGATTTACACTGAAAGGGTTATATGCCTTCAAAGCATTTCTCTCCCTTGACTTCTGAAGAGGAAAAGAGTGCATAAATGCATGTTTTTAAAGACTTGACTGTGTTATTTTTACACCCTCCTGCTCATGCCTTAATCACTTTGCCTTGAGAAAGCCACTCTCACTGAATGAACTCTCATTGCCATTTGGAAAGGCAGACTTTATCTCATTAAACCTGATGGAGGTGTATGTAAAACAACCCCTGTGGATTCAGATTGTGGCCCTGAAAGAAATATCTAAAGATTTGTGATTTATATAAATGACAAGCATCAGTATGGTTTAAGAGTTTCATCATTTCTGAATATTTGGATGACAGATAAATAAACGTGAGCAGTACTGCTAAATGCTTTTCCCCATTGCTTTGCAGTGCAAGCATGCCTGTAACGTACTTTTGCAATGTAGTGCATCATCTTTGCTTGGATAATCTTGTGGAATGAATGGGCCCTGTCCACTCCATTGATGTTACTGAGTGGCCTACTGCAGTACTGTCTCTCAACAAGACCCAGCTCAAGCGGATCTCTGCAATCATGAGCAACAGGTGGGCTTGGACAGTGTTCCCTCTACTGCAAACAATTTTGCTTTGAAACCCTTAAAGCCTGATCCAAGACAGGAAAAACTTCCCATTAGTGCTGCTTATTTTCTTTTCATGGACCACACACACAAGCACAAACACACACAATCACACAAGCACACAAACGTACCAAAACTAGGCAAGTCATTGTATTGACTTTCATGCATTACCTCAATACTTAACTGAACTATATCTGTTACCATCAAATGTCTAAACCCAATACAATGCTAGCCAAAACTTTTAAAAATAGCATGTTATTTTTAGACTGAATAATTTAAGATTAAAGTTAGCGGCACGTTAGCTTTAGCAAACAAGGCGTGAACAGGGTTAAACAGTCCAAAACTAACTAAACCCACTGCACCTGTAAAGTTCACTCTTTGGATCCCCGTCTTTCATTTTATGAAAAGGTTGTATTGATAGGGGGTCATGTGTTCGACTTCTTCTTAGCTGGAGTCTCTGCATGGCAACAGGTCTCAGCTAAGAAATTGTCTGGCACACAACATACCTCGTAAAACTACAAACACTCTCTTTTTTATAACTTGATTTGTGTACCAATGAAAATGAAGATGTTATGTGTTAATTCAAGATCTTGAGGGGTGCTGGTAGGTGGAATTTGCAAACCTGGAATAGAGCAAGACTAACTGTTGGTTTTTCTATATCTAGTTTTGATGTCCGTTTAGCTGGCTGCAGGGGCCTAAACTTTATCCTGACAAATACGAGAGTGGTGTTAATCTTATCATTCCAGTGAGCCAGAAATGTCATTAACATTTCCCCTTCATTGTTAAGCTATTGTTTGAATGAAAACAACTCAATGTTAACCCCAGTCTTGAATGATTAACCTTTTTTTTTAGTTTGCCCATACTGCACGCCAGTAAGATTACAATAGCACACCAAAATATAAACACACAGACAAAAGTTCATTCATGGATAGAGACAGAAATGTGCTCCCTTCTCAGACTTCAGCCTAGTGCCGGTGCTGGAGGAACACTGTGCTACAGCTAAATCGACCAGAGAGTTGTAATCAGAGCCTTAAGCCGTCCACCCTGCTCTGGGACTCTGGAGTGGTTTGATAGTGGGCCAGACATTCCTGAAGAGATCGCCGCCCAGACACCCAGCAGCAGCCAGTCAGCAACAAATTCCAGAATAGCAGCGCTGCCGCTAAAAATAGTCATCTGGACAGGAGAGGGGATGGAGAGCTGGGTGTGCAGGGGAGGCCCTGCTGGATGGAGCATGAATGATAGAGGAGTGGAAGCAGAACAGGAAAGCAGGGTGGTTTATTCCATTCCATATCCAGTCAAAATGTTATCATACAGCGCAGAGAAAAGGGAGTCCTGCAGGGAGCATGCATGAGCAAAGGAATATGAAAATGGTCACATGCAAGTGTTTCCATGCATTTGTTTGACTGCAAACGCGTGGTAAAGTGACCTCTCAGACTGTGATTCCTCAAACAATGTGTCAGCTAACCCGGGAAGCACACGCTCCACTGTACTCAGGACTTTCTTCAGACCAGTTTATTTTTACTGCAATGAACAGGAGGCTCGGTTTCCAACAGCCAGCCTAACGCTCCACTGTGGAACATCCTGCCTGCGACAGCAACAAGATGTGCCAAGGCAGCATTGAACTCAACAAATCTTGCACCACTTTCTGCTCAATTTGCAGAAAACCTCCTAACTTTTTCATGCAAAGCTATTTTCCAAGAAAACATTTGTAGTAAAATGATTTGAAGCTTGTATAGATATTATGTCTAAAATCCCCCCCTTGCGTGTGACGACTTTTATCCCATACTCCTGGAAGGGGTTTGCAAAGATAGAGGCCTCTTTTCAAGTCTGTGCTACACATTAAGAGAATAACTTTTATCCTCCAACAGTCTGCAGACTTCCATATCTGCAAGGCAGGATGAAAAGGGTCATGCTAACCGGATGGGAAAAACTGGGAGGGGTCTGGGCTGGTTTGGCCTTGTTTTATGTGTAGTAGGGTATGCCGTGTTCACAACCGAAGCCCAGCCTCTAGGGCCAAACAAGATCACCTACTGCAGATGGCGGGAGGAGGGTACATGAGAGAACAGTTCTGAGGGTCTACCAGCTGGACTTTATTTAAGGGCTCAAAAAGTGAACCAGAAATGCCTCTGAAGAAATAAAAAAACTTACATCATATCTGTGCCAGAGGTGCAGCTGTAGAAATATCACTTTTTTTCCCATTATTGTCTGTATTGGAAAATGGATAATCATCTAGCTCTTTTTCTGAAAACTTCCCAAAAGTAATAATGACTTTAAACAATGATTGATGTTATTTCTGTATTTTTCTGTCACTTTGACAAACATGAATATTGATGTAGGAGGGATTTACAAATAGAAGGCTTAGAGGCTACTTTTATGGCCCAGACCAGCTTACAGAGACCAATTTCATTCTTGGGATAACAGTTTCAGTGTGTGATTGAGGAAACCTAAATCTTGCTCTTTACCATACTGAACAAGTATTTGATGTTGTCTTCTTTCAAGGCCTGCAGCTTGTGTCTGGCCCGCACAAGCTTCGGATGCTGTCCTAGTCATCAGAACCAAAGTCCTGAAAGAGTGCAGAGCTTCCAGCCAACCACCCACCCACCCCCCTCACAAAATGTGGATCAAATTAACCCAGCAGAAGCAATGTTCTCCCTCGACAATCAATGGAGTCTCCAAGTCCTAAAAACAGACATTCTACTTTCTTCCTGGAGCCAGACATGAACTGTGTTCTCTGCTACATGTTGTCTGCTGCTGTTTGTTTGACTCTTGTCAGTTTTATAACGACTACAAAATCGTTGTTCTCCAGGGACCTTTGTCGTCTACTTTTTAAAGCAATTACCAGCAGGCATGCCCAGTCCAAATAAACAGGACTATTCAGTGAAGATGTAATATCAACACCTTTGTCACACATCCACCCTGAGGACGTGTTTTATGTGTTCCAGTTCGAGCAATTTTCACGTGTTGCCTGTTTGTTTTGGCAAGTGTCATCTAATAACGTACTGTTCCTCAATCGATCAGTGCCTTGCCTGATAAACCGTTATCTTGTTTGTTGGTCTTGTTATACCTTACTTGGATACTTGTCCTTGGACGGCGACTTGTCCCGATCAACAGAAGAGCAGGGGAGGGAGCACAAATAAAATGTGCACAACCTGCAGTGTGTGCCTACTCATAAACTTGCCAGTGCTATAGGAATGAAACTTTCCCTATGACCACTTTTTTTGTTGTTGCAGAAATTTGATATATTCAAAACCTGATGAGAACAGTCTTGTAGCCAGCGGCACTTTTTGTCATTTCACTTATAGGTGTCTTAAAAAATCCCGTTGGCTGTTTTATTCTTTTCTTTGTTTCTTTGCTTTGTTTTTTCCTCATAGAAATCCAGTAATGTAATCAACAGTAGTGCTTCTGTTAGGGACATTACTGTAAAAGTTTTACAGCAACATTTTAATCCTTATGTGATTGACTTTTAAATGCTACAGAAGTAGATTTTGGGTGGAGCATAAATTCAACATCCATCAATTTTAAATTAAGGCAGCAGTTGTGTGGAAACATTGGCTAATTTCCCTCCCTTTCCAAACTGGCTTCACTGGGAGTTTTGCTTTGCACAGAGTGACTGCTTGCTGTGAGCCTGTTGTGAGGTTTTGATGAAATCTTTTAGGGTGACATCTTGAATCTAACTTTGTGCCCTTATTTAAAGTTTATCTTATAGACTACGGATGCAATGTGGATCTTCACTGCTGACCTCCTTCAAGCATTCATGTAGGTTTTTGGGTCAAACCCCCTTAAAATAGGGACGAATTGAGGACATTTCACCAATAATAGTTTGAACTAATCCCTGCTGTAAAAAGAAGAGTGATAGTTCTTTATTGGTCTAACGACTGAGATATGTGTTTATACAGCATTGATCAGTGTCTTCCCATTTAAAACCTGGACCTTTGGAAGATGTGCTTAAACTCAGAAGATACTTTAAAGGGAAGCTAGCATTGTGTAAAGACAGCCATCTTGGCCTACTTTATGAATGGGACATTGATGTTTGTAATGTGAAACCCATTTACAGTTACATTTATTTATCCTACTCAAAGAGAATGTCTATGTCCTAATTATACTTCAACGTGACCCAGCAGTATAACTTACAGAGACATTTAAACTCAAATGGCCACACACAGCAGAAAAAAACAAACACATGTAACTTTCCAGATCCATTTATTTGAGTTGATACAGTACTACAGAGGCATCGAGTTGAGTAGACACACACCCGAATGACTGAATTAAGACTTTTACAGGATTTGAAGAACTCCTACTGTTTTTGTTACTCATAAAAAAATCACACTTGGCCACTGCTTTCACAATGAGATGATGCCACTTCTACTTTGAACAAACAATTGATATTTTATTTTGTGCGGTTTGTCCTTAACACAACACACAGTCCAGAGCAGGCCAAAGCATTAAAAGGGAGGGTTTTTTTTCCTCCCGACGACGAATTAAATGGCTTGATCACCAATAAATACAAAATATAAAAACACATTGATAATAATTTGCAATATCAAAAAAAAAAAAAAAAAAAAAAAAGATACCAAAGGCACACAACTTAATCCACCTTGGTTGTCCAGGATCACCAACAGACAAAAAAAATTTGGCAATATCCATCAAAAGTAATGAGCCATTACAAAAAAATAATACTTAAATAACATAATAATACTAATTTATTATTAATGTCATAACAATATCCAGTCAAGTTTTCCTATGATTAGACTTTCTGCTAACTAACAGATATGCACCACGTGTTTCCAGTTTGGCAGAGCTAAAGTTTCAGATTCTTTCCATTGCTTTATTTCCTTTCTATCGTGATGTTGTTCCAGCATTTTGCACCTCCCCTGTTGAGGTAAAGAGGGGAATACATTCTTCTAAGGGTCACCGATTGATATTTTAGTGCATTTGGTTGCATTTTTTCCCCAATTTCAATTAGATCAAAAGATGTTTTTTTGTTTTGTTTTTTTTGCCATTTGGAGGTTTATAACTGGTTTCTGAAACTGCATCAACCAGTTTCTGGAGCAAAATTCTAGTACTTCAAGGAAGGAAGTGTTTTCTGCCATAACATAAAGCAATATAAAGTTTCTTATATTTTGGAAAATCAAAAACAGAAGCATAATAAAACAAAATACTAACATAGTATAATTTTCTCACTGTAAATCCAGTTGACAATAAAATGCAATACAAAAAAGGCAATAAAATGCAATATAATACACAGCGGGTCTTTCATTTGAACCGTTACCCAGGACCTTTCCTTCACACCAGAGACCCACTGAAAACATTCAACACGTGACCTATTTCCTCCGGGCCATCTCCTGCATTGTTTTCCATTCACATCACTTGATATCTTGGATGATGTCAGTCATTGATCTTCCACTTTTTTTTTTGCTGCAGTTGAAAAGAGTAATGCTCTTTCTGAGGCCGTGCAGAACACACTGCATGACCCTCAATACAAGCTGTATCAACAGCCTCTAGCATCTCAAATAAAAGCCCAAAAAACAAACATGAGGTAAAGCCAACGTGGGGATGATTTCATTCACCAATGGGGATTCCAAAGGCAAAGAAAAATAATCGAAAAAATGACCCTTGTTAATCCCTGACCCATCCTCGCCAAAGCTACAATCCATCTTTGGTATCAAACAAAAAAAATCCATCCAACGTCCATCTAATCTTTCTACTCACTTTCTTTACTTTCACAATTCTACATTACAATTCCTTCAAAATACTTCTTGACCTTTCCTGTAAACCACAGAAAAGTCCTCTCCAATCTCAGCACCTTCCCATTGAACACTTTTTCTCACTCTTTCTTTCTCCCTCTAGCTATAAACCTATACACACTCCCTCCCTCTTTTACTGTCAAATGAAAACAATAGCTGGCTAATTGTGCTTGGTTGACATAATGGACGAGTATACACAGCTGGAGGGCTGAGCACGCACCACAAATCCCACCTGTGTCTGGCTGGTGCTGATAGCGATCTCTAGTACCAACACGTCTCCACCCTTTGTCTGAGGAATTTGCTGTGTCATCAGCAGGCGAAAACAAACTGTCTTACTCGGCTGTTTTGAAGAGATCTGGGTAAAATATTAACATGTCTGAGAATGGATAACCTACATTCAGTCTCTTTGGTAGAAAATAAAAAGAAGAGAAACAACTGAATGTCTCGATAAACAGTCTGATCTATCAAAAAAAATCAAACAACCAAGGTTAAGAGAGCCAGGCACATTCCAGGACTGTGAGATATTGTCTGCGATATCTCCCTTCGCCAAGTGTCCCACTAGGTGAGTCCCTCCAGATCCTTTGGGGGCTGACAGAAAATCTGTGCTCAACCAAGCCACCTAAGCTGCTGACAAACCAAACTCTGGGCTTAAACATTAACAAAGAACACAAAGAAGGTCTTTTTTTCGAGGCATTATCTGTGTTTTTCTACTTGTGGAAGAAGATGAGACTGTTTGATCTCAAACGTCTGAGACTGAAACATTGAACCCCGAAAAAAAACAAAAAAACATTTAAAGTTGTGTGCAGAAGGCCCTGGGTCTCTCCACATTCACAATCAACATAAAAAAAATCACAACTGGCGACAGATTGGCCTGGCTTTTCCCTCCACTTTTAGGAAATGACATACATAATTCTAATTAAGAATCAAAAAAGGCACTTCCTACATATTCCCAAGTATCATACACATATATAGGACATATGCTTTTATGAAGGTATATTTGCCTGCACGTTTTACAAGCACAGGCATACTTAATATGATGAGTATATATATGTTTCCCATTATCACTGAGTAACATAATTATATATGTCAGTTCCACACAAAGAGTTTGGACTCTTCCAGTAATAAGCCAGCGCCCACCAGTTTTGCACTAAAAGCTACAAAAATATCAATAAATAATCAGCAATGTCAGTTATATTTGGAACAAGACCCTGGTTTGTTTCTTTCTTTTTTTTTTTCAAAGGAAGTAAAGATCACAAAAGCATGTGCTCTATGTGAGTTTTAAGGTGCTTTTGTAAACTCAAACTCGAGATTGGTGGCATATGAAAAGAGCCAACCAGTTTCTGGTTGCTGCGTTTGTGAATCTAACTTGCCTTCTTGCTGAATATGTAAACATGTTGAACACAGCAAAGTCTATGGGCGGGCCAAGAAAGCAGACTGGGTGGCATTTTTTCATTTCCAGCTCCTTCTCTCTGTCTTAAATTCCCCTGGCCAGAGAAGGGCATGTAAGTGTGTACATCTGTGCGTGTGTAGACATTTCATTTCCAAGATTTCACCCTCACATGGAAAAACCACAACCTCCAAAAAGGTGTATCCCAGTAACACACTGGTCGTTAAAGCCATCTACATACAGTACATCTTTACACACACACACACACACAGTCATGTTCAAGCCAATCTGCCTCTTCTTTCCCTGCCACCCATCTGTTAGGTGAGGTTGCTGCTGATGTCCAGGGCTTGCTGGTACACCTGAGTCATGTCCTCCAGGTCCCCTAGCAAGGAGAAGCTGCCGTTGTCTCCTGGGGAGTTTTTCATTCTGGAGCCGCGGCTGAACTTGGGTCCCTGGAGCGGCGGCGCTGCCTGGAAGCCCTTGAAGTTGGCGAGCTGCAGCAGGTTTTCCGCTGAGACACAGGCCCTGATGTTTGTGCGGAGGTGAGGGGTGGAGGGATGCCACTCTGCCCCGCTGAGAGAGCTGGGCGACAAGGACAGGACAGAGCTGTCCTCCCCAACGATGCTTGAGGGCCGACTCTGACTGCGGGACAGACCAGAGTCAGTCGAGGGAGGAGGCTCACCCAGAACTCCAGCCACTGTCGCTGCTGACGGGGGCCCACTGTAGGTGGAGTACTTGCCATTTCGCTTCAAGATGCCCTTCCTCCCCATCACTCTTCTAGGCGGAGAGGTTGCCAGCAGTGACATACTGGTGCCCCCCAAAAGCTCAGAGGACTCACTGCGCTCTGGCGAGGAGTAGTAACCTGATTCCCGCTGCTGGTTGTTCTTCAAGATGCCTTTCTTTGGAAGAGTAGGCACCATCTTCGCTGGCGAGCCTCCACCCAAAGCAGGCTCCTCTTCCTCTTGATCTGGACTTGAGGCTTCTTCTCCACCTTCAGCATTTGTAGGCAGCATCATTTGACCCAACTCCCCCTCTTCCAGACTGGCAGACTGCTGCTCTTCAGTCAACCTGGTTTTAAGGATACCCTTGGGTCTCTTCAAACCGGGCTTCTCCTCGGTTCCGCAGTGGGACTGTCCGACCTCCACGTTCTCCTTCTTGGACTTTTTGGGTCTCTGGCGCATCAGCGGTGGCATGACAGTAGCCTTGGCTCCAGAACCACGTGGCTCAGTGCGGTTCTGCCAGTCGATGAATCGGGCAAGCATGGGCGAGCCCCCGTGGTCACGTTGGGTCTCGCAGTCACACACACTGTTCTTCCATCCCCAGTTCACCCACCAGTGATTAGCGATGTCCTCCACTGTGGCCCGGCGTTCAGGGTTCACCATCAGCATCCAACGGATCAGTCCACGTGCATCTAAAAGGACAAATGTGTTTTGCATTACAAAAAACATCGAGTGCTATAAAGACAAAATGGGAAATCGAGCGTCAGCTTTAATAGATGTTGCAGGTTCTATTTTATTTGCTGGGCGCAGTCTAATTCACATTCTATTGAAATGTTTATCAAAATCCAGCGGAACTCGATTGGTCAAGATGTGTGTAGGATAAAGTTCAATAAAGATCACTGGGATAAAGTGTGTTTCTCCAAGAATGACAAAAACATGACTAAAACAAAGAGGTTTCCTGCAGTACCTGAGGACTGGGTTGGCTCTTTGTACTCGCCATTGCTGATCTGGCGAATGAGGTTCTTGTGGTCTCCCCCGTCGAATGGCATGGTCCCATAGACCAGGGTATACAGCAGCACCCCTAGAGCCCAGCTGTCCACCTATTGAAAGAGGAAAAAAATAAGTAATCAACATGAAATTACTTTCATAAACAGAACATGCACCCTCAACAACACAATTTGAGAAGTGCGACAGAGATACAGTCCTCCAGTCACGTTTTCATTAGTGACTTATGGAATGAAAAAATTTACAGTGTGAAATGTTTTTCGCGAAGCAGCCCCTTTAGAACCTTTCTTTAAAGCATGTATGCGCTGCTGTGCGTCTTTAGCGGGTTTTATAGAAGTAATGACAAATGACAGTCTGCTTGTAGGAAAGGGCTGATTTCCACAAAGATAAATCCTCTTCTTCGCCCCCCACCCCTTCGCTCTTTCCTGCTCTGTCAGGCAGAAGCAAGCACTTTCTGACCACCAACCCTAATGCAATGTGGCCTCCTAAGTAAGTGGTTACATAAGACTTTGTGTCTGGGGCACGAGGAGGTGCACAGCGACGTGGGAATGGAGGAGTGTAATGAGTCCAGCAGAGATGGTAGAGTCCTGATATCCTGGCGCCTGAGGACTCGATGGAGACACATCAGCATTCTGCATCTCTGTGTGTTTGTGTGTGAGACAGTGACAAGAGAGGGTAAAGCGATGTTTGTGTGTATTGACTGTAGAACCAAGAGGATGAGATGAAGCGCTAATGTTCTTTTTGGTGGCAGAAGCTGGTGTTTTAAAATAGTCTAGGAAGAGGAAATCAGATCAGGCCAGTTACAGAGCAAGTGCACTTCCTCTTAAGGATCCTGACCGACATCAGGAAAATTTCCAGGGTAAGCCGAGCCACGCTCTATTGTTGTGTTCTATTTTCGTGGCATGTGTTTGAGGCAATTTGCGGCCTCACCCCGACCGATATTCTGTAATTTCGATTGCAATCGGACTTGTGTAGTTTTTAGCACTCCGGAGGAAATTATAGAGAATTACGCTAAATTGAATGCTTAGACTTGGAAATCTAAAAATGCATGTTTTTTTCCCTCGTCAGTTGCTTTGTTTTATGTAACTGATGCGATTTTAAAGACAACGCCCTTCGGAATGACTCTGGATTTGCCAGACGAGTGGCTTTGGGGAGACTTTTTCACTTTTTCTTTCACCAAAACTATTTAACTTTGATCATGAGCTTGTTTCTTTTTTCAGACTGTGGAACCCATTCCAATCCAGTAGAGATGAAGAGAAAAGTATCCTCCAGTTCTTCACTTCAAAGGATCAACACATGGTAGGAAGGGGAGTACTGGGGAGGTTTACAGACAGTATCTGAGCTGACCCACTGTAGAATTGCAAGAGAGACCCCCCTTTGACTGGAGCCTAATAGTAATCCCATCAAAGACACAGAAAATAAAGCCTTTCACTTCTTTGTGTATGATAATCACTAGTGAGATAATAATGATGAAAGCTGTAAAAGGTGAGAGATCCAGACGGTTCACACCAAATTTAACAGCAAGGGAAGTCAATAACAATGATGATGGTTACATAAAAAGATAATCGCGTCTTAGAAGTTCACAAGCAGCTGCTTTTTAATTCGTTGTCATAGCCTGGTTGACTGGCCCTCACCTCTGGGCCTCGGTACGGTCTCCCATTGACGATCTCTGGTGAAGCGTAAAGCGGACTGCCACAGAAGGTTTGCAGCAGCTTGTCCTTGTTGTAGAGGTTGGACAGCCCGAAGTCAGCAATCTGCAGAAACACAGGTACTCGTAAGGTTTACATTAAACATGAGCTTGTTAAGTCATCATATGATCTGTCAGAGATCTCTGGGCAAACTTACCTTAATATTACAGTTTTCATCCAGTAGCACATTTTCCAGTTTCAGATCCCTGTGCACCACTCCATTCTGAAAGACAAATGACAAACAAAAGAAATGATTAATTAATCTATGGATGCATTTTTCATGAGGAGTACTACACAGTCGACTGGTTTGAGAGATGATTTACTCCGACAAAGCTAGCTTGTGGCTCTCGGGGGAAATCAACACGGCCTGTTGGTGTAGTTCCTTTTAATTGCCCTTGTCCCCTCTGGGGTCTTTATGTTGACATCTGCTGCGATTTTCTTTTTAAATTCAACTCACATGTGTCACATAAACATGAGTCTGTAATTACTGCCCTGTATGAATGATGTTCTCACAACATCTTGGGGATTAAAAAACAATTCCGGGGTTTAAAAAACAAAAAAAAACACAACAACTCGGTATTAACATGTGGTATGCAGACGGATGTGTTACTTATTGTTTCGCAGGGAGCTTTTGTTTGAACTGCTCTGATTGGTGGATATGAGGGAGAAATGGTTGCTTGCTTGTTGTGTCAGTGACTCACATCACCCCACCCGGCGCAAGGCCGTGCTTGGTGGTGATGATTCATCAGTCATGGCTGTCTGGGACTCTCCTATCTGAGGACCATGACATCATATCTCTCTCCAGCTGGGAGTGTGACAAGAGGGGAGTCCATCCAAACAAGCATGAGACCTGGGGAGGGGGGGTGTTGATGGGTTTAGAGCAGTAGGTTGACGTGGGCGTGGCTGAATCTTAGGGGAGAAAGCTTTTGGGGGGTATCTCAGGACAGCTTCCAGTGTGTCAACAGACGAGGACAGAATTATTGCGGGAGCCTGTTTGGTGCACAGTAATCGGATCGTAAGCCTGAATTAAACCGGCCTGTGTTCCATCTTCACTCAGAAACAGATGACTCCCTCAGGCTAGTGCGCCAACAAAAGCATACCGTGTAGGGCCTGTAGATTAACCGGCTGTATGGCTGACTGCAGAGCTGGATGGAGAGTGTTACAATAAGCACGCCTGGAAAACAAAGTCTGTGTGTGTGTGTGTGTGTGTGTGTGTGTGTGTGTGTGTGTGTGTGTGTAGGAAGCATAGAGTGAAGTAAGGTAAGGAAAGAGGGGGCCTGTTGTTTTTGTTTTTTTTCTCACCTTGTGACAGTGGTGCACGGCGGAGACTATCTGTCTGAAGAAGTGTCTCGTCTCCCGCTCGCTCAGGCGCCGCCGTTCGCTTATGTAGTCATACAGCTCACCCTTGCTGGCATACTCCATCACAATCACAATCTTGTCCTTGTTCTCAAACACTGAGAAATGATAAGAAAACAGTTGAGGTCCGTTAATATCTGCTTTCAAGGAAACACAACTTTTCAACAATCAAAAGCAAGCAGGACGGGAGGACAACTCGTGAAGAGAATCCAGGTTTTCTATCATGCTAACATCGCAAATGGACATCATTATATGTGAATCACATACACTCTCTAGTTTTGGATCAGTAATCCAAAATTCCAGAGAAGCATATAATATCTTTACAGTATTCCCATGGTTACATCACCACAAACCCCACCTCATGAGTCTGGCTCCTTCACAACACTGCAGGGAGGGACTGCTAACTCAATCAAAGCCTCTCCTCAGAGAGCAGCGGAGCAGCGAAAACAGAAATGCAGGAGTCCAAGCAAAGAGAGAAACGAGTGAGCTTCACAGACAAAACTGGGAACGCTTTAGTGTCGCGCTACGCCCTCCACAGAACAACACTTTCACCGTGCATCATGTCAACACATTTCACAACACTCTGCCTGATCTTCTCCACCAAAACAAGCGCGCATGTGATTAAGAAATATCGCATTGTTCAACACGTTATGTTGAAACACCGAGTAACTTCCTCATCTGACAGCAACATGGCACTCCTAATTAGCCCAAGGAAAATGACAGGCAAGAGCTTCCACTTGTTATTGTGAGAGAAATAAAGAGTCCTTTGAGATTCTGAATAACTGGTAATGTAGGATGTACCAAGGGCTTGTGCCATCTGTCAATACTGTATGTCGCAAACTTTGTGTTTGTTTTAGTCAAAGCTTCTTTGAGTATCTTATTATTATTATTATAACTTGTTACATGGACTTGCTGCTGTTATATGACACAGGAGCAGTGTCACAACAGTAAAAAATAAAAATAAAACTTCAACTTTTGAAGCTGGTTATAAAGCAGTAATGAAGAAATAGTAACGACTTGTTAGGGAATACAATACAATACAATACAATACAAGTTTCAGGGAACGTAATTAAAAAACTTTTCCTATATAAACTTGCTCAAAAACAATAATAATACAGCCTATAGTACAGCAAAGAAAGGGGGCTACTTTATTTGAATATAATTAACTTTTTAAACTGATCAAACTAATATCCCACCAGGGTGTGTTCCTTCTATTTATTCATCTTTTATTTATTGTTTTTATTCATTTGATGTGACAATTTGGTTTAAAAAGATGGTGGCTTGTTGCACATCTGGTGGCTGAAGAAAGAAACCATCCGCAGTCACCAAACATATCATTCTGTGCTGGTATGTAGCCTGCCTGTATAATTTTGATTTGGCAACATGTTTCTCTCCCAGCACTTTGGCATGAAGGGAATGAAAATGGTTATGTGCAAAGAGAGGAGAGAAAAAAAAAAAACTAAGGACATGACAACTACACACTCCGCCACGTCGCCCTGCATTGTGCGGGTTGATTTTCCCACACAGCAGGGTCACCGGGGGTGAGGGCCTCTGCTTTCTGCACCCTTGAGTGAGCACCCTCGTATGCTGTCACACTCCCCTCTCCTCACCCTCCTCCCCAGGTCCTTTTAGAGATATAATCCCCTACAAAAACACACAGAGTCGCTGAGTGATGGTAATGCTCCCTGATCGTGTCTGTCTCACTGAACGGGAAGAAACGGAGCAATCCAGCCTCCTGATTGGTAGACGGAGTGTAGACCTGGGGTGATATTCACATTGGTCCTTGGAGGAGTTCTTGTCTTAAGCCAACTCTCAGTTTGCACTCCCATTCACCTTTGACCCCTGGTGGGGAAGTAATTACCTGGCTTACATAACTCTGGTTTGTTAGCCCAGTGGGTATAGCAGCCACCACTACAGGCTGACCGTCACTCATTGGGGCTTTTGTTCCCGGGTCAGGCCCTCACATCTGAGTAATTAGTACTTATTGTTCTACTGCCTGCACTGATGATAGACCACTGTTGCAGGCATGCACAGAGCACGAGTGGTAAAGTGCTATTACACTGTGTCATGCAGGACTTTGTGTCCTTTAAAAGTGCTCCGAAAAGTTTGATTTCTCTTGTGCCTTCTGCTTACTGGGTATGTATGTGTGTTTATGTGTCTGTCTGCCTAAAGCCTGATTGTGTGCTGTAGCAAAGATAGGTGAGGGTTGGTACACAGTCATTTCAAATGTGTGTTTTTTTTTTTTTGTTTCACATGTGTTTGAACTTGGTTTTTTGAAGGAGGGAAGTTTCCTCTTCTTTGTTTTGCAGTAACATCGGGCTTTTCTTTTCTTGAATCGCTCTTATATAACTGAACTGAGCAAAGGAAATAAATAAAAGCTCCTCAACAGATTCACTCACCATCTCGGCTTATGTCACCATAAGAGAATGCAGCATAATGAACACAGTAAAACTGTTGGCCTCATGCTCACAGCAGTATTAATGATTTTATGTCTGTTCTAGCTTTATGTCTCATCATTTCCCCTTTTCCTTTCAGGAAGGAGAAGGTCATGTTGGGATATTAACATGTTTTCTTTTCTTGCTGACTGGCTCAAGACAGATACCTTTCTCACATTGGTAAAAAGTGGTAAATAGATCCTTGTTGCAGCAGCAGCTGAGAGTGTGGCCTCCACCAAGCTGTGCGGTTCAGAATACACCAGCTGCTGGCTTTAGTGTAAGATTCACTTTATCGACACTTGTGGAATCCACTTGTTTGTCAGGTGAAGCTTTGCAGCGCAAGTTGTAGATTTGGATGCATCATTTTTTTAGTGTTTCTCCTCAAAAAGCTGGAACTGGGTTATTTAGTTACGCCTGAGGAGTAAAGAGCAAAATCCGCATTTAAATGCCTAGCACAGCATGCTGATGGATGAAGAATGTGAGGGAGTGGTAAAAATCAATCTTCACGCACACATCTGGTATAGCTTTGCTTCACACAAGGCAGTTAGCAGGGGCTGTTGAAGAGGGTGTTGCCGGATACACAAATCTCGGGCCTCCTATATATCTCTAAAGCCAGGCTGGGTGGAGGCCAGGCCACAATAGTAAACGCTGGGTTTGTGGAGAAAAGGCGAGGGCAACGAGTCTGGTTGCGATTGTTGGAGAATTAGACTGCTTATATATATATATATATATATATATATATAAAAAGTCACACAGAGAAACCCCATACAGCCTCGTTGGAGTTCATAAAACTGGGTGTTCTTTTAATAATTCCCCGACAAAACTCATTAAACTCTGCTGCACTTCAGCCCTCCACCTGACTATTGGCACGCTCCCATGACAAATAGTGGTGTTTGTCACATACACAGATTGCTGATAACCACCTGGAGACTTTGACAGCCTGGACAAAGGAGAGTGGGTAAGCCAGTTTGGGCAGTGGCAGATCAAGCAGCTGCCATTGTACCCGAGTAGCTTCACTGAAAAGGGCACTGCAGCCGTTGCTTTGTTGACACAGGCATAAAAATAGTCACGAGCCCCGAATCATATGAAACCTACTCACACTGCAGCACCTTGTGACTTTTACTGCCTGCGCACAGGCCCAGACCACATTATAAATAATGATTAAATGAGGGCAAAACGTTGAAAGAACTCAATGAGAATTGTTCAACCTTTGCACTCAACGCTACTTCTGAGCTGTGTTATCATAGAGTGAGTTTAAGGTCATTCAATTATATAAGAGTACGGAGGTTAATGTGTGAGGCCGTTTCAGTCTGACTCCAAGGCTTTGATATTAAAAGGTCTCTTCCTGAAGTAGATATATGTTGACGTTGCTCTGGGCCTTTCCTCTCTTTTCGTAGCACTGGGGCAGGTCAGACAGATGACTTAGGCCAAACCATTGTCTCCCTGTGCTCATACATAGACACAAATCTATAAGCACTAATATGTAAAACACACACACACACGCACCCACACACACACACATTGAAGTACAGTCTGGTTCCCAGCTGCTGTTGTTTTTAAGTACCAGCAGATGTCTGGCCCTGAGATCAAGACGAGAGAAGACAAGAGAAGAGACCCCTTAGATGTGGGAGAGGCAATCCCTTAGACTATCACCCCTCTCAGACATACAAACTTCCAACACACGTGCAAACACACACACACACACACACACACACATGCGGAGAGATCTCAACGTCAAAGACTTCCAGACGTTTACTGTCCCACGCAGCCAGACAGAGCAGAGAAGATAAATAACTTCCCAGAGCTGTAGTCCAGGTCTTATTATGACATCTGCATAACAGAACATGACAATCCTGCAGCTCGACCACAACACGTGTGTTTTTGTTTATGTGGATGATCACTTGTGTGTGTGTGTGTGTGTGTGTGTGTGTGTGTGTGTATTTCCAGACACACAGCAGACCCTCACCTTCATATATTGAAATGATGTGTGGGTGGCGGAGGGATGACATGATCTCTATTTCTCGGCGGATGTGAACCATGTCCTGCTCATCCTTGATCTTCTCCTTCCGAATTGACTTGATAGCCACCTGGAAACAGAGAGAGACAGAAGATGCTTTGATCACATGGCAGCAGAAAGTAGAGACTTCCCCGAGTAAAAAAAGACAGCCTGGATGCATCATGTGTAGATAATTAAAACACATGTTCCTTCTATGTGGCTCTCACTTGGAAAGGGAAAGGAGGAAAGTTGAAAAAAAAAAAAAAAGGCTAAAGGACAACTCAATGATGTCACATTCATTATCTTATCAGTGAACTTTAAAATTGACATGGTTCTCACAGAGTACACACTGTACACGATGTGATATCCTGCTCGTCATAAACATGCGGACCAACTGTTCTACATGTCTCTACCTCAATAACTCTTTGTACTTCATCAACCTCATCTGTGCCCCCCCCCCCGCCCCCCTCTCAGGGGTCCTGCACGGCCTGCACAACAGTCTTTGCAGTCAAAGTAGAGACACAAGTCAAACAAGGAGGGAGTGTCATCTTAGTCTCTCATTGCCCTTGAAATTTTCTCAGAATCTTCTCTGAAAAACAAACAAAAAGGAGGCTACCCTTCAACTCTTTTCAGGGCCTGTGCCGACACGTAACCAGAATTCAGTCGGTGCCCACTCAGGTTTGGTTTCTGATCTGAATCCCCCGATCCTTTTTTTCAACACATCGTAATCAGAAGGCAGGTTTACAAGGGGAAACATGGGTTTTCCATGGCAACCATCTATATTGATGCAGCTGTTGTAACTGAACAAGACTAAGACAAGGGCTGTGTAAAAAAAAAGATGGACAAACAACATCCCCCCTGGACAATAAGGGGACATAAATGGCAAAGAGAGAGGAACACTGAAAACTCTGCTGCTTTCCTTTCATTCAGGCCTGCCGGTGCAGTAGTTGGTGAAATATTTCAGTGACCGCTGTAAAAAAAAAAAAAAAAAAAAAAAGAGAAGAAGAAGAAGTGAGCAAGGTGTTAAATTTTCATGCTTTCCTTGAGGAAGTCGGGGAGACATGGAGGTCAGAGTGCTCCTCCATAAATCAGATGTGGGTATTAACTTTCACGGCCGTGTTTCCTTCCCTGTCAGAAAGCCTTGGGAAGATACTAAATCACTATCCGTTCTCTTACTCTTAGACATACTGATTAGGAGCAGGTAATGGGCAACATTCGAAATAGTTGGCCTGCTGGGAGTTTTATGGAGGAATCAGGAAAAGAGCAGGAAGTGATTCAGTTCCCTTGCCTTGCCCATGGGGTGAATGAGCATGCAACAAGAGATTTAGCATGTAAAACTTGATCTGATCATTGTTCACGTTCATCATTGCAATGCTTCATCAAGTCGTGCACTTTTATATCTGAAGGTTATCGTCCTTTTCCAAATAAACCATTTTTAGAGCACACAGTCAGGCACATGTTGCTATAATTGCAGCCTAAACATTCTGGATTGAGTCCCGGTTTTGCTTTGATCAGGCCTGTATAGAGTCCGTCCACTCTGAATCCTGTTAGTTTAAACTTTTGTCTTCTCCGGGTTAAGCTGCTGGTATTCTGAGGAACCTAGCTTTATTCCATGCAGGAGAAACCACAGGCAGTAGCGAGTGCCAAGCTAATTACTGTGTACATCAATAAAAATAACCCCAGACCGGAATTGTTCCCCGTCCAGAGAATTCCTTGATTACATAGAATTTAAAGAAATGACACCATAATAAACAAGATTGGGTCCAATGGGGTCCGCACGCTGGGTTCATAATTGGTTAAACGTTGTTTGTGTCTTAACACTGATGTTTTCCTTTACCTCATCAGATTCATTACCATTTTACCACTGATACCCAGAAACGTGAGTTTATTCTTTTAACTTTTGTGTTTAGTTAGACTAAATGTGAGTCACGTTCCTGGACTTAATACAGGAAGTAATCCAGGAATTCATCAATTTAGCCAACCACTAAGAAACAGACTTTACACAAAAAGCCAAAAAAAACAACAAAACATTCTTCCTGAAACTATTACCTACAAATGAAGTTTCCTTTACTCCTTGTATCAATCTTTAACAGTTTCTTATACCCCACTGTATGCTAACCCTCCAGCTCCCCCACATTGGGCTTGAGAAGTAGCCAGGTATCTTGTATGTTTCTCCTCATGTTCCCCTGCACTGACCCCGATGTGGATCATTAAACAGGACTGCAGATCAGTCACTTGCCAGCTGGCCCGGCTGGCTGACACAGCCTCGCTTGTCCTTAAGTGGATCCCTATTACTGTCACTCACAGTAAACAGGCCCTGCTCTGCTGCCCACATCAGCCCCTGCCAGGTATTGGGGCCCGCCTCATCTTGGTGCCCCCTCAAAAAAAAAAAAAAAAAACTAGCCCGTTTGAAGTGAGAGTTCATGATTTGCTTCACTGGAGCCTGACATCTTCCTGCACTTTCTCAGGCCATTAAAATAGATGAAGTATTCATCGCAGGCTCACTCTTCCCTGGGTTTTTTTTCGACAGATCATGATCACCGCTTGTGTTGAGTGTGTGCGTGTCTGACTCTGAGTCGGGTTGGGGAGAAAGAAAACGAGAGTTAGTGCGAAGAAGAGGAGTGTCAACTTTCCAGAGATCTTCATTCTCAAACACATCCAGGAATCATAATACCTCATCAACAGCAGCACATATAGCGGAGGAATGTCAGTGTTTTCCCCTCTTGCGAACCCCTCCAGTGAATCCATTGTTGGACAATGATGTAATCTGGTGCTTTAAGATCATATTAATATGACTCCCTAACTCCTTTAACTGAGGCTGCCCCTCTCTTGTGTGTATCTATGCT
The DNA here is from genome assembly GCF_947650265.1 of Symphodus melops. Taxonomy (NCBI): domain Eukaryota; kingdom Metazoa; phylum Chordata; class Actinopteri; order Labriformes; family Labridae; genus Symphodus; species Symphodus melops. The sequence continues at coordinate 22,009,638 of NC_136696.1, read as the reverse complement.
AAATGCCCCCCCCCCCCCCCCCCCCCCCCCGTGTGTGATGGATCCCCCACACAGGATATTAACCTTCCCCTCCAATCTCATTTCCTGCTGTGGTTGGCCTTTCAGGTGTCACTGCCCATTTCAGGCCCTGCTGTCACCACAACCTTTTCACTGTAATCATCTAGATGGCACTGACTACAGAAAGACCACCTCTATTTATTTTTCTCATGAGTATACAACTATGAAACACATCATCCATAAACACACAAGCCTGTGCATGTGTCAAATCCCCCCCCCCCCTCCACCCCCCTGATGTCTACAGTATGATCTATTGCACTCTGTATAATGTTCCACTGAGCCGTCAAATTGTAAAATGTATGGCTTGGCAGATTTGACTGGACAATCAGTCAGTTCCACTTTCGCTGACACGCTGAACGTGCCCGCATCCAATCAACCTTCCTTCAGTTTACTCCACACATGTGCACATACACAACTTCCTCAGTCTGTCCCCTCACTCAGCCCTCTCTGCTCTTCTCGTTTGTGGAACGAAGTGAAAAAAAGAAAAAGAAAAAAAAAAGCTACAAGGACTCAAGATGATTGCATAACAGTCTCCCTACGCTGCCGTATCTGCCATGCTGTATGAACACAAGGGACAGGCTGTGGGTCAGGGGTCAAGTAAACTCCAGCAATGCAGTGCCAGACACACACGTGGCCTGTGAGGTGGCCGGGAGTCACGCTCTGTCTGCTTTCTGCTGGTGCTCTGTGTGCACAGAGGTACATTCTCAAAGGACTTCCCTAAGATATACAAACTCCCACGTGAAACACAGTGGTACAAGGAAGTCCTATACTTTACTGACATGCTATTTTAGGTCTGAGGGCTATTTTCAGGAAATAACAGCAGATTACAGGGGAATGGAAGGTATGAGGCCACAGAGATTTGACTTATAAAAGAACTATATGTAAATCTATACCTTCCCTCTAACTATGGGGTGGAAATTGAAGGCATCAGTACTAGAGAATGTAAAGAAGTGTTATTCCTTTAGAAAACTCTCAAATAAATCAGTTAAAGCAAACAATGTCGAGCCAATGTGAAGGATATATCAAACTAACCCATGTTGTAATAAGATACTTTGACCGCGCAGTCAATGTCCATTGTGCAATTTTACAACACAAGTGAAAGTAAAATACTTCACATCGCACTAAAGCTACAGCCATGACGATAATGAATATAGGAAAACATACTGCAGACAAGAAATGCCAAGTGGGACAGGGCAAGAGAGAGAACCAGAGCATTTATAGTCTCCCTATCAAGCATGCCCATGCCAGCAGCAATGAAACCATTGGAGAGGGGGGCAGCATTGTTGACCTGTACTAAATTTCCTCCCTTGCATCTGCTGTGCAAGGAAAGTTCCTTGTGTCCTGCCAGCATGGAATCAAAGGGGGTCAAATTTTGTCACACGAGAAAATACTGGGCGACACGTTGATCTGTTTGGACACAACAGCAGATTTATAAGGCCAATAACTTGTACTTATTCTAACGTAAAGGAAAATAAAAGCTGGGACTTGACACAAACAAACACATCGAAACACAGTTAAAGAGAAACCCTACTGATGGGGGAATAGCCTTTAAGTAAGACACAACAGTCCCAGCTGCGTCTCTGGGGGACTGTTAGGTGTTTTCCATGATGCTTAACTGGAAGTCACATCAGTCAGTAGCTGGATTTTTGCACTCTAACATCCGGTTGTGAGGCCCGGCAAAGGATGAGGAGTGTGCAGCCACAGCTGAGTGGTCCCATGGGCCCTTTGGAGCATGGGGGCAATGATTCCCAGGAGAAGGACATGCACACGCCTTACAGCTCCGGAACACTTCATTTAAGAGACTTGAGTTGTTTGTTGTTGCAAAAAAAAGGGAACATAAAGCCTAAGTATGCATGTAGTCCACTACTCTCTGGACATGCAAAAAACATCATGGAAGTTGTTTAACTGGCTCACCTCTCTGCCAGAGTGCCGCTCAATGGCCTTCTTCACTTTGCCGTACGTGCCCCGTCCCAGCGTCTCGAGCAGCTCGTAGCGATGTTTCAGGTTGTGTTTGTGGTGGTGTTTCTTCACGCCCGAGTTCCTCCGTCCATCGCTGCTCGTCGGGGTCCCCTCAGGTGAGCTGCCGGCAGGTAGAGGTGGAGCGGGAGCCCGGCTCGGAGGGGACGAGAGGTCACCTCCAGCTGCCGTCTGTTTGCCCGCGGAGGTTTGTCCTCTCTGGGCCCCGGGACGCGTGGCCCCCCGGTGGGGCGACAAATAAGCTGTTTCCATCTCACTCGGGAAGTGTTTAACCTTTTCTTAACATACGTCAAACTAGCTACCTTTAAGAAATTGATAATATAGGCTAATGTGTCAAATAATCGTATTAATAAATAAATAAATTACAAAGAATAACGCGTAGCCTAGTCATATTAAAAGGCGTGTGCGGAAACTAACATTTCCAGATTGTCTTAATTGATCAATAGGCTTTGATCAAAGTGAACAGAGATTACTCCTCCTACCTATTCATGATATTATCACTATAGGCTATAATCAATCGACTAATGATAAAGGACATAAATGAAATGACATTATCGGTTTATAATAAGATGATACATAACCCTATATGCCTATTAAAGGATAAACACTAATAATTATAGTGCCAATTTGACAATGAAATATGTATTCAGTTATCGTCTGCAGTCTCAGGCAAAAGCTGAATACACTTTCGATTTAATGATGACAGACTGGCTATAGTGAACGAGCAAGCTCTATACCAATAAAAGAAAAAAATAATAACTAAATAAATTGATCTCCTCACTCCTCCATTGACTGGCATAATCTAGCTGAGGAAATGTCTCTCTCGTTCATATTATCTGTCGTCCTAAACGCTGCTGACATTACCGACTCACGTCTAAAAGGCGAGAAAGCTGCAACGAAACCGGCGTTTTGGATGAAGATGACCCTCATTTTGTCCACGGCCCAGGTAGATAGCTCCTCATTCATCTGGACTCTGTCTATTGTGCGGCTTCATGCTCCGAGCAGCGGTCGACGGCGGTGGAGGTACGCTGTGATCGGACACTATCTCAGGCTGAGACGTTTTGGATACTGCCATGGTCGTTTTGCTACTCCCCTTCTTCTTATTCTTCTTCTTCTTCTCCGTGTGCCCGTCTTCTTGTTTCTCCCCTTTCTCTCTCTCTCTATCCTCAACGTGAGAGGCTGTGAATAAGGATCGAGCAGAGGATCCGAGACCGGGGAGGAGTTAACGCAGACCTCCTCCTCCTCCTCTTCCCCCTGTCTCTTCTATTCCCTTCTCTCTCTCTCTTTCTGTGCTTTCTTCTCTCATCTGTGATATGACTGCTGCTGAGCAGGGGCGTAGCTGAGATTAACGTGAACGAGCGGAGCCCCCACTTCCCCCCAAACCCCCTTGTGGTTTCGTATCCTTGCTGTTACTGACTTTTATAATTAGGCTATTCTTTCAAATACAAATACAAATACAAATTGTTAACGCACACTCATCCCAGGACGCCCCATTTCCATACATTGGGGAAGGATAGTAACTGGATTCATTTTCACAAGAGCCTTAAGCTACTAATTATTATAAGTGTGTTTTATCTTTCTGCCATTACTCCTTGCAATACCTTATTTTTTTCTTTTCAGAATATTTAATGCATGTATAGGACAAGATCTGCAAAGATATGAGACATAATGCTAAGTCCACAGTGGTCATTATGAAAGTTTGTCACACATGCTTTTCAATCAAATCAAACTGTTATTAAGCTTCATATTTACCAGCTGTAACATTTAAGTGAAGCACACATGAATGCAGTTATAGTTGTAATCCAATGTTGAAACATACATGAATCTGAAATTTCAATCAATCTTATTTGTATAGAGGGTTTTAAGCCTTCTGACAATCCGCTACACTGGATTCAGTTCAGCAACACGCCAAACTATGGCTTAACCTTCATAAAATCAAAACAGGGCAATTAAAAAAATAAATAAAAAATTGCCAACGTACAGTGTGTGCCCATGAGGACAATAACTAATCAGAGCAAATGCTTTTGTGTACCAGGCTGTAAACATGTTCATTTCTGTGTGGTTTGTATGTGACTTCTTGGGCTTCTGGAGCCAACCTCGAGTGGATCCTCAACAGACTTCAGGAACAATTCATTTATTTTCTCGAGACACTTTACAGAAAGAGATGGTCTAACTGTACTCTTTGTTGTAATATTTACACAGACCCAACATTAATCCACCATGAGCACATGGCAACATTTAGAAAAGTAACAATGGCAAAATTAAAAACCTTGAGCAGAACCAGACTCATGTTCAATAGCCATCTGCCAAAAGTGTGTTGGGCTTTGAAATTGCAAAAAGAGAGAAAATGACAAATGAAGCATCACCAATAATAATGAACAAAACTGATTTGTAAAGATGATGAAATGATTACTGATTATGTTAGTTTTAGCAGCTGAGTTTCACATTAACATTTGTGCTGAGTTCCTTTGCTCCTGCAGTGGTCTGATTGAACATTTTTATCTCATTGGTGTTTCTTATTGATTTACTTGTTGTGTACTGTAATTGTATTGTCAATAATGTTTGTTGTGTGTATGAATTCACCATGTAGCAAATAACTTTTCCTGCCGGAGATCAATAAAGTTTCATGGAATCTCATTTATAGTAATGGTAATTGACACAAGACTGATATTAATAGTTGTAGCTGTTGGAGTCAGACTGGTCCACGGCAGAACATCACTGATCCTAACCACAAGAAAAGACCTCAAAGGAATTCTTTTACATTTAGAAAAATAGTTTCCTTTTTCTAATTCTACTGTTAAACCTAAATGTGAAAAAATAAGATTTATGATGCAAACTATTTACAAGCACATGGCACACAGAAGACTGCAGTTGCAGCAATTACATTTATGTGTCCATGTTCCTCACATTAACATGTGTCTTTCATAATTCGGAAGGACTTACGAATGGCAAATTGCTTTTGGAATGCTCATAACAATGAACTTTGGTGTCAATCAAGTTTTTAATATCTGGTTTTAGTGTGAAACCAAGACTATCATCATTTTTTAAAAGTATATTCAGCTTTTGGCATTATATGTATTTTTTGGAAAATGTTGCTATGGTGTGCCACTGCATAGAAAATCATCATAAACAACTCTTCACATTAATCCTATATCTGGGGGCACAGGTGGCTTAGTGGTTAGTTCCCGCGCCCCATGTACAGAGCCTGTAGCCCTCAAAGCAGGTGGCTGGGGTTCAATTGCCCCCTAAGTCTGCTTTCTGACATCAGTAGTAACAGTCATCTTAAGTTTTTATCAAACTTCGTCAAAGAAACATCCAGACACTGTTCAACAAAGGTACAAGATATAAAAGTACAAGATATTGTAATACAAAAAATAACATATCCCTTAGCTAGTTGTATTATTTTAAAGGTCACAAAGTTGAGCATTCACTTCAGTATGGTGAATAACAAGTGCTAAGAAGAACAGAAAAGTCCCATCTTGCATTAGACTAAAATGTTTTCTTGTTTCTACATTTACCATTTCAAATGAATCAATGATCATTTGGTTAATGTATTGACAGAATACAATGACAAATCTACAAAAGGACTCACTAATGCCTCAACAGCTGCTGTAAACACACATTTTGCCTTAACTCAAAAACGTTAAGGCAGGCAACTTTTAAACAGCAAAAGAAAGATAGATTTTGAAAGTATCCAATCACAACCTATCCCTCCAAATGTATTGGTGCTCTGACTGCAGGCGTTACCAGTAAGAGGTTTTGGAGCCAGTGGCACAGGACAGTGTGAAAACTTTTTTCTGAAGTCCTTGTGCCGTTAGGCTACTAGCTTTAGCTCTTGTAGACAAGTAAGACGAGTATTCTCATGTGCAAAGAGAGCTGGGGCCATAAACATTGCATGGTCTTTTTTCTGTCTTGTCATAGCCAAAACATCAGATCGTTTTCCCTTTCTGCATTTGATTGATGGATTGCTGTCTGAAAGTGAAGACAATTTTAACACTTACAACAACTCGGCACTGGTCCTTACAACAGCTGGCATTATTCATAGCCATTCATAGCATTAGTTTTAAATAGACAGGGATAAACTGTTGTCCAGCTGTAAAAGACCCTGAGACTTGTATTTGATCTGATTCCTCCCTCTGGCCTCATTTGCACTCCAGACAATACTTTTTATGTATAAAAAAAGGCAGTGCTGCCATCTTGTGGTAAATGTGTGGTCTTATTTATGCCAGAAAGACCGTATGTAGACTTCAACCATAGACCTCAACCAAAAGAGTGATGACAAAGTGAAAACATATTTCTTATATAAATGAAAAGGGTCAGACTGTTGAGTTCCAATCGAAAAACTCAACAAAAAGGTTTGTATATGACTGAAACACGCTCATTAAATGTCACTTTCTTCACAGACTGAGACTGTTAGGTGTGAATAGTTATACTGTATAATGTTTACATTCTCTAATGATGTACTACGGTATATAATGTGGGATCTAAAAACCTGCTGTTCCACAAACAACAACTCTAAGATTGGCACCAAAAGTGAAACAATCCCCACAGATGACCATTTTAACATGACTGCAGGAGCCAATAGCCGTGTTTATAGGCTGGTACATCAGACTGTTTTATGTCTACAGCTAAATACATCATTCCTCACACAATCTCACAGCATATATACAGCTGTTTGGCTAGTTCATTTTTCAATAAAACATGAACATAACACAATATATTTGATATCAAATTAATAATTGAATCTAAGCTTCTGGTAGGAAAATACACAATGCAATCATCTACACAAATACATGTAATGATTTACAAAATAATAATAATAATAATAATAATAATAATAATAATAATTTGTATGCAGCTAGTGCATACAAAAATAAACAAAATACAAATTTGACTTCAACTGAATGGAAGTAAATCAATACAGCCTTTTTAACATAAACACTCAAGACTAAAAGTGTATAGTTAAACACCTGGCAACAACATTTTAAATGCGTCTACATGGTCTACATTTCTCGTCTCATGCTATTACCGATGTACGGAAGCCCATTTCCGCCACTGTGATGGAAAAAAAGATCCTGTAAGGCCGTGTTCACACTTAACTTCTTTTTCAACTGCCAGCGCCTTTTACAACCCTGTGGAAAAAGCCTTTTTAAAAAGCGGACGTCTTTTCAAAACCACTGCACTCCTTTTTCAGTTGTTTTTTTTAAACTTTTAGAAAAGCGCTTTGTGACGTAAAGCGCCTCTTTGACAGCTGACCAATAAGGACGAGTCGACTAGGTGCGCGTGTACCTTCCCTGGTAACCGACGTCCCTAGTGGCGGAAAAAGATGTGGCGTGAATTGCCCTTCCACTCCGGTCCACGCAGCTAGTGGGTGTTAACGGAACTGACCAGAGCGGACACGCCATTTACACCACATCTGTTTGGGTTCTAATAAAAGAAAAAGTGCCACTCACTTGCTGTTTGCCCTTAACAAGTGCATTTAACACATTGTAAAATAGTATGGGCCCCTTGTGAAATATATTTCGCAGCAGGCATAAAATAAATTGCAGCTGGTGACTTATATTTGCAGTTCGGAAAATATGTTCATGTTTGTTTAAATGTTTTTTTGTGTTTCATGAACTATTTTTGCAATTAGTGGAATGTTTTTTACAATCATTATTTAGACAGTTGACCTTCAGGGCTACCGTAGAAATGGGCTTCCACACATACATAACAGGTAAACTCCCGCGCGTGCGTGTAAAGTGTTTTTTGGATCAGTCAAGCGCCATATTTTGGATCAAGTTTCTAACTTTCTAACAACCTCCTTCATATCAAGACTAAACGAGCTAACCGGACTCTGGTCTGACATCAGCACGTGAAGTCCGTCCTGCAATATTTGTGTTGAGGAGGGTAATTTGAAAAGTAGCACATATTTCCTTTGTTCGTTAACATAGTATTGAACTACTTTAACCTTTATGTTGCTGTTTGTGATATAACTAGAACATGTTGCAAACACTACGTTACCTGGCTAAAGTTAACAGACATAAGCTAGTAACACATTGGCTGATTTTGCATTACGCGTTTTTTGAGCGCTGTTTTTATTCATGAATTCTGTCAGCAGTATCAGATACTTACCTTAACTCGTGTTCATGTTGGCCCCTTTTTTCTTTTGTAACTTAAACTTATGTTTTTTGCGGTTTTCTTGACGTGAAGTTAGCATTTAGCAACAACGAGAAATTAAAATGCATTCATTCAGTGTTATGGCTATGCTCAGGAGGAACCTCTGAAATGTGACAGGTTGTAAATGTTTGCGATGTTAAAATCTGTTTTTTATTTTGTTTTTATTTGTATTTTTTTTTTAGTGTGGGTAGCTGGCTACCTCGGCTATAATTTTTGCGAATCATGCTTACAACTGTGAGATGTATGTTGTCCAAGCTGGTTTCTCCATTGTGGAGGACCGTGGTGGATGAAGAGGGCACCTTCACTGGCTCAACAGGTAAATGCAAACTGAGTATTTCTCCATTGCTAGTTGATTTGATATAGTGGTTATTTAGATCGATATTTATTTTGTTGGTCAGGCAAGGAGGATATTCGCCACCTGCGGGGCAGTGTGGTAACCCAGCTGTGCCTTGACCATGGCTTGATAGACGATGCAATCTACTTCACAAGTGGAGAGGTGTTGGGTGGCGTGCCATTGAAGGAAGGGGACCTGGTTAACTGTATAGCATTAAGAGATGGTGCCCAAAGGGGATGGAAAGCTTTAAGGGTGAGTGTCCTGTGCATGGAGTAAAAAAAAAAAGAGGGGGGGGGGGTCATTCCATTTTAATTACAGAAAATCACTTCATGAATTATACTCTGTCTCTCCATATATCAAAAGCTGCTTTACTGTCTTGCCTACTAAAGTTGGTGTTAAACAAGGGATTACACTCTTCTGTTTTTGGAGCATTTCTTTAGGAGGAAAAAAAAAAAAGTTTTATCATTATGAACATTTTGAGAAACGTACCACTTCTTTCAAAGGTGGAGAAGAGTGCAGACGCCTGGGAGGATGGAGGGAAAGACTCTCTTGAAAATGACAATATGCAGCTGCGGCCTCTGATTGGTACAGTCACATCATTTGATGGAGATGGTGGCTACATAAACCAGACCACATACTTCCCGCGCTGCAGTCTTTGGGAAGGTAATGTACTCACTGATTGTGCATTCAATACTAAAACAAGGTACTCGTGACCTCTTGATGCATTACACAAACCTTCACAGTGATCCTTCACTTTCAAAGCTTTAGTGTTTTTGACTGTTTTAACAGCATTCACATTTTACTAGTTTGCAGCTTCATGTTTGGTGCTGACAAAAATGCTTCTATATATGTTAATGGTCACCACACAGAACAACACAGTTAGCATAAGACATTATGAAAGACCTCTGATGTTTGATTTGAGAGTCACTCCAAAGTAACTGATGTGGAAATCTGACTTTGAAATTGAAATGAAATGTGATTAGGTGGCAGGCCGGCATAAGAGCCCCACCAAAAACAAAATGGTGAACTTGGCTGTAAGGCTGTTATTAGTTTTCCTGACTGCTGGTACTCTTTGTTAATTTGCTCTTTTTTTTTTGTTAGGTTATGAGCCAATGAAAGGAGACTGGGTTCAAGCTAAATATTTTATCAATCCAACCCAGTGGACCACCCAGGCTCATTCTGTGGCCCCTTTACGCTACTGCCGCCTCGACCAGGTAAAAGCATCACATCACGTTTGTACCCAATCATGTTGAACCTAATTATTGCCTGTTTTTTTTTTTCAAAATCGTTTAACAATGTGTTTTTAATGTGTTATTTCTTTTCCTGAATGGTCATCTATCTCCAGGTGTGTGTGACCAGCGTGTATGGTAACAGTGGCGTGGTAGACGACAGTGTGTTCTTCAGCCTGGACTCTCTTCTGCTGCCTGCCAGCTACCAGCCTTTGCAGGGTCACCAGGTCAACCTTGTAATGGTGGAGAGCAGTCAGTCCTTCTACAGTTGGAGGGCTCTGTGCTTGGCACCCTGCCTTCAGAGGTACACACCACCGCTCAGGCTAGATAAGCAATGTGCTGTGCATACAGTGTGTGTTTGTACCCATTTTGTTTTGATGTAACTGAGGCTCAGCCAAAGCTAATTTTCTGTCACTATGTCATACAATCTAAAGTTTTTTGAATCTTTAAATCTCTTCTGCACTGGTGACAGGCATAGTTAAGGCAAATGAAATGTCTGAAAAGGTCCAAAACTCCTGCTATGATACCGGATATGACAAAGAGATTTGAAGTGTCAGTGTCACTAGTTTCTCTAAATAATAGACTTAGTGAAAATTCTATACCATAGTGAGAAACAAGTTTGTTTCTATATTTTGAATTAAGCAGTATATATCAGTAATGTTATGGCTTTTTTTCCCCCCAGTTCATGTGTTTCTGCTACTCCTTTCTCTGAGGCCATACTTCAGGGTCTTTTGGAAAACAAAGGTGGACTGGAAGTAACAGATTTTGGCCAGTTTGGAGATCTGATGATCGGGGAGGAACAGCAATTGGTGCTGTGGATACAGTGAGTAGCCAAAGAAGAAAATAAATGTACACCTTCCAAGTTAAGCTTGACAGAACATATCACAGGCCTAAGAAAAATGGAAGTAAAGTTATGTGAATAAGCGGCGGTCCCTGTCCAAGAAAATGGTCATAAACCTTTTGGCAACATAAGGTGTCAAATCTGAAAACGAGTGAGACGATTATTTACAGATACATCAGTACCTCAGTATAATGTGCTCTTATGTAACTCTTCATCATTCTCTTATCACAGAAATAAGGGTTCAGACAGCCACAGACTGAAGTGCTGCGACTTTGCTGGCTGGGACTCAAAAGAACAGTTTATGCTAGTTCCTTTTAAAGGCTCCAAACAACAACATCCAAGAGAAAACTGCTCCGACTCTTCAGAAAGCCAAATCAGGAACGAAAAAGTGGTGGAGAAAGAAAATGATGAGCCGCTGAAGGACACAATCTCTTCTTCTGGCACAAGGAGAGATGAAAGAGAAGTGGATATTGCACCAGGAGAGAGGCTGTCTGTTGCTGTAGGCTGCCAAGCAAAGTAAGTGTATTGTGAAAAGTACATGTACAGCCTTTAGGAGGAGTGATGGATGAAAGGTGAATGTGGAACCATATTCTTTTTTTCTCATTCACTTATGCCTGAAGGGCCTCTTAGATAGAAAGTGGCGTGCCCTGCGCTCGCAGCAGGGGATCTGCACAAATCAAGCTAGGTGACGTCTTACCACATCATAATGGCATACAAAGCCAACTAATCTCATATCATTATAGTGTCAAGTATTCCTCTAGTCTTTTTTTCCCTGTGTGCTGTCTGAACAACTTAATTCCATGTGGGACATTTTTGTAGGAGTCTGGGAAGCTGTGCTGAGCTTCTGTTGCTGCACTTTGCCTCTTTCACCATCGGGAGGCGCCTGGAGGTCACAGTGGGCAGTGAAGAGGAGAGCCTGCTGCAGCCCTCTGAGCCTTACAGCCCTCCCTCTGATGCCCGTCTGCTCTCAGCAAAACCTGCACAAGTGATCACTGTATCTGCTCCAAAAGACCCACCAAGGTAAACCAAGGGCAGCTTTCTTACACTGAAAGAAGTCTGCATGTCACATCTGGTCTGAAACGGACTGTTCTACTTGTAGGCTTACTAAGCGGCGGCTGCCTAACTTCCTACCTAACTACCCAGTTCCACAGGCTCTCAGAGACTGTGTGGAAGCACAGAATGACGTGCTAGTAGCTCAGCCGTGCCTCGGAGAGGTGAGTGTGACAATGATGTACCCTGACTTGTTACACTAGATAACATTAAAAGTGCAACCCATACAATAAATGTGTTATTTAGTGATGCATTAAAGCACTTAGTAGAATGAAGACTGACTGAGATGGCCTCTAAATGAGCACCGCTGGGCCTCTTAATTTAATAAGTAGGGAGCTGTATGATACAGAATAATTGTCTGTTATTAAGAGGGCACTTTCTTGGGCAGGTGAGTCCATAGAGTCTCCCTCTAGTGACCAACTTAAGAAAATCACATTTCCCAGCTCATGCTGCGTTGTTTGTTTTTTCTTAGGAGCTGTCACCGTCCAACATGCGTTCACGTTTCTCAACCCTTCTATGGCTGGAAGAGCTGCATGCAGAAAGGGAACTCAGAGAATTCACAATCAAAGGGGCGCTTCTCAAGAAAGGAGCAGTCTACCTGCACCTAGAGGTCCTGGGCTTGGCAGAAGGCAGACCCAGTCTCTATATTGGTGAGGAGGCCTGAAGCGGTCTTTCAGAGTTTAATTATTTTAAGGTTTCACATTTGATGACTCATGCAAAGTTTGCTCTGCAGGTGACAGAATTGTGCTGAAGAAACCACGGAGTGACGGTCTGGTCATGGAGTATGTTGCTTATGTCACAGAGGTACAAATGTCTTTTATACTGTTTTAAGTTCTCCTCAATCAAACGTGAATTGGGTTCAATGGAACGCTCTGGTTGGACTCGCAGATCAACAATGAGGATGTAAGTTTGAGAGTGAACTCAGAGTTTCTGCGCGGCTACCTGGGCGAGCCACTGGATGTTGAGTTCTCTTTTAACAGGTTAGTTAATGAATCTCATTTTTAAATCTCAACCTCTCATTTCACCTAGACAGAATGCTTTACAGTGATATGAGGAGTTTCACTACTTGTGTTGTCAGATTGACTGTAAGGCGATGTCACAACGCACTAGACCAGACGAAACAGTTTGGAGAAAGTAAGCTGCATCCTTTCTTTTTCTTTTTTTACTGTGTGATGAAGGACGGGTGTTATACTGTGCTGTTAGGAAGGTATGTTGTGTTCATGACGGCCCTTTTCACACTGTTTTGTTTGTGCAAAGTTTCAATTACTTAGCTTACCCGCTTAATCCGTCCCCCCATTATGTCTCGGCAACATTGAGCGTGAAGGCGTAACGTCACAGGAGTAAATATCGCGGCTTGAAATGGCAGTCATGCGTTTTTTTGTACAAAGGGTGTTTATGTTTTGGTTTTCATTGAAGCCATTTGTATCTACTGCACTAATGTTTGTTTTTTTTATGTGCCATGCATTTATATTCCTGTTACATAAATTACAGGACTAAATACACATGAAGACATTCTATTAATGTCTTCATGTGTGTCCTTCTCACATTGTTGTGCAGTTCTCTTCCCCTCCAGGGTGACTATCCAGGCCCCTCAGTGGACAGGAACGTGGATGGAGGAGACAGACCAAAACAAAGAGGTGAAAGAAATACAATCAGACATCCTCCATGTTTTTTAGCCCAATGTTGATTAACTGTCTCTTTAAATCAGGCTCCAGCCACAGAGAATGGAGCCATGTCCAATGTATCTATTGGCATGAAGTCAAAAAGCACACAGACCAAAGGTACAGGTATAGATCTGTTTTCAGTCCGAATGCTTCTAAATGTCTGACACCATCAATAAACTAATGACAAAGCTTTAATCCTTCTAGATGGCAGACTGCCTTCCAGTCCCATCCCCAGCAAAGGGCAGTTCTTCAACCCTAACCTGAACCCGCTTCAGAGAGAGGCGGTGAAGAGGATCCTGACGGGGGAGTGTCGACCCACTCCGTATGTTCTGTTTGGACCTCCAGGCACTGGAAAGACCATCACCCTCATAGAGTCCATACTACAGGTACGTATGCACACATCACTGTGAGGTACACCTCCTTATGTGTGCTCAGTATACAGGTACAAATCTGTCTCATTGAATGGATAGGTAACTCAAAACAAACTTACCTTTGATATACCAAACATGACGTGTTGAATGTAGATTCCAAAGACTTAAGAAAAAAAAAAGTTATTGAAAAATGGGAGTGCTGGTGGTGCAATAATATTATTGGAGAAAAGTCTTCAATTTTTGTCTTTGTCAATTTATTTCACACATGTGCCAAGTGACACATGGTTTGTTGTTTAGGTATATTTCAACACGTAAAAAAGTTGTTGTTTTAAAACCACTCGGGGGGGGGGGGGGGGGGGGGGTCTAGTCCTGACAGGTAGCCCATTTACTACAAACAGTGGTGCAAAACACTTAAAGTAACGAACCATAAACCTTAATTAAAACTAAACTGAAATTGAAAACAAAAAGTATTAAAAATTAAACACTGGTGAAACACTCAGAACGATGACAACCTTGGTGTGAAAATGTAAGTCGTATGTTTGTAACGTGGCTCCCGTCGTGTCTCCTCCTCCAGGTTAACCACTTTGTGCCCAGTAGCCGGGTACTCGTGTGTACTCCTTCCAACAGCGCTGCCGACCTCATCTGTATCCGCCTACATGCCAGTGGCTTCCTGCACGCTGCCAGTTTGGCACGTGTTAACGCGTCCTGCAGACAGGAGGAGGTACTGAGCTGCATTTGGGCATCTTGTGCATCAAACAGCAGTTCAAGGAAAGGAAACATGTAGAGTGAAATTCTGAATAGATGCCGATGTTTCCTTCTTGATAATAGATTGACATCACTCTTGTAACATTGCTACGCAGCGTAATCTTCTAAAATGCAGCTTGTGATTGTGGCGTGTTTATTTATTTTACTTGTTAGTCCATCCCTGAGGTGCTCAGACAGTATTCCAGGGCTGGAGAAGACATCCGTCACGCCTCGTTTCACAGGATTGTAGTCAGCACCTGCTCCAGCGCTGGCATGTTCCATAATATAGGACTACAGTAAGACGTGGACTGTATGAGCAAGAGATGTCCGTGATCATGAATAACCAGCAGAAGTTAACAAACTTCTTCTTTTCTTCAGAGTGGGTCACTTCAGTCACGTGTTTCTAGATGAAGCCGGCCAGGCTACAGAACCAGAGGCCCTGATTCCCATCAGTCTGGTGTCAGAGAGAGATGGACAGGTCAGCACAGATGATTCATCTCACACCTCTAAGGTTCTGCCCACTGTTAGTTACACTCTTGGGAATCCCATGTAATTGTGACCTGTACAGTTTCAAGAAGAACGGTTGTTTAGTGTCCTCACACTCATATTGTACATTTATGTTCCCACCCTTGTATTTGTCATGCCACTTCCATGTATATTTCCAACATAACAAACGTCTTACTTAGTATTTTGTCTCGGCCTGTATTGATTTTAAAAAATCCCCTAAATATGACTGCGATATTCTTTCTGGAAAATTAAACGGAAAGCAAAAAGTCTCATGAATGTAAAGCGTCTAATCAGTCTTCATTTTCATTTGGCATCGGAGCCGAGTGAGAAAGCGTTGTCCAGGGAATCTCTCATCTCTTTCTTCACCTTCTTAGATAGTGTTGGCGGGAGACCCCTGTCAGTTGGGTCCAGTGGTGAAGTCCAAGCTGGCCGCTGCCTTTGGCCTGGGTGTGTCGATGTTGGAGAGGCTGATGGCTAACCCGCTCTACTCCAGACACGACTGGGGATACAACCCTATTCTGGTTGGTGCACTGTACGAAATTCAAAATGTAGTTTATTCTTTGGAAATATTCAATATGCTAAGTAGATTATTTGATATGTACCACTTGATTCAGTGTGGGGCATAATTTGATTTTAGCAAATTTATTGGTAGTTTTAATACTGTTTGTTACCATTGTAGAAATATATGCAGAAAATATCTTGAGAAAAATGCATTCAATACAACTTTCATACAATCTGTGAAAATATTTATTTTCACTTAATCCTGCAGGTGACGAAGCTGATCTACAACTACCGTTCCCACGAGGCCTTGCTAACTCTTCCCTCCAAGCTCTTCTACCGGGACGAGCTGGTCGTCAAAGCTCCCAGAGTGGTAGTGGACGCGCTTTGCCAGTGGAAAACCCTGCCCAAAAAAGGCTTCCCACTCCTCTTCCATGGAGTTCGGGTGAGTGTCCTTGTCGTGTAAATACGGAGTGTATAACACAGGGCTTCCCACGTTAATGTCACTGACGACGCTCTGCTCACAGGGCACAGAAATGAGGGAGGGTAACAACCCGTCATGGTTTAACCCAGTGGAGGCTGTTCAGGTCATGCTCTACTGCTGCCAGCTGGCAAAGAAGCTCTACAACCCGGTGAATGCCTCTGACATTGGCATCATCGCACCCTACAAGAAACAGGTAAGACAGCACAGTTTATCAGTGACATGTGCATGGTCCATCCTTTTCTATAGTGTGGCAACATCTAATATAACGTTATTTCATAACCATCTCCAAGCTGTTGGGTTGAAGCTCTGCATGTTGGACCCAACTTTCCTCCTGGTGTTTGATTTTCTCTTCAGTGTGAGAAGATTCGAGTGCTGCTGGGTAAGGTGGGCTTGTCTGACATCAAAGTCGGCTCAGTGGAGGAGTTCCAAGGACAGGAGTTCCTGGTCATCGTCATGTCTACGGTAGGCAGGAAAAAAAAAAGTATGGGTGATAAAAGTAAGAAATGTCAGAGTAAGTTTGATTTTAAATGTGTTGTATTCAATTTCCAACTAAACAGTTTTGTGGCTTCATTTAGAACTGATGCTTTTTGAGCCAACATTGACTGTTAGCTCATGTGGTTTGCATTGATTCAAGGACTTTGTTTTGAGAACAGTCTGACCAAGATTTAAAGTTGTTTTTTCAGCACCACCATGTGGTCAGTTAAAGTAGTGCTTGTTGAAGGAGATTTTAAATCTGCCGGTTTGCTTAATGAATGTGTTGCACTCGACATAGAGAAGAGACAGAAGAATATTCTGACAGTTCTAATAACTGAAATCCCTGAATATCCTTTTTTTTATATAAGTCATTTATATTTTATGTCAGTCAATTACCAAATGCTTGCACTTTGTCAGCAATTGTTTGCATTAATTAACATATATATATTTTTTCAAATACTTTATTAATCCCTTAGGGAAATTCGGGTTTACCTGCTGCTTTGCTATGCAGGGAGCGCACCAGAGCAGTTTGAGAGTTCGGTGCCTCTCTAGCTGCCAGAGCAACTTTGGTATTTTTGGTCCGCACTGGGACTTGAACCAGCAACCCTCTGATTCCCAACCTAAGTACCTACAGGCTGAGCTACTGCTGCCCCATGTGTCTTTCACTACACCTCAGAGGCTGATGGGTTTCTTCTTTTTCAGCCAACGTTTGTAGCATACAGTTAAATTTTATTAGAGCAGCATTTGTTTAAATGTGATGTATCTTTTTTCCCGAGCTGGTTAAGAGAAATCCTCTTCAGGAAAAATCACACAGCACTCGTACTTTGTGTTCAAGGTAATATAAAGCAACCCTTAGGAAAGTCTCCTGTTCAGTCAAAGAACCTGCTCTGATCTAACTGTCTTTAAGATGATACAGTTTCTTCTGAGTTGACTTTAAATACTGGAAGAATCAGCTCACGTTTCCTCGTCAAAAAACACGGAAAACATGAAACATGTCACGTTTACATGATGGACAAAAGTCGACCAAAACCTGTTTTAAGTGAAAACTCTGCCAGCTGTTTTTCCTTCAGCTCCCAGATATGTTTGGTTAGCTTCAACCTCGCATCTTAAAATCATGACAGTATGAGGGTGACCTGTGAAGCTGTATAATTTCTGGGTACTTTTTGTATTACAACATCTCATAAAATACAAATGTATTTATGTCATTCGCTAAATGAAACATCAACACTTTAATGAAGATCAAGGACAACAAGTAAAACTTGACAACCTGACATTGTCGTGGTTTCTCGCTGCATAAACGGAACGTGTCATTATTTGTGGAGTAATTCCTTAGTTACTTTATTCTCTCACGATATAGGTGCGCTCTAATGAATCAGCACCGACTGGTGATTTGCAGAATGTGCTCGGCTTTCTGTCTAACCCCAAACGCTTCAATGTGACCATCACTCGCCCCAAAGCTCTGCTCTTAATTATTGGAAACCCCCACATACTCATCAGGGTGAGTAGTATGACATTCGGTCTGATCCTATGCTTTATTTAAAGTGAGTTTGTTGTTTGTCACCTTTAAATGATTTTTGTTGATTTTTGTTGATGTTTGTTGTTGTTTATTTCTCTCCAGGATCCATGCTTCAGGGCTCTGCTGCAGTATTGCTTCATCAACGGGGCTTATCTGGGCTGTGACCCCCCTCCCTCCCTCAGAGACACTCAGATGTACGTAAACTCATCAAGATCAAAATTTACAATCACAAGGCTGTCTGTTGATGTTTTTTTCAATTTTATTTTAGTCACATGTAAATCAACATGTGATGATATAATTGTAACCGAGGGACTGCAGTAAACTAGCTCTGAGCTAACTCTGGTGCAATACATCAAATGACAACATTTATGTTAAATATTGTGCATGGTCCCTTTACAAATAAAGTTGATATTAATAATTAATGATAACATAATGTTGTTTTAAAATGTGAGTCACAAGTTACTGTAATTAAGATTTTCAACCTTGTTTTGTTTTTATGGAAACACAAGCTTTTATTTGATCATCAGCCGTCCTGTCTGTAATGATTTCTTTGACAGTAGATTCACCCTCTTTTTTTTCTTTTTCTTTTTTTTTAATCTTCTTCAGTGTTTCAGAGGAGCAAAGGATTGAATAATGGGATGATGACAGTCCTGACCATCACCACGGCTGTATGATCATGTTCTCAGTTGTCGTTTTTGCGCCCTAAATGTTCTTTAACTTGTCTCTTCCTGCAGTTTATAAATGACACTGTATTCGTCTTGATCAGTGTTAATCGAAGGTATAAAAGTTGAAGCACATTTATTGTTTCTTGTATAGAGGGGTGGAAATAAAGATGACTCTTGTATATGCTGCACTGCTATTTCTGTGTAATTATTAAGCTTGTGTGCTTGACTGTGCGTGAAATAGTTTTTCAATGAAGCTATCACAGATCATGTTTAAATTACTGTTAACAACATGCGTCATAGCAGCTCTTCTGTTATTATCTGCTGAGGCATTGGCCTACATTTAAAGAGTCGATTATTCCCAGTGCTTCAGTATCTGCCCCCTGAGAATGTGAAAACAGAAGAAAAGAACATTTCTCTGGTGGAGAAGAGGTCGGTCCTCGCATATGTCTGTGGTTTGCGGGGTCAAGTTGTCTGCTCACCTTGGCGTGGCAGCGTCTGCGAGCAAAGTTGGAGACTGGATGTGACAATTGAGTGCTACTGACAGTCTGCACAGGGACTGTCAGTCCTACTGGAGCCCAGCAGGATATGGGTGGGGGGGAGAGAGAAAAAAGGGCAAATGGGGGGCGCAATCTCTTAAATTAATGAGTCTCTTATGTGCAGGGAGGAGACAGCTTTCATCCGAGTTCACTGCAGCAGTGGAGGCCTGCCCAACCACGCCTGTCTTTGATGTACGACTTAGCTGTTTGTTCTGCTGTCTCCACTGTGTAGATTTGACTGTAAAAAAAAAAAATCTCTTTTTTTCATTACATATATTTTGACAAGTATAAGGCATACAAACTGATATCCCTCCTTACTGAATGACTTGAGCTGACCTTTCAAATTAATTATTTTGAACTGGAATAAAACCAGTGATACAGACTTTACCCTTAAAGTTAGGTTACAGTTAAAGCAAAGGATGCTTTAAAAAAATAATTATCTAATGAGTAGGGCTTTGATTTGTCTTTCGATGAGTGTGCCTCATGGATTCTTGCTGCTTTGCTTTCAGCATCAGTGGGATAGATTGAGAACATCTGTTCGAAGAACTGAGCTGAAAAGTGTCTGGGTCTGATGTATAAACGGTTGGATATGTTCTGAAGAAACTTATATCCACGTGGCATCTATGATCAACTCCTTCAACCACTGAACATATTGACCTTAAACCTGGAAAGAGAAGCATAAAGAAGCTAAAAATAAGGCTCTGAATGTTTTAACGCTGAGTTGAATTTAGGAGGATTTCCTTTCAAAGTAAAGCTGGTAAAACGTTTAAGTGTACAAACATGTACAATGTTACCAAGTGCTCCTGAACCTGTTGCACTGCATATGTTCGCCCTTGGAATGACTGTAATATTAGGTTGTGGTTAAAATACAGCATGATGCTGAAGTTATGCTTCAAGAAAAATGCGGATGTTAAATTTGTCTTTTTTTTCATATTTTCTTTGCGGTTTCTAAAGCCAGTCTAAAGTCTATCTTTTGCTGGGTTTTTGACTGGATCAATGTTCGACAGACGCAGGTGCCACACCATTCAGCTCATACGCTTATCGACTTCTCATTAACTGAGGCAGGGGCAGGCAACACATTACCAACACAGACACAGTGTCTACAGGGCAGCCATTAGGCTCAACAACAGACCCCTGCTGGGCTCTTGGCAGGGGGAGCTCTTTAAATGTGTTGCTCTATTGTTCTCCCAAATTGGTCTGTGACTCTAATTGCCCAGTTAGTCCCCTCTTATGAGCTGTACTCGTCTACCCGTCCTGGAACCAGCCTCCACTCATAAGATCAGGCTGTAAAAGTTGGTTCAGCTGGGGCCGATGAACTGCTTCGGCTGGCTGTGAAGAGGATGGGCTGATCGCAAACAGTCACAAAGATGAGAGTAAAAGCAAACCAGAACGGCCTTTACTTTGATATGTCCGAGGACACAATCACCATGACAGGCTGCCTCGGATAGAGACCTCTGATTCATGAGGGAAAGTCCTCCGAAGGCCTGCAGGCATCAGCCTGAGAATCTGCAGACAGACGACATCAAAACAGATTTGATGATGCTGGTTTGTAGTTCTATTGTTAAATAGAGAGACTTAAATAAAAAAAGACAGAGAACGAGACAAATTAGCACTTGTGTCTGCATCTCATGGAACGATCTCTGGCGTCTTGAAAGGGATGTTGGCATTTTATGAGTGTTGATGTGTCTGCCTGCCTTAATGGTTTATTGAAAGCCACCATGAAGAAGTTCTTTTTTTTGGTCATGAAACGAATTTAATTTAATTCTTACGCCTCTCTATAACACACCAACCAAGCCAAACTCAACTGGAAGAAGATTGATGATTTCTCTTTTGTGACTTTTAAAGCCTGTAACTGCTGCTCTGGGTTAGGCGTCAGACAGCATCATGGACAGCAAGTTGTTGTCTTTGGTTTAGTTTTCCAAAGCAAATGTTTACAATAAGAGAGATGTTTGTATGTTCACGGACGCGTGTCGAGATATTTTTGTGACAGTCCCAATGTAGGTTAAGATCACCAAAGATATACCGCTTTGTCCCCAGGGAGCGCCAAATTCAACACAAACCAAATGTTAACCATTGGAGCTTCAATTACATGTTGTTTTTTGAGATATAAATTTAATTTAAACAAAACTAATTTCTTCAACACATTGTCTGTTTATCAAAGACAAATCTTGAAGTGTTGCCTGAAGGAAATGTATTGTATGGGTCTGTTTGTATGAAAGCTAAAACATGCAGCATCATCATGTAAGTGCTGCAGTTTGTTGACGCCTGGTTAGCAGGTATTAGGTGTTAGCGGCAGAATAGGTACGCTAGCAGTATTTGGCATGTGGATCTGAGTCTATTATTGGCAGATCAAAGCCAGGTGAGCCAGAAGAAACGATGCTTAGTTAATTAGAACAAGAGGCTCTGCAGATGAAACCCTCCAATTAGAAAGCTGGGACACATGAAAGAGACGTGAAACAATATAAAGGAGCCTGACCGTCTGTCTGCAGAAAACCTCAAGTTTTCTTCTCATGGGACATATCGAAGAGACGGTCTGAACCTCTGCCAAGCGTCAAGTTATTTTCCTTAGATGTCATGAGGTGCAAAAAAAAAAAAAAAAAAAAAAAAAGTCTCTTGATCTTTCTCTTACTGTGTATACAGTGAGTGGACACAATAAATAGGTAATTCAGGCAACTGAGGCAGATATTGCAAGCACTGTGCAAAGTAGTAGCAGTAAATGTCATCCATTAGATGGGTGATGGGGGGGAAAAAATGAGTTGCCCTCTTTATTTGCTAATTTTTGATACCAAGGGTGTATGGTTGGGGGAATAAAGTCCATTCAGCCTTATGTAACTGGTCTCTATTCAGTAAAAGCTGGGCTGTGATTGTCCCCCCTCTCTTATTCCCCCTCACAAAGACCCCCCCCCCCCCCCCCCCCCCCCCCCCCCCTGTCTGCAGCCATCACAAAACAAGCCGTTGTCTCCAAATGCATCGTCTCTGCGTCTTTGATAGGTAGTTGATAACAGACTTACAGACTGATGGGGCTGGCTGACCGTGCTGTATATAAAGCTAGCTGCAGTGCCCACAAAGACATTCAAGAGGAGGAGAGACTCGGACAAGCAACTTCATTTCTCTTCCTTGTTGACTCTCTGGATTTGGAAACTGCAGTATGGCTCTATTCTTCACTCTGGCTCTCCTGACCATGGCCGCTCCATTAATGGCCTTTGACATGGGCCAGTCCACTCGCTGCGTCACTATACCCCACCAGATGAAAGTCTGCAAAGATGTTGGATACTCTGAGATGCGGCTGCCCAACTTTTTAGGTCACAGTAACCTGGAAGGTGAAGTTGTGCCTCGTTCAGAGGACTGGAGACCCCTGTTGCAGACAGGCTGCCATCCTCAAGCCCAGGCCTTCCTCTGCTCCCTCATCGCCCCCGTCTGTCTTGACACGTAAGGACATTTTTACATTTCTTTGTACTGATTTATCTTTTTTCCTGTGAAATCCTCTAAACGTATCCCTGTGTAACATGTTGGCTTTCATCTCCCTTCAGTTTTATCCAGCCTTGCCGAAGTCTGTGTGTGGCAGTCAGAGACAGCTGTGCCCCGGTGCTCGCCTGCCAGGGTCACCCTTGGCCTGAGGCACTCGATTGTGACCGCTTTCCTGCCGAGGAAGACGTGTGCCTTACTCCCCACACTAAATTTAGCCACTTTGCCAAAGGTAAGCATGGACCACAAACCAATTATAAGAGCTCTTTTACTCTGGTGCCTTGTCAACCCATTTGAGTATTTTTTCTGTTTTTTGCAATTTCCTATAGTTTGTGTAAAAAGCTTGATCGTTTTATTAAATTATATTTTATTTATTATCACAGATTTGCCCAAACCTGCCTGCCAGAGCTGCCCTGCTGTGGAAGAGGCTCCTCCAATGAAAACAGTCCTTGATGCTTTCTGCCTGCATGACTTTGGTAGGTTTTTGACTGAATTTAGTAAGCTGGGGGTTGTAGTATATCTGGTCTGGCCTTGTTTTGTTGTTGTGTTTCAACCCAGAGTATTGATTTATTTTGCTTCTCTTTTCCACAGCTGTGACTGCCAAAATTCATCGCCATCGCATCCCCACAGGAGAGCCAGAGTTTGAAATTGATGGCCCTGTGGAGTTTATCCGGCAAGGCCCTCTGCTGCCTTATGACACCCGGCATCTTCTCCAGCAGTGGCTCCTCATCAATCTCCGATGTGCGAGTGTTCTTGTGCGCCCGGGACGATCACAACTGTACGTGCTGACTGGTTCTGTGCAGCCTGACGGCAGACTTGCTCTCACCAATCTCTTCCCTTGGCACAAAAAGGATGCCAACATTGCAGTGGCCACTCGTAAGTGGAAGCACCACAGATGCTGAATGCAGACAATCTAGAGATCTGGATCTGTGTTTGATATGTAAAATCACAAATGGGGAAATGAATCCTATTTGATTGCACAACAAACACATGCTTGATTTAAAAAAAAATCTTGGATGCAGATTGAGTTGGAGACATTGTTGGCATTGGGTGTGAATAATTGTAAAGTAGGTTTAATGTAAATCAATGGAAGAACAGAGCTGGACTCAGACATAGAAACCCTTTGCCTCCCTCAGCAGCTCACTGCCTCATCCCTGCTCTGACAGCACACAGTAATGGAATGCACTCAAACCTGTAAATATTATTCATGTAAATTGATTGCAAATTCTATTTTCTATAAGAATATTGATGTATTTATGGCATCTTTTTTTGCATGCATGAAAAAAAAAAGATGGAAAAGATGACAATAAAGTATTTATGTGGAATCATCAATGTCAGTATGTTTTTGTATTTATTTACTAAGAACAATTTTTTCCTCTCCTGCCTCTCTAAAGTTTATGTGAACCTTGGGTCAACAATTCATTTCATGATATGGTGGGAGACGGATGGTGAGAGCTTACTCTAATCGAATCAGTTGCATTTCACCACAAGGTGGCACTCCAACAGAGGAGCAGAGAACAGCTTCACTGTTGTAGAGTAGAACCAGGCACCACAAGTACTGAACGTTTTTAGAGACCATGTCCTATTGAATACTTCCTAAGAGGAATACATTAACTTTAATATGAGGTGAACCACAATTTCATAGAAATAATAATTTAATTAGCGATGCCATTATCCTGAACATGGCTCTGACGAAGTGTTGGTTTTTCTACAATGACTCATGACTGTACTCACTGTAGACGACCTGTGGTACTGACCTTATGTGACGTTAATGAGTAGATGAGTCACTCACTTTGCATCTGAACAGCCTTGTTCACACGAGCAGAATAGCCGAAGCGAGGACAGTTAAACAAGCTTTTACTCTACTGCCCCTTTTTTTTAATTTGTTGTGCTCCTGACGTCTTTCGCGGTCTTGTTCTCTAACAAACTAATTAATAAATAATTCTAAATTCCCTTCATTATTTATAAACATTAAAAATTGTTAAATTGAAAAAAAACAAACAATCCACTGTTAATGTTTGAGAAACATTTCGACACAGTTTAGGGATTGGTTAAAACAACAGAGAGTTAAAATAAAGAGCTGAGCTCAACAACATCAATGTTTTTGTGTATCTAATAAACTATTTGGATGACTTTAATGAGACAGAGTTCTGGTCTTAATTGTGTAAAATGTTTTCTGCCTGGGTTAAATCAGTCTTCTCTCGGCTGAATAGACAACTAAACCAAGCATATTGTATGACGTACACAGAATAATCAGTATCATTTTCCTTTATAAACCTATTTGTGGAATTGGCAACATCATTAGTGTATGAGTGAGCTTCTGCAACTGTTGCTCAGGAAGCATTAAAGCCTTCTACTTGTCTTCTGGTGCTCAGCTGCAAGAAAGGAGCCATGAAAAAAGGTAAGATGACAAGATTAAAACTTTTTTTTTTTTAAAGCTTTTATTTGTGAAATATCAAAGGCAACACATTTCTTCCTTTAGGTCTTCTTGCTGTTCTTACACTGCTTTACCTGGAGTTTTCCATGAGGACTGGAACTTCCCCAATCTGTCCCTCTGGACAGGCTGGATGCCACGTTCCTTCCTTGGCTGATCTCTTCAACAGGCTCATTCAACAGTCTTCAAGAATGCACGGCATCTCCAGTGATCTGCACTCTGAATTTGTGAGTAGTTTTGTTTCTGATGACACTCATCCATCACACTTTTACCTCAGTTTATTCCGCATTTGTGAGTGAGCCATGTCTAATGTTAATCCATTTGATATGTGTCCATCTTCATAGGAGCAGTATTTCTTTCCAAACAATCATCTCTTTGGAAAACAGAAGTGCCACACATATGGCATAATGACTCCGGCAGATAAAGAACATGCACAGAGGCTCGGGGTGAGCGTTCCAGTTTTCAGTTATTACATTTCACAATTTATACATTATCCTAAAAGTTAAGTTGAACTATTTCACTTTATGCATTTAAATGTATTCAAGCAATGATGTTAAGTTACAGAAAACGTACAATATAATAGTATATATAATATATTATTTTTCATAATTGTAAACTACACAGTTTAAATACTGCACACTGAGGTGAACTGGTTTGTGATCATTGTCTTTAATTAGTCAACTCTATCATTCTGTACCATCTGCCGTTTTTTTCTTTGCAGAGAGAACAGCTGACAGAGGTGATTCTGAGGCTGCTGGGGGCCTGGGAAGACCCCCTGTCACAACTCTGCCGCAGCATGTCTCAGGATCAGAATCAAGACTTTAACCATTACAGCTCCAATAAAGCACTGGAGTTAAGTGATATGGTGCATGAGCTGAGGGATGGAGTGGCCAAAATGGCAAAGAAGGTAAGGATCCACAAATGGTTACTGAGCAGGATGTCTTTAAAGTAAATATATTATGACTTGAATAACACAATATTACACCATATTGCATTTTGACTTTTTGGTTTTCATTAAATGCAAAGTTTCTAAACATCAACTGTATGTGATTATTGCAAAAACTCAGCAGTGTGTCTACTTCTTTGTCTACAAATCCAGAATCCAAAATTTTTTTTAGGGCCCAAAGCATTGACCAGTGCGAAGGACCCTATTGTATCCCTTACGATTATTTTACTTCCCCTTTTTCTTCTTCTTATTTTTTTTTTCCAGTCCGCCTCTTTGCAGCCATTTTTATATAATTATTATCCAAAACTGTTTCTTCTGTCTACCACAGATGAAGTTATTGGGACTATTTGGTCAAACTGTCGGTTACATCTCTCCTGAGACTCTGCCCTCCTCCTCTGCCTTTTCTTTCTACAAAAAAGGAGACGTCACCTCGATGGACCATCATGACCTCCTCTACTGCTTCCGCAGAGACTCCAACAAAGTCAAAAATTATCTCCGAATACTGAAGTGCACTACCCTCCCTGTACTGGACTGTTAATTCTCAAAGCAAAGCTGTCTTGTGCAGAATCGTTCATTTCTTGGTTATTTGGCAAAAGTCATTTTGTTTTGTCATGATGTTTTTCGCATCATGTTCTAACTAGATGTGCTGACACCCATATAAAGCATTTCAAACAATTTCAAGCGTTATGTTTCAGAACAGTTATTGTAACGTGTCTGTTTAGCTTCTCATCCATCCAGTTGATGGGAGAATCGAAGCGTGATCCAAAGGCAGCTTGACTGGTTAAAGATCTGAAGAA
Source organism: Symphodus melops (assembly GCF_947650265.1). NCBI lineage: Eukaryota > Metazoa > Chordata > Actinopteri > Labriformes > Labridae > Symphodus > Symphodus melops. The sequence continues at coordinate 21,982,890 of NC_136696.1, read as the reverse complement.
ACATTTGGGAGGAGAGGGGAAACGTCTTAAAGATCTTTAACCAGTACAGCTGCCTTTGGATCAAGATTAGAAATTAGAAGTTGTTGTTAAAGTTAATAATTTCACCTTTTGTACATTGAGCATGACAGGTCAAGGAATAAAACATATATCTTGAACCCTAACATCATTCTTGTCCTGTTTTTCATAACGTGGAGCACAAGCTCTTCATGTTTTCTGACTGTTAGATTTCATAGAGCGTTCATTAACATGTAAATAGTTTTGACCAGCATTGTAAAGCAAAATGGGAATTAGGAATTAAAAACACTTTATTTACAGTTAATTTCAGGCATTCAGGAAAATATTTACAAAATATATCAGGCAAAATTTGACTCTGAAATGATATACAGTGTATTAGTGTAAAGCTTCTCAGAACAGCTTGCATGTAGACACATCAGATGAAGTGATTCATTTGTATTATTAACTGACTGGAATCATGTTTCGAAGAATGGGATTTTTTTTCCCTGGAAATCGTCAGCATATGAAGCGATAAATTGCCTACTGAACCAGTGAAACATATGACGATGATAATGCAGCAGTTCCACCTCATTACATTTATGATGCAGCAAAATAATACGAGTCTTTGAAAAGTTAATAATGCCATTGTTAGTTTCACACACACTGTGTATTACATCCACATATTTAAAAACCATCGCAATGCTGTGGCCTTTTATACAGATTTGTGTCAACTTGATAGTCTTGGTAGTCATTCATATCTCTCATGTGTCCCTGTCACTCTTCTGTGGCTCGGATCTCTCTGTTTTCTCATCCGTGTGATTCTGTGATGGTTCTTCCTCTTCTTGAGCGAGACCTTGAGCCATGAGCTCATCCATTGGGGAGCGGGTGTTATGAACCTCCTTCTCCTTGCAGTTCCTCCACTTCATTCGACGGTTCTGGAACCAAATCTTGACCTTGAAAAGATGAAAAAATAGAGAGGCGTTTTACTTCAGTCCATCCATTTTAACCCTTGTTAAGGGCATACATGGAGTTCTGCCAGCTTTTTCAGTTCAACAAATGCTAATTGGATTATTTAACAAAGAAGTTTTATTTTCTTAGTCTAGAGTGAAGACACTCCACATTAATATTGTGCTCATTCTTAACATTGTACATGCGTAGTTAAAGCTGGTTTCTCTGCTGTTGCTGTTTCTTTGGTGGTCACTTTGTGGGATTAATAATTTGTTCATGAATACTTCTGGCTAATGAATCATGGGAAATCGTTTGTTTTATTACCAGTATCATTCACCCCCTTGAACATCTTCATCAAATTTTTTTGTTAAGAAATGTTGTAACTCTTGCTCAAATTACCTGTGACTCCTTAAGACTGAGATCAGCCGCCAGTTTGTTCCGGTCGGTCTTGCTGATATATTTTTGCCTCCGAAAAGTCCTCTCCAGTTCCTTCCGTTGTTCTTCAGAGAATACTGCCCTCCTAAGGATTCCCCTGCGCGATTTATGGCTTATATCAGAAGACCACATTCGAATATTTGTCCCCTCTGCAACATAAATCAAAGAAAAAACACATTTTATTTTTAGTAGGTTTTTCCAAATTGCTTTGTCAAATTAATTAAGTATGTGTCATTGAGTAGTTATTCCCATTGGCAACATAAAACATGACATGAAAGTGGTAGTACAATAAATATTTAGGGAAACAAGATATTTTGTGTGCTGACTTGAGACCCCAAAGCACACTATTGGTTATCATTTTCCCAATTGTTTCATGATTTAGGTAATTACTATTTAAAGAGACAATCCCTTACTATACACATCAGTATTTACACTTTACCAACCATTACACATTTCCTGTCCTTTCAACCAAAGATCACTCACTTTTGATTTCTCTTTTTTTTTTTCTTTATTTGTCCAATTTAACCAACTGGGGGTGACTAAAGAGAAAAGAAAGCCACCTCATCTGAGAAAAAGGGATTTGATGAACTGTGAGGAGCAATCCCACGCTACTTCACTCACAGGTGCACTCACAACAAAAGTCAAGTGGAACAATTTAACCGATCCATTCAATGTTGCCTTTTTAAGCTGTACGACAAATCTGCACATAGACCACCTCTAGGGAGCACATAACCGGTTTGGACATGCTTTTCAATTCTCTATTGGGACTCAATGGCTTTGACTTAAATAGCTGATTACCAGGTCATTCCTGGGCATCGTGTGTGTCTACCCTAGTGGGACAACTATGGAGCCCTGTGGGATACCAACAATAGAGCTGTTCAATGGAAATGCCATTACTCGATCGCTCAGTGGCCCAACACTAAATCTTTTCACTTGCAGGTATGAAGCCAGTTTGTATGTGAAGATGAGCTCGAATAAGTCTATAAAAGTCAGTTTCATTGAAGGCTTTATGTCCTAGTCACGTCTCTCCAATGGGCAGGAATGAGAGTTGAAGGACAGGAGAAAAGAGGGGGGGTCAGTGGACCAAGCTCTTTAGCCATACAATGGCTGGGGGATGTTCCTGGTCCAACCCTCTTCTGTAGAGAAATGGGCAAGTTTTTTGTGCTAAACGGAGTTCATTGCTGCAGTGAAAAATTGCAGTAAGGTCGCGTGTGGATGGTGGAGTGAAAGTGCCAATTGGTCACGGCAAGACTTGGCATTGTTGTGTTGCTGGGCACTGTGGGAAAGTGTCAACCCAATAAGAGGACTCCTGGGACCTGCGGGATGAGGGCTTTTTGATTTGTGCTATTTTCAACAACATTTGACAGGCATCTTAGGTTGCTGCAACTAATAACTTCCAATTGCTGTGAGACAATGCTATTGTATGACAGCTGCTAGCCTTACCTATACTAACAGGGTATGATGTACTAATGGTATCAACACAGTTTTACATTATATGAAATCTAACATTTCAAGCATAGTTCAGGATTTTTTTTTAAACAAGCTGCAATCTGGCTGTTTTTAAATACCACTCAAGATGGATAAATATATTCAAAGTTCTTGTGATTTACGATCAAATAAAATGATCAAGCGTTTGAAAACTCTGCCTTGCTTATCGCTCTGCAGTAAGAATCCACATCTGGTTATTCTCTCTTTTAATCTCAATATGACAGAAAACAAGATGTTTATTGGCTTTGCATATTTGCACTAGTAAAAGTGTGCATTTGCAAGTACAAAATAGGGGGCCCCGGGGAATCTTGAAAGCCTTGCAACCCACCCCTCTTCCCCATCCTAAACAGCCGTGAATGGTTATGAATAGAGCTGTGCAGAGTTGAGCAGAGAATTAGCTCTTTGGCATTGCATCAGTAATTAGCTGTGGAGAGCATGGGAGACCCTGCTGCTAATGCTTAGAGAGTAGCTGAGGCATTGCTGATGAGGCATAAAACACTCACTGGAGAAGACAGGAGGGGGGCTGGACCCACCGCAGCATGCCAGCAGATACTGTGGGCTCTGCAGGAAAACACTGCTCAGTACACCTGCAGTGATAGATAGGAACAGTCAGATACGAATAGATAGTAACCAGGTGAGAAAGACATAAAACACAAGGAACTGTTCCTGGACCACTGCCTGTTTGTAGTTCGACTTTCTTAGTTTTACAGTTGTTTCTCTCTGATCTCAGTGTTTTTCTTTACAATGGCGTTAAGATTTAAGTAATGCATAAACATCATCTAATATTTGGATGTTATACCTGCTGAATTCGATTTTAAGACGACCCATCTAAGAGACAAACTATATTTGGTTTGAAGCGAATTAACTGAAAAATAGAGTAGCTTTATTAATGAATGCTACATTTAGAAACTTCATCAATTCTTTAGCTCACGCTTTATAATTCAACTTTTATTGTTTGTTTTACAATGACTCCATTTTCTGTTTTTTATTCATTGTCAAGACTGTAAACAACTCAACAATTTGAAAGGTTTTTTGTTGTTGTATAAATGACATTTTTAGTCAATAACATGCCATTAATTAATTCATTAAAAGTAAGATGTCATGAATTGTAGCTTAAATTAGACTACTTAATTATAATTCATTTCCACACAGAACTGAAATTAAAATCAGTTCTTAAAGTTTTCATTTAATAGAAAAGGCCTGTGAGTGTTTCTTTGCATAGGCATTGAACATAAATAAAGTATGTGAAAGAAAAGGAGGACATTTTAATCGCCTATTACTCTGCTTGATTGAAATAAATTAGGTAATGGTTGAAATGACATTCTGAATATGTCAAATATCTTACAAAGCATAAACTGTAATCAAGTAAAATTGTAGCCACAAATATTAGACAAATTGCTTGCCCTAAAACGGAAAATCTTTCGTACTTCACAAACTTAAACAATATTTGTAGCCTACTTTAGATGACCCAATAGCTTATAAAATATATATAAATATGATTGTGGAAATTCTTGACAAAACTCAAACAAATCTGTCAATCAAATGTCTAGATGGATAACATTTTGTTTTAATTGGGGGGAAAAAATCTGTTTACCTGAGTGTTGGAGAAGCGGTCGTCCTAAATCTTTCACCTGCTGAGGACTCTGGGCCTGGCTTTTGTAGACTCCGTGCTCACAACCCCAGGTCCTCCTCAGATGTTCACATGCTGCTAGTCTCAGGTGTCCACCTGCCGTCCCATCCTGACGAGCAGAAGGAGTCTGAGACTGCAGCAGATTGTCAATAAGAAAACTTTTTCCTGAGTTTCCGAAGCCTGGCAGCGCCGGAGGAGAGCCAGCCATATTCCTCCTGGTGCAGCTCTGGACTGAGACCATGCTGTTCACAAAGTGACCCGAACACTTGAGTGCCCTCTTCAGCAGTCACAGCTCAGTGACACTAAATTCTCCTTTAATCCCTTCTCGAGTGACCAGGCCAACTTCATTAAACACTGAGGAAAACAAAAGTTCTCTACTCTTCCTCTTTTGGGCCTGCACTTTGCCACGGCGCTGTGTCCTGATTGGCTGAGTGGCTCTAATGTGCTTCTCAATTCAGATAAGGCTGGGGTCCTTTCTGGTGTGGCAGAAGGTGGGTCTGGCTCATTCATTATGTCAACTAGCCTATTAAATGATAGACATGAGAGACAATGGACTGCTGGCCAAAGTTTAACATGCACCAAATAGTCCTCTGCAGTAGTAAATAGTTTTCTCCTTTCTCCAGCCTCCCATTGTGCTTCATACAAACCCCTGAGCAGCGCCTTTCCAATGTGGCCTTTCCCTCCATTTTATTTGAGAAACATTTCCCAACAGGCTTTTTTAAATAGCAGATTCTTTAAAAAAAACGTTTAAACAAAGATATGCTGAAAAACTTATGGAAATCACTTTTTAAAACGAAAATAAAATTCTTGGAAATGAGTTGGTGAAAACTATATTTTTCTAAAAAATGAACATCAGATTAGATCGCTTTAAAGAATTAGGTTATTTGACTCATCAAACTGATTATGACAAAAAAAAAACGGATTTTCTTGGATTTACAGCCTTTTATTTGGGTAATGGTTTAAGTAATTCATACAAAGCTTCCTTTTATAGTTTATCTAAATCTTCAACATCAAGTTTTATATCATTGGCAACATTGTTTTTGGAGTTCAACCATTCTTTTCTAATTTGTTCATTTTGCTAACACTCAGTGGGATTTATTCGACAGATCTCAAACTTTCTAATTTTACATTAACAGCCTATTTACGTCCTGGAAGGATTTGGCTCTGAGAGATCTATGTAGCGCCTCATGCAGCACACTTAACCACTTAAATAGTCCTCCAGAGCAAGGCTTTATTGTAGTTTGTCATATGCTGCATTAGAAAGTTGCAACTGTAGGTCAAAAAGGAAACACAGATACTTGTCAGGATGTTTCGTTACAAACCCGTCCAGCGAGAGGCTTGTGTAACCTTTCACACTGCAACTAATGATCCTCAACATCATAATAGAAAGTCCAACAAGAGGGGCGACAGACGTAGAGTTTAGGCACAGTAAACAGGCATATCCAGTCTGCTGGGCTGTGCAGGAGGGTGGCTGTGAGCGCCGCTCTGCGCGTGTAGTTACCTCATGCTGAGCATGGAAATTGGCCCAGACAGCTCAGCCTATTGTGTGGTGGCCAGGGAGCCAAAGGTTGCTTGTAATCAAATTTGAGGTTTTATTCCTCAGACTGGTGGAGAAGGCCATAGTGCTCTGTCACATGATGAGTGTTAGCGAGTCTGTCTGTGTGCACTTTCTACTTTTGTGTGTGTTTAATATGGTGCACATAGACGAGGGGCTATGATCGTCCCCCTGCGGCTGTTTGTTGTGTGCAGGGCCATTCGTACGCTACTCCTTAGTGCTGTTACAAACTGTCATTGTTCTTTCAAAATGACCCTGATTGTTGTCAAGGGGCTTTATGTGATAACATTTAGTGTTACTAGCTTGGCTTTTTCATACATTCTTGCTTTCGTCACACTTGAACAAGTCTTTCAGGGGCAATCGAGAATGTGAGATAAATGTAAAAGTTGGGACAATCCCCTGAAAATGACACCATGCTGGCCTTCTGGTAAAAGCCACATATTTCTCTGCTTATTGATATTTCAGACAGAAGCGGTCTCACGTGAATTTGTGCACATTTCAAAAGGCATTGCAAAGAGCGTATCATCATTAAGATTCACCACTTAGTAATTAGCCAGATTCTAAAAGAGCCCTCCAGGAGAGGGAGGTATAATTAGGCTATTCTTAAACAGTAGGTCTTGGAAACACCCTGAAGCAAGTTCATGTGAATTTATTTGATGTCCATCTCTTTTTTGGAAGTGGAGGGAAAAAAGGGGTCCCTTCTTTCAGAATCTTCACAATGGCCCTGTTGAAAGCCAGTACTCTGCAGGCCGGCTGAGATCCCTTTTCTTTTTTTTTTTTGAGCCCCACTAAAGCTCTTAAAAAGATACCGGCCCATTGCACACGCAATTGATATTCCACCACTCGAACTTAATATCGTGAATGGAGGGCCAGGCTCTATGAATCAGGAAGACAATGCGCTTAGCTTAGCAGCAAACTGGCACTTTGTGTGCGGTGTCTGTGGCCCAGAGGAGGAAGTTTCTAATGTGAGCCCCACAATTGTGTGTCTATAGAGTTCTAATGAGCTTCTGTGTGCTGAGTGAATGGCTGTGGGCCTTTCACTATGAGGACCCAATGAGCCAGCTCACTGCACACATTCACAATAGGCATCTTTCCAGGAGGAGAGGGAGTGGCTGTGCGGAGCAACAGTGCTGCATGGACAGTCTATAAAACTTCACCAATGGTATACCAGTGATTCGATGAAGACTACGACCATATTTAGCTAGTACCATTTAAAAGGCCTTTTTAAAAAAAAAAAACAATTTCAGGCTTTGATATACACTAAGCGGTAATTTGTCCCACCTAAAGAAGGAGTTTTTCAATGAAGTGGATACTTGGTTAAATGCACCTCGTTCATTTTGATGTGGGTAGGGAGAAAAACAGAGGGGTTTTATGTATAATGATGTAAGCCTGCACGCTCATTCGTACCCAAGGGGTCGTGCAGTAGCAAAGTTAAGAGAAAACATAAAGAAGTATGTCAGCATATGGCCTTTGGAGCGTGTTATACTCATTAGAGATGAGCAGTTTTAGAGGGATACAGAGCTAATTAACAGAGTTCCAAATGTCTCCATTTTTAGGGAATTTCTACTCTTAAGCAGAAAAGAAAAAGTTGTCCCAAAAGAGTGAACTTGCAACATGAAATCCCTAAAAAAAAAAATATGATAAGACGTAAGAGAGATAAGAGAGATTTATTATAAGGATGCTGAAGAATTGATTTGAAATCTATTCATTGGAAAAAAAATTGAAATTTTGTTCTAATGTTTTAAACAATCTAAATATTCGTTGCATATGTTGTTCTCATAAAGCTGCTTTTGTGCTCCACTGTCACTTGTAGACCTCTTACAAGAAAAAAAACAAAAGCTGTAGTACTAGGTGAAGCATGTTTCTCTTTTTGTCTTCATACACGCACGCCTGTCTTCCCTTACTCTCTGTTACCACAGAGCCTTCTTGATATCCAAAGATTCTTTCAGAAGCACGTCACCTTAAGCTAGTCATGCTGTTTAATTGTGATATTGAAAGGAATGAATGCAAACGGCTCATAAGTCAAAGAGATATCATGACACTGAGTATAACAATAAACCTTTCTTTGCCACAACAATCATTTAACTGTTTAAGGGAGTACAGAGTCTTGTTTGGTTTGATTCGCTCCCTCTCTGCTGTGTCCCTGCAGCAACGTTTTGTCAGCCGAATCTGGAGCCATCAAGCATGTAGCCCTGGGATGGTGCTAGAGTGACACAGTCTGTTGTTTCTCAGTACTGCTTCTCTGTGATACCGTCACTGCAATCCTCTGCTGCGCTCACAAGAGGGCACTGACACAATGAGAACCCGTCTGTGTTTCAGTGGCATGAATGAGAGAACAGAAGCAGAGTTTGTTAAGTTTAGATTTAGCTCTAACCTATCTTTGGAAATCTTTATTTTTCAGGCTATACATTTTTTTCTATTTTTACCCACATTTATTTAACCGTTTCAATTCCATGTGACCATTTTTGGATAACCCCGATGAAGGCCACAAGCTGAAATGCTTTGCTCTCATTGGTGGATGAAGTTGATCTTTGTACGACAAGTGCTGCTGGAGCATTTGGACCTCTTCATGATTTACCGTTTTGGCATTTCAGGACCTAACTTTAGCTTACAAGGTGTTTTGCAGTATGCAGAATTGTCATTTTGAATGTATAGCAGGGGTTTTGAAATGACGCCACTCATGTTTCACAAAGAACACAGTCGTGGTACGAGATCCTACTTCCTAACTCTCTCCTGTTTGAATTTATCAAGCTGTGGTTGAATTTTGAACACAGAAGATGGACATGTAATGAAGGATGTGAAGAGTTGGCAGTTTTAACAGGATTAATGACTATTGAATTTGACAGACAGGCAACATCAACCTGACATGAAATTATGCAACAGATGAATCCCTGGAGAGCCCGGAGGAAACAATAAGCATTTATTTATCCCACACTGATTAAAATCCTGCCGCTGCTACTGCAAACAATCCCTTTTTGCCCACGGCATCAATATATATTTTTTCACATGATAAAGTTTAAAGTGAATAAGCCATTGTAGGTCCAATAATGTATCGTCCATCTGGATCTTTTAGATATGAACAAGATGACATCCACTGTTCCCACTGCCCTTGCCCTGAGAGATTCATTGTGTGTGTGTGTGTGTGTGTGTGTGTGTGTGTGTGTGTGTGTGTGTGTGTGTGTGTGTGTGTGTGTGTTTGTGTGTGTGTGTGTGCGCAGCAGGACTGTGTGAGGTTATTACTTTTCATTCTTGGCTGGGCACACGCTTTAATGACTCTTATTTTCCTGATGGCACTTTAGGAAATGACAACTTGTGGGTAATACAAAGTAATTACATTTCCTGTGTCTGCACCCAGAAGACTTCCAGTATTATAAATAATGAATGGAGGGGCAGGAGGCCCTCTAACTCAGCAGATGTGACACTCTGCCACTGCATGAAGGACCTTTGCCAGCCTTTGTTTTATTCTTTGGACCTATTGATAAGCCCCTGACTAGAAGAGGGATGACAGAAACTCATTACAACTTATTTGAATCAACCTTGATTTAAACAAGACGTGTAGTTGGCATTGTTAAAACTATAAATAGATTGGTGTTAATCCAGGGTCAACTCACGAAATGGAGCTGTTCTATCATATCGGTTGGCCTCGTAAATCTACCTCCATAGACATGAACAGCCAGCAAAACAAAACACATTCCCAGCAGTCCGGTGAGTTTTTTCTGGACCCCGGGATCACCTCTGAGCAGACTGTTTATTAAAAGGCTTCGATTCATGTCTATCTGGCAGGATATTTATGGAGATTCTGGGGAAATTCAACTGTTTATCTGCCTCTTTTTAAAAAAAAAACCAAACAAACAAACTAAAAAAGCACCACCGTGGTATGGCTGATGATAAAACGGTTGTGTTTGGACATGCTAATTGGTCCCCTGGATGAAGATGATGCACGAGGAATAAATAAATATTCTAAGCTCAAAGCATCGGTGCTCTATAAGAAGCCATTAACAAGGCTGAGTCACACAGGAAGCAAAGCGCTGCATTTTAATTTGAGCGCACCACCTGCCGGAGAGACGCACACTAAAACTTTACAAGATGATTTCACTAATTCATAGGGACGAACTTAAGAGCTCATTGTTCTAATGGTAGAGCCTTTTTTAGTATTTCTGGCACCATTTATGAATCTTCTTGAATCACCTCTGTTCTCCTTTTGAGCCTTTTCAGTAACAGCTCTACAACCCCTGAAAGCTCCATGTTTGGCTGTCCCCAGACTGCCTGTCTTAAAATCAAACGCCATCTTGTCCCTGAGCTTTCCTCAGAGTTTTATCCTTCCTGTCCATTTTTTTTTAAACTTTATTGTTGTTTTTATATTTGTGTGTTTTTAAAAAAAATGTTTTTATGTTTGATTCTTCAGCACTTACGTCAACTTTGACTTTTAAATGTGCTTTTAAATAAAGTTGGATTGGATTTTTATGATAGACAAGACAGATGATTTAAAAAAAAGTAAGAAAAAGCACCAATTTATCTGTGGAATATTTAAATTTACATTCCAGTACATCTGACTCATTTACATCATCACAATATGACCTTACTTCACTGACCTCATAGAACAGCATTGTGGACGCACCAGAAAGGTTTCAATGTTTGGGCACTCTTCATCCGTCAGTAGAACAAACAAGGCCTCTTGGGTTGGAACATCTTCAAGACAATGGAAAATCATTTGGATACCTGTGGCACGCCCACTTCATCTCTCTGGGCAGCTGTGGCTCAGTTGGAAGAGTCGTCGTCTCTTAATCGGCCGGTTGAGGGTTCGATCCCCAGCTCCTGCAGCAACATGTCCGGTGTGTCCTTGGGCAAGGCACTTAACCCTGAAGTGCTTCTGCTGCTTCATCGGTGTATGAATGATGTTAGTTACTTCTGATGGTCACAACCTCTACCATCAGGGTGTGACAAGATGTGACCTGCACTTTGAGAAAAGTGTGACACAAGTTAAGTCTATTTATCATTCTGTCTTAAATTGACTGGAGAGCGAGACACAGTCTGAGCTATGAAACAAAAGACAAATATTAATTCATTACAAGAGACATAGAAATACTTTTTGGTTATCCAGTAGGGCCTATAGGCCTACCTGTAAACACGTCATGTCTGCTCCATTGAACTGCTAATCATGAGCCTATGTAGCATTTGACAGTAAATAAACTAAAGAAAGGCTCTTTTTGACTTATTACTTTGCCAGACACACGGACATAGATGGATGAAAGAGTTTTAAAGCATACATTCAAGGAATTATTCAAATTACTTTCTGTAAATTATTGCTTCCAAAAAGGGATTTAGATGTGCACTTCATTTTTCTGCTCTTGTCGAAGGCGTGGCTGCGATGAACAGAAGCAGCCTGGATATGAAGTTGTTTTCCCTCTCTGTCCACAAGGGGGCTTTGTCGTCCCTCTTTCTTTCTTTCTCTCTCCCTCACTCCCCTCCTCTCCTCCCTGCCCTGCTCCTTCAGCTCTCTCTCTCTCTCTCTCGCTGCTGTCGGAGCGTCTGTTCAGCTGGTGGAGCGGCAGCGGGCAGCAGGCAGCTTGCTTTGTGCGTCCTCTCTCAGCCACCTGTGCCGCGGATGGTGCCGATGGAGCACACCCTGCGTTACATGGAATAATTTCCTCATTGTGACATCTTTTTTCTTCTTCAATCCGGATTTGCATCACATTTGCATCATTTGGCCATCTAAAGTTGTGGTGATGATGATGCCCGGACCGCTCCGCATTTGGGATTGGTAATCTAGCCTTCTGCGCGAGAGGAGAAAAAAACATCGTTCGCATGTGATTGAACAATATTCTCCCGGAAGTGGACATAAAACATGGACTAATTATTATTTTTTTACACATTCACCATGGGATTATTACAGCTATTTCTGGTTCTCGGCGTATTTTGCATCTCCTCAGGTAGGACACAGGGCAGTCCCTGAATGCACTGTCACATCTCTTGCAACATGTAGGATGCATGATAAGATGAATACCAATCAAATATGTTCTGTGTTGGATCATTTTCCATCCAGTGTGCGTGCTTTAACAGTACAGTAACCTCCCACCTCTTCCACTGTCACCGACAGGTCTTCATCATAGCATCACAGGTGTCCTTGCCTCCTGATAACAATGACGCTCTTCTTTTTGTTTGTTTGCACATTAGTTGCAGGTTTTGGGGTTGACCCTGCCCTGCGAATCAGCGTGTTTGATGAACTGTCTCTTGGAGAAGGCTTTGATGGAATTACTCAGGTCCAGGGCTTCCACGGGGAGTCTAGAGCTTTCCACTTCCAAGGTACTGTAACACACACAAACACACACATTCCTTGTATTTTCTTTCATAGATGGGATGATGATGATGCGTTCAGATGAGTTGATCTGCATTGTAATAGACTGCAGGACTAGGCTGCTGTAAAATAAAATCAGTGCTATTCTTTCATATATTGCGTCTTTAAAGCTTGTAAATCTAGTCGTAATCCACATATAATCGTACTCTAATGAGACCCCTGAGGGAGACCTTTTTGTTAAAATGTCAGATTATTGGATGACACTGTTTCAAGTAAGGGGGTCAAATGTTTCCATACTTCAATACCCTTGGATACCACATGTTTTATAATGATATGATCGCTGCTGTTTCAATGACATAATGGCCTATTATTAAAAATCAGAACTTTTACAAAAACTTCAGATCCGTAGTCATAATTTTTACCAAAAGCTGCTGAGAGCAAAAGACAATGAGCACCCTCTAAATTGCATGATAAGGTTGGCAACATTTTGTTTTGTAATTCAACACAAAAAAAATGACACAATATTGCCTACCTAGGACTTGTATTTATGCTGTCGTGGAATCAATGTCATTCAATTTAAATAATAAACGCGTATCAAATAAAAATAAAAAAAAAGTTCCAGAGTCTCTTCAAGATTCACTAGTCTAAGAGACTGTAAGCACTGGCAGTAGATTCCAGTTGTGTTTGCAGACATAGATTGGGGCCCCTCAGACTGACACCTGCCTGAACAATAGGGAGTTTTGTGTCTGTGTGGAAAAAAAGGGGTGAACTGAAGGGGGAGAATCATGCAAAGAATTGATAGAAGGACTGGGTATAATCAGATTAGTCCAGGACAGACCCTCAGAGATATACAGTATAATGAGGGTGAACGGAACCCTCGTAAGAGCTTCTTGAGTGTTAAGCAGTGTGGACCCCGCTCAGTATGAATGGGATACGAAGGGAGTCAGGTGTCTGTGTTTCCTGTTGGTAGACTTAATCTGTCTGACATTTCGAAAAAGCTGTCAAAATTGCAGGGCAAAGCTTGATCATTTTATTTACTGTGCTGTTGGGCCTGTGTTGCCGAACTTCCCCCTGGGATTAATAAAGAATGTCTGATTCTGATTACGCCTCGGATGTCTCATTACGATTCAAATCAGACCATTGACAGACAAAGTCAGGGATGGAGATGTCCATCATTCAGCCAAAAGTAGCAACACAACAGGAACAGGAAATAACTTTTGGCTCCAAGATCAGCTGTGAAACTAGAGACAGATCTTCACAAGGGTGCATCTCAACATGGAACACAAAATGTACCAGAGTGGCAGTGCCGTGTTGGGACAGGGAGAGAGACGCCACAATCATTTGTCGACAGTTTTCCGTCTTCGCACCTCCTCGCTGGCTGGTATCTTCTAATCTCACTGCACAGCCAGCCGCTGAGACAGCAGCACTTCTGCATGGAGCAGCAACTCCAGCAGCTCTGTGAAGGCAGGCCATTTGATGTCCTCTGTGTAGACAACACTCAGAAGTGCGCCACGCAGGAAGGTAGAGCGAGGGAGGGGGGAGGAACGGGGGCGAGGAGTACAAGAAAGAGTTATAAGGTAGAGGATGGCGGACACAAAGACAGTAATAGGAAGAAGCTCCCGCTGCTTTTGGCACCTCTCCTTCATTACGCTCGCTTATTTCTCTGCTTCACCTTTTCACATTCAGATAGAGGGAGAGGGAGGTGAAGGCAGAGGTTTTATTTACGGCAGAGCTTGCCTCCATCCTTCATTTGGGATGTCTGTTTTAAGTCAATGATGCTGGGTGAGGGGGGGGGGGAGAGATAGAGAGGCTTACCAGCAAAGCAAACCGGGGCCTCTACATGTTTGTGATCAGAAAATAGACAAGGAGAGGCACATATACCGGGAAAGGAGAAAAAGAGATAGGGAGCAGAGCTGTCTGCCAGCTGTTTGATAGACTCTACTGATTCCACATGTATGGATGCTCGGCTGGCCGGGACCGGCAGACAGGCCCACGGTGACATTCCGACGCTCATTAGATAGCAGGCGGAACACATCCACGGCTGTCCTCGCCACCGCCTGCCTGCCCAAAGGGAAGGCTGTTATCTCTGGATGCAGAGGGTGGAGGCAGGAGGAGGGACGGCTACTGAGAGCTGAGAGAGAAGAAGCAGGGCAATTCACACGTGTATATGTGCATGTGCGTACGCATAAGCAATTCACTTGCCGCCTGCTGTATCTCTATATCTGTCTGCCAAAAGTCTGTCTTTTTTTGTCTGAGATCATAGAAGAGCAGCGAGCGGTGGGGGGATTTTCTGTTTAGCGCACCCCTGCCGATGCTTTTGAAGGTAGCTGTCAGCGCTACACTGCATGGCATTAGGAGAGGTGGACCTAAGGGAGGGAGAGAGAAACACCCCCGGGCTACGCTCCCCTCGTGTCCTGATGCCAGGTGATGCTCAGCCACGCCGACAAAAATAAGCACATCATTAGCGCCCAGCCACCCCTCCCTCGTCCACGCTTTTTTTTTTTTTTTTTTTTAATATCTCCACATCCAGATATCTATCTCTACAAGCAAGCACAGGGGGCCACACCCAGGAGCACCCACCCTCCCTTCCCCCAACACACATGCACCTACTCTCTCTGCTACAAAACTCATTCCAAGTGCAAACAACACAACCGCTCGAAGCATCCTTTCAGCTGCGGAGCATGACTCCCCTGTCACTGTATCTGTGTGAATCCTGTCTGTCTCTAAAGCATGTTCTTGCTCCGATTGTTTGAACACTGCCGGTGAGGTGAGTCTATGTATGTTGTGATGATTATATCCCCGACTGCAGCGACACTGAAGTGTAACAGGATGGAAGACGCTCATTTATAATACACCAACACTATGAGTGTGTGTGTGTGTGTGTGTTTTTTTCCCCTGTGAAGACAGAGACAATCACACACGCTCCGTGTGTGATTGTGAGGTCGTTTCTCCTGCATTTATCTGTGTGGAGGGCACACATCAGTGTTTGAATCAGAATGAAAATGGTGTGTTTCCGCAGCAGGGGTTACACTTGACAGCTGCTATAACACTGGTGCAGCAAGTACACATGCACTGCAGACTGAAGCATCTATAGGGGAAGAGCCTGTGCACTGTTTGATGAGTTGAATTGAGCTGGTTCAGAAACTGCTGTGTTGTGTCTAACTCCCAACACGTGAAGGAAATACAAGAGAGTGAAGCTGCTATCAATCAATAAGGTTAATTTAAATGAGGTTAGTGTTACAGTCATGCTTAATCTCTGTGCTCTATTTATGCAGCATGGTGCTTTGGATAGGAGCCAGCACTATCAAATGCAGCACATAGTAATTCCCATGTTCATGATAACTTAGTCTCATTACTTTTCCTGTTTTACAATGCACTGCTAAACCATCTCCAAAACATTCAATGATTAGATACCTTTTGATACCTTATGCTTTAAAATGATGCAAGCTGAATATATGCAATTTATACAGTGCACATGAGTCTGCTTGCAATTTGTGATAATTGAAAAACAAAAGAAGTAATAATCAAATATTGTGTGCCGAGGACATCTGTTTTTATTGTCATGGTAATGAAACAGATATTGTTTAAGTTTAACTTGTATCAAATTATACGTTTAAGAATTCTGGTATTAAAGACAAAAGCAAGATAAACCTTATGTTTAGGAATGTGGGAGTGTCATGAAAATAAATATGTTCACACATTGAAACCGAGCGACAAACTCCGGTAATAAAGCCAATGAAGAAGAGCAAAATCCTGCAGTTTGTCACATGTTTAGAGTCTGTTGTATTGGTCTGATTAGTTAATGTCCTCATCTGTTTATGAACTGTACTTGTGATCCATTGTTAGGCACGTAGCTGACCTGATTGACAAGAGGGCACGATGTAGCTGTTTCATCACTCGGTCTATGATTGAAACTATTATATATGCCATATACTTGTATACGTGTCTTGAAGATTGCAGTGTAAGCCGTTTTAAACAGGAGTCATGAAATATCTTTAACCCTGATGATGGTGAGGAGATTAAAGATCAGGTGCCCCATACTGAGATGTCTACATAGATAATGGTTTCTCTGAATGTGCACACCAGCTGTAAGGAGATCCCTTCTGATAGTGATCTTAATAACAGAAGATTGGAACTAAATAAACAGGCATTGCAAATGTTCGGTTTAGCTGAAGCTAATCTGATGTTCCTGAAGTCTGAGTCAGACAAATCAGTTGAGGGTTTATTTTCTAGTAAGAGACAGAATGAAATTTGCTCTTTGTGCTGCTCAGAGGCAGCAGAGGGATAGTGACACAAAGTGGGGATTGTAAAGTGGAAACTGCTCATGTGATTTGTGTAACTCAGACAAGAGGAGGCTCATAGCTGAACGTGCACAGAGGGACGAATACCCCCGATGTCTTAAGTGACAACTGAAGTCAAAAGTGAGTCCTCTGAAGCCAACATTGACAGGAGGATGTTTAAAGCACATGATAATAGTTTTGATGTTATGCATGAAAGTTCTGTTTTAGGATAGAAAATACTAACCTAAACAGGACACTGTAAAAAGTGAAGCGACTCATTGTTTATGTCATTTATGTCAATTGAAGTTTTTCCCACAACAGTTTAAAAGGACTTTTTATTTTTACTTTCTGATCAAATGGAACACCTCTTTTTTATAAAATATATTACACCTATCTGGGAACGTGCTAAAACAAGATCGAAGACATTGAATATGTTTTTCTGAGAGTAAATATGGGAGTACTTTAACCAAACTGTTCCTCTCTCCAAAAGCAAAAAAAAAATCCATTGTGTAAATTTAGCTGGAGGAAAGAACACTGTGTGAGAAAACGATTCAAACACATCTCCAGAGTTTGTGTGTGTGTGTTGATTTTAGAGTAGAAATCTGTCATGTTCTTAGTTGCTGCAAGAACGTATATAGCTCCTTTGTCATGTAGTTCAAGATGATTTGAATTGGAAAGATGTTTTTTTGTGCTAAAGTGCTAAAGTCTTTAAAAAAAATTTAGAAGAGAATACAGCTTTATGGGCTCAGGAAGAGACAAATTAGTTTCAATGTTTTGTGTCACCTTTGACAAGATGCACATTGCTATCAAGGGAAAAGAAGACTGATCAAGATAAGGTAGCACGTTAGTCGGCATAAACTGATTTTGCAGTTCATTTTGTCATGTTTTCAAAAAAGTTAGCCAACCTTTTCCAAACTGTTAACTGACATTATCCCTAACTCCCCGTGGTCAAAATGCCTTTTACTTGCTGCTTTCTGAGGCGCGCATGATCGGTCATTCCACACTTGATGACCTGGAAGCTATTTTTTGGCCCCCTCCATCCCTCAGGGCAGATGTACAGTTTGGTGGCTGGAAGGTTGACATTAGCCCTGTGTATGTGTGAATGGATAGGTGTCACTGTAGAGGTGATCTGAGAATTGGGGAGAAATTGCTGGCCAAAGCAGTCCTGGAGGTGCCCTTCGCTTGGTTTAGTATTTGTTCCAGAGGAGTGGAGAAACACGGGGGGCGGCGGGGGGGGGGGGGGGGCAGTCTGCTGACTGCAGATTGACTAAGCGTGGGGGAATATTCAGGAGCTGAAACAAGCCGCTTTTGAGGGGCTGGTAAGCATTTGTGTGTATGTGTGCATTCATCATTCATGATTCTGCGATCTCAACTTTGTAGCCGCTTCTCTTTGTATCGCCTCAACGTTTGTTTGGAGCTCTACGCCAGCCAAGATGTCTGCCTGTCCGGGTTGCTCTCTCTTCTGCACCTGTTTGTGCATGTGTTCACAGACTCAAGTGTGTGTGTGTGTGTGTTGACAGTAATGAAAGGTTTGGAGTTTGCTGCCGGTGGAGAGTTTATCATTACTCTAATCCCTCTGGAGAGATATTCTCTTGCCGAACCCTCCCACACGTATCCTTCTGTGCGCTCAAGTCGACAGATGAAAATGTGTTGTTTGAAACATGCTCTGTCATTTTTCCAACAGAAAAAAAACATTACACAATGAAAAAGTAACACATTTCCACTTGTTTTCTGCCGCATTATTTCCCCTTCCTCTGCTGACTGGATCACTGTGTTGATTCCGTCCCCTTCCTGGCTCTGTCTTATTAGTGCAGCTCACTCTTAACTGGTCAAAAGACGGCTAATTGGAAAAATTGTTAAAGAGTTGTTGCAAAGACGTGGGAGGTGTTGACTCCTTCTGTCCACCATAAAACCAAAGTGAAATGACTCTTTATTCACATCCAAAGTGCTTGAAGATCTTCTCATCAATCATTATTTTTTATGTGAAAGAGTCCATAGTGTAAATACAGAAGAAATGCAGAAGTGAAAACAATGTGAGAAAAAGGATTGCAGCAAAGCTGGGTGTATACTGATTCTCAAGCTGTGCTATAGAGCACCTGTACTAAATGCTAAGTGTGTGTGTGTGTGTGTGTGTGTGTATGTGTGTGTGTGTGTGTTGGGGGGGGGGGGGGGGGGGGGTTCTGGTGGTCAGACAAAATAAGACCACATTAGACAGTTTAAGATTAGAACTGAAGCTGAGGGATGGAAATGGTATCTTGAGTGTAACCATTAAAGCCCAATGTACCCAGGAGATAAGATTAGCTTGTAGCCAAAAGCTGCGCTTCCTAGAGATGCTATTGAGCCCGAGGCTTTTGAAGATCTCTCGTCGGCCTGACAAAAAATACAGTTTTCTCACAGTCAGCCGGTCCTCATATCCAGTAAACATCCAGGATTCATGACAAGAGCTGTTGTATTGTCCTGATAAATGTGCTGATTGGAATTTCATGTGCTACATCATCACTTTCAGGCTATTTTGTGTCAGAATTTCACATCAGAGTGGTCGTTAGGAGCAGGTGGCTGCCCCATCCAGGTGCCTGCCAATAGATAATCGACCAAAGGGCCCCCACAGCAGGGCCACATTGATCTGGCAGAAGGGATAAGCTGGCCCTCTCCCCACAGCACTCATCTGCTGCTCTTTCATGTGTGTTTTTAGGAATGCAGAGGTATTCCTGCTTTAACGGTCTTAATATCCGTTTCAGTGCGAGTAAAGGGGTTTTAGATCATCATGCTTTTTCATATTACACCACACAGACTAATCTCATCTCTCCGTCTGAATGAGAAGTTGCCTCCACCCTCCAATCCCCAGGAGTCCCATTTGAAGAAGCTCCATTCCCCTCAAAGTATATAGACCAGTGATGAGAGTCATCCACTCATAGATCAAAGGGGCGCATGGCTGCAGAGCTGAAGAGCAGCCCAATGTTAGAGGTTCCTCCGTCCTCACCATCCCCCTCTTACTCATCAGCCTTCTTTCAGTACAGACCCCGCCCTGGCACCTGCTCCCACTGCACTCATTTTGCTCATGATTGAGATGTCAGCGTTTTCTCCGTTCAACACATGGCATAGCACAAGTGTTTTCACCATTGTTTCTTTAGTTTAATTTAAAATTAGCTCATATTTTCTTACATATGTCTATTCTTGTTTACTAAATGATACCGTCTACAGCTCTTTTATTGTTCTAAATTTGCTGAGATGAAAATAAAACCCAGATAGCTTCACACAGTGGATAACTGCATAGGTATGGGTGTGGGTGCATACAGACACATTTATGCTGCTATGGATTGGACTTTATCTTCAATTGACGAACAGCATAGAGCAAACACACTCTGATAAAGGACTCACAATTGGCGCTTTAATGAAAAAAGATATTTCAGGTCAAATCCCAAAGCTAAACAACATGATTTCCAATCCATTGACAGTGTTAATTTGCTTTATAAGCGATCTGTTGATGGGAGCAGATTATTGCTAGGCAGAACTCCTGTTGCAGTCATAGACCATCTGTCCCACCTCAGCCAATGACACTGGGATGATTCTCCCCTGGCAAATGCAAAATGCATGAGACTGTGCCCTGTATATCTCCTCTGGTGAGCAGCAAATCTAGGGAGCTTTTTTGTTTACACGGAAATAACTTGAAATATCTCCCTGATGGGTTTAAAATCCTGAAAAGCTAATGCTAGCACTGTTTGTCTACACTGAAGGCATACGGAGGAAAGTATAAAAAACATGCTTCTCTCTGCAGCACCCTCTCATTGTATCCTGTAGAACCGATGACTACATTATGCCAGCCTGCATCATGGCATTGCTTCCTATTTCACATTGCATTGTGTTAATTGGTGCCTCCCACCAGCTGGAAGTAATGTTAATACACTAAGGAGAAGCCGCCACGCTAGCTTCCTGGAGCGCTTAAGTGTGCATGAGCATCTTGCATGCATCCCATAGCTGGAAGTGAACTCTTTGATGTGATTGCTTCTGAGAAACGTTATCATTTATTGATGCTTCCATTAAAGTAGCATAGACGTCTGTGTAGAGTCGGAGAGGAAGGATGCTGAGCTCTGGTGGGACCAGGAGCTTACGAGCTAACAACACAGAAAATGCCCTCCCATCCACACCAGCGTTGTTAGCCTTTCACTTACTCTCCACAAACCCTCGGCTTCGTATGTCTCTCCACCCACAGCAAGCCAAGGAGAAAATGTTTGATCCACTGGTCCAATTTAGGATAGTCGAAAGAACTTAGCATGTTTGGGTCAATATTTGGTAGCATGAACTTGTTATCTCCCGTATACAGCGAGTGAATGACTCGACTTCCTGAGACCACTTTAACTCCTGAGTGGTGGCTGGCTATTTTCCCATTTTTACACAATCTAGTCATCATTATACTTAGTTCAACCTTTATTAAAAACGTTTTTTAGATCAAAACTCTCAACAAACTTGAAAATAAATAAATCATTTTAGCTGCTCTATTGGCTCTAGTGGCTACAGCTTCCATAGAATCAGATTTGAGCCCTCAGATATTAGTGATTTAAACTTGGGCTATCTAAATGTAATGTCAAAAATAATGTATGATTTAGTTTTATTTTTTACACGTTTTTTTGACCAAATGTTGGTCATGTCGGTTTATCCTTCCTGAATTCAAATTCATCAAGAGTTTATGTGGATGCATCAAATATTTAAAGCGTATGGCTGGAGAAATCCCAACCCAATGTTCTCTGGTTTTGTACTGCAAGTTTCTCTGTTTAATATTTTGTCTTCTTAAAATGTGACTACCTTGTTTCACTTCGCGACAACTTGTTTTGACATATTTCATCCTCTACAGAGTATTTTAACCACACACTTTTCCTAAAGAATATTACATCTGCATTTTGTTTCTGTTTGTTTCTACTAAATCCCTTTCACCTTATCAAGAACATGAATAATCTTTAGATTTCTAATTGGGATTTGATTTATATGCCCATCAGATCTGTAACATGTTGTCTGATGATTGAATGCATTAACAATACTTACCTGTAAAAAACTGTTATGTTTTTCATTGTTCAATTGTTTAGATTTTTCATATTCTTCACCAGTAATGTACAGCTACATTGTGAAAGGATTCCTTATGAATTTGTGCTTAATATGTTCAACAAAAGTGCTTGAATGATTAAGAAAATGTGTTAAAAAAAAATTACATTAGGTCAAGATTTTATACTCACAATGTTTATGTTCATTTGAACTCCGAGGTGCTGCTGATGGTTTAGGCAGCAGCTTGCCTTTTGTGTTGGAAATTGTTAATCAGAGACACAAAAGAGCTTTATTAATACTAATAATACTATCCATTTACACATTTGAATAATGTGTTTTTTTTCTGTCTTTATTCTCCTGCAGGCTCCTCCAGGGAAGTGGTGGCTCCTGGCGAGGTCTCAGAGCAAATGGTCCAGAAGCTAAGGGGCAAGAAGGAGTTTACTGTGCTGGTGACACTCAAACAAGATCACCTCAACTCAGGGGTTATCCTGTCTATTCATCACTCTGAGCACAGGTAAGAGTACCCCATGTTTCACATTATTTTAGATATACATACATACATACATATACATATATATATATACACACATACACACACACACACACACATGCATACATACATACATACATACATATATATATGGAATCACCGGTTTTAAATATCAATATATTTGACTTTAAATCAAATTTACCTGCAAATTGACTCAGCGCGTCATTACTTCATGTCTGCTCATGGTGATGCTTGTGACATTAATGTGAACAGAATTTTTCATTGACAAGGAAGACGCCAACACAATGACATCGGACAGCAATGAAAATAAATTGAGGAATGATGTGTGATAAAAAGTAAAACTGACAAATTCCACTGAATAAATACATTAAATCGTGTAATAAGGGTTTTTAGGCAATTTATTGTCTTTACTTAAGAGTTCTTCAGTTGAACAGATATTGTAGTATACCATTGTATGGTTTTCTTGTAATATATTGATTATCACTGTATCCTGATATTGTTGTTATTGTTGACCACATATTTATCGTATTATGAGTTACCATGCAATTACCACCAAGTTTAAGTTTTTTGAAAACATATGGTGAAAATAATTTAACTCATTTTCTAGCAGTGTGAGGCAGAGACGTGGGCTAATGTCAAACAGTACAACCGTCCTCACTGATTAAGCATAGTTAGCTCTTTTCTAAATTTAGTCCAACTCTCTGTTTTGTCTTACCAGCTTTCCGCACCGTGTCGTTTGAAATATTTGTATCTAATGAGTACTTAGATGTTTTACACGCCAGTCCAGTAAACAAAAGCAAACCACCCTGTATGCCAGCCTATTATTCTTCACAGTCCATCAACGATCCAAACGTTGAGCCTGCAATCGTGGATTGAAAACTGATGAGACGCTATCTGCAGTTAGCATGCTAATGTCTTCCATTAGTTGGTGGGAGCTGAGCCGTTGGATGATCAGAACAGCAATCTGAATCCTGCATAATGCGTTGATTGAACAGTTTGTACATTAAAGTCAGTCCTGAGACGAGAGCTCGCAGGGATGTTAATGACTTTCCTGGCCGCTGATTAGCTTTCCCTGCAATTCATATACGACAAAGCAGCGCTGCATGGTTTCATTTGGAGACGTGGCAAAGACTAATTCAGCGCCAGAAGTGATGGCTGGCGTGTTTATGGTGCCAGGATGAATGTACATGTGCGACAAGAGGAAAGTACATCCATCAGATCTGGTTTGCTGATAAACACTTTCATGGCTACACTTTGCTTGAGTGTCTATTTTTCTTCAGAAGAACATTTCCAATAAATAAACCAAGTTTCAATCCGTCTGTCTTTAAAGGCACTGGTGCCGAGTGTGTATCGCCAGCTCTTTCCATTAGTGTCACTATGCTGCGTGGATCTCAGTGGTGTGAAGACGAGGGTCCTGTTGGAATACTAATCTGCCAATGTAAAGGCTTGAACCTCTACATTTAAGTGTTGCTGATGTTGCACTTAACCATATACTGCCATTATGCTGGACTAGTGATGTGAATAAACTCTAAATGGTGTTGCAAATCTGTGCAGATGTGGGTGCACTGCTTATAAAATGAGGGACTTATTATCTCTTTGCACTGTGCTGCAGTAACCCTGAGTCATTTTAAGTGATGCATTCAGGTTTTTATGCCGACAGAAAGAAGGGCTAAGTCCCAGTAATGACACTCTGATGCTACAGATCATGCGGTACATCGCAGGGAAAGCAAATGCTGGAGAGAAACTCTCCTTTTTCTGACTGTTACTAGACTCAGGCTTCTGGTGGTTTCATCCTGCAGGTTCCTGGAGCTGGAGAGCAGCGGCCAGCGCAGCGAGGTGCGTCTCCACTATCGTACCAAAGGCCAACAGGCCCACACGGAGGTGTTCCCTTACAGCCTGGCTGACGACCAGTGGCACAAGGTTTCTGTGGCTGTCAGTGCCACTCATGTCATATTACACATCGACTGCAACAGGTAAGACGCCGGGGATGAATGCTCATTTAAATTTAGACAAGAAAAGTACGATATGAGGTTTCACTTTATAAACCAGCAGCAGGATTTTAAATCTATTCTCTGACAGACTGGTAGCCAGTTTAAAGAACTGGACTAATGTGATCCATTTTCTTTGTTTTGGTGAGGACTCTGGGAGCAGCATTCTGGATCAGCTGCAGTTGTCTGATTGACGTCTGACCGGTACTTAAATAAAAACGTTTAGTTCTGGCATTGTTGTGCGACAAAACTGTAAGAGTTTGCTGACATTTGTTTTTAATCACATGCATTACGCACACAGAAAGGTAAGAGGTCAGGAATTCAAATGCAAAACTATTTCAGCAAACGTAATCAAGCATAATGCTGACTTTGCAGGGACTTTGACAGATAGAAAATGGGAGAGTGAATATCACTTGTGTGGAGGTGACTTCTGTGCTCAACAACATCACATACAACCAGATGTTAAGTAGCTCTCTGAAACAAAGAGACAACATGTGATCTGGACAACTGGGAGCTGAACATTTTTGAAGCACTGATAACAGATCACGTTTGACAAAAATAAACAGAGGAGTCACCGTGTGGCGTTCTTCTTCAGAGCGACATATTGACAAACTCCTGTATCCGTAAGAAAAGAGGCTGCAGCAGAGAATTGGTATCACTGAGTGCCGTTACGTACTTGTACATACTTTGGCCCATTTGTGCAGAGTAATGTCTACCAGAATGTGATCTGTGACCTCCCCTAAAGGGTGAACTTAAATAAGGCTAGCCTTCATAACTATCCTCCTCCTCCTCCTCCTTATTAGGCTTTAATGTGGGCTGGAGACTGCTCGGCTTTTGTTTAACTGGTCTTTCTAGCAAGGATGAGAAAATCATTTTATGATATCAAGGTTTAAACATCAGCTAACCAGCTCCCAAAAAGGAACTAAATGAGATCAAAAATATCAAACATGGACTAAAGGAAAAGAAGAGGCAGTCACTTTGTGTAGTCGAGCAGGAACGTTCAATGGAACGACAGCACAGACTTGAGGCTTTGCAAGCAGTGACATCGAGAGCAGGTAACCTCTGTCAGCTGTCTGATTTAAATGACTCTAATTCAGGTTGATGGATCACACCATGAGCTGACCCACATCATGTGTGCATCTGCGGTGTGAAAGCGGTGTTACAGTGTGTGAGTGTGAAGATTCTCCCTGGCACCGAAAAAAAAACCAAGCAGACGGTGATGCCATGTGTGTAACAGACCGCATGTGACCATCTGAAGCCTGCTCAGGAGAAGGGTTAACAGAAGGATTTAACAGGCCAAGACCTGCAGAGCAGAGAATCAGGGGCTGCACAGTCAAAAGTCTTTTCAGCATGGTGATACAAACATGCACAACACAAAGCTCTCAAAACATACTCTGAATTCAACGGCAAAGATTATAAATCTGTATAAATCTCACTGGAGGGAAATGGGTTTGGAGCAGCTTGTTACTGGTTTCTACTTTTAATAAAATACGAAGACATAGCATAGAAGTTCAAACTTTAATTCTGATATACAAGAAGACTGATAAGATAAACTAGCACTCAGCATGTGAGCACTTAATCCATTAGGAAATCTTGAACACAACAGCCATGTATTAACAATATGTGACCAATTAGACAAAGCACCAGCAAGCTGTCGGCTGACTGTCAGATCATTTAATGTCTGTTTGGTGACGGCTGGGAGGTTAGCGATGGATGAAAAGTTTGGGAAAATGCTCTCAACGAAGACCGTGTGGTGAAGTATTTTGGATTAAAGACAGAGAGAGAATTTTTTTAAAAATTAGTCAGAAAATCATCAGAAAATAAAGAAACTTTAAGTCAAAGTGAATACAGACCCTTAAAGCTCATGTGAGGAGTTTTTTACTGGTTATCAAACAGACTAAAAAAAATCAGCTGCTGTCTCTATACTGTATGTCCTTTATGAGTTAACAAGACCAACAGAATAAAGAGGGTACTTTTCTTCACAGTATTTTGTCATTTCTGAGACAATCGACTCTTACGATAATGTAGCACCTCACCAAAACAACCTTTTGTTTACATTTCCCAAGAAATACATTCGACTGTCTAAAGAAAGCTGGAGGAGATTTTTGTAAAGAAAGAAAAAAAAAGGAATAAGGAATTCAGGAATAAAAATCAGCAAATAGTTTAAGGAACTGGTACACCTTCATGTACTGTATAAAGCAATTCTTGGTCTGCACCTACACTTCTGTATCTTTGTGTTTTTCTCATGCAGAAAAGTACCGGCCAGAATTATTTAAGTTCCTCAGACATCTTTATTTTATTAGCTTGACTGCTTGGACTTCTGACTCCCAGATTTGACTCATAGAAGTTTTTTTGTTTTTTATTTGAGTGGTTCTGCTGTGATTCCTTTAAGCATTCTGTTTTTATTTTGAAGGATCTATGAGCGGGTGGTGGAGGCCCCCTACATGGACATACCCGAGGATGCTGCCTTTTGGCTCGGACAGAGAAACGCTGCTCACGGCTTCTTCAAGGTGAACTCTGCTGCTGCACAAACTTCCCCCTCTCAGTGCATGAACATTGATGCTCGGCCTGATGTGTGATAAATGATTCAGAACGGCTAGAGCGACTAATGCGTCTTAGCAGCTTTTTATGCCCCCTACTCAATCTTGATTTATACTTTATCTCCCCCCCTCTTTGTGTGGCTTGTTTGGTTTTATTTATTACAGCTGTTAGATTTAATTGTGTGCATTTCTCAAGGCTTACCATTTTAATTTGAGAGTTGCACTGGCTACCCAAGGAATAGACTACATTTTTTTCTTCTTTGTTGTCATTGTTTGTTCCCTTTTCCCTGAGTCTGCAGCTAAGCCCTGTGCAATTATCTCTGCAACCCCCACAGCGCTGATTTGGGAGAAATCATTAAATAGCCTCTGGACTGTGCTCATTAAGCTTAGTCTATAGTATTGTTTATAAGGCAGGGAGTCATATATTTTCTCTCCCGGACTGGTCTGCACTGAAAATGTCCCACCTGGGGAGCCATGTTTGGGCTAAATGTCAGCTCACCAGCAACTCAAACTATTTTAATCAGTCTGCAGTGACTGCTGTGTGCTGGATGTTTGTGTGTGAGTGTGTGTATGTCTTGGTGTGTTTCAATGCTTTACACATTGTGTCCAGGCTGTGAAATTTCCTCCATGTTAATTGGCAGATGAAAGAAGTCGTGGAGGTCACACGCTAATCTCGTCACATAGCAGCATCTCTCCTCGTCCCTCTCTCTGAAGCTCTGATTACTTGCTTGGAAGGCTTGTCTCTTAAAACACACTGCTTCATTAGCACACATGCACACACACGTACACACACACACACACACACACACGGACCAAAAGTCGACGTGTTTGTGTGTGTCAACTGAAGATGAGAAAATCATAGCTCTAACAACAGTCACGGTGTAGACTTGAATCAGAATGAGTGATTCTGCACCTTCACAGCACAATGAAAATCCTATTTGGAGTCCACTCACATCTTTCGGTAGAAACATCCATTTCATCTTACTTAACCGTTGTCCAAATTTGTCCTCGTTTTGTATGCTGATGGGGCAAATTTGTTCTACATCCTAATCTAAAAGATTGAAAACAATTTACTTTTAACTCAGGCAATCCCAAATGCAAAAAGAAACAGCAAACAACATTTTATTTCTCATGTCAGATTTCATTTTCAAGTTATTTTTTTAATCTGACAGGATAAATCTTCTCTTGATTGTTTGTGTTTTGGAGCAAATTACTTTTGGTAATTTCACTGCATCAGAAGTGATTCAGCCCCTCGTTTTGCCATTTGCTGTTTTTCACAAATTCCCATTTCCGGTACAGATGGAGGAAGGCGTCGAAGGCATCCCACGTGTTACTGGGGGCGTACTGCAGCAAGCGGACACAGAGGAATATAGTTTGAAAAGTGTTTTAAGTCAACAGAAGCTGCAAAGCAAAGTCAAGCTTCTGGTCGTGATGATGAGATACAAAAAGGCAACAAATTGAAACGTGTGTAAACCATAGAGAGTGAAAAGAAGGATCAGGGTTAGTGTGAACAATCAAAGAAAACATTTCAACCTTCTCTTTGTGGACAACTTTTTTTCTTCTAATTAAAAGTAAAAGTATGTATACATACAGTACATTGATATAATCTTCATTTTTGTACTAACCGGTTTATACAGTTATTTGTGATGTTTGGCAACAAGGGGACTTCGGCCTTTCTTAAAATTAGCTTTTCACCACAATCTCTCGGATCATATGAGAACATGGAGGTGTGTTTTTGAATTGAGGTTTGTCCATATTTTATTGCATATATTTTATTCATTTTATATTTTATATACGGTCAGATAATTGACAGGTTTCGATCTCTCTCTGGCTCTGATTTATGTCATTATGAATCCATGGTGATCAAAGTGAGTTTAAAATCCCCTTGTTACTGAAACTCTACCAGATATTACAGAGCTGTTCCAAATGTGCCACAGAACTAAAAATAATGGCCCTCTTTCTGTCAGTTCACTGTGACTTTAACTCCATGCTTACTGTAGAAATAAGATAGAAAATGTGTACCATGACTGTGGTGCATCAACACATAGCTCTTAGGATTTCTTCCAAAGCTGGGAAGATTTGAGGAATTCAAAAGAATCTGCTTTTATTTCAGCTTGTTGCTGTAAAAACAAATTGAAGGGGGAAGACAATTTAAAACGCAATTTCTTTTAAGGTGCACCCCTCCTACTCCTGTAAAGGAAATAAATACACTGAAGGAATAAGATAGGGCCAGGTTACCGTGGCAACCGAGTATCAGTGTGTGCATCTGTGTATAAGTTAGTGTGTGTATGTGTTTGGGGCTTGGCTGCAGGACTAAAGTAACAATCAATCTGTTTGTGCTCATCCATCTTTACTAAAACGTAACATCATTGGTTCAGAGAAAGACCAGCTGGTGCACAGTTAAGATATTAATTGGATCCAGCAACAACACACGTGACGTGTCATCTCTCATGTACCTTCTCTATCGCTCTAGCATTTTAAATCAATTAGCCCTGGCTCAGACTCACTGCTGTTTCTCTCTGTTCAGTTTGATGATTGCAGCAGTTACCGCGCCGCTCATAAACAGGCCTGTTGGTTTTGTGTCTGCATGTCCTGCTTCTTTGCTAGATCATGTGGAAAATGGGCCATAAGCACACTTAGACAACACCGTCCCTGTGGGTGTGAAACTGCTTACTACACATTAACATGCTTCATGTCCTTTTCATTACACGTCTGCCGAGTGTGAGGGGTTTTTCTTCTTTGTTTGAAAGCTTGGTGTGTGTGTGTGTGTGTGTTTTTGTGCAGGGCGTGATGCAGGACGTGGAGATCCTGGTGATGCCTCAGGGTTACATCTCACAGTGTCCAGATCTCAACAGAAGTGAGTGCAGCTTCTTTTCCTCATTCATTTAAGAAGCATTTCACTGAGTGTTACATTGAAAATCACTTCTGGCGCCTGTTTGGCGAAGCACTTGATTACACTGGTTTTGCTTTTTTTTAAATGTAATATTTGAGAAAGTGTCTGAAGTCACTGGAGTAAAAGAGCCTTAAAACAGCCGTAGCAGATGAGACACAATCTCTCTGTCTATAAAACTTTGGATGCTAAAATGTTTTGCGTTCAGCCGTAAAAGGGAGAATTCCCACAGTCTCTCCTGTCATAGCTCAGACAAACTGCAGCTTGATGCAGCTGCTTTTACAGTCATGAAGCAAACGTTTAGGGGCAAAACAAAAACTGGATTTTGAAAACATTTACACTGCAGTAAGCTACCTTCAAGTACTGATACACATCCCCTTGGCTGTTAGGAGTATGCCTTTTGAAGATAGCTTGTTCTTTCATGGCCAGTTCCACCATAGTGTCTGTTGCAGCTCATCTTGCTCCAGCGCAAACTGTCCTGTCGTGCGGTTTGTTGCCGACAAACTGTTTTTCATTGCTATCAGTGAAAACACACAAAACATCTGACAGTGTAAGGTTATTTTCACAGAGACTTAAAATCCCCCACAAATCTCAAAGTGCTCACACCGCTTACGGCTGTTTAAAGCGCATGATGTCTCGCTGCGAAGGATGTAGTGATGTCAAAATCTCCCCACGCGATAATATCACAACAACGAGACCACAGTACGATATTCATCGTGTTAAATCAGCTGATCGCAGACGCAGCCTCTTATTGGTGAATAGACCAAAACAAGATGGCAGCATCTGTAAAAGCAGAGTGAGCTAATGACAACAACAACACTATTTCACCAAAATGTGTAAATATATGAGCTCCGTTTAAGGCGGGGTAGACAGTCTGACAAAACACTGATCTACAGGCATGGATTTTACAGTAAGCCGCTGTGCCGTGCCGTTCTATTTTTAGAGCTGATATTGTAAAAACAACAAATGTTCGTCATATACGACAGCGTTGACCTCACAAATTTCCGACCTGTTCTCCCTCCTCGCCAACATCGCTGTCCACCGTTTTGGCTGAACTCCGGAAGCGAGCGGAGCCCAGAGGATGATGGTCTCAGTAGCTTCTACCTGCCTCCGCTCTGCTCCACTTTGGCTGAAACAAATGTGTTTATTTTTCTAAGGAGGATTTTAATGCTCTTATATAATCGTAAATGCTGGTGACTAATTTACATGTACTAACCTTCTCTGTATTATTGCTTATCTTCCAGCATGCCCAACCTGCAATGATTTTCATGGACTTGTGCAGAAAATCATGGAACTGCAGGATATCCTTGCTAAAACCTCCAGCAAGGTAAAGTAGTATGATTTGAACAGTCTTAATCCAACATTTAATTCACTAATTACAATTGAATTAAAAAAAACGATCAGTTTTACACACTGCGAACTGTTAAAATAGTCATAGCATAACAAGTGTACATGTCAATGTGATGCTGCTATTAGTAATCATTGCAACAGGCAGTAAGTGGCATCTCAACATCAGACACTGGCTATTGTTGAAGTATTTTCTGTGAAGACGCAGAAACTGTGCGTCTAATTGGTGTCTAATATCTGACCATTGTGTTCTTCTTGTAGGTCTGCTGTTGCATCGTCATTTCTACATGTGGATATTGACATAGAAGCAGGCTGACTCTCATCTTCTCTCCTCTTTTGTTTTTTTTTTTCGGGGGAGGTACTGCGTGAACAGCTGTCCAGGGCCGAGGAGAAGATGAATGGGCTGGACGGCTGCTATTGTGAGAGAACCTGCAGCGTCAAGGGGGTCGTCTACAGAGAGGACGAGGGCTGGACAGATGGCTGCAGGAACTGCACATGCTCGGTGGGGCTGCGCACACGGGTGCTCGACAATTTGTGTGTGTGTGTGTGTAGACATGGCTGTGTATGCCAGAGTAATAAAGAGCAAGGACGGGCAGTCATCGTAATTAAATGTGTAGTATTGTGTGTGTTTTAGAACACTGAATCTGGAATTTATGAGACTGTATGTGATTGTCTCATGCATACATACATGTTTGAAGGCATGGTAGTACGTCAAGAAACACATATCTGATTTTATGTGTGTGAATGTGAGTTAGATTTCACTGTCAACGTGTGCTACTGAATGTGTGTGTGTGTGTGTGTCTAGTAAAGAAAGTGAGACCATGCATTTTTCATCACGCCATAACACAGCCTGTTGTTTAGTATTTCACTGTGTTTGTACATGCCTGCATTCATCTCTGCCACTGTCGGTCTCAGCTTTTGTTTTGCTACCCTGTTCATCAAGTGTGTGAAGGTGGGGGGCTGCTCGTGTGTGTGTGTGTGTGTGTGGGGGGGGGGTGTTTGGGTGCGGTGCAGGGGCCCCTTTGTCAATAGCTTGTATTCTCATTATTTCCCTGCATTAGAAGAGGGTTGCCCCAGTTACCAGAAGAAAAAAAAAAGCTACTGTATTGAAAAAACCTGCACAGAAGTCCGAATCAGACACATGAACACAACAGTGCTTAGTAATGCTCTCAAGGGTCTCATTTCCTGCTGCGTGAAGTGTGAATAATTGCAGAAAAGAAAATTAAAAGCGATTGGAGATCTGGTGCTTGTTGCACATCAGCAAACAGATTTCACCCCTTGTCACTCTACTCAACTTTGGAACATAAAACTCATTCACTGCTACTGAACCCCGGCAACCAGCCAATAAGAAGCCTTCGCGCACCACTACCCCAACAGGGATAAAAAAAAAAGAAAATCACACATCTCTCAGTGCACTGAACCTAATTGCTCTTGACAGATGATAATTATCATCAGGGATTTGTTCTGCCCACTCATCCAATGAAATCGCTCCATTCACCAGGAACTGTGTTGCCATCCCGGCGCTGCAATTAAGGAATTAGATGGGATATGTTCTTTACCTTATGTGTGGCAATTATCCGGGACCTTTAAAATTCAAAGGTCATGCATTAAGTTGTTATCAATTATGTGGATCAGGTTCATAGATGTTGCTGTCATAGAGCTTTCATCCATGGAAGCAATGTTAATTACAGTCTCACAGAAAGCTGCAGAAAAAGAGATAGCATTTGAATATATTCATGTATATGTTTGCTATCAGGTTATTTTGGTTATTAGCGTCTTCTTCTTTTTTTTTTTTTATTAAAAAATTAATTAATTAAAAAAAAAAAAAAAAAGAATTATTCACATCTTATCATGTTTAAAAGAAACTGATGTACCGGACAGAGTTTTGTACCTTTACATTTCTTAAATTGGTTTAAACTTAATTTTTAGTAAGGTTCACTTACTGTTTGATGAAGACTCACGGGAGATTGGCCTTGCTGCTTTTTCTTGTGGAACAAGTCAAGGATTTGTCTGTATTATAAAAAACGCAATTACGCATGATCAGATTTCTATTTCTCAGATTTTGATGTCATATCTATGTAGAGCATTCATGATCGTTTGGCCTGTAATTGTCGATCTATAAACAGTGTACTGTTTCTGTCTCTTCCCCAGAACGGCACGGTGCAGTGTGAGGCCGTCTCCTGCCCTCCTCCTCAGTGCCCGGCGGGCACAGTGCCTGCCTACGTAAAGGGGGCCTGCTGCAAGGAGTGCCAGCGTGAGTGGAACACCCTTAACCCTGTCACCCTCCCACACTCATGCAAACATGGACACAATCACATACACAACAGAAACAACACCACCAACACCACCTCAACCAGATTTAGAGCGCACATCACGCCTCCACAAGGGCTGCTTGACAATTGACCAGGGCTCTGCTGTGTTGCTAAGCTACCTTCTAACATGCCTCATGAGATGCGTCCAACCTTTTGCATATACATGGGAGGATCAATTATTCACTAGCTGGCTTCAAAACACAGATGGCCACCAGTCACACTGACATGAGCCAGTAACTGTGGGAGCTCCGCGGGTGATAAAAAAGTAGTTCCTATTTATGGCCAACATGTTTGGGGCTGTGATAAAAGTGGAAAAGAAAGAAATTAAATGCCTGAAATGATGTACGCTCGTACGGACAAAATTGTCTTCTTAAATGTCCATTTTTCAACTTCTGAGCGCTGATATGTTCTCGTTGGATGAATAATTCTGTTTCATCCCGTATCTACATAGAGGGTCTGGCTTTTTTCTTCCCCACATGTCTCTCAGTTCAGCAATGAACTCTTATTAGCCTCCTCATCTCCGCACTCTGCATCTCATTTTCTTTCAATTCCCCTCTCTATAAAAACAGATTTCAGGGAATATTAGCTCTTTTTTCACCCTGGCATTCTTCTGAGATGAACAAAAATGTAACCTAAAGTGATGTGATCTATTTGCTTTTAAATTACCGACGGAGCTGCCAGTCAATGGAATTGAACAAAAGCTAGCATAAAGCAGAGGAATTAATTAACAAAGACTGTTTTTGTTCTCACCTGTGACTCATGAAAAGTTGACCACATGAAAGATAGAGACAGACTGGCAGCATGTAGAGGGTGTCTTTGTAGAGTTCTTGTGCGAGCTGACTTCACTTGGGAACTTTCTCACCACACACTCCCACACACTGCTGCTGAGTTAACTCTGTATCAGCTTCAAACCGTTAGCCTCGGATTGTAATCTGCTTGCGTCGGCATCGTTACCGCGGTCCTGCAGGGTCGACGCTGCAACAACGGGGTTTAAAGCATGACTCCCAATCTGTTGCCGTGAAGCACAAATATAAACACAGCAGGTAATCCCCTTACACTTAACACCCCTGTGCTAACTTATCTCAACGCGGTAGACAAACACACAGCTAATTACGCATGCTCTGGCTTTGGTGAGATGAGAGCAGAAAGTTTCCCTGCTACAAAGACATGATTCCCTCTTCGAATTAAAGCCTTATCTTGCAGCACAGGGGCCATGCAGGGAGGAGTTCTGTGTCTGTTTTTTTTTATGATGGTCTTACAAGTAAATTGTCAAACGGCTGTTTTTAGAAGTTCTTCGCTTTCATGAAACGCCGCTGTAACCAGCAGTGTCAATCATTCCTCCTCCTTGTATCAGTCGGAGACTTTACTGCTTGGAAAAACACACATCTTCTCCGGACGTGCAATTATTTTTGCCTCATTATTATACTAAACAGATTCCCCTGAAGATATGTATTATGGAGTGATTTCTCGCTCTACATGGCAATTAGTCGACCACTTCTTTGGTAGCTCTGCCTAACTGGGTTTGATATGCTTGATTTGGTTTGACTTAATTTACCTGAGGATTTTGTAAAGCTCTGAATAACGAGGACAGATTTTATCACACGTGTGGAACAGATCAGTTACATAAGACTGCCGTTGTTCTGCCAAAACCACGTGGCGAAGGGGTTAAATGTATTTACATGTAGAGGATCTGCTTTATAAAGGATAGATTGTAGTTTTTTTTTTCTGAAGTCAACAAAGAAACAACACTGACTCAGTCGTTATCCTTGTCAGAAAAGAGACAGAAGAATGTGTGTGTGTGTGTGTGTGTGTGGGGGGGGGGGTGTATCAAATAGGACTCCAACATTTTAATTCACTCAGAGTGTTGATTATCTTTTAAACTGTCGAAATCATCTGTGATTTATTATTGCTGAAAGCCATCCAGGAAGACAACAACATGTTTTGTTACTCTGTTAAAGCTTTTTTTGCTTCAAACATGATTTCAAAAATCTGTCTCTGGTTGGTATTAGATGTCATTTGACACCACATTTAGTCATAGAAATATAAGGTTTTAAAGAAACGAGCGGTAAAATATCGACGAAAATGAATTAGCAACGTGACACGAATTGTAAAGACATAGCAATAATAATACATTTGTTTCATATAGTGCTTTTCTAAATGCCCAAAGACACATTGACAAAAACAAACAAACAAATGATTTTCAATAACAAGGTTGAAGAGGTGAGTTTTTTAACTGTAACAAATACATCAGTTCACTGTTTTTAGAAATAATTAGAGCTTGATGTTTATTTTGTAATTCAACAATAAGACCTACCTTTAGGTTTTTGTAGACAGAAAAGATTTATTGATTGTTTCTAGCTCCCCATTCCAAAGTTATTAAAGAAATGGAAACATCTCAAGTGTGTGTGTGTGTGTGTGTGTGTGTGTGTGTGTGTGGGAGGGGGGGTTGGGGTTATATGTTGTTATATGATGTTATATTAAATGATAAAATGAAATGATTTCATAGGAACAATGTTTCTCATGTGTATTTGCTTTGTGCGATGGAGTTTATTTGTGTGTATGCTGATGATGTTTTCATGTCCTTGGCCAGCTGTCTGCATGTTCGGTGGAAGGGAGCTGGTTGATGGAGATCAGAAGGCGGTACGTGACTCCTCCGGCAGGTGCCTGCTGTTTGAATGTAAGGTAAGTCATCGCCGCTCTGCTAGAGAACGCTAAAAAGCTCTTACACATACTTGAACGTTTACTTAAACTTAAATTATTTCACCCTCAATCCTCTGCTAGAAGCACCTAAACAACTCGTGCAAACAAACATTTGAACTCAGTATGTGTTTGCTGTAGCTCTCTCGATACTCATTCAGAGCGGATGAATCAGGCGATGATTCTCATTCATCTGGCTTGTCATCGTTTTCTTTGTGATTGAGAGAAATTGGCAAATCATTCTAATTAAGTTTACATTTGGAAGCCTGAGCGTTTCACCTGTCAATCACAGGAGGCCACAGCCATCCTTCAGTCCAAATCATCTGACACCACACCGGTCCCAAATCAGATTAATTTCCCAATTATTCCGAGGATTTGCTTTTGTCTGCCTGGTGCACCAGATGGGTGGATCCCTCACTTTTGGGAGTAATTTTGTTGATAACATTACACAAGGCAGGCCCAATCAATCACAGAAAAGTTATTTGGAGTTTTTAATCACTCGTCTGCATCGCATCAAGCCTCTCTTTCATGCATTCTGCAGAGCTCCATCAGAACGTGCAGCTTCAGACAGCTGTCTGGCTTGCTTGGCCACACCTGGCCCATCTGTAGTCCCAGTGAACTGACTGGCAGTCCTAGGCAGATCAAAGAAATGGGGACGGGGAGTGCTGTCAGTCAGCCCACTGCCGCAGACTCCTGCAGGCTTCCCCTGACAGATGCTTGTCACACCTCTGATCTTCTGTCTGCCTGCTGGCTGTAGGAGGGGCACCGGTGCAAGTTTTGGGTGGTGGGTGGAAGAACAAGAAGTCAGAAGAGTTTGTTTGGAAAGTTTTTGAAAAACTTGAAGAGGAAGTTTTTTTTTCTTTCCTGAGCAAACTCAGCTCATGTAACATCATAGATCATGTTATCTATATGCTGTACTGTTGGTTTAGAATGATGATAAAAAGTGAACAAGTACTACAGATTCTCCAGTCAAAGTAGACCCACTGATTAAACGTTTTCTCTAAAGTATAAAAGTAAAAGGTAATTAACACTGCATAAAAATAAAAAAGTGGCCCCTTGACAGACTCTGGCTGTAATTCTAACACACAGAAAATGTGACTGAAAATAAGGATTATCATCTTTAATGTGCAAAGCAGTGAGTTGGTAAATGTCCCTCTAATCTGCAGAGGCACTTTTTTAAAAATGAAGTTATGAGTAGAAAGTAGTGATACTTGTCTTCAATTCTGGGCTGTAACATTTTACATTTTTTCCATACTTTGATCAATCCCTGAAGAAAATTCAGGTTGACACTCTTGTTATTAAGAGACATGCTTCTTACACACATAAGCTTGAAATACATGTTCATGCACAACCAGGAGATGTGAACATGCACTAGTGGAGAGATGTCAGTGTGAGGCTGCTACACACTGCTCTACAGGGAGTGTACCAGAGCTGTTGGGGGTTCAGTTGGGAAGTTACTGAGCAGTGCTCTAGAAGTGCCCGGAAACTTCCAAAGCTACCAGACCTACTTCCACATTATGGTCCACATTAGAACCAGCGGCCCTCCAGTTCCCAACCAAAGTCCCTTGAGACAGAGATACTGCCGCTCAAATCATTCAAAATCAAATAAATATTGAATATAAATATTTTAATAGAGTCCAGATAAGTGAGAATTCTGCTTCTGTAAAGACACACTTGGTGTTTGTTCTTGTGCATCCCACTTCTCTTGCTAAAAGGTTCTCTTTAAGTAACTATTTGCACAATCAAGCCGAGTCTTTAAAGCCTATTGTCTTTGTCCAAATGTGTCTTGTGTAAATGATTCTAAATTACCCTCAGCGAGAAGGACAGGGATGAGATCATTAGAGAGACCTGCCAAAGGCATGCTGGGAAAAAGGGAATCCTCTAATCAGGTTTTACACTCTGACTAAACACACATGCAGGGATAATTCGGAAGATTGATTCACCGTTTGTTTAATAAAGATGCATCATGAATCACGATGTAAATCATCGAGGAAAACAAGAAGGAAAAAAAGAAGACAGTGTTTTTTTTTCTTACTCTTTTAGAAATCATAATAATAATAAAAAAAAACACTTCTATTGACCGATGAGTAATTGCTTTCTAATGAGCACACAGGGAGGAAGAAGGGGGAGTGGAAGGGGAATCACAACAGATGAATAATTACCTTTATAATTACAGGCAGGCTCTTTGCAAGGGACGGGGGAGGGGGGTTGTGGGGGGGCAAAGTCAACTTAAGAAGAAGGTAATGAGGATTGTGTCTCTGCCCGTCACAGGACAGGACCATGCATCGAGTCGTCCCCAGTGAACCGTGTCCCGAGCTCAACTGCGCTGAGTCGGAGCAGATCACCTTGAGCGACAGGTGCTGCAAAGTCTGCAGAGGTACGGAGATGACGTCATCCCAAACTACAATACTACTGTTTTACTTGACACTCTTTTTTATGTTGGACTATACTTATTTTAAGTTATTCTTTTCTCATGTTGTACGATTTTCTGGTGTGCCCGTAAGAGCTGTAATCAATGTCTGCTCATAAAAAAACACATGAGCATGATTTCTTCTATTGGATCAGCACATCTTTATTCTCTTTATAGAAAAACATTTATTAAAGATTACAAAATTATATCCAAACAGAAAGAAATGACACCTATTATTGCCATTCTTTGTTTTTTTGTTTTTTTTAAATTTATTTTTGACCTTTTTTTGCCTTTACTGGAGAGGGACAGAGTCAGAAATCAGGAAAAGAGAGGGAGGATAGACATGCGGGAAGGAGGCCACATGCCGGACGTGAACCCAGGCTGTCCACGTTTTATCATCAAATCAAATCAAATCAAACTTTATTTATAAAGCGCTTTTCATACTTTTTAAAAGTAGCACAAAGTGCTTTACATGTTAACATCACATTAAAATCACATTAAAATCATTCCCACCCTCCCCCCATCCCCCACGCATACAGACAGTATCACACTCACAGTCACCCCACGCTCCAACACACACGCGCAGACCTAAACCCATACACACACATGCACACACCCCAGCATCAATGATATGGACAGAAGGCTGAGTATGGATGAACCAGGTAAGTAAACGCCAAAGAGGAGCCGTCTGCATCGAGAGCGGCAGATCGGCCGCGGCCATCAGGGGCACCATCACAGGGTGCCCAGGGGAGGCGGGGCCGGGACCCCTGACCTCCACCCAGACACCGCAGGACGGCGCCCAGGCAGCCACAGCCCTCCACCGCTCCCGACACAGAGGGCTCCCTCGGAGGAAACACTGGCAAGAGACGTAAAATACATAAAACTTTTAAAATGAGGCCAAACAATAAACTGAATAAAGCTGAAACCAATAGAATGATGGTAAGATATAAGTAAACATAAAATGCTAAAATCATAACAGATAAAATGAATACATATTATTTACTGTGGCCTCCATACATGGGGACGTACGCGCTAACCACTGCGCCACCAGCGCCCCCATATTATTGCCACTCCGACCTCAAAGAGAAGCCACTGTATGGACACCACAGAGCCACAGAGAAAAAGCTGTGATTCTCTGACATAACCTTTCCACTGGCTCTGTGAGCCTCCATCACTCTCCTCTTCTCCTCTCCTCGGGGTCTCAACCTTTTCCTCTCCCTGCCTCCCGCAGGTCATGACTTCTGCTCGGAGGGCCACAGCTGCGTGGAGCACTCCGACTGTGTGAACCTGGAGGCAGGAGACTGCTGTGTTTGTAAGGATGGCTTCCGCCCCCTGCGAGACGATAATGCCTACTGTGAAGGTACAGCATGGCTCTGAATAACAAACTGTGACTTTAAACCAAAGTTTATTTGACCTCCAGACTATGTGGTTGTTGTTTGTGAAAGTGCCTGGGTTGCATCCAAAGGGGAGGCAAAGGGATAAGCTATTTTCTATTTGGGGATGACATGGGGTTTTTAAGTCAGTGTTATTTGTGCGCTGTAGATTTACAGTTGTCAAAGTGCTCTTGCTGCTTGATCTCAGCCTGTCTGATTCAGTTTGGAGCTTAAAGATAACTTGCATATCTTCTGCAGACACCAGCCGCGTCATAAAAGGATACTGATTGCTCGAAAAAACATGTTTGACATTGAAATAACAAGGTGGAAAACGGATTGAAGGGGTCAGATGGAGTCCACACAGTCATCACAAACTGTGGTCTTCATTTTATCTGCAGTACATGAGCAGATTAATTTCTTACCCCATGTTTTTACACCAACAGCACCTCAATGCAACACTAAAGTATCATCCTGCATGTATGCCACTTATTCTGATACTTTCAGTCCCACATAAGCCGTCTCCCAAACATCACAGCATCATAGACTTGTTTTCCAACCTTCAGAAGTGGCTCCTCATCCTGGAACAATACAAAAGCAACTTCCAGACTTCCCTCAGGCTTCAGATACATAATTCAGCAGACTAAATACAAGCCATTAGATCAGTGTTGCACAGTTTTAGCTGTATTTCTTTGTTCTTGGACTTTAACGAACTGATTGCCTTAGTTGACCTGACAACTGAAAAATGTCACCACTTTATAGAAGCACGTCCCTGTAGTCCCATGCGTTTGGGCTTTTTAACAAAGAAACAAATGAAGGGGAAATGCCTATTCGGTGAATTGCAAAGCAATGTTGACAGTTGCTAAATACCCATGAAAACACTTAGTGGAATTCATGCTTTTATCGCATTATCCTTTTGTGATAGAATGCTGTAATCCCCCCATTATTTGT
Organism: Symphodus melops; assembly: GCF_947650265.1. Lineage (NCBI taxonomy): Eukaryota > Metazoa > Chordata > Actinopteri > Labriformes > Labridae > Symphodus > Symphodus melops. Next base: position 21,942,215 of record NC_136696.1, on the reverse strand, counting down.
GTCCAAAACACGCAATGACTGCTTCCGAGAATGCATTTAAAGGGACTAATGTTTGTCTTCTGAGTCAGTTGATTAGTTTGGGGTATAAGAAAAATGCTGATGGTCTTCATGTTTGCATGCATTAAGTGTCACTCTGCTGCGGGAACAATAAAACGTCACACTATCAATCATCACCAAGGTCAATCTTTACAGCTCGCTCGCTGTGTCTTGGATGTCGTGCAGCCATGTTGGACTTTTTAACACAATGCCATTTATTGTCAGTGCTGCTCTTTTAAACGCAGACTATGTTTCTCTTGATTGCCTTCTGGATGGCCTGCATCGCATGATTGAAAAAAATGTTCCATACCTCATTGAGCAGGTCGTTTGATGTCGAGAGAGGGAAAAAAAAAAAGAAAAGAAAAAAACCCGCTCTGAGTTCAAACGTTCACACACTAAATTGATGGTGCTTCAGCTGAATTCCACATCTCACATCTTGACTGAATCTCACCAGATGCATCGTTAAAAAATGATGACTTTATCATCTCTGACGCTATCCTGAAGTGAAATATGAAGTAAACATCATGTCATAACTGCCAGCCCCAGTGCTTCTCTGCTATTAATGAGCAAATATGGCATCAAAGTTAGTCAGATTCTTTAGCGTGTGACCTTGACAGCTGTCCTGTTAATACACAGCCTTCTTGATCTTCCGCCTTTATTGTGTGTGCGCTCCTGCTTTTTGAGCATCTCTTTGTGAGTACGTGTCTTGGCCTTTTTTTTTTTTTTTTCTTCTTTTTAATCTATCGTCCACACACTCCCTGCATTATATTTTCTGTCACATTCATCAAGATGAGGTTGAAGTGTCAAAAGAGCCACAGAGTCTATTTTCCTTACTGTCACCAGGGTGCTAAATGAAAGACTGAGCAATTCACAGCTTGTGCAGACCTCACATTCATTTACAGATAGGAGCGGTTGTTTAGGTAATTAGAGAGTCTAAGGGGAATCTACATAATTAAAGATGCTATCTGTCTTAAACAGCTGATGCCTTACCATGTAGGTTTTCATCATATGGCCAAAGCTGGCCTCTGTCACTGTAACCCAGTCTCTTTGGAAACATACAGAGAGAGGTGGAAACTAATTAACATTTGCTCGAGTGAATGCTAAAGTGCAGCTTGGCGGGAACTCCTACTTCACAGCTCTTTCACACTTTACAACATATGCTTCCAAGCATAGTTATCATCTGTGCTAAAACTTTAGTCAATAGTAATTGTACAATAAAAACTATTTCATGCTTTGTAAAACTAGCCAATAGTAAGGAAGTCCTGAAAATTATGTCCAGCTTTATTAGGGGCCATCCTGCATGATTGTTGTTGTTTTGTTTTTTTTTAAGATTAAGTACTTTAAGAACTACAAATGTAGTTTTTATTTTGTTGACGGTTGTGATCCATGTATGAGATGAGCTATAATGTTTAAATACTGTAATATCTCACGTCTAGTATTTTGAATATTTTTGTCACTGTTTTTCCAGACATAGACCAAGTAAGCGTATGCGTCAAACAGCAGATTTAGAAAGAAAACAAAACAGTACAATCTTGTTACGAAAGAATTCTTATATTTTGCTCTGAAGTTAGGTGATGTCAAAAGGAGAGTCATGAGTCATCTTAAAATGATTGGGTGTTCAGAAAGACAAGTAGTAAATGTATTCACGTGTCACTGTCGTGTGTACATTTTATTACACTATCCACTAAGAAGCCAAAAATAAAGAAGTGAATGTTTCATTATATTTTCCACTGCTGTATTTAAGTCTACTGCCCCCTTTTTTTGGTGATGGTAAAACGTTTTAAAAAGTGGTCTTGAAAATTCATTCCATTATAAAAGAAGAAGACAGAAGTTGATGACAACAAATGACTCTCAAACAGTGTTGAATAGGGACACGTTTTTACATTCTAATCATTTTATAAATCCTACTTTTTTCTTCATGTAACTGCAGCAGCATCATCACTACCACAAACTCCCAGCACCCCTAAACATTTTCAGCTCCTCCCACCTGCCGAGATAAGGATGGAATACCCATCCCATTAGCCGTTTGAAACTAGGTACAAAGTAGACTGACTTGTGTCTGCAGCATCAACACTTCAGAGCCACACTATTCATCTCAAGAGAAGCCAGACTCTTACACGGAAATTGGATGTCAGTGTTTTTAGTGAGTGTTTGCATCAGAGACTGCGCAGCAAAAACATGAAATTGACTCAATTTGCTGATGGAGTTCTCTGGAAAACAATTGATTTTCGTTGTCTCTATGTAACTCACTTACTATAGGACTGTGTGTGTGTGTGTGTGTATGTGTGTGTGTGTGTATGTGTGTGTGTGTGTGTGTGTGTGTGTGTGTGTGTGTGTGTGTTTGTGTGTGTGTGTCATGTGTGGAAAATAGAAGAGCCATCTTTTCAAATCATTTAGGATCCCAAGGATTCATGAGAGAGTGTTTGTGTTTATAAAATAGCTCCACTTTTTTTGTCGCAGCAAGAAGAAGTTGAGGGAAATTGCCTCCCTTTCAATTCTAGATGAGTTTCAATACGTCGCTGCCTTTGAGATGAGATGGGAAGTCCAACTTAGATGCAATTTTCTCGTATTGCCCACAAGTGGGGGAGGGGGGGGATCACGAAACAGAAAGACATGGAGACCCACACAAATGTTTTTTTGTTTTTTTTTGTACACACACCTACACACACTTTTTTAGGTTCTCTTCAGACGCAAAGACAAACATCCCAAAACGCAGAGACAGATACTCTCTCTTTAAAACACTCCTAGGTTAGAGATGGGCTCAAAATAGCCGATGAGATCATTTCTGTGTAAATTTTTCATAGAAGCAGCAGTAGGGAAGACTCAGGGGGATACTAGCCCGGCCTTTGTGTAATTCTGTGTGTGTTTTTGTGTGCAGATGCATGTGTGTGTCAGTTCCCTGAAGAAGAAGAAGAAGAGCTCCGTTTTTCTCTCCATTTTCTCCCCATGCTGCAGTCAGACTGAAGGTCCTGTTCTGCGACACGAGTGCTCGTGTTTAGGGTAGAATGAGTCAGAGGGGTGAGCATCAGAGACGTGACAGACTATGTGATTGGCTCTAAATTAAACAGTAAGTCAAGCTCAACATGTTGAGAATGAGATCATACCATTATTTGTCCCAGCATTTTAGTGGGCTTCAGACAGAGAGACGTCCCCCATTGTTGTCTGCTTTTGAAATGCCCTACTTTAGAAATTCTCTGTCAAGCTCAAAAACGAAGGACAGTTATGTGAATAACGTGAAATACAAAATGATGGCCTGTAGAGCAAATAAAAGAGAGATTAAGTGTGTGGCAGGGTTTTATTGTGATGTGTCCTGGAAAGTCTTATGTTACTGACTCACGTGATTTATCAGGGACCTTGGACAGAACTTGAATTATGATTTGTTTGAACCACAAAGTTTTTAATCATTTTATCAGAAGTTAGAAAACATGAACTCACAAAGCTCGTCAGCATATACAGCATCACAACAATGTGTGGGGGATTATTATAGACTACAGAAAGGCCGTACTTATCGGTCAATGATTAATAAGAAAGACATACAAGAATTAGCAGCCGTGTGTTTATCATCCAACAAAATGTTCAGTCATTTTCAAGCAAATGAAATATAGCCTGAATTTCCCTCGGGATCAATAAAGTATCTATCTATCTATCTATCTATCTATCTATCTATCTATCTATCTATCTATCTATCTATCTATCTATCTATCTATCTATCTATCTATCTATCTATCTATCTATCTATCTATCTATCTATCTATCTATCTATCTATCTATCTATCTATCTATCTATCTATCTATCTATCTATCTATCTATCTATCTATCTATCACATATTAACAGAGTGCAGTTTTTAGATATTGAAAATGCAGCAAAAATTGAGCGTAGGCATGCGGATTGCTTCAAATTCTCCACTTTATTTCTGTAATATTTCAAGTTTATGAAAGATATCTCATTATTGAATTTCAGCTAAACAGATTTGACCTTTCTACAAACACACCATGTGGCCAAATACAGCATTCCATTCACTGTTCCCTGCCTCCAATAGCCAATGAGAACCTGAGTTGAAAGGAGGTATCTAAAGCTCATTACATCAAACTGTACATGTGACTTATGTTTCTTCATGCAGATATGCTGCTTCAATCATTAACTCACATCCCGAAACCAGTGAGAGGCTTTCTGAAGCCCAACATGCCGAGGGCTGTGACGAAGCCCTGCCTTATTTCAACAGTAGCATGTTTGAATTTCAACTCATTTAGAAACTGCTTTTAAATGAGACTTTATTTGTGCTTGTAGTCCAAAGGGTTTAAGACCAGGGTTCAGTTTCCTCGGGGTATGTCTGGATAGGAATTTTATTCAAATGACTTCATAAAATAAGTTTAGCCGGCCCCCAAACAGTCGAAGGCTTTATCACTTTTAAGCCCTGACTGAATGTTTGTGTGTCAGATTGTGTGTGTGTGTGTGTGTTTTTGTGTAAGCATATCGTGTAAACACAGACCGATCTGATTGCCACTGCTGTCTTTTGAATGTCACAAGGTGGCAGCGGGCTAATTGGCACTGACTGAAGAGCAGGGCCCACTCCAGAAAACCCAATCACTGCCTGGATGAGCCTCGAGCCTCTGGGCTTCTCACCTGTCACACACACACACACACACACACACACACACACACCGGCAAACAAATACACAGTGTGACTTGGTCTCTGTGTTTATACACATCTCACCTTTGTGACCCAGCTGAAATGTCACCACAAACAGACAATCCCAGCAGCATCCAGACAGACACCTCCAGTGTAAATAACAGTACCTGAGCTCTGCTAAACCCATATCCTTCAAATGCCACATGGGAGAGCTCTTCATTTTTCCAGATGGGATCACACTCATTGACTGTTTTAAAAGTAAACGTGTGTCTCCACTCGGGAATGAGTTGATATGACAAACATATCAGCAAACAATTGCTTATTTACACATCCATCGAGGGAGCAACATTATTAGTCTAAATTTGAGCTCCTTTAGCTTCATTTTCTGCCTCCACCATTTCCCCCCACTGCTACACTCTGCTGTCTCTGCTAGTTGGTCTCTAACTGTGTCTATCTGTTGTTTTGGTGCTGAGAACTGAGTGTGCAGTTGTTTTTTAGAACTTTGCTGAAAACAGCCGCCTGCTGAGGTGAGAGAGATAATAACGATGAGCTGAATGTCGGTATTATTGAGCCCAGTAAATTCAAGAAAAGCTTCAAGATAACACTGATTATAAGACTCGTGGTTGTAGCTGCTTTTAGTATTTTACTGTGCTTCTAATAATACCTCAAGTATCCAGTTGCAATAAAGCACAAATCAGTGGTTATACATTATGCTTCTCCCTGGACAATACATTATCTGTACTAATCCAGTTAAACGATATACTATTTATACAAAGTATTGGACTAAGAGGGGTCACCCCGCATGTGAATGTTTCTGTCTACTGGTAACTGTTGCCACGGTTACCAGCATTTTTTTTAATTCCCACATCTGAACTGTGAAATATGTCCCTGTATGCCCCTATAATTAAATTCTATATTTACATTTTTATCATGTTAAACAGGTAAAGGACTTCTTTGCTATCTTATTGCACGCCAGCAAGTATTGATCAGGGGTATCAAGATGACTTGAGTTTTCTTTAAATGATAGTTCCATTACAAGTATGATCAAAAGACATCTATGAAAAATAATGATCAGCCTGTCTAGAGCTCTGATAGCCGGTAACTCTCCATGTTACTCATAGCTTAGACCTTTGGCCCGCAGGCTGCACTCAGTGACAGCATGACAAGTGATTGATGATGATGCTCCATCGATTTACGCGTGGTGGAAAATCTTTCCCAGATTAATGAGAGTCGTGATGGAGAGCAAAACCCCTTTTCACACTGCAGCATGTAAACAAGGCTGCTTTGTCTATGAGAAGTGGAAGGCTTCATTTAAGTCTGGCCAAATCAAAGTGTGTTAAGTGCATGTTTAATGTGACTTGCAGACACCCACGTACACTTGATGCAGTCATTCAAATCCTGGTAGATTTTTGTGGAAGGATCCATGTGTGTCTTAAGTTGGAACGATGGAACTTCATGTCAAAAACTGTCAGTACACTCAAACTCTTTGAAAGAAGACAGAAACACAAATGACACTTTTTTGAAATTCCTGCAACAGACGTGCGCACACACAAACACACACGAAAACTCCTCCTACCTTTTCTTATTTGATGTTCATTGTTTTACGTCAGACAGCAGACTTCTAAGTGTTTACAGTGATTGATCACAGTGTGAGTGCCTGGTATTTAGACAATGCCTGCGCTCTCACAGTGCAGATTTTCACTCTTGCTGACTCCTAATGGGATTCTTTCCACTCAGTCATCTTAATTGGCTCCTGTTTCTGCCAAAATTGACAATGACGTTCTGCCTTTTTTTTTTTTGTTTCGGACCTTTTTGTGCCAGTTTATGTGGGAGCGATTTTGTAAGATGAAATTTTCTCAATAAATCTTAATGTTTCGGTAATGGCTCAGGAAACAAATGATAAGCTGCTCTGTTACATTTCAAATGGATATGTTTTGTCTTCAATAATAAAGAGCTTTACAGCCAGTAATGTATTTTGAATGAAAGAAAATAGAGGGTAAAATTACTGGGAGAACTGGGGGGGCAGTCATGCTTAAGCATGGTACAGGACAGCCGGGCCGCGTGTGAGTGCAGTCTAAGTCAGAGTCGGATACCAGACGATATACAGGAAGTTAGCTTAGCATTGTGAATATTAATAACAAGCATGTCTACTGCTAGCACCTCACGAAGCTCCCTTATGTGTCCTTATAGGTTGCTCTTCCTGCCCAGAAAATACTTCCATGCTAACCTAAATTAAACAGGTCTTAGCTGTAGCTTTTTGTACTGATAGTGGTATCCTAAGTTGTGAACAAATTCCTTGTAAAAATGACCTAGTTTGCCCCCATTTGCGACAAGTACCAAGAGTCTTTCCAACAACAAATTATAATTTTAAAGTATTAATAACAGGATAAAAATGTAAATAGAAAGAAATTGCAGTGAACATACGCATTAATTTCTACATCCAACCAACTATATCTTAATGTATTATCCAGTAATACTTAACCAAACCAAATCAAGCATCCTCTGACACTTTTCTCCCCAATGAGGAACCAAGGCCAACAGTGGAGATTATTCGCTGAGATGGACATTGTTTGGCCACAGGGACAGCTCTTTGTCTCTCTGCTCTTTCCTCTTACTGCTATATATCTGGTCATTAGGGAACTGGCTACTGAAGAATATCAGACAATGTTTTGGCAGGCCTAGTCCTTCTGCCATGTATTGCAAACCATCGGCCAGAGTAAATGGGAGGTTAGGGACTGGATGGATGATGAAAAGACAGAAAGGAAGAGAGATACGAGAGAGAGAGGCCGCTGGTGGAATGGCACTGATTCAGTGTCTTTGTGGGGCATCCAAAGGCAATGCAAGTGTTATCTTCATACCCCCAGACCTTGGTGTTATGCAGTATGAAACGCAGATATCGAGGATGCTCACTATTAAAAAGTACATGCCATGCCAGCAGAGAAGGATAAGCCCCAGTATTCGCTTTTCTTTTGAGTACAGTATTTACAATGTCAGAGGAGTTTGAACACAAATGATTGACTGTGTTACTGTTTAGTTGAAAACAGAGTTACCTGCATTGAATTTAAAGACAAATTATAAAAACAGTTTTAAGCTGCATCTTCCCTTAAATGTGTACAACTACCATCAACTGTAAAAAAAAAAAACTGTATTTTTTTCATTGTTCGTTCCCCTTTTTCTGTATTTTATTGTGTACTTTAAACACTGAAAAGGCCTTTGTTGTGGGATCAATCAAAGTTTGTAATCTCTTATCCTAACTGGTGCCACGTTTACAGACCTGTTTGTGGCCTGAATTATAGAAAATCAACTGCAGCATGCTATTAATAATACGAGACAGTGCACGCTCATCAAAGTTGCCGTAGATGTGATTTATTTTCACATAATGGATTGTAAGACACTGAATGTGCTGTAACGGTTGATTAACAGGAAAGTTAGGAAGTTAGGAAGTTTAATGATGAACTCCAAATGTAGAAGTTATTCGTCTAAATACTTAATTGATGAACTTGTGAAAAAGGGGCAGGTCTCTCTGGTCAGTGCTTTCTTGTTTTGATTTTACTTGTGAAAGGAAAGACTTGTTTGTTGCTTTCGAACACTTTTTTTTAATAGACAGTTAACATTAAATTAGGTGTTCCTCAAGGAAGCGGTCTAGGCCCCCCTTTTTTAACTTTCATCATAATATAAAATACAAAAAGGCTGAAAATACACTACATTTCTGTGTTGCCATATAACCCCAAATACTAGTTTCAAATACTAGTTCTACCTTATTCACTGCCATTAACCATTGGATAGGTGATTTTAACATAATTGTATTTTTACAGTTCATTTAAAGGCCTTTTGCTTACTAACTATTTCTCGCACTTTCATGTACGGTAATATTAAAGTTCCTGTAATGTCCAAGTAATACCATCAGGCCACTTCTGTTTCTGTAGCTCTTAAATATAGAATGTCCTTCACAGGGATCTCAGAAAAGCAAATCTGGAATTAAAAGTTAATAAATATAGAATAACTGATGGTGTCATTGCTGAGATCATCCTCTGAGATGACACTGTTTAGTTAGTTTTACCCCTCCCTTTTTGCAGTTGTTGTGTTGCTATAAAACATTGCCTCTCTGCATTTTAGATGTTGCAAATTAAAATATTGCAATTTTGACTTTGCTTTTATCGCGTCTGGATCTAAACAACAGATTTTATACAGCTCTTAATATTACAGCTACTCGAGCGTGTTGTATGTTATGTTTGACAGCAGGAAATAAAAGCTGTCCCTCTTTATGCAAATCAAGGACATTTTATTTTCCTAATCATGCAGAGTTACCCTCCTTATTCAGATATGACTATGATTGATTCAGTGGTAAAGCTGGAATGCACAAAGGTGGGGGAAATAAAGCTGCCATTTTCTAGCGATGTGGGAAAAGATTGACCCTGAGCACTCCATTCACCGATTAAAGCTGCTAGTGAATCTTGGCCAGCCTTCATTTCTTGGTGTGTGTGTGTGTGTGTGTGTGTGTCTGTGTCTGTGTGTGTGTAACAGGCTAATCAAGAAAATGGAGTGTGTTAATGGAGATGGTCACTCTCTGGCATGTGTTGGTGTGATACCCCTCATCATCTCACCCTCTAACATATTGTTTTAGCAAACGTAACTGCTGTCATGAAGGCGAGATGGATGGTGTCTCCCAGTTAATAGGCTATGAATCAAAGCTGCTCCACAGACGGCCAATCACAAAGCAGGAATGCCGTCACCTAAGACCTACTCTCAAGGTTACCATTGTGATTACATATACAGGCTGAATACGTTCCTTACTTTCTGTGTCTTCAGTGACACTTAATACCTTTTGCTAGGTTCTCTCCACTTCTGCTCCTCTGCCATCGAAGTCTCTTTCTCCTGCTATCTTGATTGTTCACTGTGACTTTTCAGCACTTTTACTCCACACTGGTTCTTTTTTATGCCACATCTTTCTCTGTTTAATCCACGTTTTTGCCTCCCCGTCTCCTCTCCTCCTCCTCCTGTCCGCCCTCAATTCACTATCTCATTTGCCCTCTCCCTGACTGTCTCATCCCCCATTTTCTCTCTACCTCTACAGCTTGTCGTGCCTTCGTCTTTGACTATTATCCAGTTTTTCTCCTTACCTGCCCTCCTGTCTGCTGTTCCCTCTTCTCGCCATTTTCTATCCACCCTCACTACATCTCTATTTCTCTCAAAGCCAATGGGTTTAATAATGCTCCATTCATTTAGTGAAGGACACATGTTCCTTTAGAGCTGATCGGCAATTGTCTGTCTGCTTCATTTATCTGTGAAGCTTTTGAATAGCTGTAGGCAGCGAGTATTGATGAAACTGTGAAAGACTACAATACCAAGGAAATTTGAATGCCACAGTTGTAGGTAGGTGCTGAGCTCGAAGTTTGCTGGCTTGTGGGCGGCGCTCTACCCAAGGACACACAAGCAGATTGAATGCCAATGCAAATCTATTGAAATTCAATTTCAAGTACTCTTTGCAAAAGCACCTGGCATAGAGCATATCCAAGGGTGAACATCCTCCTGCACTCTTTAAGACAATGAATACAGTGGATGAATAATAAATTGTTTATGTCAAGTACTGTGGAGCTCATCTCTCCAAAAGAGTCGACATTTAACCTACATCATGAACAGGAGCAAGGCCCCACGGCACGTCACAAAGTTTGTTTGGTTCATGTATTTGCATCCAATTGCACTCTGTTGCATCAACTTATCAAGATTATTTTGTTTACCCGGGCAGTGTTATGCATCTTCTGTCTGACGGTTTGGCATGCAGTTTGGAACCCAGGAATAGCTGTTGCTAGGGCAACAGCTAATATGGATCTAAATATGGACTCATGAGAGTGAGAAGGAAATACAAACAACAGTCCAATGATCCGATTTTTAAGTCTACACTTACCATGTTTTAATTATGAAGGTGAACGCCTCCAAACAGTCCCACATTAGAACAGAAATCATACAGTTTGAGGCTGTCAAGTTTGAATGCTCACATCTTAACACAGAAAAGAATAATTACCCTTAGGCAGCTGTAGACCACAACTTAGATTTATTAGTCGTACATGGTATAACATTTCATGACATAACATTTCGTCAGATTAAGAGTGTGGAGTTTCCTTTCTTCTAAGCACTTCTAACTTCAATTTGTCTGGAAGGTGTTATATAAATAAAGTTTGTTTGATTGATTAATTGAATACAAGTTTGATGATATGTAGTTTTTCTTCGTAAACTAAGGACTACATCGGCTCAATAACCACAAAGCGAAGCTAAAGGTAAAGATTAAAGTAGCTGCAGAGTTGGATGATTATTCTACTCTTGTTAGTAAAGATCTGTTTATGTAAAAAAAAAGATAAATCAGGGTCATATTTAGTTGAAATAGCTTCCATTGCAGCCTATAATTCTTACTCTGTAGTATCTATTTACAGCATTTATTATGCAAGTATGTCGCACACAGTTGAACACACTGGCCAGTTGTGAGAGAAGAAGCCAAGCCACTACTTGGGAGTGCTTTATTTTGAATAGATTGGGAATCGAGTGGTGCAAGTGCTTCAGCGCCCACCTCTTAAAGACCCCTCTGCATTTCGACCTCTGTCTCCCTCTGATGAAGACAAATGGCCCTTTCCCTCTGGCGGCAGAGAAACCTTTAGAAACTTTGCGTGAAGTGAACCAATAAGAACAAATAGCACAAGGCGCTTCTTTGGTTTGGATAGACACTCAGAACAGGCCAAAGTGTAATATTGGTGAAGTTTCCTCAGCAGTGCCTCATTCAAGCATAAAAACCATCCTTCCACAAAGAATAAAAGCATCAAACATTTTCTAACCTTTAACCAACAGGGCAAAGCTTCCCCAACCCCAAACCATATTTTCTTTAATCTTACTCAGTACACTTTATGTACTAAATCCATATCCCTACCTTCCAAAGTGTTGTCTGATCTTTATGATCAAACAGATGTACATATCAAGAGAGATTTGCTTCAGTTTTGTAAGAGAAACGTGATCTTATTAATAAAGGTATCAAATCAGGAAACACATTCATGTCATTTTGAAGGGTTTGGTAAAATAACAGTTTTCTTGCTTATTCTGGAGGATTTGCTGTGAAAGAGACAAAAGCCACATGGAAGAAATCAGCAGTAACAACATGTTGCCATCATCATTTCCCTTTTTTTTTTTTTTTTACATTACTCATTATACTTCATTTCACACAATTTACAGAGTTCAACACAAACAACGAGCAGCCAGACGTACAAATACAACATTAGACATTTAAAGACACAAATAAAAAAAATCTAAAACAGCAAACGTTTGCCAAGATCATAAACAAAAACATGAGGGAGAACATCTACATCCATCTCCAAGGTCCGCCTCAACATCATTTAACATCCTCTTAAAAGCATCCGATGAGACCAGCTTGTTAAGTTTCAGCTCTTTTTGTAACTTGTAAAGGGAGCAGCAAACAGCTCTGGTGCTGAAGATTATAAGTCCCTGTATTCTTCTCACTGATGGAGGTCCGAAGGTGAAGGAAGTAGATCTAAGATGGACTTGCAGATAAGAACATGTTTCAGTCTGCGTATGGTCAATTACGGCCTGCTCTGATATCCTTAATGAATATAAAAAGCTTCCAACCATCAACTCTAACTGTGCACAACATGATGAGACAAAACTAGACAGCTCTGCCTGCTAATGAATGATTCAGAGTATTTATGGGTCCCGGTACTTAAAGAAATGGCAGCTTTTCTTCATAAAGAAAATAGCCCCCCTTTCTGTTCACCCTCTCTTACAGCGAAATGTCTGATCCGTCAGCGGCGGAAGGAAGAGTCATTGAAAACAAACAGTTGTTGTCTCCCACATGCATTCTTGCCTACACAATAAGTCAGCACAAACTTTTCTCCCACTCCACTTCTGGACTCCCACTCCTCTCTGCATGGAAAAGGAAGAATTACGCAAGAAATCGTGATGGGAAGAACTCCTCACAGATTTAGCTAAATAATATATGAAACATTCTTTCACCTCAGCTATAAACCTCCAAAACCCTTGAAACCTGCAAAGTTTGTACATTTTCAGTTTATAATTTGTTCATGAAGCTGATAAATCATGTTCAATGTCTCTTAGCTCGAGAGGAGAAAAAAAAAGAAGCAAGTTAAGAATGATTGTGGGGCTCTTATCGGAGGTCTGAGGCTCGAGATATGAATGTAGAATACTAATGACATCTATTCTTTGATCTGCACCACATGAGCGTCTCTAATGTACTAACAAATATATTACAGATTTTTGTGTCAAGGCCTATTAATATCAATGACATTTCACCTCGTGCTGACCTTTTAATGCAAAGGAATCGTCAATAAATGATGACCTGAATTTGCATTTACAGTTGGTTTAATAGAAACGTTAAAGCAGTCCAAATGTAACCCAGTTTTTATTCACCTCCACTCTCCTTCTGCCCCCCCCCCCCCCCCCCTTCTCTTTAGATATTGATGAGTGTGCTGAAGGGAAGCACTACTGCAGGGAGAACACCATGTGTGTAAACACCCCCGGCTCCTTCATGTGCATCTGCCATACGGGCTACATCAGGATCGATGACTACTCCTGCACAGGTGAGTTCCTCTGCTGGCCTTTTTCACAGGCTGGAATCAAGTGTGTGTGTGTGTGTGTGTGTGTGTGGGGGGGGGGGGGGGGGGGGGGGGGGACACCTATTAAAGTCTCGGTGCACATCAAGTCTGGAAATTAGTCTGGTATAGCTGGAGAGGTATGAGCACTGCTGAGGTGCCCTTGAGCAATGAACTGTACACCTGCTTGGTCGCCCTCTCCTTGTGCAGCCCCTCACTCTGACATCTCTCCATCAGTGCATAATCCTGAATGGGTGTGTGTGTATTTCAGCCTGTGTGTGTGTGTGTGTGTGTGTGTGTGTGTGTGTGTAGGTGTGTGTGTGTGTAGCATGCCTCAGAAACGTGACATTGAATCTCACCTCAAGCGACTAATAAAAGTATGTCTTCATCTTCATGACGGAGTCAAGAGGATGCTATGTTGTGGTTGTATGGATACAGAGACATGTAGATATGGAGAGATTAAATCGGAGGACTTTTTATAGGAGAAGCGTCTTATATTCCCCTCAGCGCATTATTGCAGGTTACAAAACATTCATTTGCATCTTTGGTCAGACACTGGAGGATGCTATTTTCATTTTATTATGATGAATTTAGCAGCCCAGCGCCGTCTCTTCTACGCTTAATTACTGTAATGCATTTTTGCACTTGTTGAGTTTTTATTCATCGCTTATATTTAGACCAATGGCCTTTTTTGGAACAAGCTGTAAACATGATAATTTATTCTGTAAAAACAGCCTTTCTGAATGGGGTCTGTATGTGACTTCCGGGGCTTTTGGACCCAGCTTCAAGCAGACCTTCGACGAACTGCAGGATTTTACACTTCCTTATTGGCTTAAATTTTCAACACCTGAAGTTGCCTGCTTGAGCTGCACAGAGTTCCAGAAACAGCAACATGGAAAAAAGGCAACCAGGTATAACCAGCAGTTTCAAAAAAGAGAATTATAAGTGTCAGAGTGCAGAACAAAGACAACATCCCACCTGTATGAAAGACTAAGTTATTATACAACACTTGTAAAACAAACGTCAAACCTCAGCCACATACAAAACCTCCTCTCCCTTTGTCTGATCGTCTAACTCCAGACAGCGCCTGGTTAGAAACATTTGTCTGTGAAACCGTCATGCTGCAATTATGCAAGGTCTTTTCATTTAATATGCTTGGGGATTAATGTCTCGGTTTGATTTGCTCCCGTTGGTTTTGCTGTGATTGGTAGCACCCAATTAAAATAACACACACACACACACACACACACACACACACACACAGAAATCAATACCAGTATTTTACTACTTTATGATTCAGCAAAAGCTAGCGGTAGAAAAATAAAAGATTAAAGACTCAGGGAAAATGTTAAATCAATTTTTGGAATGCATTTTGTGAAGATTATAAAGTGCATCTATCTCCCTGCTTAGTTAAACATTTTTTTTCATCATAATAACACATATTTATTTAATGCCAACGTCTGTGAACTCTTTTATAATGCCAATAAATGCAACTTTGAAAAGTGTTAACCTTACCGTAGTTGGTGCAAAGACTTTTATTTGTTTGAAACTTCACTTTGGATAACTAAATAGATTTAAGTGTGTGTGTGTGTGTGTGTGTGTGTGTGTGTGTGTGTATGTGTGTGTGTGTGTGTGTGTGTGTGTGTGTGTTTACGAGTGAGTGTGTGTCTCAAGCCGTCATCTGGTGTGTGAATGTACTTGGTGTATGTCTATGTGTGAGAGGCAGAGAGAGAGAGAGAGAGAGAGAGAGTGTCTGAGAACCTGAGAAGCAGAGAGACTGTAAGCGGAGGCGGTAGACCAATTTGTTCCTGATCAAAGTTGAAACCAAAATCAATTTTAAAAGCAAACCAAATCAACCTGTGAAAGATTGTGCGGATGATTCACATTTTTTTGTTCTCCGTCTGTTCTAGTGGGCGACTGTGGTCGTTGCTTCGCTTGTTCCCGCACTATAGTTTGTAGGCTACAGCTGATAAGACCAGCTGGGTTGCTTGTAAGAGGAAGGACTGAAGTTGCACCCTCTTGATCGATTAAACCATGTGTGACACAAAGAAATTGTAAAAAAAGAAAAAAAAAAGTGTAATGGATTAAAAATGTATTTTAAAGGGTAGATATATTTTCACGTGGACACATTCATTTTGCCTGATTTGAGGAGGACAGAATTTCCCTCCAGTGTATGCTGAGGCTGAAAATCATTATCAGTCTCGATCAAGGGACTGGCTAATGCTGGAGGCATCACGAGTAGCGACTAACATTTGGAAAACCTTCACTGCTTTTTGTGCTGCAGTGCTCACACCTGGAACATTACCAAACACTTACAGTGAGTTACAGGGAATTGAATTTTGAATCTTGGAAGGAGAAACAAAGACCTTTCCCAACAAACCATTACAGGGTTAAGTTCAGTGGTGATTCTAGATTCTGGTGGGTCCCTCGGCAAAAATTATTTGGGGGGGTCCTCAAACCAATGCAATACTTTTCAAGGCTATGAAAGTGAGTGCTGTCAGATGGGGCCCATTAGGGAGGTTTCCTGCTGTCAATGCAAAATTTCAACATTTTGGGCCACTGCTTGGTTTAAGTTTGTGAGCCGTCAAGGGCCCCCCTACTGGTCTGGGCCCCCGAGCAGTCACCTGCCTTGCCTGTTGACAAGAAGCACCTCTGCTTTAGTTAGACTACACATCATTGTTTCAGTATAGAAAAGCAGATGGACCTTCTTTCATGGTAAGAGCAAAAAGATAACAAGAAAGAGATTGTCCTCAATACTGAATATCTGAGTTTATCCTTAATACCCCAAAAGCCTTTAGTACTTTATTGCTTAACCTTTGTTGCTTGTTCAGCAAAAAATGATGTATTCTTGCTCACGTTTCAGTTTCATGTTATAATAAGCAGTTTTAGGCACAAGGGAATGAAACTGTCCTTGCACATAGAGCAGACTTTAAGGCAGGTGTGTTAAATTAAATCTGACTGTTAAAGTAAGAAAGAAGAAATCCTGCTCCCTCGCTCTGACACACTGTCACTTGTTCTCACTTTAACCATGACAACTGGAACGTCTTCAGAATTTTTTACAATTAAACTTCAGATCTTTTTAGAAAAAAATTCTCAAGGTCATTTTTTGGCGTCTTAACTTTTTTTTTCTTTTCTTTTTTAAATGAGGAGAAAAAGCAAACACGTCTATAACCAAATGGGATTTGTTGCAGTTGTATCTGTCACAAACACTTCCGTGTTAGAGATTGTTTTGCTGAACAGAAATTTAGAATCATTTTAATGTGGATAAGTCTCGATACCATGGGATGTGATGAACTCATAGTCATGCCCTTATAGAAAAAAACACAATGTTTTTGCCTTGTCATTCACACAGGAAGGCTTTGTAAAGCCAACTGTAAAGTCATTTGTTGTACAGCATCTTCCCAAAGTTATTGCCTCGTTACAATGACAAATGTAGGACTGCACACTGAGTAAATCTGAGTCGGTAATCCTTCCATAATGTAATGTTTCGGTCCGTCTAAAAACACAATGTCATCTTCAGTGATGAGGCAGATCTGCCTCATTCCTCACCAGTTGTTGCTGCTTGTTAAACATGATGCTAAGTAGCTCCCTGTGTGCATCGTCTCTTTAGAGGAGGTAATATGCTGCGGTTCCTCAGAGTCTGTGATTAAAAAAAAAAAAATCTATTTGCGCCAATGCAGACTGACTTGGCAACAGTAGAGTGAAGGCTCTGACTGCCGCCTGAGCTTCACACCAGAGGATTTAGCCCTGTAGCTTTCCTGCTGTGCTATTGGAGTTTGAATTAAAGCTGTAAGACCCGGTGAAAACTTCCATTTCCTGCTCCATTAGGGCCTCCTGTCGAGTCTCTCTCCTCCCCTGTCAATACAAATCAGCAAATAATAAAAGACAGACAAGGATGTGTCACATTTTTATCTCTTTTTTTATGAACAGACTTCTCCAAGGCATAAACAAGTTAGAAGTGAGATAGAGGAATTGTTTGTGCATCCATCTTTGTTGTTTTTACTCTTGTGATTTCTCTAAAGAAAGAAACCTGCGTGCTTCCTCAGCCTGTTTCCATAGTATCCTTAGACAGCGAGCGTACCTTACGTGACTTCCTCTCTTTTCTCCCATCATCTGAGCTGCAGGCAAGTTTTATTGTTTTGCTCATTTGTCTTTCCTCCACTGTGCACTCCTTCCCCAGATTCACAATGAAGATTAATACCCCCCAAACCCAGTGGATTAAACTGTGTCACTATAATTTATGTAGTTTCCTATTAAAATGCCTTCAAGTCACAGGAGTGGAATACACAGCAATGCATTGCCTTATAAAAGTCAATTTGTGTGATTAAACCAAGCCTTTTGCAGAGGCCTGATGTAATGACTTTTTTCCCTGCGTCAAATATCGTAATCTCCCCTGTGAGTTATGGACTATCAGCTCCCACACATCCACCATCACAATCACACAAAACAGTATCACTTCTTTACGCAAAACTCCCCTTTTTTTTCATCCGAAAGATGATTTGTAGCCAAATTAGGTGTCGACAGTTTCATTCAGGGCTTAAAAAATGAAAAATTAAAGCATGCGGGAAAAGTCACCAGTGTACACTTACTTCTAAGTGTTGATACGCTGAGTTCAGTGTCACCTCCCTTGTCCTGGTGGCAGTAATTGGCAATGAAAGTAGCAGGATGCTAAGCTAGTAGCTGCAGGAATCTACAGCTTATTAACAGTGATTGAACATCTGCTTCCGTTTGAAAAGAGTCCTCTGGGAGCGCTGATCTCTCTAAGTTGCCCACAGAAGAAATATTACAGCTGTAGAAGGAAACATTAAGCCCCTCCCCTCCCTTCACTACCTATTGACGTTGTACATTTGTGTGATATACGAGCGTCTTTATCATCCGCAATGGCTTTCACCAATTAACCAATTGCAAACTCAGCAGAAACAATGGCCCACTATTGATAGCCATAATTCCACATGCTTTACAGTGTGGTATGAGAACCTGTCTGCCTGGTTAAGAGGATTAAGTTGACTGTAGTTCATTTCATGGCTCAGTGTTTATGTGCAGAATAGTGGATTAAAGGAATGATCCGCAGATTTAAGCCCTGACGAAACCAGCATGGAACCCTGGTTATGTTTCTCCTCCGCTTGTCAGGGGGTCGGCGAGTACAGACATAAGTCTGTATTTTACATCGAGACCATCTGCAACGAGGGAGGTCGCGGGACCAGATCCCAGCTGGTGGTCGGCTGGAACATGCTGCCTTTGTGTACTTCTTTAAGTGAAATATGTCCAACCAAATGTCCGTGGCTTTGAATTCAGTCGAGGCTTTAGTTAAAGAAACATCCCCAACTTTTTAAGCCCCCTTTATTTGACTGGAACTTTATCCTTGATCTTGAAGGTCAAGATCCCCCCCTCTTTCTTCCCCTCTACTCTTCGTATTTTCCCCGTAGCGCCCGAGGTGCTCCTCGCTCTGTGAGATTAGCAGCTAATCCATGAAAGGTAGTGGATTGGTTATGCTCTCCCTTTGAATGTTATTAAAGAAGGCTGTCCTGAGGTGTGTGTGTGTGTGTGTCCTGTGTAGGTGTGTGCTCATGCCAGAGGTGTGTGTGTCCTTGTTCTAATCCTGAGATAACCAGACCTGGGCTCCCGAGGCAGGGAAACGAAAGGAGGGCTGGGCGGAGAAGGGTAGAAAAGGATGGACAGGGGCAAGAGGTGGAGCAGGGGGTTTGACAACAACAGAGATCAGAAAAGATGCTTTTTAGTCTGAAGGCTCAAAGGGTCTGACAGCTGGGGAGGGGAGGGGGATGACAAAGTTTCAGGATCTTTTCTGCAACCTCCAAGTGTTCTGTTGGAATTACTGAGTTGCGTGGTTCGTTTTTAGACTTACAAGCATTTATTTGCTGTTAAATAGGAAGCTAATAGTAATGTATATTTGCCGTTTGATGATCTGTGGATATTTTTTGGGTCACCCAATAAAAAGTTGTGTCTTGATTTTGAACCAAACTCATAGAACATTTGCAAAGCCAATTCTATGTTGTGTTCTGCTGTATCACTATTCTCCTCCTCTCGTCATAAATGGCAGATTGTGAAAATGCATCAGCACAACATCTGTCAAACTCAAAGGGGTCACTTGTAGTGAGAAACTGTAGGAGTATTATAAGCTGAATTTGTAAATCAGCTTGCATTATGGCAAGTTTAGCTGTTAGCTGCAAGTCTTGGTTCATGACTACCAGTCTCACTTTTTTTGTTTCGTTTATTTTATTCATTAAAATAAGGGACAGTGTGCAATGAAATTGATCAATTATGCAAAGAAAAATGAAAAGAGGGTTTCAAGTCCCAAGTCGCTAATTTCCATCTGTAGTCACACATAAAAGACACACAATAAAGCTCCACTCAACAGAAGACATTAATGAAGCACTTCTTAATAAGATGCTATAAACACTGTCGAACATCCACGTACTGCTCGATACCAAGTGCATGAGTAGCTTTGGGGATTTAGCAGTCTTCAGTTTTCTGAAGTAAATAAAAATCAAAAACTAATAAAACAGACACAATAAGCCGGTGAACAAGTGGGAGAACTTATTAGCCCTAGAGTAGTAATGAAGTTGTGAGAGACAAAACAGGGAGCATATAAAGCTGCAGACAGTACAAATGCTTGTGTACGGACGGTGCTTTGTCCCTCTCACAGACAAATGCATATAGCCAGTGGTGAAAGGATTGTTTTCTCTCTGCTTACCAGATCTAAAATGTTTTAGAGGAAACAGCCTGAGGTCAGACCTTGCTGAAGCCGCTGTTGTTTTGGCAGAAGTTAGAGCGACTCGAGCAGGAAGAGAAACGGGCAGCTTGAGCGGGAGAGAGATGCCCGATGACAGGCTCTACATAATTGATTGTTTTTTCAGTCTGCAGTGTGAGCAGCAGCAGGCAGCGAGGAAACACCACTCTCACGCTAACACACACACACACACACACACACACACACACACACACGCACGCACACACATTTTTCAGTGATGAAGTTTATGATTCAATTTAGAGTTTCTTGCTCAGAGTGCAGATGTCCAACAAACCTAAATTCCTTAGTAACGTAAATTAAAAGTAACCAACATGAAACTTAATTATACACACAGTGCACAAACACACATACACAAAGAGCCTCTGATGGCTCTGCTGTCCTGTCTGTTCGGACGGCTGGCTGCTCTGACAGATGCGACCTTGGAGGGAAAAAAAACCACATTCTCTTTAATCTCTATGTGCTCCTATTACTCTTTCTATATGCCTCTGAGCCAACTTTGATTCTGCCCAACAGCATGGTTTGTGAGTGTGTATCCTTGTGTGTGATGCAGCAACAAGAGCAGAGCAGCAGGTCCTCCTAAGTGCCCTTCAATCTCTCTCACATACACAGGCACACACACATGCACACATACACAGGCACACATACTTCAATCCTTCGACGGAGGAGCTCATCACAATGTCACTTTCAATTTGGATGAGCCCACGGTGTGTTCAGGAGATATAATGGATTGGATCATGGCAGAGGAATGGATGATGCGCATCAGTTCTCCTGCAACAAGCATTCACATTTTTGATACTCTCACTCTTCAGGTGCCTTTTAGGCCTCCAACTTCACTGTAGTCCACGATTGCATGCATTTAAAATGCTCCAAGTTTGGGGCAAAATGCTTTAGAGGAGGTGTTTCACTAAAATATTGTATTTCTGCAGTTGAGAACTGCTCCTGAGATCTACTTACTGTTGGGAAAAAAACAAGAGGCTGAAAGAGATGGATATATTTTCCAGATATTCACTTGAATAATTTGAAAGAGTCCAGGCTATCGCTGCTACATCAGCACCGAGGTTTTGTTCGTGCCATCATATTTTTTCACAATATAAAAATCATTTAAAAATGATTCTATTTATGTTGACATTTTGTTCTGGAACCATCTCGACTTTAACAAATGTATCTCTAGATGTTGAACATTTCTGAGTTGTTCAATAAACACCGTGATTTTTTTTTTTTTGCGTTGGATGGCCTAGTGGTTATGTACGGAGGCGGTAGTCCTCGTTACAGCGGCCGTGGGTTCAAACCCGACCTCTGCACTTTGCTGCATGTAATCTCCCACTCTCTTGCCCCAACATGTCCTGACTCTCTTCAGCTGTCCACCTAATAATCCCAAGAAGAACTTAAAAAAACACTCTCATTCTCTATTTCAGTGTGCCTATTAACCCCTCTAACTCAGCCCTGCTCAGAACAGGCTGCTTCTGTAGCTTTAAATTAAAGTTTGACCACACCCCTCTTGAATGGCTTGTGATTTCTCACTCCATGCCCAATTGTTAACCATAAGAAGGCAGACTTCTCACGGGGCAGAACAAACACTTAGCTGTGTTAGTGTGACCCAAATGGTGGTAGGGTTACTGCCCTTTGTGATGTCACAAAGGGAAAATCTCCAAACAGCCTATTTGAGCACACAGGAGCAGGCAAAAGGTGGAGAGGATGGACTTGTCTCTTGATTGGGTGGTTTGTAGACCCATGATAACGTGCATTTCGAATAACATGTGACCTTTAATCTTTTTGAAGAGATTCAGTTTCTTCTTTTCTTTTAGCAACCTTTAATAACAGATTATTTACTCCATAAACAGTTAAATATAAAATACAAAGGCTAGGAAAGTGTTACAAAAAAGCACTTGAAAATGAGAGAAAGAGAGAGAGCTCTCTTTCAAATAGTCAAACATTTCATTATCAGTCTTTGTTTTGTTCATGAATGGATTTTTTTTCAAAAGGTTACAAGCAAGTCATGAAAGTTTCCTGAACTGCAGCTGACGTTGCAACTTGGTAAGCAACTTATCACAGCGCAATATTAATGTGAGTCTCCACAGCACAGTACATGAGCATTCCTTTGTGTGTCTCTGAGGGGAAAAGATTTGCCTTGTGTTCAGGGGCAGATGAAAGACGTGCATCAAAGCGTTCCTCCATGTAGCAGTGGAGAGCGCTTAAATGATGTACACCTCTAACTGTTTAAGTCTTATTCCTGCATGAGTTGCTTCTGCAGTCAGAGTATGTAGGTTGCAGCAGGCATACAAAAAAAACAACTTGGTTTACTCACCATGTAAACAAACATGGAGGCTCAGGAGAAAAAAGACCAGAAATGCTCAATAAGTCAGCAAAGAGGGAGTGACTCCGGTTAAAGGGGGTAAACATTAATCTTTTCCCCATAAAGGTTGGTACACAGCAGTTGAGTTCAGGGTGAAAGTAACAGACTTAATATAAGTCATTGCTAAGTACCAGAAAGAATACAATACAATGATCATTTGTGTGGCTTTTTGCTTCTTTGGAAATAATTAGAAACATGTTAATGGAAACATAAAGTCAGACATGGTCTACTGTTTTTATACCCTTCAAGTGTGTTTAAGGATTTAAATTAACAGTGTAAATGATAATGATTCTGCACTGAGTCATTTGTCTCTTTAACCCACAGACTGAAAAAAGTGTTAATGTCTTTATTATGTACCTATTATAAGCTCTGTGTGGGTGGATAATGCTACCCAAATAATGGAAAGAATAGCATCAAGGCTGCAGGTTGCCAATGATGGATGGAGTTTTTAAAGAGTTCTTTTGGTCATTATTTCTTTACAGAAAGGGGAAGATTGTCAAACTTAATAATTCTCCCTCTATAAGAGGGGAATTGAGTTATAGTCGTCAGGGGGAAAAAGGCTGTAAATGATCCAATTTGAATCTGGAGTGGTGGGAGATAATCTTTTTTCCTTCAAATAAAACCCACGACAGTTATTTTTTTAGTTTGGGATGATTAAACAAAGTAATGATTCTTTCGATTTTATTCATTCTGACCACATCAAAAGCGTGTTAACGGAAAGATCTGCATCACTTCTGCTTTATATCTTCAAATAATAAGAATATCTCTTCGTTCCTACACTATACATGGTCACAAAAAGTAATAAGAATGACTGGATTGAGTTCAACGCACCGAAGGCAGCTTTCAGGCTGTAAACTAATGAGGAGTAATCCACAGAAACAGACTCCAGTGGAAAATTAATTGACACTACTTTTTTTAAAGGAGAGAAAAGGGGAGAAGGAAATAATTTCTCTTTTCCTTTTTTTGATGTTTCTACCTTTACTGTTATGTGATGTCTGTGTGCTAAATAATGATTCATTGTCTGACTGATATTGTTTATGAAGGACATCAGGGTTGGGATGATTTGGATTTGTGGACTGGTTTGAGAGCAGCAGCGGGTGGTGGAAGTGGTGTTACACAATATAGTAATAAGTCAGAGCTGTTGTGTCCAGAGCTGAGCTAGAAATGATTATTCATGCCTTTGTTTCATCGAGCCTTGATAACTGTAATTCTCTTATCACATGTCTTAGCATGACATTGTTGAACGCCTACAAGTGATCCACAATGCTACCACTAAGCTGGGAACAAAATCTCTTTAAAAAGTCTCACGTTACTCCAATCCTTGTGTCTTTGCACTGAGCACCTGCATAACACCAGCAGGACTCTAAGGTCTTCTTTTCAGGTCTCCTGGTTGTTTGTCACAGTAGACTTCAAACTTCAGGCTGTTGCTCCTAAACTTTGGACCTGTCTCCCGCTGGAGCTGAGAACTGTGTTGACCATTTGAAAAAAAAAAAAAAAAAACTGTTAAAGACCCATTTTTTTAGACTTTGTTTGAGCTATCTTTCTGTTATTATGTAATTATCTGTTTTTAACACCTTTTTCTTATTGTTTTTATTGTGAACACTTTGTGATGGCAGCTCTTAAGGTGCTATAAAAATGCCTTTTACTTACTTCCATACTTAGCTGTGTGTTTCTCTTTCAAATACATGCATCTCTTGTATGTCTCAATAGTACAATTTATAATTAGACAGCTTCAGATACCAGCCTTGTGTAAGAAAAATGTGATTTGGTTTCTATACAATCTGAAGACGTGAACATTTACTGCTTTGAAGCGTCTCTTTGTCTGGCGTCCATTATAAAGGTTTTAGCATTTTGTGAATGCTTTTACTCAACTAACTCTGTTTTACTTTATATGTGATCACAATCACTTTTTATTTCCCTCTTGATACAACTGTTTAAACTTGCTTTCTGCTTCACTAAACACTGGATTTATGACAACATTTGCACTCAAAACGTTTGTGTTGTGTTTGCTTGATTATCATCCACGCCTTCATTACATTTCATTCTGCCACCTCAGTCTCCTCTCCAAAGAGAGCAGAGGAGATTTGTTTGCCAGTTGGATTCTGTGTGTCGTCATGGGCTGTAGCCATTCGTCAAGCTTGTCTGTGGAATATTCAGAACAAACCGTATCACAAACTCCGCAGCAGCAGCAGCAGCGGAAGCGATTACAGCTCGGGAGTCCTGGCTCCGAGGGGACATTTTGTTAATGCTCTTTTAAAACTCATAGAAACAACATTCACTGAACAGACGATTGTGCAGTTTATCAACACTTGAATTGAAGGCCAGATTTAAAAAAAAATACAAAGTTGGGATGACTTTATTCTAAGCAGCTCTGTAAAGCCCCTTTCATTATCAAGACTTCTTCAAGAGTAAAATAAAAAGAAACAGGTCTTACACAATTTCTCCTGACAGATGATGATGTGGTATCGAGAAATGACTCATCCTCCGGCCGGCTGTTTGTCACTGGTGTCTTGTTACCAAACTCACAGCTGTCTCACTATCGAATCATTTAATCCAACATTGTGCTTCAAATCTTTTTTTTTTAATCATGGAAAGTGAAAAAAATCACCAGCTGGATGCTATCATTTGTCTGATTTACAAGTAAAAAAGAACGTTCACCGTCCTTTAAATAAGGGTTGCTTTCTTGTTAGCATGTTGATTTGCATATTGTCTGCAGGGTTGTCGCTGCTCTGTTCCTGCGAGTTTAAAATCGTTCATTGTTTTCTTTTCTTCAGAGCACGACGAGTGCCTCAGCGGGCTGCACAACTGCGATGAGAACGCCCTGTGCTTTAACATGGTCGGAGGCCACAGCTGCTCCTGTAAGCCTGGATACACCGGCAACGGGACTGTCTGCAAAGGTGAGCTCGTCCTTGTTTATGGTGAACTGCACAAACAAATGATAGACTTAAGTGGACTTGCCAGTTGCCATTGCATTGGTTAAAAAAGATTTTTATATCTTCTTCTAAACAAAAATGGCGAAATATGATTCACCCTTAATTCCACCTAATTACATTTCTATATCTAACACTGATGTAACATAACTTTACATACAATTACCTTCACTTTGGTTTCTGAGGATCATAGCATTACACTGAGATCTGTCTTGAAAGAAAAAAGGTAAACCAATCTTAAAAATTAGGGGACTTATTTGCTGGCCTTATCAGGAAATGTTCATGCAAAGTCTTCCCTTTAAACAGCTTTTTAGATGAACTGACGCTCATCCTGATATTACCTCCAGGTAAAGGCTATTCACTTCACAGCATCATGAGCAGCCCTTTGTGAAACTGCTTTAAAAAGCCTCCCCTCTCTTTGTTTGTTCTTCTGTGTTTCGTCCGTGCTCCTTCGAGAAAATCGACTTGACCTAAGAAGGTTAATCAATCTGTTGATGGAAATATCTATGGGAAGGGAGTGCTGCACTGATTTCACACATCCAGTCGGTGAACTAGTGAGGGAATAGCACACATGCTAATCAGAAAGTTCAATAGAGTCTTATGTGTTTCCGAAGAGGATTTCTGAAGGTACAAAAAATCATAGTTTAAACAACAATTGAAACAAATAATTAGCATCTTTAATGACCACGTGGATTATTCTAATGAACTCCTGGATTGATAAACCAGACTAACAATGATGTCACAATTTCATACTTTATTTATCTCATTAATCTGCTCAAAACCTTTTTAATAGTAGTTCAATTCAGTTCTGTTTGACATGAAAAAAAGGAAATGTGAAGCTTGGAATTGATGTATATATTTTTTCAAACACCAAAGACGTGTCAATTTATGACATTTTTTAAATTGTCTTTATTATAACTTCAAACTTCAGCCTAATATACCAACTTATCATTAAAACACTATTGATTATGTCATTGTGTTGGATCTGGCATTGTCTTTTTTTCCTTTATTGGATAGGACAGCTGAAAAGAGACGTTGAATGGGGGATAATATGCAAGGTCAGATTTGAACCCACAACCTCTGTAAAGAGGACTATAGCCTCTGTCCTACTTGGGCCGCACAACATCAGCGCTCACGGGAATACATCCTTTAAAGATTGGCCAAACTTGGGAAGTCCATCCTTTTGTGCTTGGACCTTATTTTAGAATAAAGAACATTAATAAATTGTCGGAGTGCCCCACCACTAAAAGCTCCACTAAATATGTTCACCTTTTTACCGGGTATGGATTATTTAGTTAGTACTTGTTATTCTTTGTTCAGGGGTTTATGTAAATATTTTCATTTATTTCCATTTTGTTCTGTCATCTTCAATGAGTTGTCCTGGTTTTGGGGACACATTAACAAAGAGCTTACGCCTGGATAATGAACATTTCTGAATTAACCTTGGTGAGATGCATTAATCATTCCAAGTAATACTACGAGAGCCCGTAATGAATCACGCCACCAAATTAGCTCTTATTCTGTATGCAAATACATATGCTGCCGCTGGTCTAATTACATAGTTAATGCTCGTTAATCTTGGTGAATAATAGCTCTTCTCTTGTCGGCGTCTACCTCTAGCTATGTGTGATGGATTGTGCCAGAATGGAGGAGCCTGCGTGTCACCTAACAACTGTGTTTGCCAGCAAGGCTTTACCGGGAAGAGATGCGAGACAGGTAAGAGTTCATTCAGATTCCACGCTTTTGTTTTTGTTCTCTAAATAGCTCAAGGAGGACTTGTGACTGCAAGAAGGGAAGAGGTGAAGTGAGGGGGTGTTTAACTTTGTGTAGATCTTACATGATATAAAGAGCGTAGAAATAGTTCCAAACATGCTGTTTGCTTTAGATAAGCTGTCATATCTTTACTGTTCTTTAAAAACACTGATAGTTCTCCCTTTGTGGAGCTGTCTTCTTCCTGACCCCAACAGAACCGCTAATCCGTAAATACAGAGATGTATCCCGTGCTTATACTCTCATATCATCCCTGTGTGTGTTTTTATGGCTGTGTGTGTGTGTGTGTGTCCGCCACTGCGCCTAACTGTGTGAGTCGGCACTGCATGGTGAATAATGAGCTTGTACCTCTTCCAATGGCCCGATGGAGGATTTGAACTGCAGTAGCAGCAGTATGGGAATTACCTCATATCACAGGCCATATTAATCAGCGTGGTGTTCCTCCACATCGGCTCTGTGCCACATCCAAATTACACCTGCAAAAAAAACCTCCCCATGTACGGTATCAGATAGGGCGTGATAGCTTCAGCGAGTATTAAGGTGGCCTGTGTTTATAGTAGAGACCATATCGCTGCTTGCTCTCATGCATGGAAATATGTCAGACACATTGTGCAGATAAGACGCCAGGCTTTGGATTTCTGTTCTGTGTGTTTTCCCCTGCAGTGCTGGTGATTTAAAGTAACCAAGAAAGACCGTAATCCTTGTGGTTGTGCAAGGATTCACTGTATGTGTAATCTTCAGCAGCAGCACCACTCTCATAACCCGCTTCAACCTTTTTCCTCGAGTGTCCTTCATGAGACGAGCGGCCGAGCTGATAGAAAGTCAAGTCATTCTCTCGGCGTGAGCGTTCGTGTTTGACTGAAGCAAACGGAGCCTCTCTGCTTGCTCATTGGTTCAAGTATTGATCGCACATAAAGGGCCTTTTTTTTATGAGGTGTCCTTTTTACTGCCCGTCTTAAGGTAAATGAATTTCCCCATGGTGTGGCTCTAAGATGCTGAGAAAGGGGAGTGTGTGTGTCTGTGTGTGAGTGTGTGTTAGAGCGACTGAGAGATGTGTTAACACACCTACCCGTAATGACTTATCCTCCTCCCCATTTTGCAGCAGAGGAGGTTCTGAGGACCTCGTCCTTCACTAATGGCACGGTCCAGGCAATCACACATTTCATTACCTTCTATAGTGTTTTAGATCCCTGCCTTTGTCTTTCTCCCCTCTCTCCGGCATTGCTCTCTTTTGTGCGTCCTGTGCCTCAAAAAAAAAAAAACATCTGCAGAGTAGTCGATCAAAGGAGAAATCTTTGAGAATGTGCAGCTGCTCGACCAAGGTGATTCCATTCATCACCACACATCTCAAAAGCAAAGATAAATGAATGCATGTTGAGCAGAAACACTTCTTTGGTTAGAGTTAGTTTTATTCACACAGTATTTCCCTTAGATCTGTCAAATCAAGGTTCATTTTGGAGTAAGCTTTGAGTCAATGAAAGGGAATAAAATCCTGAAGAGTCAAAGCACACTGCCTCATTAAAAGTTTAAAATCTTTTATGACTTTGGCTACAGGATTAAAACTATCTGTCTGTCTGTCTATCTATCTATCTATCTATCTATCTATCTATCTATCTATCTATCTATCTATCTATCTATCTATCTATCTATCTATCTATCTATCTATCTATCTATCTATCTATCTATCTATCTATCTATCTATCTATCTATCTATCTATCTATCTATCTATCTATCTATCTATATCTATTTTTCTATCAGATGTTATTTTAACCATTTACTGTGACTGGAAGACCCCTCCTTACAAAATTTGTTTTGCCATAAATACAGTTGTGTAAATCTTAATCAAACCCCGACAGGAGTCAGGGGATGGCTCAGGGAGTTTCTGTTTTTTTCTGCTCATCATTCATGCTGATTAGAATTCAATTTTAGGCAAGCCAAAAATTGTGCTTCAGGCGACAAGAAGTTGTCACCACATCTGCCGCTTGAGCGTGCGCGTCTATCTCTCTCCTCCCTCCCACAATCTGAATCCTTCGCAGTCTCGTCAAAGTCAGCAACATGACAGCTTCAGTCCTCGTGCACTTGTGGTTTTATAGTCCATATCCACCATCAGGGCCCCCTGCTACAAGGCTAAAGCCTCTGGCACTGTTTAGAGACTTCAGCAGTCATTCAGTATGAAAAGGAGGGGACCCTTCTCTCTGTCTCCTCACAGCATGACAGGAGCTCCCATTCAGGGAAACTGAGGGAGCTCACAGAGATGTATGGAGGTTAATGTACTGTTGGATATGCAGCTCTACTGGTGGACAGAAGGAGGAGGAGGATTGTGGGAGCAATAGTTTGGGGAAAAAGAGATGGAGATGTACAGGGGAGAGTGACAGATGCAAACTCTCCGAGGGGAAAAGGAAAAAGAGGTAACGACTGTGGGGGGGGGGTAAGAGTAGGTGAAGTGGAAAGGAAGATACAGAGATGTTGGGAGTAAATGACAGATGCAGCGATGGGTTGGGAGATGCAAGGAGAGGGATGGGTGGGTAGAGGGTCGGGGTTAGTGAGTTTTCTCTGCATTTGGATGCGGAATGAGGCTTGTGGAGGAGGAGAGACAGGGCTGGCTGGATGAACACGAAAAAGCTTTCACTAAGTCTGGAGCCCCCCCCCACCCCCACCCCCACCCCCGTCACACGCACAAACACACACACAAACTCTTTCTCACACACTCACACATGGACACACAGAACCCTGTGAGCTTTTAGAGGCCTCCCCGGGGACTCCAGCTCTTCTGCTGCTGCAGCGGCAGACTGACTGCCTGTCATGAGACACAGAACAGGAGCTCTTTAAAGCAGCGTGGATACATAAACGCACACCTATGAGCACACACAATCATGTATAAGAAAGCACAAGCAATTTGTCAACCTACATCTGCATTTTGATTGTTGTACGGCGGTTTTCAGGCGCTGTATAATTGATAGAATTTCACGTTTCCTTGTGTGTACTGCTATTTGCACACAATTAGTGTGTTTTCGGCTTCCATTATAATCTCATGTGGCTAAGGAAGTGTGTGTGCTTGGTGGCATGTCATTACTATTCAGGGAGAATGGATGGGGAGGGACATGGGACGTGCAGTGCTGACAGACACCAGCCAGTGGAGAACTCTGACACGTCATGAATTATGCAGGATGCATCCGCGCCAGGGCACATTCTCTTCAGTCATGGATATAAATGTACGCAGTGCCGGCCATGTAATGTGTGCCCCGAACACGCCGCATAGTCAACATGGGAGCCCCAGGGTTGCGCTAGTCCTTGTGTGGGTTTGGTGAGCGATGGCAAAATGCTAGAAATGAGGCTATTTTAAGGTCCATTTGTTCTTTGGCTTGGAAAATGTGGAATAATAAAACGTTCTACTAATGCCATTAAGTTGTTGACTTGATAAAGCTGTTGAAGTCTTGTGGTTTTTTTGTTTTTTTACAACAAGTGTCTGAACGCCTCACAGACTGAGTGAGGTCATTGCTCTGTGTGATTGATCGCTGAATTTCTCTGATGGGGAAAAATCAACACACATTGTGTCCTGTTGAAATTTCAGCCGCTGTCCAATTCGATCCTGAGTGCTTTTTGTCTGAGCTGCAGGCAGAGAAGTAAGGTTGCCCCGCTGTACTGCCACAGGCCTTGTTTCCCAATATAGATTTTTTTGGTGGCTGTTTTTTCTAAGAGCATTTCAGTGAGCATCTGTTAACATTTTCTGTGAATTTTTGAGAGCAGCAGTTATGAGCAGATACAAAAGCACAAACTCTGGCTAGTCCTTTTAATCTAACTTCATTGAAACGCATAAATGAAACAAAAACAATAGAGAACTTGGAATTACTGAGTGCATTATGAAAACGTTGCCTCACTTGAAGTCAATGATCAGAGCTTCCTGTCGCAGTCTTTCATATGATAAATATTGCTGTTTCGAGGAATAGACCACTTAACCATGGTGTGCAAACAAATTAGCTGCAGGAAGTTGCACTTAAGCCCGAATTGAGCTTCAAATTGTGGTTATGAATAAAAACACACAGAGGTGACTAAAATCACTTGAATACTAAAAGAGGAGATATTGAAAGACAAAACAGAAGATTAGGAAAAGTGGAACTCTGACGAGATGAGATTAATTTAATTTTGAGAGGCTTAGGCTGAGGCACATGTGAGCAAAATCCCCATTACTTCAAGGGCATTCTGAAAAATCAGAACAAAATACAAAATCCCTAAGCCTGCACCTCTGTCCATCAAAGTGTGGTTGTCATTGTGAAGGTTGATCGGGATGTCATTGCAAAGCCAGTGATGTTGAGAGTGGCATTGAACATTGACAGATCATGCACAATTCATGGCTTTTTGACACAAATCATCTATTTTATAAGATTTCCCTGAAAGAAGGATCACAGAAAATCTTCATGTCCAGGGTCATTTCCATTTCCGTTCTCATAGCCTTTAGGGCTGTTTATTTAATGATGAAGTGATTGCATTTAAAGATCTTTGCTCATGGAATACCACTTTCTCCACACTCAGAGTCACTGGAGTCCGGGCTTCAAGTTTCGATTAAACCAATGATTTCCAAAGTTTGGGCTGCGGCCCTGACTTGGGCTGTGACAGTACAGCAGGTGGAGTAGAGAGGTTATTAATGTGAGTGATCACATTATTGTTAGTGGGTTGTTCTTCTGAATGGAACCCTGACAGGGTGGGCACGACCCCTATTTGACACTGATTTGTTAATTATAAATCAACATTTGACCAAAATATAGATTTGGAAATCATTTTGTTGATTTGAAAATGACATTTTACTTCCGCTATATAATTACTCCATTTGAATAAATTTGAAACTTACATAAAACATTACATTTCAATTCAAGCTGAACTGAGCAGATTGTCCCGGACAGGAAGTAAGACAGCTTTAAGCTGAGTGCATCCATTCAATTTCAGAATAAACCATTATAATATACAAACTCCCAATTGTATATCCCATCACTTTATCAACATTATGTGTAAACAGGCACCAAATGAACAGCAAATCGACCCTGCAAGGACAACAAAACATGTTGTTTGCACGTTGTTCATTTTATTCCCGTGTGATCTTGTAGTTCTCCTGAGAGCTTGTGAGTCATAAATCAGGTAGGCTGAGAGTATGCCATGCTAATATTTCAAAAATGTCAGTTTACTGATGATATATATTCTTGTAAGATCTGCCTCTCTGCCTCACTCTGTTGTTTCTGTGCCTGTATGTTAAATAAGCACTGTTGTTTTAACAGTCTAACAACTGAACGACCTTTATACCCTAGACGTCAGACAAACAGCCTGTTCGGGAAGAGTCATTGATCAGATAGATTTCATTAAAGTGTATTTCTTGGGGTTTACTTTTCAGCAAACGCCCCTTTACCGTTTCATGTCAATCCTTCTACGATCCTTTTATGAAGCGAAACCTTTTGAGTGCCTTTATTTGAGTTCAACTGACGAGTGAATGATAACTTCAAGAAGGAATTAAAGTATAGGGACTACAGACGTAGATTAGCTAATCGCTAACTCTGTATATCTAAATAGCTGTAAACATCCCTGTCCCAAAAAAATAAAATTAAATACATCAAATTAATATAGAAGGCTCAACTGAAAAAGTGTAGCTTGGTGCAGCAAAATCTAATCTTGGCATATTATTTACCATTAACTTCATTTTAGTCTCAGGTAAGACTGTTTAATTAGCGGTTTACAATATATTCGGTTTTCAAAGTGGGCTTTAGCATTTTACAGTTTGGACATGTCTGGGCTGGAAATGTGATTTCATCAACAACACTTAGGAGACTTTAAGTCATGCTGAAGTTAACAAGTGTCATTACTTCTCATGCTTTTCAGAAAATAGATCCTCAAATAGAAGAATCTTCACAACTGTATGATTATCATTACTGACATGTGCTGTAAGAAACTGGGACTGTACTGACTTTTAGCAGGATATTAGCATGATATAATTGGTTACACCATCTGTGAGCTTCCCTTCTGTTTAGCCTCTGACGTATGTTTATTGACTGAATATCTGAGCTGCTGCTCTGAGATGAATGGGGAGGTAGTCTTTGTATTTCCTTTATTTGCAGCTCATTATCTCCCCGTTTCAAATTCCTCTAAGCTTGTTAGGGTGCCAGGCCACCAGTTAAAGCATTTTTGTCACTAAGCTGTCACTTCTGAAACTAATGGCCGTCTCCGCTGTCCTTGGTTGTTCTCTTGCAAAGGACACCGGGGGCTTCTTCAGGGGGGAAGAGTGTTTGATCAGATGCTGTGGATGGACACCTCTCACTGTCATCTTTTATTTCATCTGCCGTCCCGTGTCCTTGCAAGAACTTTTAATCGATGGCTCTAAATCACACTCTGGCTATTTTAGCATCTTCAGTGTTCTTTGAGGACAAGAAGATAAAAGTGTTTTATGTAAGGTGTTAATGATGCTATTTAGATTAGTGACTCCTACACCCTCCTAAAGGGTTATGTACAAGAACACCATCAGGGAGCTCTGTTGTATTACACCTACACTGTAAATTGATGTTTTATTAGAAGGAAAAACTCATTCTCTCAAATCGTGATCATTTAACCAGCGCATGTCTTCTTCCACGTTGACACTCTCGTGAAAAAAAGTGAGCTAAGACAGGAGACGTTGTGCTCATGTGAGTGAGACGCCGCCTTTTCAACAGAGATTCCATGTTCTGTGTTTCGCACATGAAATATTTAACACTTTTTTTTTTACAACCTATAAAAACGAAGGATGATCAGAAAGGGAAGGAAGAGGGAAATGAAAATTGAACGAGAAAGAGGTAGCTGAGAAGTGAAGCAAATGGAGGATATTTTACTACTGCGTTAAAGCAGATGAGGCGTAAGAAAAGATGAGAGGAAAAGGGGTTCAGGATAGGAAGCGAAAGGGAGGTGATTTATATAGATGTAAAAATGGAAGGAAAAGAGCAAGAGGATGGGGAGGATGGTCAATGATTCCGTGTTGAATCTTAAAAGTGGGTAGAGAAGTGTGAAGCCTTGAGGTCACACTGGGTTATTGACTAGGACAGAGAATCAAACAGGGCCAGACAAACAATTTGTTCCCTCAGATCTAATTTACATTGATTCGAGGCTTGTCGGCGATTTAGAAAAAAAGACAAAAAAAACAAAAAACTAAAGAGACAGATAAATAACAAGTCAGGGGGGAAAACGTGGCCGGGCAAAGATAGACGAGGTGTAAGACGTGGTAAATGTGAACGTAAAACCAGACTGTCCGAAGTAAAATGACTTTCATAGCAGTTTGTTGCTGCTATGTTGTCATGTCATTTTAAAGACAGCGATGACCACAGTGTGCGTTACATCCATAATAATGCTGGGCAAAAAGAAAACAGCTCAAGCCCATCACAGCTGAAGCCTCCCCAGGGCGCCTCCCACCCGACACTGAGGCAGAGGTAGTGAATATTTAAAACCATATTAATTTTTTCCCAGCCCCTTTGACAGCTCCCATGATGCATCGCTGCAGCTCTCCCTCTCTCCTCTACTTTGCCGCACAATCTACCCACAAGGCCCGGGGGCCTGTGACTGTTTAAGCTCAAGCGGCTTGTTTAAGCACAGTGATTATGTATTCATTATTTATTTAGAGACGGCCTTACAAAGCACTCACTCCATCACTCGTAATTAGTGTGTCTTAATTAGGCCCGGCTAATGGCCAGAGTCGACGTTTAGCTGAGCACAACCTGCTGCTTCTACCTAAATGACACATCTCCTAGGGATAGCCTGCTGCTGGGGCTTCACTGCTAGAAAGGCCAATGGAAATGAAATGTTTCTCCCCCTGCTGCAGCGTCCAGATTTGCTCAGTCAACGATGTGTCTTCTGCTCCCTTTTCAGAAAATAAAATTAATATCCAAAAGTGGAATTTTTTTTATGTTATTTGTCGTTTTCGAGAAGTTTGTGCTTGAACCACTCAGAGCCACTGTTTCCCTGTTTAGGGTTACGTGCTTTGGAGTTCAAGTCTACGAAACACTATTTGTATAAACTGGTCCATGTCCAGTGTGTTAATGACTGACAGTAATATGAAAACGGCCAGCACATTCCAAAATGTAAGTACTGCGTGCTGAACTAAAAACATCCAAAGACAGAAAAAATAGTGAGTCGTGCTCAACGCTATAGTCCTTATAATTGCACCCAAATTAACCAATTGTTGGCTTCATTCAGAGAGCTTGTTAAACTTTGCTGGAATACTATCATCTTATAATGCTTTTACTTTGTCATTGTTGTTTATCAGAGGATTCAGTTCGACCTTTGCATACATCACTAGCTCTGTGTCTTCATCTCCTCCTCGAGGAATATCAAGCTCGTGGTCTATAAATGCTCTACAAGTCGCTATCTTTGTCGGGCTACAGTACTTTTCTTCACGAGATTTTATGCATGACTTTATCGTGAGGACAGGACATGGACTGGGTCAGAAACAGGGATAACAGAGTGGAGGATGACATGCGATAAATGGTTGAGGGCGAGAGTCAAACCAAGGCAAGCTGCTGCCTTGTGGGTAACAGCACATGTCCATCTGACCTGAAATTTAACCACTGTGCGAAACTGGTGCTCCTACTGTCTCCTGTTTTGTCCTGGATATAAATGACCGATAGCTTTTTCAACAACCATCCTTCTCTCTGGCTGCTGAAGCTGGACAGTTAAACCTAAAACTCAAAGTCGCAGTAATACAACACAGAGACCTCAAAAGGGGCCGTAACATGTTAAAGACGCAGACGAGTGACAGTGGGTCTGCAAAATAATACGCCAAATAGAATAGAGTAGGGGTAACATATTGATCCAGATAAATGTAGTTACCCTGATTTATGGGACAGTTATTCAAAAGCTGGAGCCAAATATTGATATTTTAACTTTAAAAAATGGTGCTCTAAATTTCACCGAGTTCCCTGCCAATTTGACTCTCCTCATCTCTCTTCCATGACTCCTCGTGTTGGCGCCTGTGACATGACTGAGGGTAATGTGGACAGCAGTTAATTAGCCAAAGAAGAAGTTGAAAGTTGGATCAAAGAAGAAGTTGGCAGCGAGATGATGTCAGACAGTGCTGCAAAGAAATGAAGGGGAAGAAGCGTGATAAGAGGAGAACTAACTAAATTGCAGTGAATAATAGATTGATCCTGAACGTTACCGTTTATATTCTTCAGCTGATCAGATATCATGATGCAGCAGTATATGATTGTCTATTTATCAGTTATTACGCAATCAGTGCTTATATCAGCAGTTATATCATCCATATAATGGGCCATGTATTACGTATAACATTGTATTGTGAGTTCCCCTGCCATTATCACTCCTTATAATACATATTTATTTTTGCTACTTTATGACCGACTGAAAGGGAGAGACACCAAAATAACAATTTATTAAGCTGATTAAAAATACATTAAATTGCAAAAGAGATGAGGTTTGGATATTAGTGGAGTGGTGTATGTGCCTGGGTGTGTGGAAAGTGGATTGTGCATGTGTTCGATGGAAAAGGAAGCTGAACACTGCTGAATAAATTCAAATTCAAAGGCGCATGCAGAAAACATGTCCACAGCAATAGAAGAGAAGGGACAACCTAACAGGCCTTAGGGTCATCTTAACAGTTTTTTATTCAAATGCTTTGATGAGTTCAGCTCTTAATCCCGCTTTCAATGCAACCAAATACGACTTTATTATAATAGACATGTATATTATTTTGTTCAACTGTCCTTCACACACATGCATCTGTTCTCCCACTCAGAGAAAAACAGATTGAGTTTCTGACACTCATCATTGTGTTATAAACAAGCGACGCCAAGTCTGAGATAACACGGCCGGTACAGTGAAACTGCGTCAGTAGTCATTTTCCTGATGGAGTCTTTCGTTCATAAAAAAGGCAAACTTCACAGCGATGTAAAATTAAAAAAATAAAAATAAACCTTCCTTCAACATCAACCTACTTAACTACTAAGAAAGGTAAATGAAAACCATCAGTGTTGAAATTGGGGTTTCAGTTCGACTTCAATGAACGCAGGAATGTTACTGCTACAGGTAACTGCTACAGAGTGATTGCATTGTGTTTGCGCTTACAGCTACTGATTGTTCACAAGGCTTGTTTCCAATTTACCATGATTGCTCATCCACTTTCCCTCTCAATTGCTTGCAGATATGGATTTGGGCTACAGTGTCTGTTTCATCTTCAGGAACCCAGCGTGTAACTCAATTTGCCTCGGGTTCTATGATGATTGATTATTTGTGTTGGCTCTTTGGCTTAATGAAGACTGAGGACCAGTGACAACCACTCCATTACACTTTACTGTACGTAAAAGAGCAGCGATACAAAACCTTATCGATGTGTCACCAACATGTCAATAAATGCTCTGTACACATTAATATTGACTTAAAGGTTGTGCAGCCTTTTCCCAGCCGTCATGGTGAACGTAATCTGACGTGACAAATGTGAAATCCACTTATCTTTCAAATGGCATCTGAAGGAAAAGTGCAACCGTAATCCACAGATATTTCTGAATGATTCTTCCTGAAGCCTATCAGGATTATCAGGTCGACCTCTACGGGAATGGAAATCCGTTTGAATTAGGTTACTGTGCAGGAGATGTACTGTAAATGTGGCAGCAGTAACTGGGTTTTTTTTTGCGTGGTGGGATCCAACAGAGCAGAGCTGAATCCCAACCCTGGGGACTTTCTGTCAGTCACAGGCAATGAGGAAAGACTTTGGGAGGCAAGCGACAGGAGTAGGAGAAGGAGAAGGAAAAGAGCTGCACCTATCTAGGATCCGAGTTGGATCCAAGGACAATGTGAAGAGGTTGGCAGGAGACAACGAAAAGAAGGATAAAGAGACGAGGGCATGTCGGGCTAAACTTTCAACTTTTTCTGCTCTGAGAGAAAGCAAACAGCAGGGATGAGGAAAGGTGCCCGAAAAGTGACAAAGTGATTTGGAAAGGTGAAGGGAGAGGATCAAGATAAAGGAGAGGATGTATAATGGCAGAGTGGCATAACAAGCCCAGGAGGGTGCAGAGGAAAGTCTGTCCACTTCTTCCCTACAGTACTTTGCCCAGCGAGTGCTGCCTTAATAGAGCCCTTGTTTCCAGGCTGCCACTCAAGATAACGAGTAAGGATAACTGCAGTCTCTTTATCCCCTCTTTCACTTATTTTTTCCTCCTTCATTTATTCCATTTCTCCCTCTTACTCCTCTTTGTCTCCGTCCTCCTCTTACATCTGTTTCCCTGCTCATTCAGCTCCTCCTTATCCTCCTCTCTTTGTGTCCGTGTTTCTCCGTCAGTTTCCAGTCAGCAGTCTACAGCAGCTCTCCTTCTCCGGCCTTTCACCTCTTCATGTACTATCTTTTGTTGATATGTTTCATTTTTTTTCTCAGCCGGAGACAGGAAAAATGAAGAGAGTATCAAGTGAATACAACGCACCGTGCACATCTCTGATTCAACAAAAGCCTCCTGACTTAGCAGAGAGGCTTCCAGGCAGCGCCCAATGTCTGAGCGACACTGTTGATGATTTAATTACAACGATCCTCCATTGTCATTAACGCAAGATGATAAAAGAGAAGGCTCTTTGTGATCATGTTGTATCCTCGCCGTACCTCACACGTTCAATCCTGTCAAGCCCAAGGTGAGACAACATTGAGCGTCACCGTCCTAAAGCACGGCTGCGTTTTAAAAAAGTTGATCTGACAGCAGGCTGAGAAGCGTCGTGCTGTAATTGTAGCTGACAGGTTTGGCTCACATGAAAGCGAAAATCTTTTGTTGAAGGTGTAACCCTCTGTTGTTATAGCCAGACAGTCAAGCTTCTTTTTTTTTTTAAATGGTTGAATAAAACCGGATGAAAATAAACCATTTGCATATTTTTAGACACACTTCAGCTTCAGTGTCTGTTATAAATAGTATCTGACGGCTCTGCTGTACTTTGAACTATTTCATGCAGCCTTATTGAGGAGGGGAGGAGGATTGAAACAAATTCATCAGATTTAAAAAATATTTTAAAAAAACTGGCGATACACCTCATCCAGATTTTCCCTTTAAAAGCTTTCTGTTCTTTTATCATGCTGAGATTCACAGGCAACAAAGAGCCCTGGATATTTCCCTCTCAGGAGAGGGGAGAATTCATATGATGTTTCAAAGTCAGACCTGTTATGCTATTTGTATTAGACTCCTGATTTTTAAGCAGGGTCTTTTAACCCAGTATTGCTGTCTTAAAATGAGGTGAAAATGAGGTGATTTGCACACAGCAAACTTGTGCAATTAGTGAAATGTGAGATTTTGCTTTAAAATATTCCAATACTGGAAAAGACAGTAATATGAGAAACCAAAAAAAGGGGCAATATGCTGTATTTTGATTGTATTTTTAGCAACCCTGCGTCTTAGACAGATGTGGGGAATTTTTAAATAGATAACGCCCTAATCTGCGGGACATTTGATCAACGGTTAATCTGCTGCAGAAATTCTATTAAAAGGCTGAGGGCTCATTAGCCAATAGATCTTAATCCCATTACTGACTGGGCGGTGGGGGACCGTGAGCCCGGCTGTCTGTCGCTCTATGGGGGATACTATTGCAGGCAGAGGAGGAGAAGGTCACACACAGCACACTGCCATTTTCATAATGAGTGCAGAGCATCATGCATCATGCACAATCGTGAAAAAGCCATCAGTGGCAATGCAGACTCATTAAATCACGGTGCGTGTCTGGACCTAACATATTAAGCCCTACTGTGTCATAACAGTCTTTTTTTCCTGGCTCATAGTTTAATTAAATGTTAGCTGAAATATCTGAAAAAATATTTCTATTGGATTTGTTCAAGGCTTATGTTTATGGAAAAGTTTGTTGTTTGAAATCCAAGGTCGAATGTTCGCATGTTGTAAACTGAAAGAGAAGCAAGAGAAACAGAGATGTTGCTTAAAAAGAAGCCTTATAGAGAGTGACGGGGAGAAAAACAGGTAATACAGGGAGGAGAAAGTCACAGCGAGAAATCGGAGTCTTTTGTTCAAGACAAGAGCAGAAGGAAGGGTCAGATTCAAGGATATTTCTAAGTGGAGCTCTGTGAGAACAAACATCTATTGGCAGCCGCCCACAGGCTGCCATTGATGCGTGCGTCAAAGCCCTTTGCAGAGCTTCTTTTCACGTCACCTTGTGCAGAGAAACTCACGTGTCAAGCAAAGTTCAATTATTTATCTATTTAATTGTGTGTCGGAAGATCAGACTGCGAGATATATACTGACATTTCAAAAGAAATAGTTGTTAAAACCTCTTAAAAGAAAAGGCTTGTTATGTTGCATCCATTCATCCCCTACTCTCTTTTATTGATACATGTCCGTCTCTGGATATGCAACTTTTCCTGATCAATAAAGCCTACAGGCGAGATTTACTCAAATCCTCAACACGTTGTCATATCAATTATAAATCAGTCAATTCTGAAAATGCCTACTGAGCTCAATAGAGCATTCGCAGTAAAGAACATTCTTACACCAACACCACAGTGACTGTGGGTGGATGTTTAATTGCTCTTCTCTTCTCTGCAGATATTGATGAGTGTGCGGACGGCTTTGTTGAGTGTGATAGTAAATCCACTTGTGTCAACTTGCCCGGCTGGTACCACTGTGAGTGTCGCGATGGCTACCATGACAACGGCTTGTTTTCTGCCAACGGGGAATCATGTATAGGTGAGTTGGCCACTATATATTATTTTTCTCTCTCTGTGCACAGATATGAAAAACAGGGTGGAGAAGTTACAGTTGGGTTCTCGTGAAGCTTTCAGATTGGATGAGTGAGCATTGTTTTTAAGTAAATGTTTTTTAAGAAAAAGCACATTAAGACATTCAGTGCTTTGAAAAGGTCATTTAGTTTCATATATTTTGGTGGTGATCACATTTTTTACATGCGTGTACAACATTAACAGAATATTGTTCTTTATTTCGGCTCTTATGGCTCCATAAAGTCCCTTTAGTGAAACAAGCCATTCGTTATTAATTCCTTATATTTCAATCATAGTCTGTTCCCTCTTTTTAGGGTCCTTCCCTTGGGTCCCCAGCTTCAGGATTTAGAGATTAAGTGCTATTGAATGCATCCTTTTACACAAGCAATCACCACTCATCAGAAACACACTGAACATGTTTGTTTTAAAAGATGTTTTCTTCCACTTGTGCATGTAACAGTTTCATTGGCTTGGTGCGTCATCGTCAGTCTGTTTTCTTCCCAAAATGTCACTTTGCTGATCTGCCGCTTGTTCATCTTCTGGAACATTCTCTCTGATACAGCCTGCCAGGTAAAGTGTCAGCTGTCAAAATAGAAACCCTCAATCTACAGAAACATGGAAGCGTTGCCTGTAACAATAGTGTCTGGGCTGCTCCACTCGTTGACCCCATCTTAGCTGTCAGTTAGAGCTGGAAGAGGTAGAAAAAAAACACATTAAGGCACTTTCAGAAGGCCCAACCTGTCTGGGTTTCACAAAGAAAAGTTATAATTTGACCAGAAGTAGGTTTCTGGGTTACATTACCGTTGTGTACTTTATGTTTTTCACAATCTGTCTCGTTACACCTCAGAGCCTCATTGGAAAGTCTGAGACGATTGTGTTTCCATTTTTCTGGCTGCAGAGAGCGTGTCATTTTCTCCTCAGGAGGACAAAAATGTGTTTTCTTATTGTTACATTGTTGCACTTTGAGCCGCTCTGTAACAGAACATGCTTCTTTTACCTTGACACTGTGTCACATACATAAAGGTTTTGAGCTTGTAATTAGGGGGAGAAAAAAAAAATCTGATTTCAAAGAGTCATGCAGAAACTGTGTAACCTTCCCTGAGCATATGCATGATGTCATCTTTTCTGTGCTCCCTGTAGATATTAATGAATGCAAGACGGGGAGGAACACCTGTGCCAACGACACAGTGTGCTTCAACTTGGACGGAGGCTATGACTGCCGATGCCCCCACGGGCACAACTGCACGGGAGACTGTATCCATGACAACAAGGTCAAGCACAGCGGGCAGATCTGGGTGCTGGACAGCGATCGGTGCTCAGTGTGCTCCTGTCAGGTGAGAAACTGAGGCAGATGGACATCGAGAGCAAAGAAACAAAGCGAGGAGAAATAAACAGAAAAGAGAGAAGAAAGGTAGATGGATGGGTGATTAAGACGAAGACAGACGTGGAAAGAATGACATGATAAAAAAAGATAAGAGACTGAGGAAGGAAAAAAAGGAGGAATGTGCCCAGCATTACAGATAGGAAGGCTATAATAAAGTTCCCTCTTATTGTCGCTGCAACCCATTTGGTCTGTGACTGTTGTAGTCTGTTTAAATTATCTCTCTCCTCCTTAGGTTTTATAAAGCAATGACAGCATTATTTATGACTGAAAAAATTTACATGAAAATTAAGTTTTATAAAAAAAAAAAATCTGAGGCTAATCTATTGCCATTTATTTAGTAATGTTTTATTTGATTATATTTGAAAGTCCTGGTCTAACAAACGGGGTGTCAGGGACATTATTCCATAATAAATCTTAGGTAGCATACAGCAGAGCTAACATATCAGATATATGCCATCCACCTGTTACCATGAGATTTGCAAGATAATTACTTAACGTGAGTTGATACAGAGCATCTTCAAGTTCAAACTTCTTGGCCATATTTTTACCTTTAAATGATATTTAAAACATATGTCCAAAGGTGTTTGTTCTTTTATTATATTTGGAAAAACATTCAAGTCATACAATGTAAGATGACTAAATGGAGAAATGGTTAAAAGGAGCCACTGAATGAAGCAGATAAGATTGAAGGGTTGCGTTTAAAGATTGATAATGAAGCTATATCCTGGAGGTTGATTTCAGGTAAAAAGCTGCAGTGAGGAGTTTTTAACAGGTTATGAAACTGAAATGAAGCTGAAATTAATACTGACAATAGTTTTAAAAAAAACCGGCATCAACAACAAGATAGATAATTTCTAATTAATAATTTGTAATGCTGCTGTTATGGGTAGGTATCAGAAACAACACGTGTTGACATTTTCCAGACTATGATTCCTAGTCAGAGCGTGAAAAAGAAACATGAGGAGAATCAGAAAACACTGCTTGCACATTTACAAAATCAGCAGGCAAACAAGAGATACTGCATTTTCCATCATGGAGTGCCTGATTCGACACATGCTGAAATGATCTCACAGGAGCTTTAAGAAAAAGAATCAAGAAGGAGTTAGAAGGGGTTTGTTGCACATTGAAAACTGAAAACTATCCCCTTTTGGCTGTTCATTTACTCATAAGCTCAATTATTTATTTTGCAAAAAAAAACAACTACCGGTATTCTTTTTGAAAATAGGGCTGTTTGTGTCATTCATGCATCGTTTGAAACTTGAAAGGTTTTTTTGTTAACGAGCAAGCAAGGTTTCTTCTACGCTCGCCTCTGGTAGGGTTTGTAATTACAATGAAACAATGGAAAATTTCACTCTGTCGCTCTCTGATATAACAGGCCTCAGTGACCCCTCCGGGCCAAGTCATTTTCAGAAATATTGGAACATAATGGTAGGCTTCATTTCAGCAAGACTAGCCAAATTCAGCTCCAAATGAAACACCATCCTGATCTGTCACTCTTCTTCCACAAAATCTAAAATAGTGAATAGTGTAGGATAAGGTCTGGACTAAGTTAGGAGAGAAAATGTGAGGGGAGATTGAACCACTGGGGGGCAACTGATTCGACAGTGTGGACGAAAATGACGGTGATGCCTTTGTGATGGGCAATTTAACTAAAGTGTGTGAGCTGTATGCAGTGATATTTAAAGGTCTACTGAAGTGACTCAAGCTTTTGATGTCGTTGTTTTGATTGATTTTTGACAACAGATACGAGACATCTGGGAATACTTGATCCGGAAAACTCAGTCCATTATCCCAAACACATTTTTCTTGACGATGATGAGGTCACGGACCAGTCATACTTGGCAATTCAGCGTTTCACTCAACCTAATGCCAAGTG
The DNA here is from genome assembly GCF_947650265.1 of Symphodus melops. Taxonomy (NCBI): domain Eukaryota; kingdom Metazoa; phylum Chordata; class Actinopteri; order Labriformes; family Labridae; genus Symphodus; species Symphodus melops. Next base: position 21,898,147 of record NC_136696.1, on the reverse strand, counting down.
TCTGGCGGTAGTGGAAGGTGATTATGGTGGATTAGTGTCGGTAGTGAATGATCAAACAGCAAATTATTCATTTGATTACAAAGGACCAGGGCAGAAATGACTCTCTAATTAAATGACTCGTATTAATTGATTTGAGAGATTGAGGGGCTGCCTGTCAAAATTAGTGGCATCGAGCGTCAGACGGAGCAAAGGAGTAAACATGTTATTGTTTTGGAGGTGGGTGGACACAGCTGGATATTAGATGGAGAGCTGCAGGCTAACTGATGGGAGGAGAACCAAGGTCAAACAACACAGGGGAGACACTGCCTGGGAGGTGGCCAGACTGAGGTCATGCAATATGCAAATAGTTCATTGTTTCACTCTGCAGGGAGCAGCAGATGGGTGAGGTTTACCGCGTGCATCTGCCAGCGGGGTCTCTAATTCCTAAAACATTTAAGAAATTAAAGTGCTTTGATTTGATTGGCAGAAAAGAAGAAATCAATTTGCAGATACTCTAAACATAGACGTACTGTCTAGAAATGAGAGTGGTTCAGAATCCTAAATGAGGCCGCTATAAAGAAACTATGCAGGTGAGGAATTAAAATGTGAACATTGAAGAACCTGCTCGGTTAAATAAAGGTTTAATTATCTGTTTTTGTTTTATTTTTATCACAAAAACATGTTGGGTTTTTTTGTTCATATTTATTAATCCCAGAGAGAAATTGTGGTTTACACTCAGTTGTTGAGAGACATGCTTCTCACACATAGGCAAAGGACTCCAGACTACTCACTGGGACTTGAACCAATGACCCTCCAGTTCCCAACCTAGGTCCCTACAGACTGAGCTACTGCAGCCCTATATACTGCATATATACGGTGGATATATGTAGCTAGCTTCAATTATAACAAAATATACGGTCACGAATAGCATGTATTTTAACCAAGAAAGCCTGGTTGCATTTTATTATTTTTATATAATAATTTACAAAATCCAACATTGATCCATCATGAGATCAGCACATGGAAACATTTAGTTACATAACAGTGGCATGGAAGATACTGCCTTTAAGAGGCAGAAACCTGGAGCAGAACCAGACTCATGTCGAACAGCCATCTGCTGAAACTGTGTCGGGCTGAGAGGGAGGAATAGAGGGAGATGCAGAAAGACGGAGATGGATAGAAACAAACAGTGAATATAAGATAGGGTCATATCTAGAATGTTGTTAGAAATGTCAAACATATGTGTAGAATAAGCAGAGAAAACAAAATATAATAGTAGACTAATCAGTCTAATATTAACATTAGTAACTGTAATAAGGTTGAAACAAGGAGGACTTATTATGTGAATAATAGAGGTTGAAGTTGAGCGGCTCTTAGATTCACTTTAATATTAATAAAGACCATAATAGATGTAAGGCTGACATTAATAATTGTAGCTCTTAGATTCACTTTAATATTTATAATAATGATAATAGCTAGCAGTTGTAGGTCCATAGCAGCAGGCCATCCCCACAATGATCCAGCGACACATACAAGACAGGGAAGATGTCTCCATGGAAGGTGGATGGTTAAATGTCTTGGCTAAAGTAGTGACAGGGGTGATGAATAAAAAAACAGATCATTAAAAGTTTGTCAAAGAATTTAACATTGAAGAGATAATCATTGTAATTAAAATGCATCAAAGATTTAGAGGATGTCAGCCCTTACATTTTAGTCCCGTCTCTTTCGTCTGATTAATTATCATCTCTTTCTTCAAAATACCTCAGATACCTCAAGGTAATTACTTGACTTTTGTTTGTCAGAAAAGTTAAAAAAGACATCATTCAAAGCCTTCGCTGTATCATACCAAAGTAATGATTTGGCTCCCCCCATAGATATTAAAAAAAACATAAAACAGAAGAGAGAAAACAACATCTACTCACACATTTCAGAGCAAAAAAAAAAAATCGAAACAAGTTATGAACATAGTTCAAGCTTGTGTTGATCAATGATGAATGTGTTTTTATTGTTCATTTTACCCACAGACATTGTATCTCCAATACAAAAATTCTTAATTCATTTCCTTCCTGACCTCTGCAGTTTGAAATTAAAGTGACTCTACTGGAGGTGAGAGAAGTTTGTGACAAAGACGTGTGACAAAAGTGAATAAAACAACTTCCTTAAATCAACGAGAAAACGTAACGCCCAACTAGCACTCCTTTAAACGATGCACTGATGAAAAGAAAGTCCTGAAGAGAAGGACATCTTTGGATTACGTAAAATGTATAAAACACATGTGGATTTGAAGCTGGGACTGAATAACCACACACTGCAGCTTCTAAACATTTGCTTAGGCCATTATATGCAGCCATTAATTTAACATTTATTATCTTCATGCTTAATGAGCCTGTCAGGCTAATGGCCTTTGTCTGTGCATGCCTGTATATTCATTTCAGGTTTTTGTATTGTCCTCATGTGATGTGTGGTTTGTGTTCCCGGCTCAGGCTGGCCAGGTGATGTGTCGCAGGATGGTTTGTGACTGCGACAACCCCAACGCTGACCTCTTCTGCTGCCCCGAGTGCGACCCCCGTCTGAGCAGCCAGTGCCTGCACCAGAACGGCCTGCTCACCTACGGCAGCGGGGACACGTGGGTGGAGAACTGCCAGCAGTGTCAGTGCCTGGTAAGTATAGACAGATGAACACTGTACATCGTAGTACATTGGGTACAATTTCGTAAATGCTTCTTTTACCCAGAGCTGCTTACAGTGACAGTTTAAACAACATGTGCATTCAATGCTGTGCCCACACAAGGCATGTAACAAAAACTCCGGTCTCCATGGAAATGCTCATGAATGAGATGTGCTCTGTGGAAAAAGTCAAGGAGACAAGTTTTGTGACAAGAGACGAGGAGTGATTAAGAGGTGAATAGGAGAGGAGCAAATGAAGATTGCTTTTCATGCCCTGAAAGAAAGAAGGAAGGGAGCGATTAGTGAGATTTTAAAGGATTCAAGGATGCTGTGACAGAATTATACATTTTACTGAAGGAGATGTTCAAGGTTGGAGAAAATATGTGTGGGAGGGTTTCATACTCTTTGTGTGCTTTGGAAAGTTGCGCAGAGTGCATTCTTGTGTTGATTGATTAGTTTTTGTAGCACGTATGTCGAGTGTCCTCTACATGCAATCCTATCCCTCATACAAAACAAAATCACATTGCGTCCCCTGCATAAATCTTTCACAGTGACACATACACACCGTTTTATTTATATTCTGCATTGTCGACCTTTCCCCAGTTTCTCGCTGTTCTGCTGCTCAAACAACAGGGAGGCATCTCATGAGTGTCTTCTCTATAAACGTGCAAAAAACAATAAATCCTATTTGTGTTTCCCCCTCTCCCCACACAGCACCATGCATATTAAATGTAAATGTCATGCTTTACATTCTCCCCTAGCGTCTCTTCTCACCCACACTCAGCTGTGCTACACACCCACACCAGTGTCACTCCGTCTGTTCAGTGACTCACAAATCATCCTCGATGTGGATCCAAGACGAGCACTTTACAACTCATTTTTCTTCCTTACCACCTTTTTTTTTTGCTTTTAGGGATCAGCTCTACTTGTAGCTAATATACGTTGGTTCCAGTGTGACAGATTTATGGTCTAAGTAAAAACAGCAATGCCATTTCCACTCCCCTCCTCTCCTTCTTCCATTGTAATGCCGTCCTGATGCCCGGACCTTAGGGCTGCTTTTTGGATTTCTTACAGTGAGCCATTATGGGAGAGTTTGAAAATCAGCACTCCGCTGAGAGGCAGCAGGGCGGCACAGTTGGCTGAAAATGGGTCTGCTTGGCTTCACTCTTTTTGAGGCTGTCGGCACTTATAGATGTTGACACAAACAGACACGAACACATTGGAGATCCCAGAGCACACCAAGCACACACACACACACACACACACACACACATATATATATACAGCAAACAAACACTGGCAGAAACATATATACACATGTAAACACACTTGGACTCATGTTGGAGAAGAAGGCAGATCATTCAACACAGCAAGACATTCTTGTGCTTTCATGCTTCCACACATACACACAGACAGACATAAAACAATGTCAATGAAAGATGCAGAGACGTTTCAAGAAAGGCAAAGGACCACCAGTCTCCCAGTACAAAGAGCAGCACTTGAAAGGGTGAGGAGGGGTGCAGCTGCTGAGAGACACTGTACAGAGGCTCCAGTAGCGTGACAGGGACGTGAAATGAACCTTGAATGCTGCAACACTTAGCAGAGCCATGGCTGTCCAGGCTCAGCGGGGGCCTTAAAATACACAGTGACAGCAGCCAGATGGGCGAGACATTCTCCCAAGGCCGAGATGTGAATCCTCCTCTCTCCCTGTAACCCGTGCAATCATCTGAAATCAAGAGTGTGGCCCTCGCTGGGTGTGCACACATCAGCCACTTGTGATTCGCTATCTTCTTGGACTGCAGAAGATCAACAAAAAAAAAAGCATGGATTATCCTCAGCCATAGGTTGTGCTGCAGGTCAAAGCACATAAAAGAAAAAGCATGATTGCTGCAGGCTAATTCCCGGGCAAAGATAAATGTCACTGGTTTTAATCTCCTGGAGGCATTATGTGACATGCAGTCCCTTACATCTGTCCGCGTAAAAGCAAAAAGATTAAATTGCTGTGAGATAGCATGAAATCTGAATGCAAAGCCAGATTGAAATGATAACTCACTGAAATACCACTAAGAGAAATGAACGGTTGGCTTCCGTTTAAGGTTGATCTCATCTCCTCTTCACACTGCTCTGTGTGAAGAAGGCAAATAAAAGATGTACTCTTTCTTTGTGATCATAGAACACATCTGCATAAACAGACAGATGACAGAGTCCCTTATCGCAGCTTGGGATGGATACGTTCAAAACGTTCAAAACTTCCCAAAGGCTAAAGGCAAAGATTCCCACTCGGGGGGGGGGGGGGGGGGGGGGATGTCCCACTCCAAATGTTTACACTCTGCACGAAGGCAGAGAGTAGGCATTAGCCGGCATGAGCCTGTTCTTTATAGCCAGAGTAATTTACTACAACATACCCCTGAAATGCTGAGCCAGACGATTCTCAGTGATATTAAATATCCCCGGTGGGACTCTTGCATCGAGCCTCTGGTAACTTTATGTGTGTACGTATACCTTCGGTGTGTGTTAAACATATGCAGTCTGAGCCCATATTTAATTTCCCAAGTAGATGCGACGCAGACGGGAGGACAACATAAACTTAAGCGGGTCAGTGTCAGATTGATACAGCAAACTAAAGGAAGAATGAGTAGACGATAAAAAAAATCTGCTGTTTGCTGAGGCTAATAGAAAATGAAAGCCAGAGAAATCCAATAAGGCTTTGTGTCCTGAAAGTTAGAGATTAAAAAGAGAACGACAATAAAAGAGGGGGACAAGAACAAGTCAATTAAAAAGCTGAAGCATTTACCTCCACAGTCTTAAATAAAAACTGCTGACTGTGTTGGAAGATTGTGCTGCTCATCTGTATTTTCTAAGTACCTTAACAGCTTTTTTGTCATCAAGGGGAGTCACTCCCTGTAGCATGCAAATACACAGTGTCAGGAGAAATATCTGCATGAATAACTTGTTTCGAGCCTGGAAAATGTGCCTTTGCAAGGATTATTTTGAACTTCTTTACCCCTGTATCTTCTCTAAAATCATATTTCTCCTCCTCCCCCTCCTCAGCAGGGGCAGGTGGACTGCTGGCCTCTGCCCTGCCCACCCGTGGACTGCGAGTTTACCGTGGTGCCCGAGGGCGAGTGCTGTCCCCGCTGTGTCACCGATCCCTGCCAGGCTGACACTATCCGCAACGACATCACCAAGACGTGCACGGACGAGCACAACATCTCACGCTTCAGCGGGTCCTCCTGGATTAAACACGGCACCGAGTGCACCCTGTGCCAGTGCAAGGTAAGGTGCCAAAACCCGCCAGCAGCCTCCAAATAGTAAATTACTCTTTTGCAGGGTTCAGAGGATGACAAGACACCAAAGAAAAATGGTTTGGAAATTGCAAACCCTTTGTGCTCTGTCAGGGGGAAAAAAGCTGTACACTTTGGTACAGTGCAGACTTAGTATTGTGAAGGCACTTGTGCTTCTTCAACACCTCATGCTTGTATTTATTACATGTTGTGGTAAATATGTCTGCAAGTGTTAATGTAAGCTGTTATGAATGCACATAAAAAAACACGAGTTTCCCCTTGATTTGAAAGCAGAAACAGAAGGTGACTAATAAAGTGAATTCATCACACTAAATAATATATACTGCTCCCAGGAAAAAGCACAAGTATTTTGTGATTTAACAAACGTTAACAATGGTGTTACAAATACAACACGTCATTATATAATACATTTGAGAGCTTTGTTTACGCATATCTGTATTTGATATTAAAGGGTGTCATTGATTGGTTTTTTTTACATTTATATTTATCAAAGCCAGTACAGCTGATAGTCTGTGAATTCTTTAAAGTTTAACATTCTCTGCAACACTTTCTTGCAGAGAGTTGCATAAGAAAAATGAACAGTTCTTACAAATCTGTCTGCAATATATGACACTACAAGCAGCAGCTAGTTAGGTTAGATTAGCATCAAGAATGGAAACACAGGGAAGCCGCTAACCTGGCTGTGCCAGAATGTAGCCTACATTTATATACCAACAACTAAATAACATGTTATCGCCTTCATTAAAACTCCATGTTAACTGAATTACTCGATTGGAATAAGTGTAGCCCTGTTACCAGTCTCCCAAGCAAACAACAGGGGAGACGGTAAAGCCGAATTGCCTTTTGAACAAATTTATTTATTTGAGCAAAGCTAGCTAGCTAGCTGAAGGCTGTTGCTTTGTGTTTCATGTATTCACGTGAAAGTCTTATAAATATTTTCATCAAAATGTTGGCAGGACACAATAAATGCATTCCCAATATTGTAGACCTATTCAGTTTCTGAAAACAAGATCTTAAAATGTGAGTTAAAAGAGTTAAGAGGAACTGGGATGAAACATCAGTTAGACCTCCTGTCCTGTGACCTGTGCAAACAACAGCCGTGTTTTCACACATTATACTGTACTTACCTCAGATAGTCTATCCAAGGGGTTATCAACTGGTCAAGCGTCAGGACCCACCACCAACACCTTAATAAGAAATTGCGATCCACAGTTGTGATATTTCTCAACCAATGTGATTTGTTTAATAGAATATGGTGTAGTTTATATATGATGGTACAAAACATATGACAGAACAAGGAGACAGAATAAAATCAACATGTTTTAAAAGTATTTCATACACTGTTTGGTATACTTACTTTTCCAGACACACTTTCACCTCTCACTGAAAACGGCTCTACGACCCCCTTTTGGGTCTCAACCCACCAGTTGAGAACCACTGGTCTATTCATAAGTGTTGTGTAATTACTTATAGTTACTCAGATGGAAAAAAGCTGCTCTAAACACTTTTTGTTTTAAGACTTGTGACAAAGAACAACAACTGAGAAATTAAACTATGCAGGCATATATCCACTTCATTACCAACTATGCATATAAATTGTTGCTTCAGCTTTAGTGCTAATCCACCAAGACCGACTCCCTCGCCTAAGTCTTTTAGAATGAGGTATTTTCTTTCAGCATGTCTGACTGGGAATGTTCGCAGCAGTTCTCTGTGGACGGACTGATAAATATTCTCCATGCTTTCTATCAAAGATTCAAAAAGAATTCAAACACATTTTGGAATTTAACTTTTTTAACCAGTGTGCTGCAATACGTTTCCTGGCTCTCTGGTGTGATAGAGGTGATTTAGCTCCAACGGTGCTGGACCCGCACACCTTTAAAGTTTATCAGTCCCCTAAGCTTAAAGTGAAATGACTCAGAGAGCATTTACATTTGTATTCTCAGAAGACTGTCCCCATCTTGGATCAGTTGGTGCCGAAATGACACCCAGTAGAATTCTAAATGCCAAACAGAGTCCGTCCGCTGCAGCACTGCCACCACTTGAAAAACATTATCAGTAGAGCTTCAAAAAGAGTTTCGGTGAGGTCTTAATGTGATGATAATCCATTCTCTTTTTTCTCTCCTTTCCAGAATGGACACATCTGTTGCTCAGTGGACCCCATGTGCCTTTAGTCCTGGCAGATCTGAAGGCACCTGTACAGTGTTCTCCATGTAAAAAAGTAACAACACCCCCATGTCTCCTCACTCTCCTCCTTACAGGCGCTGGTCAGAAACTGTTTGCATTGTTGGGTTTTAGCCTGCTGATGCAGATGGATGGGGGGTTACAAATCAGGAAAATTCATAGAATAACATACAGAAAACTGTATAAATATCACTTTCAGGTACTTTCTGCTGATTTTTAGCTCTTACTGTAACTTGTAAAAGTAAACCCCACCCATCTGATACCTCTTTTAGCATTACGAGTGCTTCTGCGAATAATTTGTGACCTGCGTCTGCCTCCTCAACTCCTCTTTATACCAAATGCAAACATATGTCATACCAAACAGATGATGGAACTACAGTTCCCTCAAACCCACTCTCTCTTTCTTCTGTCTCACCTCTTAAAAGTGACCCTTGAAGGATCACAGCTCCCCCACTCCGAAACATCACTACATGAATCTGTAAGATATTACTATTACTGGCATGACTGTGCTTGATGTCCAAATATTTTTGCTGATTTCTAAATTCTCAGTGATGATAATGATGATAATGATTCTTTAGATAGAGTAAAGGCAGTTAGCATAAGATTCAGTTGCCACATTTATGAGTCGTCTATATTATGTGGTGCTTTGTAGAATTTTGTTCCATTTCTCTTTTTTGTAATTTTCCTTTCCAAGCTTGTTATTGTGTAATAGTGAAATAAAGTATTTCCATTTACATTTAAGTGTTGTCAGCGGGCGTCGTTTATCTGCATGCTTTGTTTTTTCAATAATACAAACCTGCCAGATCACTGGTCAAACCTACATGTACCTTAGCGATTGCAGTGCCATACAAGAATCCGGCTGCAGATCTGAACATACTACTGTGTGATTTTTTTTCCATTATTGAATCATATCATTGTGTTGTTTTGTCGATGCACCATTATCATACAGTTTGCAATGCAGTGCAGCCTTTGAATAAACAGACCTAATAGTTGGTTCAAACATAAGTCCTGCCTTTGACGGGACAAATAACCAATCGCAGTATCGGATTTTTGGGGTGGCCAATTATACAATATTTCTAGGGGGGCTCTTGCCACCCTTCTGGACACAGTCCTGATGGTGGGTGACAAAGTCTAGATTGGATGGAAGAGCATGTTCGATTGTCACAGTTAATTTAGTGCTTTACATTTAACATTGGTATGAGATAAAAGCGTTTTTCAATATGTATTGCCAACTTCTGAGACCATACATCTGGACTCCCACGATCAGACTCTGACTTGTGTAATAGGATACAGCAGGTATGATTGATTCTGTAAATTGAATACATAAAATCAGATTTGAGGCTTCCATAGATCCAATAGCATTGTGCGATGATTTGGGTTTTAAATGAGGCTCCTTGTGTTGACTACACTTGAACATCCACATATTTGGATGCAGAACGATGACTACCCCGGTTGTAGCACACAGATTCATCTCCTCCCTACTTTGTTCTGTGCCTCTGGAGATGCTAGTAATACTTGTATCGCAGAAGAGCACTTAAAGCTCCTAATATAATTATCTATCAGTTCACAGGCACGGACAAATGAGTTCAGCCTGGAGATGGCTTTATTTCCCCGTGGAGCGGTCTCTGATTCTCCGACTCCATATTGCAGCTGCTTACATTAACAAACACACAATGTAATGGGGCCCATTTGTATTCCAACACACTCTCTTTGCTCACTGGAGCTTTTTCTGTCCCTCCATTCCCTGAAAAACTTTTTACCCCAGGTTATCATGACTCCAAAACTCATCCCGGAGTTGAATGTGAGGGCAGTGGGGGGACATGGCCAGTGGACAGTGGGCTTTTCATAGGTTGGCAAGGGCACCATCTGGCCTGCTTTGGTCCAGTGCCTTCTTGCTGGTGGTGGCAAAGAGCCAGTGAGCACCTGAGTAGTGGTGGCACAGTAGGGCAGACTGGTCCTCCAGCTGGCTCCTAAATGTTCAATTTTCCATGGCAGTGCTGGACCCTCTGCAACAGATGCCAGGACCCACAGGGAGTCCACTTCACTGCCTGTCCTATATTCACTGTTAATGACCACACATATCATTGTAATTGTGGCTGGTGAAGCAAAGCACAGGGGAGAAGTCAGTTTTACTTTAGCTGAGAGTTTAAATTGATAAAAAGGCATTAGCTTGCAATATTTTTGTGCTGCACAACAGTTTTTTTCATTCCATTTTTAGGGATCGTCAGCTCTCCAGATGACTCTAATTGGTCTGAATTCACTGTGCGGTCAAAGATATCTCTGTGGAGAAAGATTATTTTCTGTCAGAATGCAGAGGGGCATGGAGTTGCTCAAAATTGATCATAAGAATAAGTTTTTCTGTAAAGTGTGAAGTTGCAGTATATTTTCTTCACAGTACTGCAACAAACCTGGTCAGTTTTCAGAAATGTGCAGAAAACAATGAATGCACAAACATAAAGAGCCTCAGTCTAAATAAAAAAAGAAGTCTTTTTGAATTGTAATTATGAAAACAAACACACAAAAGTACACATGCTCTACAGTCCCGCTGTGCCTATGGATTTGTTCTCCAGATTGTTGAAATAACCAGTAAAGTTAACATTCAGAATCATACAGCATTATTTTCTGTGCTATTTTAATTTTGTTCTCCTTAATGCTTTTTTTCAAATGACAAATAAAACTTCATAGCTCAAGCTCGATCTAGATGTGTTAGTTATTGCAACGATCTGTGCAACTGAATTATTCACTTTGTTGTGTGAGAGTGAAACATGGTTTGGTACAAAAAAAATGGTCCAAACAAATCATTTTACTGTCCAATAAGATTTCATGAAGAGACAATCCTTGTTCCCAGGTGATAAATCTTTTCCAATGTTGTGATCCACTTATTCTTCAGTGCAGCCGTGAGATTGCTATATTTGTTTTATTGGTGAAATATCACTATTTCCCCAGATTTATTGAAATAGTCGACCCATGAGTCCTCTATATACATCTAGAAAAAAATGACTGACAAATGGTCAACAATATGAGGATAAACTTTACATTACAGCTTAATTTAGCTGTTAGCATGAACATTATTGTTAATGGGTGTTTTATTATTAAAGCTGCTTCTTGGAGGATTGTACCTTTTACTTTCTAATAGAAAGTTTGGAGACAAATCTTCTCAGCAACCAGCTGAAACCAATTTCAGGTTCTTTTTCTACCATTGTTGGTCAGCCAATGAGAAGAAAAGGTCAGCTGCTGTCTTTATCTTCCCAGCCATGTATCACTTTTTATTATAACAACCAATTGCAGCACTATAGAATAGCACATCATCTGAGTCACTTTGTCTTGTTTTCCTCTAAACCCTCATTGAGGAGATATATAGAATTAAAAGGTAACTTTAGAAATTGAAGCAACATTTTGCCTTCAGAGATTGATTCACACACGTAGTGGACTAAGCAAAAACTATTATACAAATAAAAGCTCTGAAAAAAAGCTGGAGAATGACTGGATCTTGACCTCAGATTTCTGTCACACAATTTGTTCCGAGTCTGTGAATAGGACAAAGAATCCAGAAATGTTGAAATGTTTCTTTTTTTGACTAAAATTGCTTCATAAAGATTTCCAGGGTCATGCATAACTTTTAAAATGACTATTTGGCAAACAAATGTGTTGGATAGAAAGCTAGATTGTACAATTGTAAAGGCTTTCTATTCTGGTTTTGATTGGTTTTTCTTTTTCTTTTGGCCTAACATGATGATTTTTTTTTTTTTAGCTCTCTATGGTTGTCAGTCTTGGTCTTCACTGTAGAGACTTGTCAGAGCCCAAAATGTAAGAACTACCTGAAATCTAACAACTACCCGAAATGTAAATAAAAACATAAAGTTTAGTAGCTAGTTGATAATGTCTAAAATGCTGAGCCCAAAACCTAACAAGTTGTTACATTTTGGGTAATTTATTACAGTTTTGAGCAGGCAAAAAAAGTTCTACTAATAATGTAATAACTTGTTATATTTGGGGCAAAAAATTACTACGTTTTGAGCTCAGCATTTTGTTACATTATTGACCAGTTATAACATTTTGGGTTTTGTTACATTTTTTTCATAAAAATGTTTCATAGGGTCATTGTTACATTTAGTGCTTTAACAGGCCTTCTTACATTTTTAAGAATAATCCAGAAATATGCTTTTTGACTTCGGTTTCTGTTCTAGCCAAAGTGTTTGCTGCTACAGAGACCTTTAGCAGCTCAAAGACAGTTCAAATATTCACTGCTGAATTCTTCAGTTTTAAGAAAAATCAGAATAAAACTGGTTTGACTTTCCAAAGCAGACATCATCATCACAAACTCACATCTGGGGATTTGGTTCTGGAAGTGAGTTGTTGGATGTGAGATTTATCCGCGGTATCAGAAACCTGCAGAAAGGAATAGTGATGAATTCTGTTTCCCTCGTGGCCATCAGGGACAGAAACCGTCTCAGGCTTGCTGAATGACTATGGGGGAAGGGGGGGGGGGGGGGGGGCTGCTCTTTGGCTGAGACTGTATGCACTGATAAATTTTACAGGGTCTTCCAGAGTCACTGGGCTGTCAACACAGAGTGATGGGCCATGCCAGGACATGATACAGTGATCTAATTGGTGGATAGCTCAAAGACAGTAGGAGATTCCAGTTGATATGTAGCTTTGGCTTCCCTCCTCTTGGGGATTTTTCTGGTTTATATTTAGCTGTAAATACAAGGCAACAGCAATTCATGTGTTTCAAAGGCATTTTTGTAGGGTTTTTTATATCTGGCAAAAATGTATGTGAATTTTGAAATTACTTGAAATGTTTTTAAAAAGTTTCAAGCATGCAAAGAAAAGCAAAAATAATTGTGTTAAAAACTATGGATTAAAAGCAAATTGCAATCAATCCGAAAGGCATCAAATGCAAACACAAATGCATCCACTAAATGGAGGAAATAGTCAATACACAGGTAACACAACATGGTTATCAGGTTCCAGCACCTCACAAACATTTTTGTAACTCTGGTTTTGATGTGTTCTCTCAATTACCGCAAGGTCCTCCAAAAATCAATATCTCATTTCTCAGCCCAATGGCAGACTGAGAAGAGGCTTCAGTCAAACAGCTAATACTCTGTCTGGGAGAAAATATATCTCATTGCCACAAACAGCAAGAAACAGTAAGACCTTGGATCTTTGCACTGCTTCTACAATCTACACTGTTCAATACTGGGTTTAGTATTGTGGGTGAAATTACGTCTCAGGATAAAGGCAGTGATGGGGTGCTAAGGAGATTAAACCTCTGATATTATGGTCACAAAATACTCTTTTACCTGCTGACCCGTTAACTGACCTTCCTAGGTGTCTTACAGCATACATGGCCAATAAAGCCAATTCTGATTCCAATTCTGATTCACTGTAAAAAGAGATAAACATTAACTGTATCACTGTAAAGAGCTGGCAGCAGAGACGCCTCAAATATATTATGCATTTGTCTTGATTTTGATAACAGGACATATGGTTATGGAAAGACAGGAGAATGGGACTCAGATATAGCTTAGAGTCTGCTTTTTACTATGTAAAATAAGCAATAAATGTAATTTCTTAATTTTTTTTGACTAACTGACCCTTACCAAACAAAAACATTGTGATTTTTTGATTTAAAAAAAATAAATAATTTTTTTTTTTAAAAAGTGTATATTTTTATGTGTACACAGAATGTTATTTGCGCGACCTCTCCTGACCCCGCATCACGCCCCTGGGATGCAAATTTCCTCTGGAAGAAATCTTGGAATCAGCTGATGAAACTTGTTGTAGTAAATGTCTGTAGAGCACCACAGCTATGGCGGGAGAGTAACCTGTGCTGCTGTGCATTCTGGGAGTCTTTTATCCACATGAGCCAAAAACACACTTTCTGCCTTTTCTCAGTCAAGAAGGCACCATTTCAAAAATATTTCACATTTCTACTACATATATCACCAAATGTCAATACAGATTCATGTTCCAACAGGTGAAGTATCCCTGTAAGCCTTCTGTGCATACAGCTACAGTCCCCACCTGAAAGCCAGATCACTAAGTCCCCTAATAATATCAAATATATGGATGTCTCGTGGCCTAATGATCTATTGAGACCTAAATCTTCTTTTTGTATCAGGCTGTAAAAATTGGACCTGATGGGAATTCCTTGGCTGGTCATTTTTCAAGACCAGAGTTTGCTGGAAGACAACCCAGTCATTTGGTTTAAACGTAAATCTGATCTCGCATAAAGCCACACCCATCGCTATCGGCGGGCCATAAGGGGCCGGGCCCGCCAGCATAAATGCTTGTGCCCCCCCACTTGAGGCACAGATCTTTTAAAAAAAATTGGGATTCACCAATATATATATTCACCCATATATATCAACAGTTTTTTCAATAATACTGAAAATATAGTTATTAAACACACAGATGTAATAAAGAAAGCTATTTTTCATTCTAATATTACATTTTATGTCCTAGAAGTGCACTATGTAGTATGGGGAAGAGGATCTTCTTCTTCATAAATTGATTGATTTTATGACTTAGAAAACAAAACAAACACATTTTCTTCAGAAATATGGATCAAAACATAAAGGTAAGAAAATGTGTAGTAGGTCCGTTGTCACTGCGAGCTAAGCTTCATTAGAACTTTTAAAAAAGTCCTGGGACCAGATTGTCATGTGTTTGACTTCAGGAAAAAGGAATGACTCTGTTTTAGTTCTTTTCTCCTGTGTGAACTGCTCGAGTCTGGGTGTGTGGAGAGGAGAGGTGACTGTCGTATGGCTTGTCACTGTTACTCTCTATTCCAGTGTTGCTCTGTCAAACTATATTCATAATCAATCAGAAATAAACAATATATACTCAAAAGCAAGGATGACACTTGTTGAGCGTTTGTAAAACTCCAACAGCAATCTGGCAAAACGTAGTTAAAATTTAAATTCAGTGTATTTGTATACATTCTCCTGTGTCCATATTGCGACACAGTTAGTAATGCAGACATGTTTGAGGGAAATAGTAGAAGAAATATTTTTACACTACGTAAATCTAAGCCTCACTCATAAATTATTTGTTAAAATCAAGACAATCTAGTGCTACTGTGGATCTGTTTGTATCATCCTCTCCAATATCAATGAAATATTACAAAATGAATAAGATCTCAATAAGACCTACCATATTATTTGTAGTTCAATAAGACCTACCATCTTATTTGTAGTTCAATAAGACCTTCCATCTTATTTGTAGTTTGAAAATCCGGTACATGTTGATGGAGCGGGTCTCGGTGATGTGTGGCACATGTCCGCCACACTGTGTGACCTTCTCTGAAAACTGCTATTCAAGTGATCCTCCAATGATTCTCCGTTCAGGAGTTGATGGTTTGGGGTATTATAATAAAGAAAACTAACTGAGAAAAATAAACAGTTGCATATTCTTAGAAACAAAAGAAAACCAGCCTAATGTACCACACTACTGACCGTGCTCCAAGTAATCAAGGCAACACCCTCTTTTTAAAATACTGTTAATACTTTTGTTAAATAAATACTGGATTCATTAAAAAAAAATTAAAAGGTTATTTTTCCCTTTGTCATGATGCCCTTGATGTATTATGTGAAGCACTTTTACATGCATTGGTGCTGAAATGTGTTATCATAGACAGTAAATATTAATGGGTGAAGCCTGAGTGATGTCACCCATCTGCTACCTCAGGGGGCTCTGGAGGCTCACCGGCAACAGCCACCATGCTGGAAATCCTCTCTGCCTATCATTCAGTGAACCTAAAGACAAATTGCTAGATTGCAACTAACAACAGATAACATGTATAGTTTATAAAATCAAAACGGATGCAAACATAAATGATCTATTTCTGCCTGGAAACAAAACACCTAACAAATTCAAACATAAGCCTACTTAAATTGTTGCAGAGTGCAGACTGACATAAATCGACCAGCAGACCGGCCCAGAGCTGGACACACACTGATCTGAGCCAGGTATTATATGTATGCTGGCTACATATCCAAGTGTCCTTGTGAATATTGTCTCATTACTTCTCATATTGCCCATATTAATTGGGTCAGTAGCTGCAAGAAGCTTGACCTGTGCCGTTGCTTGGCAACAATTTGTCAAGTGCATGGAAAAAAACATAAACCAGAACTTTTAGCTCTGGGAATTACATAACAAGAGAGAGCATGTTAAAATAAACAGATATAAATATCCCAAATGATCAGAAAAAAAGAGTATATCAGAAATGTAATAATTTATTGGTAAAAGAAGGTAAAACCGACATAGTACACCGAAAAAACATTGACAGTAGATTTACTCTCCTTCTATAAAGCACAAACACCCAGGAACTGGAAGAAGTGTCCGTCTTGTGACAGAAATAAATTCAAAGATTATGAACAAGAAAGAGGAAACACTCAAATTTGACACAAACACAATTAATTGCAAACATATATTAGACCTCCTTTAAGGTCCAAAGAGGAACTGCCCTTTTATTAGACACTAATATTCAATGTCCACAGAGCAAACATGTATAAAAGGATCATTACAGAACAAAATGCTGCAAAGCTATACTATAATGCTTGATAAATTGACCTCTTCACAGAATGGCCTTTGTCAAAAACAAATGTTGTAGCAAACACCTACACACTTCACAAGCCTTCAGTGAACACATGCACGCAGACGCACACATTTATACACACACAACATGCACTAGTAGGTATAAAACATCCTTCATATATATAGACACAAATGGATACCTATACCTCCATGAGGCGCACACACACATAAACACACATACACTCACATACACACATGCACACAAAAGGGCAAGTGGACATTAAATATGGAAATGCCACATATATTATAATCATAGATTTTTCTATTTAAAAAAAAAACATCTATGGATTGACGAAAGGTATATTTGAACAAATGAAATTATTACCAATTCATTTTCCCTTTGTATTTAAAAAAATGTATTCCATGTATTCCGTTAAATATAAAAACTCAGTTTTTTTGCTTTGGTATACACATCTCTCTTTAATTTAAAAATATTTAGGCAATTATTCACTTCAAAATTGGATTCAATACAACGGCACAAGATCGGATTGGTTGGAGTCCAAACAATAGACAGCAGCTTGCCCATGAAACCGCTACCTGCTGCAGTTTCTATTAAAGCTTCATGAAATGAAAACATGTACAAAAAACAGAAAAACAGAGGTGCCAGATGGACATGTTCCAGAAAATAATGTTAGAAGCCATTTGTCGTTTAAATTCAATAATAAATGTATCTTCAAAAGACTGAATAAAGATGTGAATTGTTAATTAAGAAATGTCATTATCTTTAGGTTCTAATTATTTTACTTTGATATTTAAATATGTTTAAAAAATTATTCCAGCATTTAATTATTATTTTTTTTAATTCATCAATTGGTTATAAGTCAATACTAGCACAACTCGGGCTACAATACTTTGAATGCACATCAGGTTAAACAAACATTACAAGGATTGAAGAACTAAGCTGTCAGGGAGCAAAAGAAAAAGTTTTACTTTAGAAAGTGGGAAGGGGGGATTTTTAAAGACAGTACAGTCCATTATATTACAGTGATGCATAATAATATTCAATCCTTTGTGTGGTGAATATATGTGTTCTAAAAGTAGCATATTGTTTAGTGAAATACACTGAATGACTCGGTATCTTTGGTTAAATATCTATGCAAACGAACCACTGCCATATGACCAACTTGTTTGAAACAATACTGTTAGTACTGCAGAAATATTGAAGTTAGTATCATCACTCTATGACAAACAACTGAAGGGCATCCACATTTGGACCAAAAACTCCAGATATTGTTTTTGAAGAGTCTGCCAAGCATATGGTAATAAGTAAAAAGGCAGCAAAAACTTTTAAAGCCATAGCAAAGATAAATGCTCCAGTTTTCATTTCCAAGCGAAATCATGTTTCTTTTAACAGTAGATAACATTTTAAATAAATAAATATTTGTTTCATGCATTTACCATGACTTCAAAACTGCGTCTGAAACTTTTTTAAAGGTTTATCTAGACACAAAGGAGCCCTGAGCTTTGGAGCAGGAGCTTCTCCTGCACTTCAATGCTATGTTTATGCCAAGGGCAAAACTAACCTCCTGACTCAGTTGCTATTCAGTCCAGGTGCAGCCGCCACATGAGCAATCATGAGGTGGCTTGTTGGTTTGCTATTTAAGCCACTGCTGATTTAGTTTATTATCTCAGAGACTAAAATCAAGTGGGTGAAAACGAGTAGGTCTTCAGCGTGAATTTGATCTGCAAATTATGGCGTTTCAAATAGAGAGGAATTCTACATTAAAACCAAATAAATCAAAAGTCATAAAGTCTTGGGATGAAATGAGGTAATAACTGTCCGCATTATGTGAAAGCTTTTAAACAACATTATTACAGGTAAAAATGACTAGGACATCTTCTATGTTGTCGCCTATAATAATAATAGACAGCTCTGTATCTGAACATGTGAAAAACAAAGGCACTCATGTAGTTCTAACACTGGTTCGATAAAACCACCAAACCACAGTGTCACAACTGTAGAAAAACTCCTTAATATATGCACCAAAGTTTTATAGTTTACCATGACAAAATTGAGATATGAAAATGCAAAATCCGAGCGAGCACAATGTCAATTACAAGTGTGCATTCTGTTCTCAAAGATGTGTTAATTATTTGAACATGTGCCATACAAGAGGCTTTTGAAAATACAGTTTTACAAAAATATATTCAAACAAATTCATCTGTAACAGTTAGGCATTGAGAAAGATCACTCCTGTCCCTTTCTTCAATCTCAAAACAGTTCAAAGAGGAAAAGCCACTCGCTAAGATCTGGACATTTTCAACTTGTCTGCAGTTCTTGAGGTACAGATGTTTGTTTGGTCAAGGAGAGAGCTTGTTGACATCATAAGAGACTACTGGTTCCTCCTCCTGTGGTGCACTGTCAATCACAATGCTCGGATGTGTCTCTAGGGTTTCCATAGAAATGGTCGAGTTGGTGGAGGGCGTCGCACCAAAGTGTGGTCCATCCACTGAGAGAAGCATGGGATTCCCCGATCGTTTCAGACTGTCACTCATTGTCAAATGCATCTCCTCTGGCGTCACGCCCATCTCCTTGCTGTACTCGGATGGCGACTTCCTCTTTATCCTCTCGTACGTCTTGTCTTTGTTTTCCGTGAAGGTCTCGCTGTCCTGAAATCGGCCAAACAACCAGATGAAGAAGCCGAAGAGGAGGAATGCAGCCAGACTTGGAATGAAGGCCAGGCACTTGATGTCCAGGCTGGCTCCGACGTAGCGGCTGTGCAGGAACATGTCCCGCTCCACGTAGGTCAGGTTCGTGCTGGGATTGATGTTGGAGGAGCGCCACCTGTAGGTGAGCGTGCTGTGGTTGAACTGGCTGAGCGTTTCTGGCTCCTCCACTGTGAAGATCTTCTCACCGGGCCCGACATACTGACCGTACTCGTAGGGCTTGTAGAAAATCTGGTTCTTCCACATGTTGAGGTCCAAAATCAGCACAAGGAAGATGATACCATAGTTGAACCACTTACCTGTAAGGAAACACAATACTTCAATAAGATAATAAGATTGACAGATAGGCATGTACTTGAGGCTGATATCAGAATCATATGTCCAGTAAAATCATGTGTATAAGGTGCACTTTTTTGGAAGTTTTATTTTTAATCTCTAGGCAACGACATGCGGGAAAAGGAGCCACAGGTCGGACTGGAACCCAGGCCGCCTGCTCAAAGCATGTTGGGACGCATAGTAACGCGGAGCAGGCTGGCGGCTCAATATTTGAACAGATTTGTTTAACATTGTGGTTTAACATTACGTGAATAAACCTCGTGGAGAGCTGGTTCAATTTGGAAAGATTGTAGTATTTGTAGATGGCTTTCGTGTTCTTGGCCCAGTCCAGTGATGTGGATACCATTATCCATATGGGCCCCGATGCCTTAAATGGTGTCTAGGAGAGTTTATACACCAATGAGTCAAAATGATACTACAAACATTTTTACTTAAAAAATCTACCGGTTTCAGGTGAATCATCGAGTAACAATAATTGAGGAGTACGTGATGTTCGTTGATATTCAATTCAAGATCTCATAACGGTTATTGGGAAGGAAAAAATACAATCAGGACACCTCGATTGTACAGATAATTTAACAGACAGACAGAAGGATGCACATCCAAAGTCTACTCTTAGAAGCCAGAGTCAGACAGACAAATATGCTGCCAAGTTCATTTATCAGCGGCCCCTGTTACTTTACATGCAGCTCATGCATGGAGACAGATAGATCCATTTGCAGGTGCTACTTCCCTTATAGTATCATCTAACAAGATCACTACATTACCATGAGACAAGCATCTCGCCAGGTTGACTGATCGCAGGCAGATGTCTCTGCGGGGAAGACGTGACACCGCTCCCTGCCTCTCGCAAAGATGTGCCGTTAATAAGCTTTTAGTTAAACCAATCACGTCACGCCGCAGCCATTTCCATAATGCTTAATGGATATGCAATGCATTAGGGTTAACAACCTTTTCGCGAATCACTGAGCGTTTGAACCGCTCAACATTTAGCATTGGAATATTGGTTTTGCCATCTCTTTATAGGTGCGAGTTGCCGTGTGCACGCGGGCTGAAGGAAATGGAGAAAGACGGGCGACGGTATGAGCTGGGAAATGTACACGCTCATGAGGTACATCCAGAAACGGAGATGTGAAAGATGATGAGAGGTGCGTCTGGCACGACAGGGAGGACCACGAGGAACAGTGAAGTCACCTGTGTGTCTCATTAGCTACACATGTATTATAAATGTTTGCTGTGGTCTAACCATCAAAGTGTTTCCCCACATGGAGGGAAACAGAAACTAGAGCAGGGGAGGCTTGGTGGAAACAAGTCAGAAATGGGTCGAAGTTCTGCATGCCTCACAGACATTTTGATTCCTCCTGCTATCTAATCACTTTATGAATGTGGGTGTAAGTTTACTTGGTGACAAACTTTAGAGAAAAGCAGGAAGGACACCGAATAAAACAATGACATGTCCCTGTTCTTTGTATGCAGCTGCTGCTCAAGGGTCAGTCCGTTACCTGTGATATGGATGTGGTACTCCTCTTTAAAGATACTCTTGCAGACAGGCAGCTTGACCTTCACGTGTGTTGTTGACATCCCTGGTAGATTCATATCCAGGTCTCCCATGAAGTGAGGGAACTCCCAGTCCTGAGAAAGACACACACACACACACACACACACGCGCCAAGCACACGCACATTGAAAAAAATCGAATAAATTTAAGTAACCAATCAGCATGACAAATGTCAAGTGTGTATCATGCTGAACTGGATGTTGAATACTTGACTGAACTTTCTCATATTAGCTGATATTAATTCTCTGTGGAGTCTCTGCAGGAGCCAACTGCAGGTCACACAGGGTGACAGACGCTGTAGACACTGCACACTGCACGGTGTGTTTACAGGCCTGTGCAGTGTACTGATGTGCACAGGGACTTAAACATGTCATAACAGATCAACAGGCACCCCCAACTGACATTTAGAAACTCAACGTGCCCTGTGCTGCCACTTTGCTCTTTCTGAATCCATGTGCTCGTATTCGGTGGTTTGGGACTTTCCACAGAAAGAAGCGACGAGTCTTTATGCGCTCGACATGCAAATAATTAAAAAAATTTAACTCAAGAAATGCATTTTTAAAGTTGAGAAGACAACATCATTTGCATATCTGTTTTTGTCTTATGCTGTGAAACACCCTGTACTGTGAAAACATGAACTTTTCAGGAGCTAGAAAAAAAACCTCTATGATCAGCTTCCTGACAATTTTTTGTTTTATTTTGGAAAACAAAATAGAGTTTTGGTTCAAACAGTTTAGAGCACGTCAGAGGAAAAAACTGTGTCAACCCATGAAGGAACAGTTAACCCTTCCTATTATTAATGTGACAGCAAACGGATGAAATTGTTCACAAACAACTGAGTTTCAACTTATCTGGGGCCTGATGAGAGAAACTTTATACCCTCTAATGAGGACAAAAAAAGTCCTTCTACACCAAATACGCAACTTATTACAACACAAAGTAATTATGATGGCACATGCAGGGACAGGTGGAGAAGATATTTTAAAAATGCTACTTTCTATTTGAACTGACTTAATCATCTTGCAAATTAACTTGTCATTTCTATTTCAGAAATGAAAACAAGGCACACACATTTTCAGCATTTTCATTTTTAGATTAGCTACATTTCCCCTCGGTTCTCTATTAGTTGCACCCGCTGCATCACATTACTGGATATCTGCATTCACTATATCCTCATGTGATCCGGAGTCTCCCATGCCAGTATCTCTGAACAGCATAACAGCTCAGTGATGCCCCCCTGGATATTAATTAAGTCCTCCACTCCTCTTCCATAGCGGCAGTATCTGTTGCTGGAGCACTAACAGGCATGACATTTTAAGCCATGCACCTCCCTCCCACAAAATAATGAGTCTCCGTAAGATAAGAACAGTAAACGGGCAGGTTACATCAGCTTATCATCGCTGTACTGTATGTTAATGTGTACGCATATACACAAAGGACACAGGAATCTGACATTCAGCTGGGAAGATGCAGAGCAATTATTCCAAAAACTATGAAAAAAAAGAAAAATCAAACCCAGCTTGGAGGCAAATCCAGACAGGTCATTAATTGGGGCATTAATTAGTTTGTGAACAACAACGCCTATCTTTTCTCATGGAGGCGAGGGATTAGCTATGGCACCCTGTGCTCCAACATGGAGATGGATGAAGCTGTTGGGTGGGCTGAAGTAGATGCATTTTTATCGACTGCTGGAACATAGTGACGGCCGGCAGTGCCCAGGCCGTGTCACGATGCAGCCGAACTCCACTCATAAATAACTGTAGTAAAACGTGCTCGCTCGTACACTCGGCAGAAAATGAGAAAGGCCCGTCGTAAACAGATCCATGCGAGAAAGAGGGAATGATATACCGCTGAGTCAAATGGAGAGGGAGCGGCGGGTTCGGAGAAGTAAAACGGAGATGTCAAAAATAGGGAGCTTGCCCTTCATGTCGCATCAGGTCTCAGGCTCGTGCAGGGGGACAAGTGCTGGTTTTAGAAGCACACCTGCACGTTTGTGAGGAAGTGTGTGCACACTGTCCACTTACTATATATCTGCATAATCGCAATAATTGGGTAAACGAATGAGAAAAACAGCACAGAGTGAAGTAATTACAGGCCAGAGCAGCTGGAGGCCCTGCTTAAAATAATGAATTGTTTCAATAAGTAAGTCTAGGAATCACTTTTAGTGCTACTGTTGTACTAATACAGACAACAGAGATTCCTGTGGTCTGGTGCATTTGTAACACTGGAAAATGCAATTTGGGGCTCTTTGTAATTAGCATAATCAACAGAGGAGGAACATATATTTAGAATTTAACCAAATACTGAATTAGGCTTCAAATGTGTCCTCTAATACGCACCAACAAAATATGCTTGTTACGTATTTGGAGGAGCCGCGTTGAATTAGGCTTGCAATCAAACCACATACGTGATTGGCCTGCAGTTCTGGCTCTTGGCAAGTGGTGTTAAAAAAAATAATAAATAAAAAAGCAAAGGAAATGGAAAAAAAAAACCCTCTCCTACTCTCATTCTCTCAGTTGTGTGCTTTTTTGCCCAGACAAACACATTTGCATATTCATGAGCCACTGACACAGGCTTTATTGATGCACACTCTCCTGTGGGAGGGAGGACATTGGGTGGGCAAAAAAAAAAGAGAGGACGTGTGGGGGGGGACGAGAAAGCGAGAAAACTCTTAAAAAATATCTCATGAGTCATCATTAAAGAAAATAAACTAAGCTCACAGGGGAGGGAGGGAGGGGGGTAAGATCAGGGCTGAGGTCTGGGAAAAGAGGGATGGAGGGACTAAAAAAAGATGTAAAGGAGTAAACAACAGTTTATTCTAACTATATATTGGTGTGTGTGTGTCCGTGCCATCTGACAGCGATCAAACACACCAATCTCGCTGCTCTGTGCCGCAGTGCCCCATTGATGAAAAAAGAGGGAGGGGATGCTGGCATGATGGGTAGCAGAGAAAGCCAAGAGGCGTCCCAGCTCCCTGGTTATAATTGGCCACAAGAGAGCGGCGTACCTGCATGACAATGAGAAGGTCGAAGACCAGAATGAAGGAGGCCAGGAAGGCTCGGGAGACCTCGTCACTGGGCAGAAAGCCGCGGTTCAGGTTGTCCCAACTGATCCAGTCTGTGCTGATGACCAGAACCACCACTGATGTCAGAGATATGAGCACTGTCCTGCAGGGAGGGGACAGGAAAGAAGGACAGAAGGAAGAGCAGGATGGAAGGTGAGACAGAAGAGGAAAAGGAAGGAAAGGATGGGAAGAAGGTGGGATTACGGGTTGGAATGTGAGTGAAAGGGTAGGTAATGAGAATAGAGTAAGGAAGAGGAAGGAAGAGGAAGGAAAGGAGAGTTTGAGCAAGACGATGAGAGTAGAGTAAGGGGTAACATTGGTAGAGGGGAATGATGGAGAGAATACAAAGGATCCAGAAGAAGAAAGAAACAGATGGCATGTACACAATGGGAAAAGAGTGAAGAAAATGAGAAGAACGAAAATGAAACAATGGAAGGGCAGGTAAAGAGTGGGAATGAATTAGAAAAAAGAAGGACAGAAAAGGGACGAGAGGAAAGGAGACAGGAAAGAACACAGGAATAAAAAGGAGAGCAAAATGAGGCAAGGAAGGAGGAGGCCCGCAAAGAAGGAAAACAAAAGAGTGGACGTAAGGAGTAGAATAAAAAAGAAAAGGAAAAGAAAAGGAAGGAGAGGTGAGTAGAGCAAATGAAAAAGGAGAAAGAAGGGCATGAAAGATGGCAGGAAATAAGAAAAAGGATGGGCAGGAGAAGTGAGGAAGAGAGGAAAAAAGACAAGGAGAGTAAGGAAAGATGGAAGGAAGTGTCGGAAAAGGGCAGAAGGAATAAGCAGAGAGAAGAAATACAAGTGGAAAGAAGGAGAGTAGGAAAGAGGTCAAAACAAAGTAATGGAGAATAAAAGGAGGGTAGAAAATGAAATGAGGGGAGAGGAGAGGAAATGAGAAAAATGGAAAGAGGAGAAGAAGGAAGAATGTGTAAGAAAAGGTCAGGTGAGAAAAGGAGGGGAAAATAAGAAGGGGAGGGGGAGGGGAGGGGAAAAGCATGGAAAGTAGGTGATAAAAGACAGGAAAGGCAGGAGGAGATAAAAGGATTGAAATTAGAAAGGTAGCACAGGACATTAAGGGAAGAAAGGAAGGTAAAAAAGCAGGTACATGAGTACATTACTGAAAAGTAAAAGCCTCTAGAGAACTATATATAAAGCATCATGTCAGAAAAGATGAGTTTGAATTGTGTGATGAATTGTGTGTATCCTGGAAGACAAACAGCTCTGCATGCCATTTGAGATGCAAGAAAAAAATAAATCAAGTGCTTTTCATTTTCTCCTTTTCATGGACTCAAAAATGCAGCGAACAATGATTTTACCTGGGTTTGAAAAATGGCAGCAGGTAACGCTTTGCATATAGAAAACAACTGTCAGTGTGAAGATGCATATTTCTACATATTTAATTTTTTTCGACATATAATAAAATATTTCTAACAGTGGGTGTTACTTTTTTGTGGGGTTAATCAACACTCTCTGAATTTTTTTTTGTTTTTGGTATGTCTCATTGTTGTTGTTCTGCATTCGGTGTTTGCTGGGAAAAAAAACCTCTCAGCCATCTGAAGCGAGGAACACTGACAAAGGCTAGTTTGTCTCAATGTCACCGGGTGATTACTGCGCTGTTGTGTGCTTTCTCACTCCACACATCAGCTGGCTGCATTGCAGATACTGACTGCCAGCTTGTGTCCCATTCCAGCAGTGTCAGAGATACATTTTTAGGATTTTTATTATTTCACAACGGGATTCTTTATCCTCAGCATGGATGAGTTTTTGGCACTGTCCTTTACAATTTGCTACGACTCTTCGGTGAATATTGACGAAACACATCCAGCAACACATTAAACAATCATTTTTCCGAGCTCTGAATTTCAAATCGGGCATTGATTGTGACAGTGCGAGTCGGGACGTCCATCAATAATTTGCAGGGCTGCATAAAGAAGTCGTGGAATAATTTGCCTGCTTGCATTCTAACCGGAGGTGAATCAGTTCTGCAAAATATTAGACATGGCAGCTATCTTTGAAGCTAGAGATGTCAGTGTCTCGAGCTCTCTGTGCACATACCAAACATGTCAAAATGCTTCAACCGTAGCCTCCTCTTCACATGTCCTTCACTTCTTCCTGTGACCCTCAACTGAACCACTACAGGGGCCTTTGTATGTCGTATTTGACTGACAGCACTTCTTGTGACTAAGTACCACTGGGATGATTCGCTGGTGGTGTAACACATCTGAACAGGGAACGCTGCTCCTTGGCCCTCTTGTAATGGGCGTATCAGACAGGGTGTGCAGCGTTTGTTTAGCAGTTATTTAAGGGTCACAGTGTGTGGTACGAGAAGTAAAAGGCAGGGCCGTGGTTTACCCCGCGACCTTGCTGTGTCCATTGATTTTTCACCCTGTTCCTCTAATTAAAGGTGCTGACACTGAGTGAGGGAAGATTAACACGGCTATTGACTGCGTGTTACGCTGCAACTGGGTTAGAGAGACCACATATGCACACAAAATGCATTATAGATGACAGGGGGGAGAAACTGATATGGAATTGTATACATGCAGGAAAAGATAAACATGTTATGTGACAATGTACCAGAAGAGAACGATCCTGTTGTTGCCTTGTTTCCAGAACCTTCTTGCTGCTTTGCCCCAGTCTGGGTAGTGTTGATCCTGGAGCATCATGTCTGTCACCTACAGAAAGGAACATGCATAAAAGAAAAACTAGATGACTTATGGTTGGATGTAATGGGGGCAGCCGCAGCTCAGTCTGTAGGGAGTTGGGTTGGGAGTGGAAGAGTCGCCGTTTAAAGTCCCAGTGCGGACCGAAAAATATGGAAGTTGGTCTGGAAGCTGGAGAGGTGCCAGGGCACACTCTCTCTCTCCATTTATGGATGTCCACAGGTCCTGTTTTTGCACGTGTATATCGCAGGCCTGTGTGTGCACGTCTCTCAATAACTTAGTGTAAGGGAAGCAGGACTACTTCTGGGCCTTTATCCAATCACTTTGAAAGCCTTTGGTTGTGGAAGGAGTTCAAAAGAGAAGCCACGTGTGTTTAGAAGAGGTTGAGAGATTAGTGTTCCCTGTCCTTCACATGAATTAATCATTGGCTGTAAAACGAGTTCGTCACAATCTATCAAGGTCTGAAATTAATGCATTCATATTATCAACCGCAATTAATCACATGCTTTTTTTTTTGTCCCTTTACATTCACCGCGCAAGCCTCCGCAGATTCTTTCTGCGGTCACAATGCTGAAAAAAAATAACACTGCTGGGTCTTCGAATGTCACATTTCACTTTTGAAAAGTTTTAACAGCTCAGTTGATAAGGGAAAAGTAATATCTTTTTCATTTTTTTTTTTTAAATGGGATTAATCACAATTTAATACATGTACAGAAGATGTCTGAAAGTCCTAAAATAAATAACATATATTTGTGATAGATTACTAATGAGTGTTTATCTACATATAAATATTACTTTGTTTTATTTTAATGTTTTGAACAGTGCTGTCGTTTCACTGCCATCACTGTCAGTCTGAATTTCATTAATAGTCATAAATGATAACGTTTCTTAACTCGAGCAGAGTTGTATCAGAGGGCGTTTTATGCCTGAGCATTAAAAATCCACACGGTTATCAATGTGTGAAGCTGCTGCAGAGGCAAGGTCAGTTTGTCAATAAAGCGCCCCACTGCAGATACTGTAGCTGGAGTTGAAAAAGAATTTGAATCAGGCGATCTATACAGTGTTTCTGGTGATGCAGCATTTCAAAAACAGACACATCCTGTTCATTCATGGAGTGAAGACCGGCTGTAAATCCGTTCTGCGGAGGAGACGCAGAGGTCATCTTCAAAGAGCCTTGTTGAATTAATCGAACGTAAAAAAAACTTGTGAGTAATTTCTGGAATCAGCACTTTACCTTGGCCAAGTTTCCCTCTCTCTCTCTCCAACACACGCCTTCGTCTCCCTGATTTACCTCCTTCCACCCCCACAGCATCCCATCCCTTCTCCCTTCCGACCAGACTTCTACATTTCCCCTTCACCTCTGTTCCTTACCTCCCTTCCTCCCCCTCCCCCCCCCCTCAATCCTGCTTCTCCTTCCAGCCGCTCTCTTTCTCTGCAGTGTGTACTGTAGAATACTAATGTGACCAGTGAAGGAGCTTGTCAAGTTGTCTCAGCCGTATAGATGCCGATGTCAGAGCCCCACTCCTCCCACCACAGGTAGTCCACTCCCGCTGGAGCCCTCCTCCGCTCTTTGTGTTGACAAATGAACAGAGGAAGCTTTCTCCTCCAACACACTCTGTTCCTCCCTGTGCATTCATTGTTTCCTCTGACCCTTCATAGATCAAACTGGATGGTACTCTTGGGGCCTGGTAGCAGATTGCACTGTATGGACACAGATGGCTTTAATTGTCAGCCTTACAAGAGTTGAGAGGATACACCTGACCCAGAAATAAGGGATGTGTGAAGAATGGCTACACTTCATATCTTCTATATGATTCTAACAGACAAAAAGTAGCCTCAGGAATTTGAGCTGAAAACATGGCACGTAGCGATGATTATAATCCTATAAATCTTTAGCACATACTATATGCAAAAGAGAGTGTTCATAAATGTACACTATTCATTGATGCTGCCATTATGTGATGTTGCCATACATTGTTTGAATGTCATTAAAAATGTAAGTTAAATTAGCAAGCTTATGTGCTAACAATGACACGTGAATTGGATCTTTGCTAATGTGTTATAAATCTTTCAGTCCATTAGCATGCACGTGTTGGGCAAGTTCGCAACATTTAGCTTGTGCTATTCAATGAACCCTGACACTATTACTCACATGGGTCTGGTCATAGCTTGAATTATATTTAAAAACTGGACTAATCTTCAGATTTAAAAGAGAAACCAAACACAGACGTGCCTCTCTTTTTTTTTTTTTAACAGCCAGCTTTAAGCAACTTATGGTTGCTTCTTATTAAAGGCAGGGTTGCTAATTTTTGAAAAACTAGCATGATGTCGAAAGTAGCATTCCCCTCCGAGCTCCCTCCAAAGCCACGCCCCTCACTTACATGTTAAAGTGCTTTAGTTCTAGAGGCAGAGTTCCGCTCATCGCTTTCATTGTGTAAATAAATGTTAAAAAAGTGACTATTTTACTACTTACAAAGACCAACGATAAACTCACAGGATTGGTGGCGTGCTTTTAGAGTGGGTAGAGAACGAGCAGGGAGACAGGGAGGCGTCATTAGTTAATTCAAATTTAAACCTTGTGGCAGACATTCGTGAAGTTTATTACATGCTTTAAACTGCTACAGATGAAAGATTTCCTTTTTTTCTTTTTCCAGAGCACACAGTTAATAATTTAAAGTTATTAATTTCTGGTCAGAACCTAAATATAATTTCAACCAAAATCTTAAAAAGTGTTTCTGAAGAAAACAACCAACCCTGCCTTTAAGGAGTGGGAAATGACTTGCTGGAAAGGAGCCATAGGTTGGATCTGAACCCGGGCTGCCCACTTTGATGACTACAGCCGCTGTACAATGAGTGTGAGAACTAACCACTCGGCCATCAGCGCCTCCTTAAGAATCTTCTTTGATGTGTTGATTTAACCAATTACACTCCCAGTCACCATCAAAGCTCCCCTGGCTGTTTGTATTAGGACAATATTTAACTTTCTTTTTTTTTTTTAAGATTTATTTTTGGCATTTTTTTTTTTGCCTTTAATCAGGGAAAGAGAGTGGGGAGAGACATGCGGGAAAGGAGCCACAGGCCAGACGTGAACCAGGACCGCCCGCCTGAGGACCATGGCTTCGATACATGGGGACGCACGCACTGCCACTGCGCCACCAGCGCCCCCAAGGACAATATTTAACATTTAATACCCTGGCCTTCAATTGAGTAAAAAGTAAGTCATATATCCAACAGGAAATGTTGGAATTGTTTCATGTGAAGTATAGTTTTTCTATTAAACGTTATCTTCAAATGAACCATGAAAATCTGCAAGTTACCATCGAACCAGCATGACTTAAAAGTTGAAAGTATGTTTTTCTGTTAAGGAAGAATTCAAATTCAAATGTGTGGCTTGAGTGCAGCACAATTTAACCTGTCTTCATCTATTAATGCCAATTAGGCCGTTTAATGGTAAAGATACGTAAGAGCTGGAATCTCACCATCCAAGCAGTGACAAAGTCTCCCATCCACGTTCCCACTGCAGCGATCTTCATAAAGCTTTCATTCCTGATGCCCATGTACTCTGTCACCATGTGAGGCCTGCAAGGAAGGGAAAAAAAGGAGACAGAGAGTTAAGAGAACGTAAACATGTAGAACATGTTATCAGGGTAATTAGAGGCAGGCAGAAAGACAAGTCTGACAAAAAAAGAGCCAACAGAGGGAGAGCCAAAGCAGGGTGAACGAGCAGTGGTAACTCCCACTAAGTATCATGATGCTGGCTGTCAGAGTCAATCAATATCAATCTAATCCTGTGAAAACAATGAGCGATGGCTCTACCTTCCATAAACCCCAGAAGATTGTAAACAATTTACACCAGCACGGTGGAATATCTGCAGTACCTCTGCTTTCATTTGGGCCTGCAGTGTTTGGCAAATTATCTATTTGTTTGGCAAATTTGTCTCGTGTCTAGTTGGTCTCAGCCAACGCTGCCCTCTTGATGAGATCCCCCTTGTTAATGCACTGCATGCGAGTGTGCTCAGTTAACACCGGCTGCTGCAGCACACGAGCAAAACACAGGCGAGCCCATTAGAGAGACGATCTTTCATGCACGAGCACTTGATAAGAAATGACATGCTTTCTTTGGAGTCAGAGTTTTGCCTTCATCTCTGTACAGTAAGTGAAGATGAGAAGCTTTTGTTCTCCCAACACACTCACACTCACACACACCACATCAGTCTATTTTCTCCAGGTAATAGCACAGGGAGCGAGGTAAAGTGGGTCAGTCATCTCCTATGTGGGACTTGTACCGGGGAGAGAGGAGGAGAACAGAGGGGAGCGAGGAGGCCTGTTTGATCTACTGGCAGCCAGTGTCTTAGATGCTGAGTGGAGCAGGTGGGCGCCTTTCACCTCCCCCCCCGAGCCCCCTGCAGGTCACACTCATGAATATAATAGATGGCGATTGGAGAGGGCTCTGGCTGTTGCTTTCAAGGGGTCGTATTTGAAGTCAATAGCTCCATTCGTCTTTGTTTTTCCGGGTCATTTTCTGGCCGCCAGCAAACACCAATAAAAATGTTTTCTATTGCACGCAGGGCTCAACCAACCTACAAACACGCAGCCGTGGAGTTCATTTCCCTCTCCTCCATATATTTCATCTCGTTTAATTTGAAGTATTTAGCTGATTGCATTTGGCATGCTTTTCGCTTGGTGAATACGTCATTCTTTGACAAATCTAAACAATCTGTTGGAAAGCATTGGGTTGTTATCCATTTAAGGAACATATAGAAGCTGTAACAGGTGTTCATTTTTCATTCATGTTAATTGCATTTACCACTTTACTGGTTCCCAAATCCAGATCATTTTTACCCAGATTAACCTTTTTAAAGGAGCAGGCCTACAGTCGCTAAAGGGGAGTGTGTTTTACATTAGATCTCGGAAGTCTGAACTTTTTTTTTAATTGCCAACTTAGTCTTTTTCTCAGAAATCAAAATCCTGCTTACTTGTTTTCTTTTCCACTCACACTTCCTGCTATCCACAAGTAAATAATAATTAATGCACATTGGCACTACATAAAAAAACATCAATATTGTCAGAAGCCTGCGACCTGCAATGTAGACTGTTATCAACTTCTTGTTTATTCCCCATTGTGCTAGAAATACCCTTCCCTGGAAGTAAACATTATAAATCATATGTCATCAATGCACCGTGCATTCAGCGGATTTGACAGGATTTTATTGACGGAGAAGCGTAGTACTGAGGGTGACGTATTGCCTCGCTTCAGCCCGCAAATAAAACGGCCTTGATTGGAATGGGGATTTATATCTGCATTAAGTCAGTTAGACACTTGGCTGTTTGGCGCCGCTCCTGTTACCATGGAGATCCCGTTGGGAGTCATTTACCCACAGTAAAACTCTGATCGATACTTCTGGAAATGCTGTCTGGCATCACATGCTAGGCTTTAAATCTAAAAAAAATAAAATAAATACTACCCTACCGCCAACCCCTGCTCTTCTCCTATATTTAATTGAGTAAATGTCTCCCCTGTGCTGAAAGTTAAGAATTTCTGTTTTTTCAGAGCACCTATGATGAGTTTGGGGACTCTTCGCACGGCATGATCAGAAGCAGAACTCTCTGACTTATTCATGCTGACTGAAAATTTAATGGCCTTTCGAGCCGGATGACCTAATGAGAGAACTCAGTGTAGTGGAACATCAGTACAGTAGCACCATGAATAATCAGCCCCAAAATGGCTCCCGTGGCTTAATCGCAGAGCCAGTGGCGGTGTCGGTGCCAGCGCGGACGGCTCAGCCAGCTCTGACCCTCTGTGGGATGTTATCAGGTTTCACACACACTTGTTCAGACATAATGTTGAAGGACATGACAATGCCTTTCAAAGTCTTGTTACATCGCAAGCGAGAAATGACGATTTTTCGTTGCAGAGGGTACAGAGTTATAAAAGTTAGGAGTTTGGATGAAACCTCTGTTTGACATTAAGCAGAGGAAAAGTTAACTCTAAATACTGCAGTAAAGTAGTCATCTGAAAGGTCATTGCTTCTTAATTTCAGTAAAATACATGGTGCTAAAAAGTCACTGTGATGGTTTGCAAATCACTCTGTCTAACCGTGAAGAATGTACTTTATAACACGTCCAGTATCTCAATGCACTTCAGCGGTTGTTTAGCTATCATTATTCATTTATACATCTTCAACTCATATCTGAAGAGCTGAAAAGCACAAAACACAAAAACATAAAGGCTTCATTAACCTCATTAATGCAAGCGTTGGCAGCATGGAATATTATGGTATGGCTGATCACAGAGAGGACTGCCTATTGATAAAATCCACAAAGACCGGACTCGAAATGTTGTGTTCAAAATAATGAAGTATGTGAGGGAGCCATCGTGAGGCGAGTCTTTTTTTTCATTATAGTGTTTTTTCACGACTCAGCACCTAAATAAGTGATGTGTGTGTGTTTGCTGACTTCTTCTTGTTTTCTAGATCAACAGAAAGTTCCCGTTATCACAATGGAATAAAAAACGTTGGTACCTCGAGATAACACAACAAGGAAACTAACCAATGTTACTCTATAAATAAAAAATCATGCATTGACGTATGTCCACTTAGGGCTCCCATAGATATCAGCCATTTCTTCTTGACCAGTGAATGTAATCATCTGAAAATAATCTTCAACTTTAGGAACAACTGGAATGACACCATCAAGTTTCCCCATGAACCAAGACGCTTTGATAATAGACGTCCTTTTTTGACATTTTAAAAACATCTTAAGGTAGAAAAGGTTTTGATTTTCAGTCCAACCCGCTGCTCTAAAAACAATTTAACATTGTCAAACTTTACTATAAACAGCAGTTCCTTCAGCTTCATACACGATGGTTATCAATTTAAAGAAAAAGCTTCTAAAATGCCATGCTTGGAGTGAGTCATCACTGCTTTCCATTAATGTTTCCACTGTCCTCTTTGACCTATACATCTTCCTGCTGCGCTTTATAAACTTGTTTTCTCTCTCAGACAGCCTCTGATTTAGTGACCCTGGCTCCTTTGTGACCTCTCCTGCCCTGTTAAGGCGTGGACTCTTTCACAACATTAAATTGCAACCTTGGTCGGCTGCACATTGAAATGCCTCGCCTGTCTTCCCGCCGTGCACTACACTTCCAAACGTGGTATTTACAGCACACAACGCTGAGCAGCAGTAGTTACCATGGAGCATAAAGCTGTCAATACGCACTCCTCTTCACTATCACTACACAATCTCCCAAGGCAACTTAAAACTTCAATCTCAGAACATCTCTCAGCACAGAAAACGCTCCTGTATTGTGTTAAACTGCAGCAGCAGATTGAGTCTTTTACTTCTTCTCATCCCCCTGTTCTGGAGCCAGAGATGATACTATCAACAAATATACACACTAACCCTGGACCACATCTTTAGTGATCTGATTACAATTTAACAGATTGAAATACATGTGTGAATGCACTGGCATGTAGCAAATGTTAGCTCTATTCAGACTGCTGTTCCAAGCCGTTAAGTAATCCCAATCACAGACATTCATTGTACCGCCAACCTACCGGTTGAGAGATGACCGACTCGACCACTGAGCCACCCCGTGATCAATAGTTACTTTAGTGTTTTTAAGTGTCCTGGTTTTGCAAATACATGATATATTTGGTTTCATGTGATTGGTGAATAACTTTAAAGGTTTTCTGTATCTCTGTGATCGACAACATGACGTGGGGCGAGACGCTTAAATGAAAGTAAGCTGCAATACAAGGGGAAGAAAACACATTGAAGAAAGGACGAGGTATATTACATATTTGCAGCAAAGTCAATGAACCAAAGAGACACAGTGAGTTAAAACGATGCAGTCGTTCATTTCATTTAGAACAGGAAGTTAATGGATGTGGCACAACCATGACACACTCATACTTACAGATTATCAGGATTAGAACTCAGGATTACAGTTTTGTCCACATATCACAGTATGGTGGAAACCTTGCTTTTTTTTCAGCCTGTAAATGGTTGTGTGACAATGCAATATATTTTTATTTACACTTTACACATTGACCTCCAAATGAATACTTTCAAAAACAGATTTAAAAAATAGAAAAACAAAATGTCTGACAATGTTTCTTTTTCTTGTGCTATTTCTGAACTGTGTTATATTTGGAAATCAGAATATGCTTGATGACGGGGTTTTAAATTAAACACCAAATAATATGCAATGTGAAGAAAGAAATGACAATGTTACTATTCAAAAAGGAAATATATCAGATCTTCTTTGTGAAGGAGAGGACATGAGTAGATGGAGTTCCGCTGAGCTGAACTACATCCCAACATGCACGTACAATCAATCAGTCCTGCTACAATAACCCTCAAATTCACGCACCCTCACGCTCATCTATACATTGTACATTCCCAGTGGACGCACTCTGCCGTCAAGGTTGTGATAGTTTGTTGTTTACAGCTGTGGCTGTTTGTCTTTACGTGACAGTGACGTATGCGTCGGCTGCAGCCTCCACACACGCTCCTCCCCTCTGTCCCAGAAACGGGCAGGATAATATAATCAGAGAGGAAATGACCGAGTTCACTGCTACATCTAGCACACGGTCTGTTTCAGAGATATTCTGAGAGAGGGCAAAATGGCTTGAAGAGGGAAAGCTCGACACAACTTATACACTACTTAGATACGTAATGAGTCATTTATCAGATAGTAGCGTAATGTGCATGTGTAGGAGTGTGGAAGACGGCAGGAGATAAGCTTAGAAAGTCGGTGTGGGTGTGTGTGAGCACAAGTGAGACAGAGAAGGAAGCAAAGAAAGGTCAATTAATTGAAACTACAAGACATTTAAAAACAGCAACAGCTTTCTAAATTGAGTCTTAATAGTGACACTGTCTCTGGGAGGATCTAGCATGGTGTTGTGGTATTGTACCAAGGAAGGAACAGACCAATTCCCTAATATATTAGAGCCCGATCGATTAATCAGCCGGCCGATATCAGCATATCAAGTGACTATCGCACGGGCTAATTTCATCACAGATGTGTGCCGATACTACGAGATTTATTCACCAGTCAAATAGCATTACAGTTAGATACACTATCAGCACTCTTTCACCAGCAGTGTGCTTTATGGATTACGACAAGCATTCACACTCTCCAGCATGTCAGGCAGCGATGCATGTACATGTGTAGTTCAGTTGTGTGACGATCTTGTCTCCATTATAAATACTTGTCTGCATTCCAGCGATCAACACCAAAATGTGTATATCTACTGTACGTCTATCCGTCTCTAAAGATTTTTTCTCTCCACAATATTGGTATCAGCCCCAAAAATTCCACATCGGTCGGGCCCTGGTATATATTTTAAATACAAATGAAAGTCATTTTCGAAAGACACTATTCTAAAAAGGAAGCGTATCTATAGACAACATGTTGACCTCAGGGAATGGAACCTCAGTGGAAGTTATAAAAAAAAGCCGTGAGAAGTCACCGAGTCTCCTCCACGCCTGTAAACAGTGTTAGCTGGGTTAACATTAAAGTTTCCATCTTGTTAATAAACTTAATAAACTATCAACTCCCTTCAAGAAAAAAACACGTCCAGATGTGAAACTAAATAATGCTCCAGTTCTCTCTCTCTCTCTCTCTCTCATATTCATCTCTTTGAAAACCACCAGTTCCTTTTACACTTCAGTCAAAGGTAAAGATGATATCATAGAATCGAGAACACTGCTGAAATGAATGTCGGCAGCAGCAGTATCCCATTGGGGATAACATGCAACAGGAGGCCTCAACATACCACAACATGCTATTTATTCAGCCTTTGAAATCCACTTGTGCGCGGCATTACCCCGGCTTAGTGCCAGACAGGCAAACAGACAGACGAGGGGGACTAGCATGCACGCAGCACAAAGGATCATGGTAAACAGAGACAATGATGGGGTCTAATCCCGCTCAGTGTATCACTTTAGTCAAATGCCACATGCATTCCTCCTTGCTACTCCTCAAACACATCCCACAAATTCAGCCCCCTCCTCCATCCCCCCAATGCTCAGCTTACCCCCCCCCCAATCCTGACATCCACCCGTCCTTTACTTAAACGGGTAAAAAATAAGAAGTGTCGCGCTCATTTCTCAGCTTTAATGTCCCATTACAGATCCCCAAACACTTTCACTTTCTCTCCACCTTTGCCTACTTTACCACCCTCTCCCTCTAAATTAGCCGTGATTAATGTGTACGCCACGCATCGGGCCGTCTTAATTAAATAACACCACCTAATTAGGGTCTGATTTCGCCTGGTAATGGCCGCCGTAAGATGGTGGAATGGGATCGTGCGCCGTGACGGAACATTCAAGAAGTCCGTCAAACTCCCTGGGCGGTCACACTCCCCTGGTTTCACACAAACAGCCCCCTCCATTCTCCCCTCCCCTAATCTGACAGTTACATTAAAATGCAAATAACCCAGATGTGAGGCTTTGGTAACAAGTGTGGATTACAGCTCCCATGACGCCGTGATGGACAGGGTTGGGGGTCCCCCCCCCGATAAGAGCCTGGTAACAGGTTGATAGCTGTTGACCTGGAGGAGGCTGTTTAAATATTAGCCGACACACTGTCGGACATTTTGTAAGATTACACAGTCTGGAACTCTCTCCGAGCTGGGAGATAATGGCTTTGATGAATCCATTTTCACATGACTGATCATGAATAAATGCTTGTCATCCAAGAAGATACATATCATGTCTTATCTTGTGATTGTTTACCGCCGTGTTTGTGCAGTTTATCTTCTTTCCTTGTGAATGTATCGCTGGTTTTTTAATTAAATCAAGTTCAAGACCGACTGAAAGGTCAAAGGAAATTAAAGCATATTAATGAGCGGAGGGCGAGGGCAGCATACAGCAGCAGGTCAGGGAGACAGACACCAGCCCACCAGCTAGCTGTACACAAACTGACACACACACACACACACTCCACACACACAAACTTGACCGAGGTGTGAGATGTGAACAATATGTGCTTTGTTGGTGTGTGTGTGTGTGTGTTGACATCGGAGGAGCACCCCCTGCAGCACACCATCATTGCTGGATGTCAAAGCTGGCCAACCCGTGCCAAAACACATACCCTTTAAAACCCCTCAGCAGTAATAATAACCCACGGCGGCTTGTTCTTTTAGGACAAATGAAAAGGAGAAACACCATTCATTTCCACAGAGGGGCAGCTGCAGCCACAAAGGGATATTGTGCTTCTCTTTTGTGAAGCGGGGAAAGAGAAAACTAAAGCATGTGGGGGTGAGGGGACAGTCGGAATGGTGGATGTAAAATAGGTGGTTGGATCAAAAGACCAAAGTTTCCCTGATCCATCAAGGCCAGGGGACTTCTACCCACTCCACCCAGCAGCCTCCA
Source organism: Symphodus melops (assembly GCF_947650265.1). Taxonomy (NCBI): domain Eukaryota; kingdom Metazoa; phylum Chordata; class Actinopteri; order Labriformes; family Labridae; genus Symphodus; species Symphodus melops. The sequence goes on along the minus strand of NC_136696.1, from coordinate 21,859,739 downwards.
TCACCCTTTTTTTCTCTTCTGCTCTTAACAAAAACCCTGAAGCCTCGTCTTCTGAGGGGCATCCTGGCAGAGTGTGAACATTGTTCTTACATGTCGGTCTTGAACAGAGATGTGAACACTAATGGTTTTTGGCAGAGCCCAGGTCCTCTGTGGACTCACTGGCGGAGCAGAGAGAAAACAAGCATGAAAGAGGGACAGGGGAAGGGGGGGGGGGTTCGGGACGAAGACAAGGTGTATTGGCAGCAGCGGGCTCACTCGCTTTACAGCAGCACCCTCTATCTGTGGGAGGAGAGCTTTACAACATTTAAAATCTGATTTTGCTTTACAATCAAGGATGTGTTGGAGTGTTGTGTCAGCCAGTTTATAGATTTCAAAAGCTGTGTGTGATATTTTTTACATGTCTGGACTTCATTAATATGAGAGAGGATGTGTGACTTGCCCATGTTAGATGGATGTAAATTATGCAGAGGATCATTAATATTGTCTAAACAGCTCGCTATTTTTTCGTCAGAATTCTCTAAAATTGGTTCAAGTAAGAGGTCAGCCATTTTCAATTATTAAAGATGCTTCTATGGCTCATGTTTTTTTATGTCTTGACAACTGATACAGCTTAAGATGTGACTTGCCCGAGAAAGATGGATATAAATTATATATTACAACCCTAAAAATGTCTGAGTAACTCATTATTTTTCCTGCAGTATTATCCGGATGTCATCTGGTGAGACACTTCCGACAGGAGAAATAGTGCACTGACAGACTAAAAAGCGCCCTTTTCTTGACATTTCAAGGCTTTAAAAGAGTAGGGATCCGCTTTGTGACAGAAGCACTCAGAGCGACTGCAAATGTAACTTTTCCCTGAGCAAGCAACATTCATCGTCTCAGAGGACCTGCCCCCTCTCCACTCAGCCTCCCGCTTCCTCTCTCTATCTCGGCCAACCGGAGAGCGTGGACAAGATGGATGCCGGTGTCACCGCGCTGGCTGGAGTGACAGATGGGCTGATTATACAAACTCATCCCTCTGGCTGTAGAAAAACACAACACCTTGCCTGCGAGCTAATGGCCCTTCATCTCCTTGCACCTTATGGATAGTCTATGCTTGTTTGTAAGGAAAGCAGTGTTGTATGGGCAGATACCATTACAGCCCTGGCCTCCCACCTGACAGGCTGTACCTGCATGGACACATGCCATGCTTGTTTTTTTTTTTTTTTTACCGCCCAAACAAACGAAAGGGTAAATCACCTTGGGGCGACCTCGTATTTGGCTGCATGGCTTCAAGGGCATGTTTTCCTTCCAGGTGACGGACACATTGCAAATGCAAAAACGGATTCCTGTCACCGGTCTGATGAGTGGGTGTCAGGCTCTGCTGTGCATAGTGGTTTCTCAGCAGGTGCAACCAGACAGTGTGCCCCTGATATCTCCCTGAATTACTTGTTCACACATGTCCCTCATAACGGAAAGGTTTGCATTTGAGACATGAGGGGGGGAGGGGCAAAACAAAAAAAAAAGGACGCGGCAAGCAAGTGGATAAGCAGCAGAGTCCAACGCCATCATGATAGGTTTTTTTCCTTTTCATCAATGCTACGTGCCCCCCTGGTGGCAGAATGTACATACTGTGCATTTGAGAAGGTTTCCTTATCTGGAGAGGTTTTGAAAAAAATAAGTCAAGATCAGGAGGGGAATGAGTGTGGTGGCTAAAGGTGATCTTTCAAGATTAACCGCCCTCCTTTTCCCTGCTTCCACCTGTGATTTAGCGTCGAGCCTTATTAATCGGCCGGCGATCGAGTCTGTGTTCAGGCGAGACGTTTAGATCAATCACGGCCGCCAAAGGGAGGCGTCCTGTCGCTAACAAATGGGAAGCAGAGAGAATGAGGGAGGGGCAAAAAAGGGCAGAAAAAAAAAAAAAAAAAAAAAAAAGAAGAAGACAGAGAGATTGAATGGCTTACTCCATGCTCCCAGCGATCAGCAGGATAAGGTTGTAGATGTGTGAGAAGATGAAGAGGAAGAGGATGATGCTGAAGAACATGGTCATCCAGGAGCCATGATCCTCGCGGAACATTTTCAGGCGCAGGTATCGACCTAAAGGGGGAGCATGACAAGGACACTGCTGTCAGTGTGCAGGTTTTCAAACGGCAAATCAAAGCTGCTAAACATGTATGAGCAGCACGAAAACATGGAGATGAAAGCAAATTAATAAATCACATGGATCAATAATGTCCAATTCTGTCAGACATGTGGCCTTTAGGCAACGGGATTAAGATTAAAGAGCACTTTGAGGTGTCACTTCCAACGCCTGGGAGTGATTGTCTTTTCCTTACCGTCTCTATTTCAACATCAATCGCTGAAAAATCAGACACACACACACACACACACACACACACACACACACACACACACACACACACACACACACACACACACACACACACACACACACACACACACACACACACACACACACACACACACACACACACACACACACACACACACACACACACACACACACACACACACACACACACACACACACACACACACACACACACACACACACACACACACACACACACACACACACACACGCTCTCCTGAGTTTCCTGATGTGAGTTCTGCATGATTACAGAAATTATTTGTGACCTGTGGTGTTTCTTTAATACAGTCCTGGCTTGAAATCAAATTACAGAGAAACATTTCTCTGGCAGAGCATGAGATTGGATTCTCGGCCTTCATCACCAAACACACAGGCTTGTCCTCTGCTCGCGAGGTTGAGCACAACTGACAAAGAATTAAAATATTGCATTTTTGACCTGATGAAAAAACAAAAAATATTTGGACTTATTATTGGAGAGCTCACCGTTTTCCTGTGGGATGAAAAGGCATTACATAAGTGCAACTACCGAGAGCGGTGAAAAATGAACACGTGTGATGCAAATAATGTAACTGCACAATCTCCTCTCAGAGTCCTTGATTTTGCTCCCACATTGCTCTTGTAACACGGAGAAGATTGTAACTACTGTTATTGTTCAGATCTGGGTTACGAAAAAGTTTTGCAGATGACATCAATGGAATTAGTCAAAGGGCTACTCCTCGTAGCATAGCAGGATTGTTTAGTCGAAGGGCCCACGGCAAACACGTGAATAAATACAAAGATAGACATTTAAACAACAAACAAAACATCTAGATCCTTCATTTCCCATAATGTATGGTCAACATTGTTAGGCTCTTCTTGATAGACTGTGAGGGTGAAGCTCTGACTGTGTTGTTTAAAGGCTAAATGAAATTGGGACTTTTTTGGGTCCTCCTTCTCATAGCTCGTCTACTTTTACTGTGGAAGTAAGAAAATATGGAAAACAGTGTCAGAAAAAGAAAAACAAGACAAGCTTCTTTAAAATCAATCCTGAATTTTGTCTTTCTAAAAAATAACCTGCCACTGAATCTGCAAACTTTATAATCAAAAATGTAACATGACTTGGGGAACAATCAAAAGATTTAAAAAAAAGAAATAAAAAAAAACTACGCTCATTATAGAAACAGACTTGAGGGAAGCTAAACTTTCAAAATATACAATTCCATTATGAATGAAAAGCTAAAAAAACCCTCCTCTATCCACTAAAACCATTCTGAACGATCTATTCATCTTTGATGTCTAAAAGTTCTTTTGTCACATTTCCTTCAAATTCTTCTACTGTTGCGAAGCTAAAGAATGACTGTCACAACAAGACATCAGATATACAAGATGACATATCAGTGTATAATATCAGGACAACAAAAATGATTCTAGGTATAAAGACAACATTATATGTAGCTTGTGCCTTTAAGACATTTGTTTAACAAGCGGTGTAAAAGCTAGCAAGAGTGCGAGCTAGCCGGCCGGCCCTCCTACAGCTAATTTTCATCACCGGTTTAAAGCACTAGCTAGGAATTAATCAGCTTTTTATCTCCACTATGATGACATCAACATGATGTACAAAGGGAATAATCTCACATCTCTTGACAACAGAGGAAAATGTTCAACAATAATATGAAGGCTGGGTTGAATCCCAATGACAAAGCAAACTGTGCTTCATAATTGTCCTTTAATAATTATAATCATTTAAAGTGTGTCAGTTTATAATTATATTACACAGTATTAACCCTGTGTGTCAAGTATTTAAACTGGACCCAGAAAATAACTTTCTAGGAACATTCATGGGTACTGAAATGACAGTCAATACAGAAGTCCTCTATAAGATATATTTGCTGTACACCTCCAATTCAACTACTTTCCATATTACACACAAACACAGCGATGCTCTCCCTCTGCTGCTGCTCTGTGAGCTGTGATCCGGTGCCAGGAGCGGCCATCTTCCCAGGAACAACACTTTGTTTTCTCTCTCCTGTAGCTCAGGCAGCATCCCTTTGAGTTGCAGCTCCTCAGAGAGCTCATTGTGTTTGTTTCCAGACACACAATAACAGCGCGTACACAATACACACAGCCAGGCTAGACAGCAACGCAGAACGCTCCATTTATTTTTCCATTACATCCTGGCTGGTTTATTCTGCGATAGTTTTACATGCTGTTCAATCTCAGCTTGCTCGCTTTTAGTTTTTCTCTGCAGCAGGAATAAAAAACAAAGATTCAGAGAGTCCTGTGGAGATGTGCATCTTTGTCGAGTGCAAGTGCAGTTCGAACTAATGAACCTCCTGTTGTATCCTTTTAGTAAACAACAGATTTACAATGATGGTGTGAACTTTTGCTCGTTGACTCTTGGGTAGCGTTTCTAAACGCGTTAAACTTGAATATTCCTTTCATAACACAATCCGCCTTCCAACAGATTTCTGCCAATTCGAAGAGGTCTAGTGTTAGACCACACCATACGTCTTGCTCTGTGGTGTTTCAGGGCTCATCACAGATGCATAATTGAATTGACATGCATGGGTGAACTTAATTGCACTCAGTGCCAATGAGCCCTGACTTAGATGTAGGAGCACAGTGTGTATCGGCAGAATCTGACTTTTAAAGCAGCACGCCACGCCAGCGAGCACGGCCGTCCTCTCCCAGCCTGTACGGGCAGGATTTTTTAACTAGGGTGGTGATTCAGGACTGTTCAGCCAAGCCGTTTGAGTCACTGCACCTCCCGACAGTAGAAGACCCCGATAAGGGTGATTCATGAGCGCTGTCTGCTGCGAGGCTCAGCCGGGCAAGAGAGCGACCACAACAACAACACAGAACACACATGCATGAGGCAAAGGCTCCGGATAAAAATCAAGAGTAACAGAGAGGGGACCGAGGAAGACAAATGTAACGTTTTTATTTTTATTTCACCTACCATCATAACAAAACACACAACCTCAGATCAATCCAACTCTGCATAATGCATGAACATTGTGAACACAGATTTTTGAGTTGAGACTCTTATTCCTCTTATGCTATTTATAATGTCCTGCATGGGATGAGATCATATCAACCTCTTTTCAAGTTGGTTCAAAATGAAACTCAAACACATGGTTGTGTCTCCATCTAGTGGTGAGAAACTGAAACACATCAGACAGCTGACCAGAAGACAGTGGAACACACATAATCGTATTCTTCAAATTACTATATTCTTCTCTAAAATAAAGTTTGTTAACACCATATAAACTCTAAAGAGACCTGTTCTGGAGCGTCCTACCGATTCTCAGTCTTTGGAAAATCCCTTCCTTTGTGCTTATTTTGAAGATAACTAGCTAAAGCTGGCTTACGGGGTAAGACATGTCTCTTTTTGATTACTTTCTCTCTCTCGATTGAATTAAACTCACTGTTGTCTCCTTTTTGTGCAAAGTTTGATGGTTTACCTCACTCCATTTCTATTTAAAGTAATAACGCATTAGATTAGTAGAACATGTTCAATTAAAAATATATGTATCAATGAATAGAAAAGAAAATGGCATCAATTCATAACTGTATATCTGCCGTGCAGTATGAAAAGAGCGTATTCAGGTATTGGTGAACACTAAGCGTCCTGCAGAGAGAGACTGGCTTCAACCTTTTAAACATCTAACAGGATTCATCTTTTTCCCCACATACTCCACAGGTATGACACACATTCAGTACAGGCTTACACTGTAACTCTGGCATGACGAAGCACAACATAACACAGTGATAGAAACCTTTGAAGTGCATAACTTTACATCAACCACGCATGGATGGATTATGATGACCTCAGGCCCAGGTCACAAACTCACCTTTGCCCCCTACATACAGAACGTAAATAATATACTTGCACTGTGTTAGTCCTCCCCTTGCACAACAGGACAGGGCAACTGACTACCACACAGCATGTATCCCTTTTATATTATGTTATATATTGTTTAATAACATGACAACCCTGTCTGAGATCTTCACAGAAAATGACTAAATGATGGAACGTCTTGTTGACTATCCCTACCCTGAAAAACCACGAAAAGCAAGAGGGCTAAGAACATTTGGTGCAACATTTTAATTGCAAATAATAATTTATATAAAACAATATAAAATTTTAAAAATCTTAGGTCAAGACTCCTAATAGCAGGGCCCAAGACACTTGCCCACTGTACAAGTGTATCTGCCTTGGGTACCATGGACCGCTAACAAAATCTTTTTTTAAAGAGATTTTTAATTGCCTGATTCTCACTCAGGCAATCACTGAGTTTCAAACTGCCGGTGTTATGAGTACCCATGTGGTTCTCTTTAATTGGAAAGATAATAAGATTGCCTGTATAATTGAGGGAAGTGCTCATGTTATGAGTGTCCAGATTTATAGACCTAATCCACTTTCAGGACACACTGATGGCACACAGGAGCCAGAAACACAGATATTATTGTAAAACCTAGCGGAGCGAATCGGTTCAACACTCTCACCTGCTGCATGTGAAAGCCAATTATGGATCTCAGATTTTGTGAATTAATTGTATTATGCGCCCACACACGCACTGGGGACAAATGTATGGATGTGCACCAACAGCCTCTGATGGATGAGAAGCTCACAGCTGGTGAAGGAGGATTGAAGGGGACCAGAGACGTGATCAAAAAGCTCATTCATCATGCTCACACTTTCCAACTGACACGGCTCAAGGTCAGGATAACCTGAAACTTCACTGCAACCTTTTTTACCTTCCCGTCTAATGTTAATTAAAGCTCTAAAACAAGAACATCCACATTCAGCAAAAAAATGAAACATAACGAATTTATGATGCAAACAAACGGCAGTCAGCTAACAATAACAATACTTCATACCCTACAACGGGCCCCATCAAGAATGTTTTTGGGGAAATTTGAAGATTAGAGTGATAAATGTACAAGAATAAACAAGGACATTTATCAAAATAAAGTCGTAAGAGAGTGAAGATACATTCACAAGATTAAAGTCGTACTTTTATTTTTTACTTATATCAGATGAGCAGCAGCAGCCTGTACGGAAATGAGCACCCAGGAACATCTTGTTAGGTATACTTTAGTATATTAGTTTCCCAAATAAGCTGCTTCATCTTTTGGCACGTCTGCATCACATTGTCATACGTTTTAGAACCTTGAAAAAGATACTGGGGGCTTTTTCAAAGAAAGAATCACACTGACATAAAGGGCATCGTAGAGGAAATGGTTTTGAGGGTTCAACGTTCATCATTTTGGTGCAGGCAGAAAGCTGCTGCTCTGACAGGCGACAGCCTTTTAGAATCATTATTTTACCTGTAGACTGAATTCAATCGATTCACAAATTCAGTGTCAAAAATTAAAGACTTTATCTCGAAATCTTACTTTTTTTTTTCTTAAACATAGCTCTAGTACTCCACCACATTTTTTTTTCATTATGTTGTGGTTTAGCTTTATTGAACAGAAGAAAAAAAATCAGCATTTCTTTGTCTTTAAAACTTTATTACAAAAAAGGGAAATCAGCTGGCACTGACAGGTAAGACATGATGTACGTTTTTGTGTACAGAGTAAAGAATGTTAGGTTACGCTCACCTGAACAACATGAATGCATCATATCTGATTAAGTGCAAACAGAGACTGACATGTTGGAAGTGATAAATCAACCGTCTCTGTTGTTCATTATTCGCTGCAGAGTCAGACTGTCACGCTTTTACTTCCCTGATGCTATGAGGCGATAGAGACAGCTGCTGTAAATACAGAGAGGCCCTGAGCGAGAGAGAGAGAGAGAGAGAGAGAGAGAGAGAGAGAGAGAGAGAGAGAGAGAGAGAGAGAGAGAGAGAGAGAGAGAGAGAGAGAGAGAGAGAGAGAGAGAGAGAACACATCTTACTCTCAGCACTAGAACATGTAGTCTAATATCAGTGAATATCTGTGTTCATATCAGCTGATACCGATAATCACTACTAATAATATTATCAGCTGGTCAACTAATCAGTCGGGTTCTGTGTATAAATGTCCAACTAAAATAATAGTTGAGAATACCTGAATAGTGGCCTTTTTTTGTAAGAGAACTGAGTCATTTAAGGACAATTTCTGAACTTCGTATAATGTTCTCTGACTGACAACCGACCTGCCGAGTCACAGGAACTGTACTTTTCAGACGGTCCCTATATGACAGTTCAGGTTAATTGAGAGAAATATTAGGAACATTATAAAAGTCACGTTTCTCTCAGGAGGCCACGTCAAGGTTAATTAACAAGTTAGTGTACTTCTTCGAAGTCTGTCAAAACACTTGTATAATGTGTGCTGAGGCTCTGCAGGAGCTGAAGTGAGAAAATGACATGAGAGACAGCTTAAAAGAAAGTTAATAGCCTGAAAATCACAAGTATCTACCTTCATTATGTGAAGTGCAGACGTGTGATGGTCCTATAAGCTTGAACTTACTTTGAATATCTGTTTGTTTAATCGTGGAGTGCTGTTTTTGTTTAGGTGCTCCTATCGCTCGCTGTCTGTACCCTTTCTCCTGTCGTCTTCAGCTGCTGCTCAAACACTGGCAGCAGCAAATGTGAAGACATTACAATGCTGCTATGATGCACGAAGGTCTTTTTACACAAACCCCAGGCTTGTGAAACTAGTCGGGGAGCTCCGAGCATGTCATGTTACTTTCCAGGTGGATCCGTGCAGGATGGGACAGACACTGCAACATGTGACGGACAGGAACTCAACTTATTCGGGGAAATTGTCAGTCAATGTCTTCGGAAATATATCTATCTTCTAAATGCATCTTCATCAATCCAACGGACAGCGAGTGGCACTGCTGCTGGTGTAAGAGTCCTATATAGTTTCATAACTGCACAAATGTGTTGACAAGAGACATGAAATGAGACAAGAGCAACCTACAACACAATAAAGGTAGATCGTCTGTGTTTTCTTAGGAGCAATAACACAGACAACCACATGAGCAGACTCAATCTTCCCGTGGCCTTGTGGACACAGCATTACCAGTTTCATTAGATTTCATTATATTGTTTCTCCCGTGATCCCTGTGTTCGAGGAACAAAGTCTACCCTTAACAACAATGTGCTTTAATGTTTAATGGGAGATGTGAAAATAATCAATATTGGATGACAACAATAACACCTGAGCACAAGGCTTAAAAACACATCAATAGAGGGTCAGACAGGAAATGAAAATTGTATGCACAATGGCTGTAGAGACATTACCTCTGTAGCCTTCGATCCCAAACACTGCTTTTGGTCTTCCAGATATTAATTCAAGCACCTTATGCTATTTCTAAATCAGCCTCGCTGTTTTTAAACTATTTTAGGCTTCAATTAGCAGCTCGCCTTTTTTTTTTTTAAAGCAACAGAACAACACTCCTGCCCTCCTCAGGGATCCTTGGTGAACATTCTCCCTCAAAGACAAACTCAGGGTGCAGTGAGCCTTAGCGTTAGCTCAGTCTGGATCTTAGCTCATACTCGCTCGCATCCCCATTTATCACACATTTACTGGACTGCTGCATCAACACAGGGGTTTGGGGAATAGCCATGGCTACCGCCACAAGCCTCCCCAGAGCTGAATTCTTCTGTAACTAAGTGTCCGGATAATAAATCAGCACTGGGGTGTGACAACAGAACTCCCTCTTCAGGGAAACTGTAGCCAGTAAAGCCGAGACACAGCGAGCTGGCTACAGGGTCATCGTACCACTGTATCTGCTCAGAAAGATCTTTTTATATGTTGTTATTTATAGCTTGGCTCCAGACCAAAGGCGTCATATATTTGAGGTAAATAAGCAGTTTCACGTTGGCTGGTTGGACTTTTTTTTTCTCGTTGTTATTGCAGTGTCTTTGTGTGCCTGTCAGCTGTGCAAACACAATTTCTGTTTTAGCCTGGACTGTAAGCACAGGTACAGAGAGCTCAAGACACAAAGAGAGCACGACAATAATGCTAATGTGACACTGAAAACTGAGCAGGGGTTATAGAAATGTGACCCTGTGTTCCAACTTACTGGAAACATAAAATGCAGCAGACAGACCATGCGCTACGTTAAGTGAACTTTATTTACCATTAAAAAACATGACTGAATAACCAATTTTGTTGTTTTTATCGTCCTTAGAGCTGGATATTTTTTCATTTGGCAAAAAAAGTGACCACTCTTTAGACTACATTTAAAGACGTATTTCCACTGAACCATCCTGAAAGTGGTTCCATTCACTTCACTTAAAGGCAATCAAGGCAGCTAATGTCCAAGCTAATCGTTTAGTTTGTTTCAAAGCAAAAATGAAAAACGCTTACTGAAAGAGAACACATAAAACCTGCCTGATATACATAAAGTCCTCTTTGGATTTTGACTCACTCAGCGGGTTTATGACAATACAACATGTGCTTCAAGCTAAGCTAGCAACCTTTTCTTTGTTGGCCTTGTTCAGAGGCCGCTCACAGCCATGAATAGAGGAACATATTTTAGCTTAAAGGGCAGCAGGATACTCAGTCTGGATTGACTTGGGTTGGGAACCGAAGGGTCGCCTGTTTAAGACCTGGTGTGGACCAAAACATGGAAGATGGTCTGGTAGCTGGAGAGGTGCCAGGGCACTACCGGAGTACTTCCGAGGTGCCCTTGAGCAAACTCCCAACAGCTCTGGTGCACTCCCTGTGTAGCAGTGTGAGGCTGTCCACGGCTAATAAAACCAGATAAAATAAAATGTAAACTGATGAAACTCTATACATTGCACTTTGTTTATTCACTCCAAACTAGTCCACAGATATTTGCCAAATACTCATTCCTCTTGCAACATTTCAAAATCTGGCTTCGTATTTACATGACAACAGAAGTGAAACAGAACTTTTGATCATCATCTTTTTCATTTGGTGAACATGTCAGACAGCATCAATGTTTCTATTTAGTTTTCTAGCAGACAGGGAGCACCAACAGAAATGAGTCTATTTCTGTGACACCTTGTGAATATAGTTGCAATTTCCTCTCTTTCCCAGAAATGAATAAAACCACACATGAATATACACAGCAGAGACATGAATCAAACACATCCACGTCCCTGGGACTGCAGCCTCATGCAGTAAAAAAGGAGAGTCCAAATTCATGCTGCAGGGGCACAGCAGTGCTCTGACTCCAGAGCCATCATACATTATTCACAGATGAAGGGGGCAAACCTTATAGGCCAACTAATACAGACCGGCCTGAACTGAAGGAGAGTGTAAAACATGAAATGGCTCTACAGGGCAACATAAGGCCGGTGAAGGCTGAATACTGATGAGGCTGAACTATGCAGATGTCTGCAGATATGATGTATAGATCAGCCCGGGTCACAGTGCTGTCTGTTGGTTAACAGCGATACTTCACAATGCTAAAATAAAAAAACCCATCCACATTCTAACCTACTGAGAGACGAGAAAGCATACCTAACGCTGAAATGAGGTGCTGCTACATAAATGTGAGTTTTTCCATTTTTCGTTCGTGTGAAACGTTCATTTTGCCCACTTTCTTCAAAACCAACAACAAGAACAAATCTTCTCCTGCCTTATACGCTGCAACGTTTGAAGAACTTCTCACGATAAAGTTCAAAGCTTGAGCCAAAGTCAGCTGGACTGGTTGGACATCTTTCAAACCTTTGGATCAAGCTTCAGATTGACCATGACCTGGACGACTGAGAAGATACACAGACCTGTCAGTGAGCTTGTCAATGTTTTCAATACTTTGATACGTTTCTATACTGAGCGTTTTAAAATAATACAATATTTACTACTTTAATGAAGAGTAGCTTGGGATAGAAATGCATAAATACATTTTCAAACATTGTCAACATATTTCTGTGATTTAGTGAGGAGGAGTTTGTCTGCATTTTCTGACAATTCAAAAACATGAATCCTCAGATATTTGGTGCCTTGGCTTGTATTGACATGGTCTCCATATTGTCGGATGGTTTTTATTAGAATCGTTTCAAATATTAACATTGTGACTACTCTACTTGACACAGATAAGAGGCGAGATAGATTTTGAGGAGTTTCATTCACAAAGATCAGAGATATTTAACAGAAACAGAGATGCAGCTACACTTTTTTGTTTTTGTCGCTCAATGACTTAAACAATACGAACATTAACATAATCGTTGCTGTAATAATTGCATGATGATAAATTCAACGACTAATTACTTTGAGTAGCATGAAGAGATAAAACATTAATTTACTCTCGACAGCAACACATTATCTCAGACACACATACTGACAACAAAAAAACCCTGCAGCCACGCACACACAAGAACAAGCAGAGTCCCTCTCCTTCCACCCACCCATACAGCCCGACACACACACACACACACACAGTGACTCCATGTTGACCTGCAGCCACACAGAGCTGTACATAAGCCATCTCTGCCTTTGTGTGGCACAGTAACAACATATGACAGAACCCAGATGGCATCCTGCAGGCTACAATCAAGTTTAGGAAAAGAGGACAAAAGGAAGGGACACACACACACACACACACACACACACACACACACACACACACACACACACACACACACACACACACACACACACACACACACACACACACACACACACACACACACACACACACACACACACACACACACACACACACACACACACACACACACACACACACACACACACACACACACACACACACACGGTTTAACAGTCACATTTTCTTGTACTCTTCACACTTTTCTGAAGCGTCAAATAAATCATCTGAGCGGAGATGAGCGGTCAGAGTGTGATTGAATGTAAGTGTCGGTAATAATATGCAAAGCAGGATTTAATCCAGTTAGGACACCGCTCCACATGACTCGGAATTAATTTACCTTTTAGAAGTATTAAAGCCTGGGAGAGAGATAGCTGAATATTTTATGGAAAGGTCTGTCTGAGGCAACACGATTTAAGTCACTTTTTTCCATTACTCTGATTTGCAGTGAGATCTTCATTTACTACAAAGGTAGCGGCGTGATGTGAAGCTTCAGCGCTGAGGCTCTGTGCTGCAGCACCACTGAAGAGAGAAAAACAAGTCGTGAGGTGTGTGATATTATATAATCCACACTAAATCTGTTATTTTCAGACAACCTGACAGATCAATTTGGTGCTAAAAGATAAGTTATCATCAGTTCATCTCCATGGACACATTCAGACATCCTTACTATAGTGACCGCAGAGGATAACCACCACAGTGTTTAATCAAAGTCTTACATTAACACAAATACAAATCAAAACTGATTGATTGAACCACTTTCTTGCAGATACTTAGATGAGGAAATGTATACCTAATACCTATAATGTCCTTCAAATTCATATCTGTCCATGAATTGTGATGCTAAAAATAGCAACCAGATAGCGTACAGGGAAACGTGTCACTGAGCTTTTTTTTTTTTTTTACCTTTCAAATAAAGAATAGACATGAATTTATAGAGAGCCTTCAGGGTTAGGGGCCTGACTACAAGGAGCTCTTCTTAACTTAAAGGGGGTTTCGGTGCTCAGGAAGTGGACTGGCACCCCTCCAGCTAATATCAATTTCCGGACTTGAACCAGCAACCCTCCGGTTCCCAACTCAAGTCCCTGCAGCCTGAGCTACTGCCGCTATGCGTCTTCTAACAAATAGATGATTTATAAGCTTTCAGAAGTGTCTGTGTAGTTTAATTATTAAGTGTTTAAATAATCAAAGACACCATCTCCTTGCAGTAGATGTTGCTAGAAGTAGCTTAATATTAAAAAGGTCTGATAAGAGAATCAATCTGGGATTAGATCTTTTCTCTCCACATCCTTCGACCTGTATGCGCTCTTATCCGGTCTCATGGATCTCATGGCTCAGTCAAGTTAAAGCATCTGTTGCTGTCACTTCCTCAAGATGTAACAACAGACTGACATGTGTCAGCTTGAATCATATAACTTTCATTTTGATAAATCTATCTCAGTATTTTAGGCTCAGAGTCTGTGACCTTTGTATATGCATGTGTGAGAAAAAGAGAGAGCTTCTTTTTTTTTTTTTATAAAAAAAGATTTTTCTTTAAGCCAATTTTCACACTGAAATGAAGCCACAGAGTCTAGTAATTAAAAAAAGATACCGAAGGACATTTTGATATGATGCCAATGATAAATCAAATGGTTTTAGTTTTTCACTTTCAGCAGAGTTTTAGACTGAAAAAAAAAAATAACTATTTTTTGTGAATCAATATTTCTAAATGGTAATTGCTGCAGGCTACTGTTACAAGTTTTTTTTTTTTTTTTTTTTTTTTTTTTTTAAAAAGGTGCCTTGATTTAAATGTTTTTTAAACTATCTTAAAGTGGAATAGACAACTCACAAACCCGGCCTGACCTAACATTTAATACAAATGCATAACGACAGCCAGCCTTCCTCTGAATGACCAGAAGTCATTGGCTAGCGCCCACTCCATTAGAGAGCACACATAGCCTTGAGAGGCTGAATAGAACAGCATAGGTTGTTTCTTGAACCTCAAATGTAGTCTTAAATCACATAATCTGTCACAAGCTATTCATCATGCAGGGTTTATTCCGATTCTTTTTTTTTCTCCGACTGTGTCAAACAGAGAACAATGCTGCGTGCACCTCTGCCCACTCCCAACAGGAACACGGAAAACAGAACCAGATAGCAAAGCAAACTGTTATGCGACTGCTGGATTAATGTTTGTGTGGGTTTCTGAGGGGGAAAATCTCATATTGTGGCAAACAAATGAAAACATTAAAGCCCTAGAGTGGGGATGAGGTAATTACTGTCAAATGTTCCGATTTTCCAGGCCATCATAAATGACAAACGACACGGCTAATGTTTTAGCTTTCACAAACAGTGTTTGTTCCAGGTTTGTGACAAACTGATTTAAGCTTTGCCGCAGACGGCCTGAGCTTAAAAAGGATTCCAGTTACGCAACACGTCATAATTTCAGAATAGCATCAGAAAATACATTCTCAAATGATACTGCAGACAACACTCACCAACAACATCTTTTTTTTTTTTTGGTACATGTACTCGAACCTTTGCATGGACTATGTTTGTTTCCAGAAGTGTTCCCACTGCACGCCCACATATCACAGAGCAGCTACAGATCAGCAGCAGGGGTTTTTCAGTGCAGACATCATGATGTGCAGTAGGTGGGCCATGTGGGCCTGTGTGACATGATGGTTGTCTGCTTCTATCGCAGAGCTCTTATGCCCTACCTGGGTTGTGATTACATAACCGCTTTACTGAAATGTTATGCAGGACACATTACGCCTCCCCAGCTCTCCACATCAGCCTTTTTCCCCCCCTCTTTAACACAGACGAGGCCTTTTCACCCACACATATACTACATGAACATGCCACTGTAACAACGATAAAAGACACACACCATGTGTTAAGAGGCTTGTTGAAGCATATTGCCTTCACCTTGAATGATGAGCAGGACTATTTATGTCCTCTTTACCCTAAACCATATAGACCCTGATAGACAGTTAGCCAAGAGAGAGCTTTTTTTTATTTACTATTCATGACTCATGCATTGAAGAAAAATGATGAGCTGTCGGTTTGTAGAAAGTGTGGCATTAGGCTGGTGCATAAAAAAAGATCCAAACAGTTAACCTAATCTGCAAAAGAAAAACTCAGAGATTTCCGTGTCGCAATTTATATTTCCAGGAAAAGCGTCCCTGTTCCTTTGGATAATCCACGGTTTATAAAAAGTTTTTCATCCAAACCACTTTCTACAAATAGTCCCCTGAATCACCATGTCCATCAGATTATCCAGGCTTTCATCTTGGACACCACTGTAAAATGTCCACCTAACAAAATGCTAGTTATTTAATTTCTCCTTCTTGTACAATAACGGAGGCAAAAATCCTGGAGGGCAGAGAGATAAATCAGATCCATTATTTTGCTAATATCGAGAGGACAATATTAATTATTATTCTCATGATTGTGAAATAATTTATCTTGCTAATATAATCTTTCTGTGACTGATGCTTTTGTTGCCCTAATGAGGTAGGCAGCCATTCAGTAGATTCATCAGCAACTCGCTGCCTGCAGCTTATTCACAACAACATCAGTGTGTTGTTTTCACACTTCAGGGAAACAAGACACAAAGTGTTTCAAGTCAATTTAGCAAATGTCACCAGGCGCTCTGGCTAGCATTTCTCCACCTCTTCCAATATTGATGCTAAGCTCCACATCCTGTTTATGATGTCATGTTTAACACACAGGTACGAGAGTGATATCAAAGTTGTCATCCAACTCCCAGCTTGTCTTCTAAACTCAATTAATCAATCAATCACACCTTTATTTATTCTGGAAAGGACATTGAGGTTTCACTCATTTCCAATGCGTTCGAGGTTACAAGCACAGTGAAACAAGTGCATTTCAAATCAATTACAAAAACCACTAAGATCTATTACAGACACTTACAATAGGAAACAAAGTGGCTGGAAATCAAATTCCCAAAGTCTGCAAGAGACGGAAGAACTGTAATCTTTAGAGTTCGCTTGAGGGCATTCCATGAAATTGGGGCATCAAAAGAAAATGCAGTTTTATTGAGTTCAGTAAAAGCTTGAGGGATTTTAGGAACAAGCCAATCAGAAGAACGGGTCATGTAGGCGCCCGGATTCCACTCCGACAAGTCAGTCAAACAAACACTCGGGCAACAAAGATCATCCACGCTAAACCAACTCTTAAAGTTTATATTTATCATCATAGGCAAGAATGACCCACACAGTCTGGTGGATGACACAATTTTACTACCAAAACTCTCATGGTGCTGAAACTGTAGGTTGTTTTCCTCTCGATGTATGTGTTGCTTTATTTTGTCTGGGTAAGGGCCGATATTTGTGAAATAAGAAAGAAAGTATTAATATCAATGGCTTTTTTTAAGTTTGACTTTATTATTTCCGTCTTAGAGCTCCCCAAGTGTATATATGCAGTATCAAGTCACCTTTGTGGGCTCCTGACCCAGAGGAAGATAAACTCTGTCACAGATCCCAAATAAGGAATCAGTGAATGAAAAGATTGTGATTTGAGAAAAACAGAACAGCTGGTATCCACATTGGAAAAACTTCCCCTCCCAGTGAGGATTCTATTTTTGCAAAAAGTATTATATCATCGTACACTCTTGGATTTCTATTTATGCTCTGAGGAGATGATCGCTCAAAGTCCACCCTCCCGCCCCCTCTCTCTTTCTGTGCCCCTCCAATTACAGTCATTAATGGTTCATCCCAAGGAGATAAGCCAGGGTGGCCAATAATATCCGGGGCTAAGTGAGTTGTGAAGTGAGTAGGAAATGAAATGCGTGACTTGAATAAAAAAAAAAAAAAAAAACCCGCAGTGAACTTCTGCACTGTGTAAACAAATGAAGGGCTGATGGGATTGGAGTCACAGCCTTATGATGAGAGGACAGAGTAATGGAGAGAGTCGGGCTGTCAAGACAGCCAGGAGAGATACTGTAGAGGGTTCAGGTTGAACGAAGAGGTGAGAAAGATGACGAGTGGGTGAAACAGAAGAGGAAATATATCATGGAGGTGTGAGAGGGGAAGGAAGTGAGATAATAATGACTGTAAAACATGAAGCAGGATGGATGTTGTGTTTCACAGCTAATCGGAGTAATAACTGTGAAAACAGAGCTGTGAGGTCAGAAGTGTGGATATGATGTACACAAACAGGATGTGTGATTTATCTGAGGCAAAGATGCTCGTTTGGCCTTCAATTGAATGTGTAATAACCAGACGGTTGTCAAGTATAGATATGACGACCAAAAATGGTGAATGGGTCCCATTGTGCAGTGGTTCCTACTAAATGGAAACAGAAACGCTACATACAGTAATTGGTGGCTGTGGCTTAGTGGCAGAGGAAGTCCATTCTCAACTTGGTGTTGGGGGTTTGAAACCCAGCTGCCGCAGTGTCCTAGAGTTATACACTGAAGCCCAAATCCCCCCCCTGCTTCACCGGCGGCGTGGAAATGGAGTACTACTGGTGGACAGTTGGGTACTTCACATACAGTAGAAGCCTCTTCCATCAGTTTGTGAACGAGGTGTAAACCAGGCTGAATGTGAAATGTAGTGATTGTTCAGCAGATTATTAAGCGGCAGAACAAGTCTATTTACCCATTACCAAATCAGAGTCAGCTTTATTGGCCATGTATGCTTAAACACACAAGGAATTTCTCTTCAGTAACTAAATGTTGGTTTTGTCTGCAGACAAAACGCAGATCCTTGCATTTCTGAATAAAGATGTCAACTATATTTCATTCTGCATATAGTGCATCAATTTCAACCACAGAGCCATCATGGATGTAAAGTCATTTAGTTGCAATATTATTCATTATCTAATTGTTTTTTTTTTTGTGTAATTAATAGTCAGCCCAACAGGTGACCACGCACAAAACTGTTACCCCTAAAACTGACCCATATCAATGAATGGTGGTCTTTAAAAAGTGGAACTCAACCACTTGAACATGTGATTTAGGTGTTAAGGAGTACTACTACATCTGTGAATTTTGTTGAAAGCTTTTTGAGAATTAAGTTGGGGTTGTGCAAGATATGAAAAGTTGTCTAAAACATCCTTTAATTGCAGTAAACTGGTTGAAGTGGAGGCTCAAATACCTAGATTAAGGGTAACATGTTATGCCTTCTTGGGGCTGTCTGCAGGTTGAGATACAAAATACTAGTGATTGTTGAGTGGAGGTTGACTATCAATTTGTGTATGCGAACTCAATACATGAAGAGAAAATTGACGCTGACAGTGTTTGGTAAGGTAGCTTCGTGGCTTGTGCCGAGGAGAAAACAAACCTGGGTTGATTGTGCACATGTTGGCATTTCGTTTAACGAGCACAGTGCAAATTTGAATCTTTGCTATAAGTTTGTATACGTATAATCTAAGCAAACATTGCGGTAGTGACAGCAATCTACCTAAAAAATTTATTTAAAAAAAAAAAAGGTATTTTTGATCAATTGTAGGCATTTATGAGTCATTTCTGAGAAAAACTACATATCCCAGTATCTGCTATTCATCTGTGATTAAATTGTTGAAGTTGTTGGTGGAACATTATGCAAATACTGTTTGACTCAGGTTTGATACAAAGAAGGTTAGTTTAACCAGAAAGAATTAATGCAGGCGCACACACGCAAAGATGGCAGCCGATTGTCACAGCTTGATCATTTTTTTCTGCTTTTCTCTGATGAACAGCCAAAACTACAATACATCAGGATGAGCTCCCTCCCCTCAGCAGAGCCATTACTCTGCACATTCCTCTACATTACTGTGCGCATGACTTACCAAATAGCTGGCGGTGGAATATAAACTTCCCAGCTAGCAGGCCAAAGATGATGGCGAGGATCCAGCACACTACTTTCAGGATGTTCCATCCGAGGCCGGGGTACTTGTTGAACAGGAAGGAGAAGCAGTTGCCAACTACAATCATGTGGGCCTCTGTCTGACTGTGGGAGATGGGGTCCTCCGCGAAGATGAGGAAGTTGAAGAAGGTGACCAGGTAGGCCACGATGAGACGCGACCATGGGTGCTGGAAGTAGTACCGAAAACAGGTGTGTATTTCCATCCTGCTGAGCCCCCCGGCCACACGACACCTGGAAGTCAGACAGGGAGAGGGGGAGAGAGAGAGAGAGAGATTCAAAGTGCTTCCTTCAGTCAGATTACATTACTCGCATATCAGGGCAGATTAGAGTAAAAGCATGCCTCATGTCGAGATTAGTGATAGGAATATAAACGAGGTTTGGTAACGGGTGGGATTATGCTAAATTCAGACAACTGGGATCATTCAACGGCAGTGCCAGAAATACACCTACAGAGATATCCAAGCTTTGAGACGCTTAGATCGTCACAGTCACATGACAAGAGAGGTCTTGATGTGTCCCGTTAGTGACGCCAACTAAACAAACAAAATCTGCAAGAAAGAGGTCAAACTGGAGAAAGAATTAAGGTAGAGCTTGGCTCACTAAGCCTTCTCAAGAAGCAGCTCTTCAAAAGACGGAGAGTTAAGCTTTAAGGACTTCATTTGTCATCCGTGTGTGAAACAAGCGGAGCTGTTGGTGTCTAGCCTAAATAAGTGACAATAATACACTTGCAAACAGACATTTAAGCCCGAAAATGGCTTTTCCCTTCGGCTCTTAGATAACCACACAAACGTGGCAAGAGAGCGCTTGATCTGTGTTGTAAGAAGTATCAACACAACAACGACCAAAAAAAATGTGCAAGAACACATGCACCACAAGGAGGGTTTAGGTGGAACGCAAAAGACTAATCAAGAAGCTGCTCTCCGAAATGTGAGCTTTCAATATTCTTCATCAGTAAGTGGAACTAGCAGATGTGTTTTTGTCATACCTCGATAAGTGCTGACTATTCAGAGTCTTTTCCTCTCAGCCTGTCTGTCCTGTACTCCCCTTTTCAGAAACGTGGCAGCGTTTCGTCGACACTTTGCCTGGAAACACCTGAAAGGCAGCGCTTGAGTAACTTCCCCGACAGTCCGCCCCTCTTGTCCGTTTCTAAAAAAACCCCCCGACTAGATTCATTCATCCATGAGCTCCCCTCAGCCTGAACTCCTTTTTGCTGTAACTGTTCTGACTTTGCTGGGCTCAACTTCCCAAACCAGTCCCCCAATGTGACACAGTTTCTTAAAATACCCCTCAGTGGGAAATTAGACTCATGTAACTGTCTCAGGAATAAAGTGGCGACAGCGGAACACCAGCATGGGTTTTAAATTTCACCACCATCATGTTCGCTTGTCATTATTTGCAACCTTGGCTGATGATGCCATTACAATGAGGTAACATGCAGTTTGAATTGAATGCTTGTGCTCCTTTTTTTAACCCTTCTGCCTTGCTGTATGACAGGGTACCTGCCCTCAATTTGTGCAGGTGCTGTAATCCCAGTGACTCCCATAGCCAGACCACCCACAGGAAGCACATGAAAAAAAGATGAACAGGAAAACACTAGTCTCATATATACAGTATGAAACATGCGAGTGGACTGTGTTAGGATTAAAATGCAGTGGACACTTGAATCTACATGATGTGCCATCTTGATAGTTGGACATATGGCCTCTAATGTATCGCCACAATACAACACTGGCCAGTAAGAACAGTCGTTTAAGTAATAGCCTACATTGCATGCCCCTTACTGGTTTCAGCTACTGAATGGACCACCATGATAAGAGCAGTCTGTGACCACACACATCCCCTCCTAATGTCACGACAGTCATGACGCCAAATGTCACTGCACCGACCCCACGCATCTCGGAGACAACACAGCATGCTTGACTGGAACTATCCGATTACACAACTTCAAATGTCCATGTCCTGTAATATGCGGGACGGTTCGGAGTCGTGCATGACCTACCTGGCTGCACCTCGGTTTTATTTAGTGAAACAACAGCTGCAAACGCACCTGCTCCACGCCGTTTTTCCCCCCTCCTCAGTCAACAGCCAGGACGAGCAGCCCCGCTCCTGCACGGCTCTCCTGCCACATCAAGCCGACAGCTGCGCTCTATTCATCCCAGACAGGAGACGATACCGGGGGATTGTGGAGGAATTATCCATGCGACCTGTTGTTGATGCACAACAGAGGGACCCCCAAATCCTCTGCCATTGTGCAGGAGCGTCCATGCGCCGGGGTGGGCTAGGTCAGCCGGGCGGTGCTTGGTCAGCGGGTTCCCGCCGGAGGGACGGTGTGGTTTGAGGGCTGTTGGATGGGACTGTGATGCTGCAGCAGCTGCTGGAGAGTTGATGGAGATGGATGAGTCCACACAGCACGCACAGCAAATGAGCAACGCAATGTAGCCAAACACGTTCATTTGGTTCATTCATGAGCGTCAAGGTAGAGTCAGTAACAATTCATTTCCGGTCTGACCCTTCTCAATAAAATGTGTGAATACGAAAGTTTATAGATCGTTATCTGTATTATCTGTTAAAAGCCTATACTCTAATATAAAAAAATACCATTTCATTTTATAATATGTATAAATAATATATTCGCTATTTAACGAACGGAGCAAATAAATAAATAATAATTATAATGTCATTCTCTCTCTCTCTCTCTCTCTCTCTCTCTCTCTCTCTCTCTCTCTCTCTCTCTCTCTCTCTGACTGCATCTGTAATAATTGTGATTCAAATATGTTTCATTTCTAGATTCCTAACTTATTTCAGCCAAGGCCACTTTTTTTGCCAAATGAAAGATAAGCCTACATCAAATTACACATGTCTTAAAACTTTAATTAAAATGTATTCATCTAATATCAATTAATCATATTCCGTGACATGATTTGAACTAATGTGTGTGTGTGTTGTGTTTTAATGCTGCTGTCTGTGTGAGCGCTCTCCATAAACCTTTATCTTAAAGACGAGTTCATGCTGTTTCCGGTGTGACTGTAGTCGTGTCTGATTTTACGCTACACCGAGATTCCCTCTGGTGACTGGACGATTCTGCTGCTGTAAAATCTATTTATCCAAGTATTTATTTATTTATTAAACGAGGAGTG
This sequence comes from Symphodus melops, assembly GCF_947650265.1. Lineage (NCBI taxonomy): Eukaryota > Metazoa > Chordata > Actinopteri > Labriformes > Labridae > Symphodus > Symphodus melops. The sequence continues at coordinate 21,836,882 of NC_136696.1, read as the reverse complement.
GGCGGGGCAGAGCGTAGGGACAGGAAGCCCGCTGGATCCAGATGTTGAAGGATTTCACGATCTGCGATCTGCTGCCAAGAGAGGCGGAAATCTCCCCGTTATCACAGATCAGGGACATTTATCAAATATAAAGATAGAGATTACACGATGTAATCATGCAGAGCCTATGCTAAAGCTTAATAAGGATGAGAATATTGTGTTTACCTGCTGCTATACTGATAGAGGAGGCCTATCAGAGATCACTCCCACTACACATTTAAAATAGTTCATACTGAAACGACATCATTCAAAAATGTCCCATAACTGACATGCATTTTGTTTTAATACATTATTGTCCTTGCATAACGGCATTTAAGTGTCTCGACATTCAAATACATAAAGCAACTCAAAGTGCTTTTCAGAGGTAACACAAAAGCTCAACCCACAGACTATAACATTAGAAGCATTCAAATACATCACATTGAGGAACAAGACATTGAATATCAAATAGCCTAAAAGTATGTTTAATAAATGAAGAGCAAGTAAATAAAGTACAGCTAAGAACTGAAGCTACAAATTATATTTCAATGTGCCTTAAATCCTTTATATCTGCTTTGTGACACCTTTACATTGTCAGCAGACAATTCACTTGCTGCTCTTGCCTTTTTGAAATGGATTGAATTTTCTCTGTCCACTAGGGGTAACAACAGCACTAAAAAAAATCCAATTTAATTACATTATTTCACATAAGTTCTATGGACGATTTTCTGCACATCTTGAGCTTTTACATGTTTTAGCCATAGACTGGTTCTAACAAGGTACTTCTATTTTATTAAAGACATTTCTCGCATGTAATAAAGACACACATCTAACTAATACTTGTGTTTTTGTTTTAACTGTTCCCCCCCCCCCATATTTTATAGCTTTGAACATTTTCCCCACCCTCTACATTTTTTATTAACGTTTATAATAATAAAAAGAAAAGCCACTACGAAGAAGACACCACGTGACTTTGTAGTGGTGACGTTGGTCTCGGGGCGGCTCTCCTCGATGTAGTCCACTTCCTGTTTCTCTGCCCTGGTTCGCATGATCAGCTGCATCAGCCCTGCCATCCGACGAAGACACAATGTCACACCAAACGGGCATTCAAGGTAGATGTGCTCCTCTGTTTTGCTTGCTTCTCTTCTTGTGTGTGTGTGTGTTGTTTTCCTGTAAAGGCGCGCGTTTCCGTTTTAAGAAAACCTGCACGAGCGTTAAGTTAGCTAGCCACTCCTAGCTAGCTCTGAGCTACCGTGATGTGTGTGTGCGCGTGAGCGATGGTGCCCTGTTTGAGCACTTTTAGGACTGTGAATCATAATCCCTGAGCTTTTAGACAGCCAGTGCACATCACACTTACACTGTTTGCTTTATTCCCGCTGTAACGCAAAAGCCTTTTATTGTCTGCTCATAGCTTAAACCCTGTAAGGTGAGTTCAGGCTTTTTGAATGGACGGGCGACGCCTTCATTTAAAACAAACTGCTGGCCCGTAGTTACAAATATGTGAATACTTAACCTGCACTGTGTAATGATAGGAAACCACTTGAGTAGGGCGTGATGTCCTCTTTTTATAAGACAGCAGCACCGCTGACAGTCTGTTTTAAGGACAACCTGCTGAAAACAGACAGTGTAAATGTCAACATTGTTCTGTTCAGGCTGGTTTTATAGAAAATATCTGACATTTGGATGCCAGATCAGTTACATCTTTGTAATGTAGGCTGTGTGTGGGGAAGCTGTTTCCTCAACAGACATAGTTTCGCTCAAATCTCTGCATCCATTTAAAAGTAAAACATCCATTTCTTCATTAATAACCTCTTTATAGATGACTTAATGTGTTGCATTGAAGTGAATCCCTTTGTTTGACTGTGTTTTGTTTTGTGTATAAACTCTTTGTTAAGATGTTCAACTATATATATTACAGTTTTATTGCTACGGCTCTGTTTGATTTTGATTTTTTTTTCTATTACTTTTCCACTGATCTGTACAAAAAGGTTTCTGGAGTTGGACTTGTTCCCATCTTTTGGCAGGGGCATTAGGAAAACAGCAGAGTCATTCCAGTTTAAACCTTTAAGACCTTTTGTGTGGACGCTGATTGGAGACTTGTTTTATTGGGGCCGTGTTTCAGGTCAACAGCGGTCGGTCCTTAATCCTCTCTGCACTGCATAGGTGTTCCTGAATGACACCTATTAACCCTCTATCATAAAAAAGTCATAAAAACACAAAGTATAGTAGTCTGCTTATTTCAGGCGTGTAGGTGCATAAATTAATCTTTGCACTGAGTTATCAACACTAGCCGTATGAGGTTTATGATGTCTTAACATCTGGTTGTTTCAGAGTTTATTTGGACTCACAGATCGAGTAGATACTTCCTATTAAAGTGCAAAAATGTGCCGCATCAATGAAAGCCCTTGCCTTTAGATGGAAATGTATAATCCAGTGCTA